>NW_028227272.1:73272500-73930000 GCF_978045245.1 Mus caroli
TAAAATTATGTAACTAATGGATTGGTTTGTTATTTTTATCTTAAAGTGAAGAGAAATGTTTTTTTTTTTTACTATCTCAAGAACATGAAAAAAATTTAAATTAAGTAATAAATCAATTTTGTCCAAAATTATTTAGACTAATGATTCCCTGTCTTAGTCTAGGAAACTGGCAATAATTATGCATAACAAACAAAAGCCTTGGCTGACTTTGTTCCATGCTCTAAGTTTACTCTACGAGGTCAGTGTGCAGACTTCTCTAGAAAAGAGAATTTCCTAGGGCAGCCTGACCCAGGTTGTACAGGAATGTAAATAAAAGTGATTGAGGATTCCTTTCTTTGCATAAAACAAATATTTCATGACTTTGTATATCATAATCCTCTTTTTCGTGTCTAACAAAGACATCTTAGCATCAGCCAAATACTTAAAGCCTACTATTAAGATAAAAGCATTACTCCAATTTGTCATCACTTCTATTTAATTATATTTGTAAAAGAAGTGTGATTAATGGCACAGAAAGCATATGCTTTGTAAGAGTGACAGCCATGTCACTGAGAACACAAAACATTCCTCTGAAATGGACTCCAGGGTCTTCTGCCTAGCAAGCTTGGGCAAGCGTGGACGTGCAAGAGAGAGCTGCCACAGTTTTAGTATTGCCATAGCTTTGGATGAGATTCTCTTCCACATGAACAAGTCTTTCCTCATTCCTGACATCACTAACCTTTAGCAAGTCTATGGTTCCTCCATTCCACAGCCTTTGTAAGAACAGGAATGAATCTGCTACATGGTGTTCTGTACGTGAGCTTAAGAACGTTACTTATTGTATCCCAGAACACATTAGTCCTTCAGGCTAGGGATACACCTGCATGACGGAACGTCTCCTACCATGTATGCATTCCTGTGATTGCTTCCTAACACCACAAAGGGCACAATAAATAAAAAGGCAAAACCTTAAGCTCTCAGAGTCAGCAGTATGAACGAAAGCCAGGACACACTAAACTTTTCCTGAGGCAGAGTCCAGTTGACAACTTTATGACAATCTTCCTGGATTGAGCTTTGCCTAAGATCTTCCCGTTGGTCACGAGACAGTCAGGGGACTGAAAGTGTGTCACTTGACTAAGTTTTTCAGGCTGATAACAAGAAGGTAAGCAACTATGTTATCCAAGAGATTCCAAAGTCCTATGTCCATTCTGGGTCAACTACAGTAATTCCCCTTCCTAAGTCCAGACACTGCCTGTCACCTAAAGCCCATTAGGGGGCAGTTTCCTAAAGCTGAACCCGAAGAGATTATGGGCTGCCCAGCTCAATCGAAGAAGCCAGCTAGTGTGCGTCACCAGAAAGTTCCTATACCTAAGAACTTCTGTTACAGAAAATGCTACTCCCCAGGCTATCAAAAGAATCATCTTTCCCCTCAGGGCAAGGCTGGCTCTGCACACACAAATAGAGAGCATTTTCTTAGGCCTCCAGTTCAGACAGAGAAGAGTGATTTCGGTGTCGTTTATGTTCACTTGCTCTTTCAACCTAAGTTCAAAGGTTTGACTGCACCTCAGCACTTCAAGAAACCCTTGGGCGGTGATCGCAACGTTCCATTGCATAGACACTCCTGAGGGGGGCAACATTGAACCTGTCAAGGATGGTTTCCCCTGCTTCTGGGCTCTAACGCTTCTCTATCAGTAGAGCTTTCAGCAGGAAAGACTCATTGATTTAGAAAGAAAAATGTTCCAGGTTCAAAGTTGAGCCAAGCAGTCCTTCCGTCCCACCAACAAATGCTAACTACATATTCACTCGTGTTTGCTTTCTCAAGAGAGATTAGGAAAAGGAAGTAAGGACACATTTGTATAGAATTTTCCTGAATCAAAAGTTATTATTGAAACCCAATACTATCCTGAAGCAAACAACCTTCTATACACAGTTTTAATATCAATTAGTTAATTGAAAATACTAATTGCCTATAAAAACATTCCATTTTCACTGAAAAACATCCACAACACATAAAGTATATTTAAATATACGATACACTAGGAAACAAACAACCTGGAAGCAATGCTAATTACTTTGTCTTGCCAAGTTTGAGCAAAGGGGGTTCAATTTTGTTTCTTTCGTTCTGGGAACTGAACCCAGGGTCCTGCACATGAGAAACAGAGAGTCAGAAACTCCAAATGTTGAACCAACTTTGACTTCCTCATAGAAAAATGAACCAGTGATTTCTCTAGACTCTGAGGGAAAAGTAGTCTTCTCAGATTATAAACGACTGTGAATGCCCTTCTCTTTCTAGACCACTGTGTTAGGACAAATTGCCTACGTTTTATAACCAAGCAATGTTTTGACTCTTGGGGAATACTATAAAGTATGGAAAAACATGTGAGTATACATGTACTCTCATATAAGCTTACGTCAGTATAAGTGTTTCTGAACTGACTGTAATAGTCTAAGAGTTTGTGTTGACAGGAAGCACATAACCAAACACATGATTATGTTAATAACCATATAAATATAAACTTTAGTGGACTAGAGCATTTCATTCTGTATTATTCATTAAGAAAATGTCCTTGCTGCCTTAGACTCCTTCACTGTACACTGATGAGCAGGTAGGATTCTCAGAGACTCTCAAATCCTCAGTGTTCTGCTGCCCTCTGATTATGCCCTTCTCTCGTGCACAGGGACCCTTATCCACTTGACCCTCACTAAGCCACTGCTGTGAACTTTGCTTTGAGTTTGATCTCAGTGCTCCCCAAAGCCACTAATCATTTCTTCAATGTAAAACACAGTGAGGTCTTGGACATCACATGTTTAATATTTTTGAATGATATTGCCACTTTCCTTAAAAAGGTGCATTAAAATCTAACTCCTGGGGCCCCAGAAATATGACCTTATTTGGAAATAGAGTCATTGCAGATGTAATTTGTAATAGGATGAGGTCATACTAGAGTAGGCTGACCCTTCCGCCAATATTTCTGGTATTCTTATACATAAATGTGTATCTGATGTTAAAGACACAATGTGACAGCACAGACAGATTGTTGTGCACTCCCAAACCAAGGCACATCAAAAATTTCTGGAGAACCATAAGAGAATAAGGAAAGGCAAGAAAGAGTTACCCTACAGATTGTAGAGGTGGCCTGTAGCTTCCAACAACTACAAAGAACCCCGAGACAATAGAGCACTATAGTTTTCAGAAGCCTGGCTTAGGGTAGTTCACCATGGACGTCTACTGCTTACCTTAAGTCCTTAAAATCCCCCGGTCCACTAAGCCTTGCACTGTATTTTTTCAAACAACCATACTACAGTCTCAACAAGATTCTTCCCAGTTCCTAATATGCTGAGGTTCCTTGAGACACCCAAAAACCTCACACGCTATGACCACGTATATGCGAGGGCTTCTCAAGTTCATAATGATAGTTTGCCTACATCAAACAACGAACTATATGTCTATATAGCAGAGCAAGCTCAATCATACACAAAGGGCGTATCCACTCTGAGTTAGTCTACATCCTTCCATTTATTTCCCCAAAGGTAAAGCAAAAAAGTCTAGAATAAGTCTTCCCATGTCCTCTAGTTTTCCAGTATTTTTTGAAGAAAGAAATATATGCATGTGGACCCTTGACATAAAGATGGACAAGAGATCTTGAAAATGCTGAGGCAGTCACCATGCTTTCCCCTTCCTTTTCCTCTATTCTTCATGAGTGGTGACATATCTGATGGTTTCTACAAGCCACGGTTGCTTCTCAGTAAGCCCCAGTATATGATCCATTTCACTTTGGCTGTAAGTAAAATATTCTACCTGTAATGTATAATAGAAACATTGAACATACATGGAACCAAAAATAAGTTTAAGAAACAATACCCATATAAAATTAGGACAAGGTGTGTTTTTTTTTTTGAAAGAATGGAATTGAAGTTCTAAATGAATAGATGTATGTAATGCCTTAGTATGGGAAGCTATATACATGTGATACCTCTCAAAATTATTTCATGTATTTAAATTCTACTCCAGTAAAAATATAGTAATATTTAGCATTGAAAAATAAAATATGTTGGAAAAAAAACCTATTCAATAAGACAAAAGATTCCTACAATGAAAACCTTAAGATACTGAAGAATTAGAGAAGACATTGGAGCCAGGCTGTGGTGTCACGCACCTTTAATCTCAGCACTTGGCAGAGGCAGGCAAATCTCTGAATACAAGGCCAGCTTGGTCTATAGAGAGAATTCCAGGAAAAGTCAGGACTAACTGAGAAACCCTATCTTGAAGAACCAAGACAAAGAAGAAGAGGAGGAAAAGCAGGAGGAAGAGGAGGAGGAAGAGAGGAGGAGGAGGGGGAGGAAGGAAGGAAAGAAGGAAGGAAGGAAAGAAGGAAGGAAGGAAGGGGAGACAGAAACAAGGAAGGAAACAAAGAAAGAGAGAGGGAGGGAGGGATGGAAGGAAGGGAGGGAAGGAAGACAGAAAGACAGACAGACAGAGACACAGACATTGGAAGATGGAAAGACCTCCTGTGCTCTTGGGTTGGAAGAAGAAATATTGTGAAACTGACTATCATACTAAAAGCAATCTATAAGTTCCATGCTATTCCAATCAAAATCCCACCATCATTCCCCCCAAAAAATGTGAAAAAGCAATATTAAAATGTATGTGGAAGCATAAACAATCCTGGGTCATCAACCCAAACCTAAACAAGAAGTAACCTGCTAGAGACGTCACCATACCTGACTTCAGGTGGTACCTCAGAGTCTGTCTTAGTCAGGGTTTCTATTCCTGCACAAACATCATGACCAAGAAGCAAGTTGGGGAGGAAAGGGTTTATTTGGCTTACACTTCCATACTGCTGTTCATCACCAAGGAAGTCAGGACTGGAACTCAAGCAGGTCAGGAAACAGGATCTGATGCAGAAGCCATGGAGGGGTTTTCTTTACTGGCTTGCTTCCCCTGGCTTTCTCAGCCTGCTCTCTTATAGAACCAAGACCATCAGTCCAGAGATGGTCCCACCCACAAGGGACCTTTCCCCCTTGATCACTAATTGAGAAAATGCCTTACAGCTGGATCTCATGGAGGCATTTCCTCAACTGAAGCTCCTTTCTCTGTGATAACTCCAGCTGTGTCAAGTTGACACAAAACTAGCCAGTACAGAGCCTCAATATCAAAATCAGCATGGTGTTGGCACATGGAGAAACATACAGATAAATGGACCACTGGATACAGATAGAATTCTACACAACTACAACCACCCAAATGTTGGTGAAGATGCCAAAAACATGCATAGAGAAAAGACAGCATCTTCAACAAGCAGTGCTTGGAAAACTGAATATTATGTGTAGAAGTATGAAATCAGATTTTTATCTCTTATTCTGCATAAAACACACATAAAATGGATTAAATACCTCAGTGTAAGATCTGAAATTCTGAAACTGCCAGAGGAAATCATAGGAATTATAGTTTGACATACAGACTCAGTAAGGACTTCCTGGGCAGGACTCTAGTTGTACAGTAAATAAAGCCAACGACTGATGGAGGGAAGACCTCATGAAACTATGACCATTCTAGATAACAAAGGAAAGTGACAAACAGTAAGTGAAGAGGCAGCCTCCAGAGAAGACTTTGCCAACTGTACATATGTCTAAATATTAATTCAGAGAATTAATGTCTGAAATACAGCAAACTACAGAAAAAAAAAGTTAAGCATTAAAACCATGAACAACTAAGCTGAAAAGCAGGCCATAGAATCAGAAAGCTCTCAAAAGAACCTCAAATGTCTAGGAATAGTTTTTTAACGTATTGGCCATTTTTAACCACCAGATAAATGTAAGCTAAAAACTACTTAGATCTCTCTTCTTACTTAGTTATAATGGCTATCATTAAAGTAGCAAATTACAATAAATATAGAGAAACTTATATACTGTCCATAGGAGGGTAAGCCATCCTTACAAACAGCTGGGCAGGGAAGTCACTCTGGAAACGAATATGGAGATTTCATGTACAACTGAAAACAGAAGCACCATGGGACCCAACTCTGCCACTCTCATATACTCAAAGGACTGCATCTCCTGCTACAGCAATGCTTCCATGGATGTGTTCATTGCTTTTCTAGTCACAATAACTCGAAAACAGAATCAATCCATATGCCATCAACTGACAAATGAGTAATTAGGATGGGGTACATGTGAACAGTAGAATTTTATTCAGCTATAAAGAAAGGTGAAATTTAAAATTTTTGCCAGAAAAGAATGGAAAAGAAAGGAAGATAAAGGGAGAGGAAAGGAGAGGAGAGGAGAGGAGAGGAGAGGAGAGGAGAGGAGAGGAGAGGAGAGGAGAGGAGAGGAGAGGAGAGGAGAGGAGAGGAGAGGAGAGGAGAGGAGAGGAGAGGAGAGGAGAGGAGAGGAGAGGAGAGGAGAGGAGAGGAGAGGAGAGGAGAGGAGAGGAGAGGAGAGGAGAGGAGAGAAAAAGAGAAAGAGAAAGAGAAAGAGAAAGAGAAAGAGAAAGAGAAAGAGAAAGAGAAAGAGAAAGAGAAAGAGAAAGAGAAAGAGAAAGAGAAAGAGAAAGAGAAAGAAAAAGAAAAAGAAAAAGAAAAAGAAAAAGAAAAAGAAAAAGAAAAAGAAAAAGAAAAAGAAAAAGAAAAAGAAAAGGGAAAAACAAATGGAAGGATGGAACTGGAGAATATTCTGTTGGGTGAAGAGGTAATCTGGACCCAGAAAGAACAATGTCACATGTCCTTCTCTTATGTGGTTCATTGTTTTCAACTTTTTAACTTGTAAAATGTAATTTGAACTATCTGGAGGAGGATACCTATAAAGGGTGTTGATCATAGAACACATGTGATACTAAAGTAGAGGGAGAAAATACAGAGGATGACAAGGGTTAGAGGTGAGGGATGTAGTAAGGGAGGAGGTGGGCAAGAGGATGAACCAGACTTGAGATCTATGAAGAAACAATATGGTAGCCAACCATGATAGTTTAAATGAGAATGGGCCCCTTAGGCTCATAAATTTGAATACTCAGTCCCCAGTTGGTTAGATTAGGATTAGGAGGTAGGGCTTGTTGTAGGACATACACCACTGTGAGAGGATGAGATTTGTTGTTGAATCATTCCCAAGACCCCACCTCTCCAAATTGGACATCTTTATCTCTGTCTCCATCTTCAACTTGTGGATCAAGATGTAAGCTCCCATGTTTTGCCATCATGGACTCCAACCCCCTGAAATGATAGATTCCAAATTTTATACCTTGCCTTGGTCATGGTGTTTTATCAAGAGAATTAAGACATTTAGTAATTAGCATATCTATTGACTGAGTAAGCTAATGATTATATTTTATGTGTTTAAATATAAGCTGATTAATATGTATATGTTTAAAAAAAACAGTCTGCACAAGTAAATAATGCTAATCTAGATACTATGGGTGATAAAACAAAAATTCCAGTGAGAACTATAGGATACGTCCCTATGATAGTTAGCCAGGAAGCTCTTAGACACCCTCAAAAACAACACAGGCTACTTCATGTCCTGGTACTGTAAAGTAGTCAAAGGTCCATGGCTTGGGAAGCTAAAGGTGCCAGAGATGAACCACATACTTACATTTCCATAAATGGAAATCAATCTTATGTTTCTAACTAGATTATTTATGCCTTCAGCCTTTGTCCAAAAAGCTTTTGTTTGCAGTGAACAGAGGTTAACGCAGAGACCCATAGTTGGTCAAGGTGCTGAAACTAAGTGACGGTTAAGTGCTCAGCCCTCAATGACACATCCATATCATAGTTTACAAGGTTCAGGGGACATTACCAAAGAGAGGTGAACAGAGTGTAAAATCTGCATGACAGAGATGAAGGTGGTGACAATGATCTCTTCTAGGCATGACAAGGCCATTGCAACAATGAACTCAGCAGCTATGGCTATCTGCATATGACTGGGTCTGTCAATACTCAGCCATGGATAGATGAGATCTATCCCTCTTTGAAGAGATCTTAACAAGTGATGGCTACTGCAGGAGGGAGAATCACTTCAGGGCACCTAGGGTAAAGCCCCAGAATTGCAAAACAAAGCCAAAAATAAACAAGAAGCCATGATAGTGGGGTGTGGAAACATGCTGTGGGCAAAGTGATTCTGTGAATGGGAAGAAGAGAAGATAGGGTAGCAAGTGTGATGAGAATGTATTATACACATACAGGAAATGGCCAAAGAATAAATTGATTTAAAATAACAGGTGATAGATAGATAGATAGATAGATAGATAGATAGATAGATAGATAGATAGATGAAAGATAACTATAATCAATTTAACATGCCCTTGTACAAGTAAGAATCGCCAGAAAAGTATTTGAGTTAGAAAGGAACAGGAAGAGGTCACAATTCATGACGCAACATACATATCCAAACTCTAGAGCACTCAAAACACCAGACTTTAATAAACAGATAAGTCAATGATAAAGTACAAAGAGCCCAGCAATAGTCCCAAATATGTGTAAAGCTGTAATGTATGGGAAAATTGAAATTGTAAATTATTAGGGAAATGTGTTGCTGCTCAATAAGTTGTGCTAAGAAAATGATTCTTTGTTACAGTAAGGTATACTAATCCATGGATTCCCAATGAATCTAAAAACTAGATATGAAAAAATAAAAATGTGAACAAATATAAAAAATGTAGAGATATGAAATATTACTGTTTGTCTTAGTTAGGGTTTTACTGCTGTGAAAAGACACCATGACCAATGCAAGTCTTACAAGGACAACATTTGATTGGAATTGGCTTACAGGTTCAGAGGTTCAGTCAATTATCAAGGTGGGATCATAGCAGCTTCCAGGCAGGCATTGGACAGGCAGAGCTGAGAGATCTACATCTTCATCTGAAGGCTGCTAGCAGAATACTGACTTGTAGGCAGCTAGGGTGAGGGTCTTAATTAAGCCCATGCCAAGAGTAACACACCTACTCCAACAAGGCCACACCTCCCAATAGTGCCACTCCCACCGCTAAGCATATACAAACCATCGCACTGTGAGATGCTCTTTCAATGTATTAATGTGAAGTGATAAAATCCTTTCAGTGTCCAAGGGGATTCAATCCAGGACCCCCTGCAGATGCCAACATCTGCTGGTGTTCAAGTATCTTCTTTGGAATGATTGTGTTTGCAAACAACCCATGAACTCTCCTGTATATCATGCCAATTCTTACTTATAATAACTAATGCAAATAAATACTGTGTAAATAATGACAAGGAAGAAAACTGTGTGTGTTTAATACAGACACAATTACATTTTGGGTATAATTTTGATCTTTGGATTGTTGAATTCTACAATGTGCAACCTGTGAAACTATATTTAATAATACATTTTTAAAGCTATTTCATTTAGAATAACCTTGGCTCTTTGCTAATGAACAGTGAGCAGAACCACGGCAAAGGATTTCCAAATAACAGATTTTGATATTGGACTGAAAAATCTCAGTTTAATGAGTACACCAGAGAGTCTCATGTAAGTTGTATGTAAGAATTATTTCCCAGCGAGATGACAGATTGAATACACAAACGTGAAAAGGCTAATAGAAAAGTACATAATGAAAAAGGAAAACTTAAAGAAACTCTGATTTTTTAAAAATTAGGACAATGGAATATCCAGGAGAAGCAAGCAGACTGATGTGGGAACTACGGAGGGGGATTAAGAGAGCCAGAAAGAGAGAGGAAGGGAAATGAACAAGAATAAAATGTACTGACACAGCCGTATGACATTGCCAGAACGAAATTCGTTACTTTACACATGCTAGATTAAAATAGTCACTAAAAATTAGAATATCTTGTTAGGAAAGAATTATAAGAATCAACAGGAAAATGTATTAGTATGGAAAGTTTGAGAGTCTTTCAATGAAAATCAGACAAAGGAATAAATTAGGTGACTCCAAAAATCCAGAAAAAGGTGACATGCAAATGAAGACAAACATTCTGTTCTCACTTCCAAAATGGAATCAGGTGCCCATCACGTTAGCAACTGAAATGATGTTTTTATGAGAAGTGGAACTGTCCTCTCAAATATCACGTCAGAGTTTTGTTCAATACAGTTTTTACTAGAGAGCAATTTAACAGTATTAGTCAAATACAAAAACCGATTAATCCCTTTTTGATCAATTAATTTGACTCTGGGGAGTATCCTGAGGAAGTCATCTTACCAGAATCAACAATTTATACACAAGAAATAAATGAGACAACAACTAACCCATGATAAGAGGTAAAGGTGAAAAGAAAACTTCCTTAATAAGAAAGGTTCTACTGTTATTTAATTTGGAAACTGTTTATGGTATTATAAGGGGGTAAGTAGGAATATTCCAGTCAGTCTTTCATGAGGGAAGAAGTTTATGAAAGGTGTGTGTATATGTGTTTATTCAGAAAAACTTGGAGGAATTGGACTTTTCAAAATTCCAATACCAACAACCTTCCTTCAGTGCTTGTTTTATGTCAGTAGATTCAACCAGCTACAAGTAGAAAATATTTTCCAACTAAGTTATAATTATATCATCTCCCCCTTTCCCTTTCCTCCTTCCAACTCCTTCCATGTCCCCTATTTTCAACCCCTATATCCTTTCCTTTATTCACTCTCAAATTATGGCCTTTATCATTATTATTATTATTATTGTTCCATAAACGTATGCATAACTATATTAAAATCTGTTTAACGTTGCTGGTATGTGTATGATTTTAGGATTGACTGTTTGGTACTTTGAGGACTCATCTATGGGGAAGGCTAATTATTCTCCTCTCAGCCACTATTAGTTGTCTGTAGTTATTTGTCTATGGGTGGGGCCCATGTGAGATTTCTCTCTTCTACAGTGTCCTGTCTATGGGTATTATCACTGTTTGTGTTTTGCTTAGGAAGCCATGTTCTTAAGGTAACTTAAGTTGAGCTTCTGTTATTTCTAGGACACACAAATCTTAGAACAGACTCCCTTGTCTTCTGGCTCTTACAGTCTCTCCTATTCTTTTTCAAGATTATCCCTTAGCCCTGGGTACAAGGAGTGTGTTGTTGATGTATTTATGCCACTGTAAATTAGATGCTTATTTGGTGAGGGATGAGAGCTATACTTATCTGTGGAGATAAGGTGAGTATTTGGAATGCAGTTAGGAATAATGCTGGTGTACTAAAGTTGTAGTAATTGGGTCTTTCCTAAGATGCAGGATCCAACTCACTCTGGTAGTTGCATAGGTTTTCAATATCCAGCATGATTCCTATCCCTCATTAGTGGGCCTTAGTGCAGTTGGTTACACCAAAATATGAGTGCCACTATTCCACCTTTATGAATATCTTTCCATGATAATCATTGCTGTGGTTCATAGGTGTCATATCTGGGTAGATTTATTGATTGCTTTTCTCCTGTAGCAGTTCTCATAGCATCATTCTGGGACTATGGAAACTAGTCCTTGAGGAAGTGATTTTCAAGTCAGATCCTACTTAGATCCTTTGAGTCCTGTCTGAATACAAGGTGTCTCCAGTAATAGAGATTTATCTTCAGCTTCTGATAGGCAACCAGAGGTGATAGCAATAGTACTTACAGTCTTGGTAATCTCTTGAACTCTCCACACAACAACAAGGGGAGATTCTTGCCTTTGGTAAAGGGGGTTTGGTTAGATGGTCAATGAGTCTTGAGGGAAGTACTGCCAGCCCAAGTTAAGATAGATAAATTATAGATGTAGACAGATGGATAATTAGATAGATGTAGACAGATGGATAATTAGATGATTAGATGATAAATGATAGAGATAGATGATAGACAGATGGATGGATGGAAAGAGGGAGATGGGGGAGAGAGAGAAATAGATTATATGGATGAGGTATAGATACTTATATGTATTATATGTAAATGTAGGTATATATAATATGATTCATTATGTTTTTGAAACATCTGTAGTATTATTTTTCCTTCTCCTTTCCTCTCTGTTTCCTTCTGAGCCTCCTCCATCATTTTCCCATTTCATCTTCCCTTCTCTAAAGATCTCCCACCAAATTCATTATGCATCCTCATGTGGGGCTGAGGCCCACAGTTTAGGAAGTGTGGCTACAAATGATTTGAAGGATGTGGGAGCCTGTGAATAGGCTACATGCAAGTAGCATGCCTTCTTCTAAAACAAAAGTCACTGGGGCACCTGAGGATTTCAATTACTGTGGGAAATGTAAGAGAGGAATCAAGGACCAAAATCCCATGGGTACCTTGGAGTGATTATAAACAATACATTTAATTTTTCTCATTCCCTCTTTTTTCAAAATTTCACCCAAGAAAATATGGTTTCATTGACTAAACATATTTTCATATAATACTGGGGGTGCCAGAAAATATTTTTTTAATTTTACTCTATATTAATTTGTATATTTGTGTGTGTGTGTGAGAGAGAGAGAGAGAGAGAGAGAGAGAGAGAGAGAGAGATTTTGCCAGTATGTAAAATTTCTAGCTTCCTATCAAGGTGCATGACACAACACCAGAATGGAGCAATGGAGCAATGGAGCCACGCCAAACAAACAGAAGATTTCAAGAGTGGACACTAAGGGAACGCCATTCGGTCTGCCCTCATTATTAAACACTGAGTGTGTTGTAAGTGGTGGAACTGAGAAGAAATGGAAGTCTGCTTATACATGGTCTTGGCTTATACATGTTCTAATTTCACTGGTGTGTGTGTGTGTGTGTGTGTGTATGTGTGTGTACCATTGTTGAATCTTTGAATATTTATTATTGAATAAGAATTAGCCTCAGGGTATGGGGAGGCTCAAGCAATAAAATGCTTCATATGCAGGGATGAGATTCAGAGTTAAGCACCCAGGACTCACATAGGAAATCCACAGGTGCAGCCCCACTAGGGAGGCGCAGACAGAAGGATCGCTGGGGCTCAGTGAGAAACCCCGTTTCAGAAACTAGGGTAGAGAATGATTAAGGAATACAGCCAAAGTTGACTTCTAGGCTCCACACACCTGCACATACCTGCATTTATACGCAACATAAACACATACACCCTTACATGTTGTTTTTTTTTTTTTAATTTTTATTTGTAGCTCTTTAAAAAAAAAATAGGTCACATGTAACAAACAGTGAAACTAGTGACACAGAAATAAGAAAAGGTTCTGGCCATGACTCAAGAAGCCATATGTGTAATTTCTAAATCGGAGTGGCAATTTGTGGTGCTGCGGAGAGGGCGCCCTGACTTCTCAGACACTCCTCTGTCTTGTCTTCCGTGGGCCTGCCTGCCAGCTCTGCCTCTCTCCTCAGAGGTGGTGTCCTTTCTGACCTACCCTGTCTCCTCTGATGAGACAGAATTTAGATCTTGCAAGAAAAGCCAACCCCTGCTGCCCTTGCTTGGAAGGAGAAACACACTCCTTCCGTGAGAGGCTGAAGAAAAAGAGACAAAGACTAAAAACTGAGCTAGGGACCTTTGCTGTAACTCGAGCTTCCTTTAACTCTCTTTGCAGGCAGAGCTTTGTCTAGCATGGTGTGGTGGTGGTGGTGGGGTCTCCTTTTGCCTGCGTTCTTGTTTTAACAACTTTTTTTTTTTTTACAGTAATGAAAGTAAAAACAAATCCTATTTTCCTCCATTTATGTAACAAAAAATGTGGGTAGTTTGCTGACAGAATTTTTTTTTCCGCTTCAGTTTGGATGACAGGAAGTTACAAACAGGTTTCACTGGTGTGTGTGTGTGTGTGTGTGTGCATGTGTGTGTGTGTCTATGAAGGAGCAAAGAAGCAGCCACATTAATTTGAAGGGAACAAAGCTCGTACTTCCAGTTCCTTTCCCATGCCTGTCTGGCATTCCTGAGCTCGCACAGTCCTGCAGTCACTAGAGAGAAGCCAACGGAACAGTTCAGAACTTCCAAGTTTCTGCACCGAGAGGTCTTAAACATGAGGCATCCCTTCAAGTCAACAGCTGAACAGCCATTCGAACTTATTGCAGTATCTAAGATGATGGATGAAAGACAGAGGCCGGAGGCGGAGAAGGCAGGGCTCCGGAAGGAAGGAAGGAAGGAAGGAAGGAAGGAAGGAAGGAAGGAAGGAAGGGAGGGAGGGAGGGAGGGAGGGAGGGAGGGAGGGAGGGAGGGAGGGAGGGAGGGGGAGGGGAGGGGAGGAGAGGAGAGGAGAGGAAGAGGAAGAGGAAGGGGAAGGGGAAGAAGAGGAAGAGGAAGAGGAAGAGGAAGAGGAAGAAGAGGAAGAGGAAAGGGACAGAAGAAGGGAAGGTTCATACGTGGGAAGGCAAGATTTCTCTCACTTCATACAAAGTAGTTAGAGAATTTTTTTAAAGAAAAACAACTTTTGTGAATAGATAAGCACACAGTTATTAAGTCCTGAAACTCGCTTCAAATTCCCAACCCTGAATATGAAAAGTAAATACAAATGTATATCGTTTTCCTTCCAAGCACGGAGTTTAAGGGCAAGCTCTCCATCCTCTCCATTTTACATCCCTTTAAATGGAATATAACTGAATATTTATTCAGATTATTTTCTTCTTATTCAGTCATCACTGAACAAAAATATGATTTTCTTCTCTCAGCAGAGATCGGCCCAGTGGCTAAGATAAGATCGGTACCCCACAAGTAGGTAGTGACACACACATAGTCACATATGCAGTCCTGTCATAGCATCACCCCAGAGGTGAAAACATGAAGAGCAATAGTTCAGATGATTGGCCTCAGCCAGTTCCTAGACAACCTGGGCTACATGAGGCTTGGTCTCCAAGTAACAGTAACAATTTGAGACGTGTTTCAGCTCCCATTGTTATTGTATATACATTTAGGTGTTGCCTTCCAGGCTTCCCTTCCTCTACCTCTCTCTTCTCTCTTCTCTCCTCTCCTCTCCCCTCCCTTCCCGTCATCTCCTTTTTACTCCTTTTATACTCTCTCTGTCTCTCTCTCTCTGTCTCTCTCTCTGTCTTTCTCTCTCTCTCTCTCACACACACACACACACACATAACACACATATACAAGTGCACATACATCACACATACTACACATACACATGGACACCACATACATGCTTAGACATGTGCACATATCACACATGCATACAGACATACATGTATACATACATGCATACACACATATATGAATTAATAATATTTGTAATGTATGGGAATTGTTTTAAAGCTATTTTTTTCTCCCCAAAGTGAGGAAGAAGCATGTCTTCTACCCACAAATAATTATTTCCTGCCCTGACAAGAAGCTAGAAGAGCAAGGCATCAATCCAGTGTCCTCCAGACGTCATGTTACTGGAACCCATAAGCAGAACACCACCCCACCATCACTTCCACATGCCCAAAACAGAAGTGAAAACTATGGCTCTCATGAAAACTTTTAAAACGTAAGTGTTCCGGGTTCAAACTTTGTCTTAATAAATCTCACATGACATGCTAACCTCAGCTCTTCATCAAAGACAGCCAATTCCAAGTTCTGTCACAGGTCTGGAGGCTCTTCACCTTGGAATATTTCTCTCCCTCAGGCTAGCCTTATGGGTGAGTGCAAAACTCACATAACTGGTTCCACCAGCAAACTATAAAGCTCCATGCCCTGTTGACCAGGTAGGCGGAGAATGAGCTGACCTTTATTGTTGTTTCTTGCCATTTTGAATTAGTGAGAGAATATGTGGCTTTTTCTAAAGCCCTGCCAGGTCTGGATCATCTAGGGGCGAGGGTGCCTGTGGGTTACTGTGCACTATCTTGTGAGAGCCTCATCACGGAGCCTAGTCTGCTTTCGTGAGAGTGCACGTGTGCTGTGGAGAAGGACATTAAGTACCTGTTTCATCAATAGATGTTGTTGATGCTTATCGGCCTATTTCTCTGGAATCTGGCATGCGAGACTTTTAAGATGACCTACTAAGATAAAAGTCCAAGTGACACACGTATTAAAGACAAAACACACAGGCTGATGACAAGGGCTAAGGATGAAAAATGGGGAGTTGCTTTCTTCTCTGGGGATCTCTTGTTTTCTACTTTGAACCCATAGGCTTGGTTTACCCTTAGGTCAATTCTCATTTATTGTAATAAACAGTTCTGTGCATTACAGTGAGTAAAAAAAGATACAATTCCAATTCCTTGCTGGGAATACTCACTAAGTGTATCAGAACACACAATAAAGGCTTTTTAAAATAAAGACAGGAAGAACTCTCTCTCTCTCTCTCTCTCTAACTCTCTCTCTCTCTCTCTCTCTCTCTCTCTCTCTCTCTCTCTCTCTCTCTCTCTCTCGGGTAGGGACAGGGAGAAGTCTTTCTTTCTTCTCTTCACTGTCATTTAGATAGACAATCCAGAACAAGAGTATTGTGCCATCCTGTACCTGCCAAGACTCTTCTATCACCCTTTCTGCTCATGAGAAGGCAGAAACTGTAAAGGACATGAGTAACATCCGTCACCTTTGCTCATCCTTCATTGGACATAGCATAGTCCTGTGATCACAACTTGCTGGAGGAAACAGGAAAAGACAGCCTCTAGCTAGGTGGCTTTGTTTCTGCTACAATGATCTCCTGTGGAATGAAGAGAGCACAGACTTTAGTGGCCAACTCACAACCCACACCACACCCCCTATACACTCTCAAAGTCCTACCAATAATGCACGTCTTACCCCAAGAGCGTGAATTTTGGAGGAAAGTACAAGGATTAGTGTGATTGTGTGTCTCTGCAAAACTAACTGACCTATGGCATGGTTAGTTACCTGCAAGAAAAACGAACTGCAGAACTGCTGGATGAAGAGTTCGGGTTGACTAATGAGCGATTCTACATTATGTTCACAGAAACATTGTGAGAGTAAAATAAGAAAAATCTATACATTCAAGACCTTTAGAAAAGTGAAAAGCATTATATGTTTCTACAGTCTTAGAAAATAAATTGAAATACTTCTTCATGGTTGAGTTTGAAGAATCAGTTTAGACATAGGAAACTAAGTTTAACATTCCCACAGTCAACTAAGACAAGGTCCTAATGGATGAACCAAGGAATCCATCGGCTCCAAACAGAGAAAACAGAGGATATGCATACACAAACATCAGATATGTGTCACAGGGAAGCTGATGCTCCATTTTTTTTTTTAAATAAATCACACCAAGGGAAGCACTGCTAGAACACAAACAGGCACGTGTTAAGACCACTGAGATCAAAGAACAGCCGAGTGGACCGCCATCTTACTACGGGCTCTGAGATGAGTAGATAATGAAACGTGGAGGCAAAATGCAACTAGGGAGCCACTTTCTGTGTAGGAACCCTAAATGCAGAGCATCCAGAAAAGAACGGATGTTTTGCATCAGAGCACAGTCAATAAAAAGGAAGAGGAAGAGGAGGTAAACTTCTGTTTTGAGAACAGACAGCTGTGCAGGTCACAGCAAAACACAAGTTTTGTAGATGCAACTTTTAAAAAGACATTAAAGGAAGGGTTGAGAACTTTCTTCCCATTCTGCATAACAACCTTGATCGATGCCCTCATATGTCATGGAAGGAGGTCAGCTAAGTTAGGTAATGGAAGTTCCCCGACCTACTGGCCTTCTGTGACTTCAGAGAGTCAACGTTTGCCATTAAATGTCAGATCAATTTTCAATGATTTAAACCTTTACCCACAAGTCTCTAGCTTCCTGGAAGCTTTGATGAAAAAAAAATTCTTTTCAAACATTATCATTTTTCAAGGATCCAAGAAACTTGGTTTAATTCAACTTCAGTTTTTTGAAGGATATTTTAGTTAATTTTTGGAGAGTGGAACACAGCATATTTTGAATGTGTTCAACATGCTCACCTTCAATTTTCATCATGCAAAACTCAACTGGTTTCTTATAAAGCAGTGTCTGTGTACTTTTTAAAATTTGTGTATAATTTTCAATTTCCATTTATATCTGTGTTTTTATATTAATGAAATAACCTTGTTCTGGGGTTCTTATTCTTAAGTGTTTATGCGTGTTGTGTGCGGGAATGTATGCATGCTTCTCTGTGTGTTAGTATGTGTGTGCTAGTGCCTGTGGGGCCCAAAGCTGATGTCAGGGGTCTTTCTTGGTTGCTTTCCATCATATTCATCAAGGAAAGCAATTTTAATTTAATGCAGAGCTTGCCGATCAGCCTCGTCTGGCTTGCCTGCTTGCTTCAAGTCCGTGTCTTTAGCTTTCTGAGGCTGGAATGACAGTGGGTGGTTGGTCACAGACCCAGTGTTTCCATGGATTTTGAGGATCTCAACTTTAGGCTTCAAGCTTATGTGGTAGATGCTTTAACCACTGAGCCATCTCTTCAGGATTCTTATTAACCAATGAACCATAAAGTATCTTCTGATGTAGTTATTCCCAGAATTACCACTATATTGCAATTATGCATGATAAGGTATTTCTCTCTTTAGGTCAAAGAAGGCCGTACTTAATTGATCTTCTATCCCATATGATGTGGAACATTTGGTTGGATAGTCAATAGCTAATACCTTCTCTGAAATAGACAGGATCAAGCTTGAGGGGAGATAAAATGGAAATACAACCATATAGCTACCAAAGCTTTATAGAGAACCTCATGAATTTCAGGAAAAAAATGGGTCAGGTCCTTTGATTCTACACAAGGAGAATTAAATCTAGTTTTCAAGTGAAGACCTTAAATCATGGAGAAGACCTCTGACACACACTGAAGCTTCTCTGTGTCATGCCTCTGTCTAGCGCTCCCATAAGCAGGCCTTTATAGGGGATAATTTGTAACTCATTCTTTTATATCTCAGAGGTCACTAAGAGATTCCAGTGTCCAAAGACTGACGCATCCTTCTCGGGGGCATAATACCTGTTATTCTACTGACTGGTTGAAGGATTATATGGGCCAACAATCGCTGTCCCTGGATACCAACAAATTTTGAGTTGGTATCCCTCCATGGTAATCACTCGATGGTAATCACTTGATGGTGTCACTTGTATTAAGTGTGACAAGTTGTAATCTGAAATAACACCTAATTTAGATACTAGTTCAGTTTCAGCACTGCTGGAAAGAAGAAGGAGAGAGAATATTACAGCTCCTTGAAGAACCAGCCTCCCACTCCCATTGTACCTGCTCTACAATTAGTGCTGTCTTGTCTGCCAACGTTCCATTAAGGTCTTTGGGTCCCCTGGCACTTGCCTGGATACTCTACTGAATTTAATCCCCCAAAATGACTTGTTCTTGCCAGCTGGGCACATCAAACCACAGAAATAATATCAACCAAATATAGAGGGAAACAAGAAGAGGGGCTTCTTGCTGGTGTGAATTTGCACACATGCACACACACACACACACACACACACACCATGTTAATTATATTTGTGCCAAAATAGACGATATTGCTAATAGGTAAGTACAGAGTATCTGTAGTCCTTTGGCTGCTTTTAAGACAGGATTTGGCTTGCAAGCTGAGCTGGGGCAGTGGCCCTGTCTTAGTCTGGGAGGGCATGGAGGGAAGTCAGTCAAGGGTACTCACTCAACAGCGAAGTCAGTAAAGGGTACTCATCAGGCTCTGCCCATCCACTGATCTTGGATGATCTAGACCAGCTTGGCAGCAGGGAGAGGTGTTTAGCTATTCTTCCCCATGGTCACACTCAAACCTTGCAGTGGGATCCTGGAATCCAGCTGTAGGGGGATCTTCACTGCAGAAACATTCACAAACTGAAGTATCTGGCCTGGGTTCTCCGGACTGTGCTTAGCTGTTTGTTTTCCCAGTCTTAAACATATAATTTTTTAAAATAAATTTAAAAAGCCATAGTCATGGCCTCAAATGAAGCCACTGGGTATCTGCTTTGTCTAACCCCAACCCCACTCTTCTCTCACGCCTTCATTTCACAAGAGCTAAAGCTTTGCATTGTGATGTAGTTCTTCTCTATAGAAGGTGTCCACTGGCAGACCCCAAGGCTTTATTTTCTTTCTAGTTTTTGATGAAAGAGAACACAAGCACACAATAAGGGCTGGTTTCCCAAGGATGATCATGCCCTGCTTGGTGACCTTTGACCTCCCCCAAGGGATCATTACGTTAATGCAATTGCACTCTGTACTCTGTACACCAGAAGGCATGAGCTCAAGACTAGAACCAGTAGATGGGATCTGGGGATGAATATAGCTCCCTAGGCACAGAAGAACAACTAGGTGAGTTTTGCCCACCAGATCCCCCAATTAGCAGTTATTTACAGTCCACTGGCCTGCAACTTCAATAACCTGATCAGACATATTCACACTAACACGGTCTCTGGCTCAAATTTAAATCACCTGTCATAGGTTGGCTCTCAGAGGAACAAGTGGGGCAGACGAATTTAGGGTGCAATGATAGTATGGGCTGGCATTTGTGCTACAGTGGAGCTGGACAGAGCTGTTAGTAACTCTCACCAGGCAGTTACTCCATTGGGGGCAATGCAGATGGGCCTCTAGTCAGATAGCCATGTATCTCTCTGCGCTCACCCTCCACCTCTCTCTGCATCAGGGTCCCACACAACATTGCACAGCCCTACTCGCCATTGTTTCTTGGGAAATCGTCACCAGTCGGATTCCAAATTTGCTTCCTTTCTAAGCTGAGTATTTCCCAGACTTAGAACAACATGGAGAGAGTCTCGTTTTCTCTAGCAAAAGGAGGGCAGAATATTGGAAGGGAGCATTCCCCCAACAGATGGGAATGAGAGTGCTGTGACTTTCTGGAGGCAATAAAGGTGTCAGCAAATAGTAAGACTGGAGAGTGGGCCCCACAGAATGTTCGCTGTTGTACATGCTGCGTGCTGTCCCAATGCCAGAGAGAGCTGCCTGGCTAAGCCTCTGTATTAACACTGTGTGACTGGGACAGAGTCACAAGTACTGCTGACTTTGTCAGTATCACATGATCCTGCTGAGTCTCCATCTAAGGAGGTGAATGGCTCTTTGTCATCTCTTTCTCCTGGTCATTCCTTGTGTCCCTGTCCCTTGTCCTTCCCTTCCTTATCACCACTCGTCCTTGCATTATAGCCCCCTTTCTGTTCAGATTATTTGTGTATGTGTGTGTGTGTGGGGGGGGTGTGATTTGTATGAGGTATCAGTGTAAGCCAGAAGAGGACATTGGCTCTTCTGGACCTGGAGTTCCAGGTTGTTGTGAGTCACCTGATGACGGTGAGAGGAAGTGAACTGAGGTCCGGCAAGATGTGTTGTTAATCACGGAGCAATAATCTTGCCAGCCCTCAGACTTTATTAGGGAGAAAGAACCTCATCCTGAAGGTCAAGACCATGTGCCCTAACCAATTACTCTAAAATCATTGCCATCAACCCAAAGAAAACCCATTTCTTGCCTAGAATTGTGTGCATGGCGTTTCAATGTAAATTACAGAACTCTCACGGTGACCTGGAGTGAAGCTCAGTTGTAGATCACTTATGAGACTGTAATGACTTAATTTCAACCTCCAGCTCTGCAAAAAACCAAACAGATGAACACCAAGACACCACAAGGCAAAATAAATAACTATGACCGCAACAAGGAATAGCATAAATGCATACAAGAGCCCATAGTCTGAATTCTCTCTCCAACCAAGCAAATCACTACTTAGAAAAGTTAGGAAAGTTTCTGAGGTTATGCAACCAGTATCAGTAAAGAGGTCACTTGGGAACCAAATTTACTGCTTCCCTCTTATGAATTTCAATATTAAAATACCGAAGTCACACCCCCTCTAGGCCACTTGCATCCCGTTGTGAACTGAGACAAACAAAGCCAAATGACCAGGGTGGCTTCTGCATTCCTGAAGTCACCGGACCTACTGGCTTCTAAGTGTAGCCCAGCTGAGGCAGCTGGCCAGGTAATCTAAGGCTGCTTCTAGCTCTGCAATACAGTGACCCTTGATGCTCAACTTGTGCGCCAGAATGCCTGTCATTTCTGAGTATATAGCGTTCACAGTCCTTTCTGGTAAAAAATAGGTTAAGTAAATACAAAGGGAAGCCCAGGCTCCTCTGTGGGTCTATGCCTTGGTAACTGGGGATGAAAACCGGTTGATCACAGCAAGCAAGCTTAAGGGTCTACCATTTACAATTGAAATGCTTTACTGGCGAGGTTAAGAGTTCAAAGTTGAGTCACAGTCTGAGGTGGCCCTGCTCTTCCTTTTTAATTATCTGAGGTCAGGAAGTTAATAATACCAGAAATCCCCAATAGAGACCTCCTGTGAACTCTGTGAACTTTAAACTCGCCTCTCTCTATCTCTTTCTTTCTTTTTTTTTTTTTTAATGGGTAAAAAGTTCAGTACAAACAGAGCGGACTTTCCTCTTAGTCTCCACCCGTTCACACCCCCACCCCAGGGTCAAAAGTTCAACTGTAAAACAGAAAGCCTTGTTCTCTGATCCACATTTAAACAGATCACTTATTAAAAGGAAAACATTCCCAAACCAAGCCAAAGTCCAAAATGAATCTGTTCAATAAAAATGAAAATATTGTAATAAAACAAGTCTTTGATCTTTATCTCTTGCCTTGCAATTGGACATCAGGCTTTTTTTTTTTTTTAACTTTTTGAATCTTAGGAAAAGAATACTCTCATGAACTCTCTGCTCACCCAGTTCTTCCCTGAGATTGGACTCTCTAGAAGAGATAAAATCTCAGACGTTTTCAGGTAGTTTTTTGGCTGCCTATCTTAAGACAGCAGAGTCTATTCCTTGTGTGTTCGTTCTTTTGCTTTTGCTTTTAAAAGCACCAAGTGTCAAGTACTGTGGAGTTGAGAAGGGTTTCTCGAAGATGGTGAAGAATGCAGAAAGAGGAGAGAAACAGGACCATGTATGTCATGAACCTCGTGGGAATGAGAGACAAACCAAATCTGACATCCTAAGCAATATTACGACTGACACATGAAGCCAGAGGATAGACACAGTGCTGACATAGAGACACAAGGCGTATCCTGACTTGTCACTTTCCAACTGATCATCCAATAAGGCAAAGTCTAAAGTGCCCCTTCTACAAGAGCAAATAACACAGAGTCCATTGTGTTCCGAACACGTCAATCATTATTCTAAAAGGTCTTACCTTGTGAGTCACCCCATGTGTGGGAGCATGAATAGATGATACATGTCTTAATGTACAAGCCAGACTGGCCTCCAACTCATAATCCTCCTGTCTGAATCTTCCAGGTTGACAGAATTGCAGGTGTTTGTCACCATATTCAGCTCAAAAACTTTTGTAGAAAGATTTTTTTTTCTCACAACTTAGTAATTACACGAGAATAGTGTCACTTGCTTCCTACTTGAATTTTTTTTAAAGATTAATAAATACACTCAGTTACAGAAAAAAATGACAGGACTTGTGAAATAAAGATACGGTAAATGTATTCATAATTAATATTGTTGCACAGCTTATAGGATTTTCTGGTAATATCTAGCACAAAATGAGACCTGGATACTGCTCTAAACACACTATGCTCTAGATGCATCCACACTCTGAACAATGTGCCCAGTGACCTCTGAGACGCTGGGATGCATCTGCATAACCCAGCCAGGAACAGCCCAGACAGGAAGGAAGTGTGGGGAGAGCATGTGTTACTTCCTTCTGCTAGGGCTCCCTTCTCAGCAGCTGTGAGGAAGGATGGAAATTCCTTATGAGTCAATCTGAGACTTCAAAGTATGGGATACAGCTTGAGAGACCTGATCTTATTGATTAGGATGCTGACCAAAAGGAAGGCACTATATTTAGGAGGGCATTTGGGGGAAAACTAAGCGGTGAAGCAGTTATTTGACAAATGGTGGCAGGGATTTGGAGGCTCTGCAGCCTTGTAGGCTGGTATTACATGAGCACCGTCTGCTTTCAGTTCTTCTACTGAAGAACTGCTCATGATTAATTTTTTTTCTCTTCCTTCTTTTCAAACTTTGGAGACACTAAATTTTATATGAGCTAGCTGTTTCCAACCTTCTGTCTGAGAGAATTTTCTAATCAAAAAGAAAAGATTTTCCTCCTCATTCGTTTTGTTTTAAAGAAATCATTATGTAAGAAGGATCTTACTGTATCTAAGCATGCTATCCTTCGCTGTCCCTTTTAGATAGAAATAGAATTGGATCCACGTACAGTTGACTGCACACCCCAATGTAGATGGAGTGTTGCGAGGGCCCCAAAAGTCTTTGTTTGCGTTGGTCTTATGTGTTTTTGGCTTCTCTCTACCTCCTTCACCTTCTGATCCCTCTACCTGGTGCCAGTCAATTGTCCCACCCCGAAACCTTGACTTCTGCCTTAACATGACTCTCCCCTCCCACAGCTCCTTCTCTGTCCCACTTGTCCACTCTATAAATCTCTCTCCTAGTAACGGAGTAGGGAGTTTTGCTGCAGTAACTATCTTCCTGTGTTCAGTACATTTTTCTGTCTCTGATGATAAAATATGAGCAAACAGGGAGAGGTCCCACGCAATCCCCTGGAAGGTCCTCCTTCAGAAACAGAAAGAGAAACTAACCAGGGAAGAAATGCAATGCATATTTCCAGATAGTACATACAAAAAGATGCCTGCCAGAGAGGTTTCTCTCACACTGCTCTGCCAGAGCGTCGGGCCAGAGGTCTTCATGAAGCCCAAAGCATTGTGAAGGTATTTGTACAACTTTTCCCACCTTGGATTCCATTTGGAATTTTTTTTTTTCATGAGTTCATAGCTAGAGTTCAAAAGCATCTTGGAAACTCTCTTATCCCCATTTTCGGAATTTCTGTGTGTGCTCTAAAATAAGCTAGTCGATGCTCTCTGTCCTCAACCTCTTCCTCACAGACTGTTGCTCACGGGGGTGGGGAACTGCTCTGAGACCCTGCCTGTGATAGCCTCACCTGTACACTCCAATCTGTGGATTTCTCCAGAGCTGTAAGACAGGTGTCTTTTTTTTTTTTTAAAGGAGATGAGTAGGAGGGAAGGATGGAAGCTAAGGAGGAAGACAGAAAGCCCTCCTGCGTTTGACATGCACCTTGGTACTAGTGGGCTGCAGCACTCTAACCTGGGGCTGCCAAATTTAGCTCAAAAGGCAGCTCTGTATTCCCAATTGGTCCTCACCTCTCACCATCTCTGACTTTCAGCAGTGCGCTAAACTTGTCTGAACCTGAGTTTCCACCTCTCTCTCTCTCTCTCTCTCTCTCTCTCTCTCTCTCTCTCTCTCTCTCTCTCTCTCTCTCTCTCTCTCTCTCTCTGCATGTGTGTGTGTGTGTGTGTGTGTGTGTTGTAGGAATCAGTTCAGGACTCTGTGGAGAACAGGAACATTATGTCAGGGACTGGCCAAAGTTAGGAGTTGGTTGGGACTCAGCGAGCAGTTCAGAGTCCTGACCTGTGCGCTGCACGTTGGTCATTGGCTGGTATGTGGCTATGTGTAGTCTCCCCACTTCCGCCCTTTGAATGTCTCCTCTGTGACACAGTAGCAACCACGTAGGCCTCCCCATGCTCTTTTTCCTATCTATTCTCCTGTAGGCACTGTGTACAAAACACCTCCTTTCTCCTTTTCCTTACCCAAGATAATCTGGTTACAAACTGGTACAGAGAGTTCTCCACATCGCTCAGTTTGAATCCCATGGGAGGGTGGGCTAGCACATTGTAATGTTCTGTTAGTACGGTTAGTCTACACTTTTGGGACAATGGAAGCTTCGTTGCCAAGTTTCACTGAAGGATAAAACATGTTTACAGGACAAGTTATTTTTTTTTTCCCCAAAGAGTTCTTTTGGGGGCATTATCTCGTCACATGTCTACCTAGACATGGAATTTCCAGCTTGCAGCCACACAGGTGGGAACAGTGCCCCAGGAATAGCTGATTAGAAGATGAAAAGAAGCAAGGCCCTGAGCCACTCTGTGCTTACCCACCTGGTAACTATGATGTGCCTACACAGTTGGAGCAAATATATAATTTCTGAGCACTGCAAAAAGAACGTAGACTCCAACGACATTTAAACATCAAGGCAAGCCTGAAAAACAATGTTTAATTAAAATATTAATGCTGGTTAAATGCCCACAAAAGGGGGTGTGAAAGCAAATATCCTTGATTCTAAATATAAAGGTTTCAAAATTGGCATTGCACAAGGTTTTAAAGTCTCTGCCTCAACCAAACGTTAAAGAGCTGCGGTTGCTTTTATGGACTAAATGTGTACCTACCTCCTCACAACTCAAAAATCAAAGCCCTACCTCCCAGTGTGATTGTATTAGGAGGCGGGGCTTTATGAAGTTTGTCTTTAGCTCTCCTGACCTTCTATAAAAGAATACCAGAGACTGATTTACAAAGGACATACATTTTTTGGTTCGTGGTTATTAGAGCAGTGGTTCTCAACCTGTGACTCGCAACCCCTTTGGGGGTCACATATCAGATATTTACATTCAAAGTCATAATAGTAGCAGCATTGCAGTTATGAAGTAGCAATTGAATAATTTTATGGTTGGAGGTCACTACAACGTGAGGAAGGGTACTAAAGGTTCACAGGATCAGGAAGGTTGGAGACCACTGCTCTAGAGGCTGGAGAGTCACCGGATTGAGTGAGCAGCCTCCAATAACACACCTTGTGGTGTTATAAAATGATCAAAGGCACCCTATAGCTCACCAATACAGAGGTTCGGCTGATGTCCAGGCCTATAAGCAGAGCACTCCTGAGATAAAGGCATTAACCCATTTTTGAAGGGCAGAGCCCTCATTTCCTTATCATAGCTAAAGTTTCCATTTCCCATCATTCTAGCTCTGGGAATTAAATTTCCTGCCCATTCAAACCAAAGCAGAGAAGGCTGGGTTTAAAGCCATGAGAGCTGACCTTTTATAGGACGGGGAAGGAGACTAGTTTCTTCTCTCTGCCATGGGAAAATTCAACCATTTCTGAGCCAGAAAGAAAACCCTTACCAAGAACCAAGCTAACCCTTCAGTCTAGGACCTTCCCGGCTCTAGAACCATAACTGAGAATTAGATCCTTGTTGTTGAAGCCACCCTGTCTACGGTATTTTGTCACAGAAACCCAAAGTGACTCATGCAATCACCCTCTTGTGACAAAACAAAGAAATGAAACCCAGCTCAAAGCAGAGAGTGTATGCTTAATACTGCTAGCAACTTTGATGAACCATCATCCAGGTTATATTTTAAGTGAGGGACGGAGACAAACTAATCCTCACTTCAAATAATTGTGGCTCGGAAAGAACAGAGGGGGTTGTTCAAATTTCCCATGGCTTTTTAGGCCCAACCACAAGGTGGAGAGTTTATTGGCTCAGCTTTGAAGCAAGACTAGACAGACCCCACATAGTCCAGGTCATCTCTAATCATAGCATTGCTCACATTGTGTCTGGAGGCCAGCCAGACCCTGAAGCCAATTTAGAGATGAGCCTAGACTCATCTTTAAATTTGTATTTTTGTAATCTATATTAACTTATGTATATTTAATTACATACATGTATTTGTCTAGTTATATATAATTGGTTATATATTTATTTTATTTTATTTTATTTTATTTTAGTGTGTGTGTTTGCCATGTGTCTAAATCCATGGATCAGCTTCAAGATTGTCCCTGAGAGGGTAACTTCCAGGACTCAGGTAAATGTATCTGGGTCAGCCACAGACTCTTGTTCTCCTCATGTTGGAAAAAGACCAATCGTTAGGATTGAGGACACAGGCTCATGTAACCAGAGATCTCATGCCAAGGAAGAGTGGGTTAAAAATAGACACAGGTGGCTCCACAGCCACCTTTCCATGGGCTTTCAGACCTCCAGGGGGCAAGTTTCTGGCTTTGGTGCCAAAATTCTTTGTCAGAAAGAGTAACCGAGTAGAATGACATACGCAAGGGGCATACAGTCTCCAAGGAGCAGACTGAATAAAGATTGAGGCATAGTTTTTCAGTATGCCTTTTTTTTTTTTTTTTTTTTTTTTTTAGTGGTGGTAGTGGTGTGCGATGAAACTATTGATACTGTTTTACAGAACTTTAGAAATCTTGCCCCAAGAACTGTGTCAGCCATTTCTTCTATGTCTAAAATCTTCCTCTAAAGGTGCTCCACTCATGTTGATAATGTGGCAAGATGTATCTAAGCTCTTGCTAACATTTCCTTAACGTCCCTTTCCTTTCTCACCATGACACTGCTGTATCTTCCACTGACAACCTCAGCTCTGTGACAGGTGGTACTGGGTATTGCCTCTAATCTACATCCAGGGACTCAAGGGTAGTCACAGAGGGGTAGCCATTGTTTCACGTGTATGAATGTGTCAGGCACCTTCGAGGCATATTCTGCTTATTAACTGGTAGTGTCCTGTACAAATGGATTATTATAATAACCTTAAAGAATGGTTTTACTATTCCCCGTTCTACAAATAAGGGGATCTAAAACAACTCAGCCAGCAGTGTTCCACCAAAAAGCAATCACGTTGACATCCAAAGCTGAGAGTCTAGCATCAGTATACAAAATATAGCGATGGCAGCATGCCTATATAACCAAGTTTATCTGAAAAGGAAGTACCACAAGGCTATGAATTGAACATTTACTGTCATTAGGCACCAAGGACCATGGTGAACCTTTAACTAGCTTCTGGTACTTCTTGAGACAAATATTAATCTCAAAAAATATAATTGGTTGTTCTTCAAACATTTATCTTTAGCTGGGAGAGAGAGGGGTGGGGGAAGAGAGAGAGAGAGAGAGAGAGAGAGAGAGAGAGAGAGAGAGAGAGAGAGAGAGAGGAGAACTCACTATCTCAAAGAAAGTAGTGTACATAGACAAGGTCAGTGCACAATGAAGCCACTCCTAGAAGAAGAAACGTGAGGGAGGAATGAGGGGAAAGGGCAGACATCTAGAACAGAAAGTTGGCCCGAGAACAGACTCACTTGCATGTAATCTTTGGGCTGTCTTTGTAGAGGCCCAGATGGAGTGACAAATCCAGAGGGGCAAAAGCTCAGAGAGGCTTTTGTTTGTTTTTCTGGCAGCTTCTTAACTCTAGGAAGTGATGGGGAAATTCCGGTTTCTGAGAACACTTGTCATAAGAAAGTCTTAGGTTAGACGTTCAGTGAAGGAGACATTGCTGCAATAGCAGAAAGCAAAATGCAAGACCGCTCTGAGGCCAGATGGCATTTATCTGAGTGTTCAGGAGAGGGAAAGTGCTGAGGATTAACGAGAACATAGACCAGCTCTGTCAAATAGCAGCTAGCAGTGAAGACTGGCTTCTCCGACTGTCTATGAGATTTGTTTGTTATTGTTATTGCTCGTTTTAAAGAAAGTGAAGAGAAATGCCAAGAATTCAAACAAGCAGTTTTTTTTTCCTGGTGCAAGGACATTGTGGAATAGGTAATAAACAACAACAGAAAAAAGAATCTTAGACAAGTACTAAATACAGTCTAGAGGCTGAAACTTGACAGGCTCCCATCAACTCTGTAAGAATGGAATTTATACCTCTTCATCCTTAAGTGATACTAACCAGAACAGCTCAGCATCATGAGTCTCCCAATTCAAAAGATCTGAGAAGGAAGAACCAGATGGTATTTTGAAGCTAACACTATGTAAAGAAATTTGAATCATGGAGAGTATGCATTTAGGCAAATGAGAAGAGATTAGCTACAGTTTCCTTGGAATCCCCTGTCGGAGTGAAAACGTACTTTCATCTCGATTTTTTTTTTTAATAGTTAGGAAATACACATGGGCCCTCAGCAATTAATTCTCATGTGATTGACACCTGTGGAGATAAGCTGTTTAAAAAAAAAAAAAAACAGTAACGTATAGCCACATGATCCTAGGATAATTGATAGGATTCTTCTGAGTGCTTACCACACACAGCATACAGCTCAGCGTTTTTCCTCCAATGATCTGTATCATTCTTTACTTGTGAATCAAGGCACACTCTCCTTCAGAAACTCCTGCTATGTTAGAAAGAAGCATGGCCTAAGGTATAGGAGAGAGTACCAACTAAGGTCAGAGTTCAGAGGAGTTTCAAAGAAAACTGGTATAAAACCTTGTGAAGAAAATGTGGTCTGTATTAAAATAGAATAGAAAGCCAGGAGGGTGGCAAAGAGCAGAGTAATATGTGACCTTTTCTCTTCAGATCAATCTCTGGGTCAACCAAGAGCCTTTAGGTTCTCCCAAGCTTCCCTAGTAATGTCAACTTCAGTTCCAACCTCCACTAGGAACTGTGGAGTTGTTTCTCCTTATAGCTGACTTCCTAACACGTCTTTGTCCTTTATTTTCCTGTTTCTTTTCCTTGGAGGCTGTTCTCAACATCTTCGCCTTTGCTGCCCACATGGGATTTTTAGGTACCTATGGGTCTTGAGGGTTAGCACAGACTTTGTGTGAAACTCCCAGTCCTTGTTCTACATGCTCCTTTCACTCAACCCGTGCTGACTGAACAATCTGGATACCATTAAGGATCAGAGCTCTTTCAATCAGAGTTTAACCAATGACCTTGGTCAATGATAATAGTTCAGAGTTCGGAGTTCTTCACACAATATTCAAAGTGCTTTCTGCTCAGGAAGGGTTTGTTTACTGAATTTACAAACTATGATATACAATGAACTGCAGATCAACATTTAAATTACAACATTGTTGTGTCTGGAAAGAAGAGAGAGAGAGAGAGAATTACCACCTACACATGGTCCACACACCTCAAACTTGATCACTGATCTTTCTGCACTGTACATTTTCCCCTTCACAAAATTATACGCCTTTGGGGAACATGCTTAAAGCAAAGCTCTACTGTATGATGACCACCTTTCCAACCAGTCCCCTGCCAGCAGAGAATGAGCAGGAATCAAATTCTAACTAGCCTTCCTTCTTTGTCAAACTCTAAGGACAGACTTGAATGTCACTGACACACAGGGAGAATTAGAGGCTTTATGTATTCAAATCTTCCCTGCTCAGCTAGCTCTTTGGAAAAGATTCATTTTTGAATTCTATATCTCAGATATGAAAATTTATTTTATACAGAATCTGTCTTTCAAACTGGCTAGATTTGGAAATCCAGTTATTCAAGCATGGAAGTTGGTACCACTGTGGAGCTACTGTGTAGCTGTGGTCAACTTCCACGATCCTTGAATTTCCGTAAGGGGAATTGTCCTCAAGAGTGTAGATGGGCCTCATTCATCAGTTGAAAGGCTTAACAACAAACCTGATGTTTCCAAGACAAAGAAAGAAGAAAAGGGAAGAAGTAGAAGGATGAGGAGACTTGAAGAGAAGGAGGAGGAAAAGGAGAAAGAATAAGAGAAGAAGGAAGAACACAAAAAGGAGGAGGAGGAAGAGGAAGAGAAGAAAGAGAAAAAGAAATTCCATCCTAAGACTACAACATAAACTCCTGCTCAAGAATGTCCAGTCACTAATCTTTGTTCTTTTATCAACCAGCCTCCACCAATCATGCAAAAATTTTATGCTCTCCAATTGTAATAAAAAAAACTGCATGATACTGGTACAAGGACAGACAGGTAGATCAATGGAATACAACTGAAGACCCAGAAATGAATCCACATACCTATGGTCACTTGATCTTTGACATGGGAGCTAAAACCATCCAGTGGAAAAAAGACAGCATTTTCAAAAAATGGTGCTGGCACAACTGGTGGTTATCATGTAGAAGAATGTGAATTGATCCATTCTTATCTCCTTGTACAAAGCTCAAGTCTAAGCAGATCAAAGACCTCCACATAAAACCTGAGACACTGAAATTTATAGAGGAGAAAGTGGGGAAAAGCCTGGAAGATATGGACAGTGGGGAAAAATTCCTAAACAGAACAGCAATGGCTTGTGCTGTAAGATCAAGAATTGACAAATGGGACCTCATGAAATTGCAAAGCTTCTGTAGGGCAAAAGACGACTGTCAATAAGACAAAAAGGGCACCAACAGATAGGGAAAGAATTTTTACCGACCCTAAATCTGATAGGGGACTAATATAAAATATATACAAAGAACTCAAGAAACTGGACTCCAGAAATTCAAATAACCCCTTTAATGGGGTACAGAGCTAAACAAAGAATTCTCAAGTGAGGAATACCAAAGGGCTGAGAAGCACCTGAAAAAATGTTCAACATCCTTAATCATCAGGGAAATGCAAATCAAAACAACCCTGAGATTCCACCTCACACCAGTCAGAATGGCTAAGATAAAAAATTCAGGTGACAGCAGGTGCTGGCGAGGATGTGGAGAAAGAGGAACACTCCTCCATTGCTGGTGGGATTGCAAGCTGGAACAACCACTCTGGAAATCAGTCTGGCGGTTCCTTAGAAAATTGGACATAGTACTACTGAAAGATCCAGCAATACCTCTCCTGGGCATATACCCAGAAGATGTTCCAACTGGTAAGAAGGATACATGCTCCACTATGTTCATAGCAGCCTTATTTATAATAGCCAGAAACTGGAAAGAACCTATATGTCCCTCAACAGAGGAATGGATACAGAAAATGTGATACATTTACACAATGGAGTACTACTCAGCTATTAAAAACAATGAATTTGTGAAATTCTTGAGCAAATGGATGTATCTGGAGGATATCATCCTTAGTGAGGTAACCCAATCACAAAAGAAGTCACTTGATATGCACTCACTGATAAGTGGATATTAGCCCAGAAACTTAGAATACCCAAGATACAGTATGCAAAACACAAGAAACTCAAGAAGAAGGAAGACCAAAGTGTGGATACTTCATTCCTCCTTAGAATAGGGAACAAAACACCCATGGAAGGAGTTAGAGAGACAAAGTTTGGAACTAAGATGAAAGGATGGACCATCCAGAGACTACCCCACCCGGGGATCCATCCCATAATCAGCCACCAAACCCAGACACTATTGGATATGCCAGCAAGATTTTGCTGAAAGGACCCTGATATAGCTATCTCGAGTGAGGCTATGCCAGTGCCTAGCAAATATAAAAGTGGATGCTCACAGTCATCTATAGGATGGAACACAGGGCCCCCAATGGAGGAGCTAGAGAAAGCACCCAAGGAGCTGAAGGGGTCTGCAACCCTATAGGTGGAACAACAATATGAACTACCCAGTACCCTCCGGAGCTCTTATCTCTAGCTGCATATGTAGCAGAAGATGGCCTAATCGGCCATCTGTGTGAAGAGAGGCCCCTTGGTCTTGTAAACTTTATATGCCCCAGTACAGAGGAATGCCAGGGCCAAGAAGTGGGAGTGGGTGGGTAGGGGAGCAAGGTTGGGGGAGGATATAGGAAACTTTGGGGATAACATTTGAAATGTATATAAAGAAAATATCTAATAAAAAAATTTATGCTCTCAAGTAAACACACACAGAGGGACACCCAAACACACACACACACACCATTTTCCTACATCTTTTCACTTACTAATTATCAAGATTCTAGCAACAAATGTGATTTCCAGTGAACAGATTTTAATGAAGCAACAACAGGTCAAAGTGTAGTCAGAGAAGGAAACAAAAAGATAAGGTGCAGGGCCTAGCCACAGGGAGGGTCCTGTTCTTGCTCTAAGAGAGACATTTTCTAGTGGGATGAAGGGTCTTTGCCACAGTCAAGCGGAAACTGGAGTCTTTGCTGTGCTACCTCATAGGATGTCTGGTCAGGGATAGAAACGCCTTCCCCCAGCCATGGAACACTAAAGAAGGAACAAACCAGGAAGAAAGTCTCCTCTGTCGTTTCTCCTGCTCTCTCATCTCCTGTTGGTACAGTGAGTCTCAGACTGGTAGAACTCAGACAGAATCAGTGAGGAAGGGACCCAGGAGGGTTATGCCACTAATCAGACTGTGGCACAGGACAAGGGAAGATGGGCCTTGAATGAAGAGACAAAATGGAACACTGGTCCTCCTAAGACGCAGACCACAAGTTCACAATGTCTTTTAGCTTTTATAGGTCACACACACAGAGGGATACACAAACACACACACACCATTTTCTTACATCTTTTCACTTACTTATTATCAAGATTCTAGCAACAAATGTGATTTTCATTGTTTATTTGTTAACTTAGTATATCCAATTAGTCCCAAAGCTTGTCTTCTCCAGTGCTACCATTTCCCCTGGCTCCAAGTCTCTCTCTTATTGTGCAATTTCATGGAAATAACCCAGAATTTAATTGTCTTCCTTTCAATTATTGTACTTTTAATGAATTACTTGTTATCATCTGTGAAACAAAAAGCTAAAGTATAATCAGTTTATGAAGACATCCATTTATAAGGAAAACATAAACACATTTTATGAAAGTGAGGTAAAGTCAACTTGGGGTTAAATTGTTATCTCTTATGCCTGTCACAATGCACCCGTCACAATTCTGAGCAGATACAATATGAATTCTGAAAGATGTAGGGAATGCAGTGACTTTTTTTTTTTCATGTCAACCTTTGCTTCCTTTCAGATACCAAGAAAACTATTTATTTTTACTGCATCATTTGTTAGGGCTAAAGAGAAAGCAAATGGGAAGGGAAAGAGCTCAGCGTTGGATTGGCTGTCGAGCATGTGGGAGGCCTAGGGTTCAAGCCCCAGTACATCAAAAAGAAGCAGTTAGAGAGAGAGATTGGAGATAGATGGAGATGCAGAAAGAGGGGACAGAGAGAAAAGGGAGAGATAAGGGAAGGGGGGAGGGAAGGGGGAAGGGCCACCGCCATCCTTTCCTCAGTCCCATCTCCTGTCTAAAGTTGAGAGATCTAAGCTAGGGAGAAATGGAAAAATTAGAGCATGACCTTGAGGAAATGGTATTTAGAATATTCAACTGTTTGCAGGGAGGAGTGGGTGCCGGAACTGAAATGTGAAACTAACAGAATGGGAAGAAAATAAGAGAAATAAAGCATATGTGGTATGTAAGAGACAAATATAGATAGATAGATAGATAGATAGATAGATAGATAGATAGATAGATAGATAGATAGATAGATGATAGATACATAGATAGATAGATACATAGATAGATAGATACATAGATAGATAGATGATAGATAGATAGATAGATAGATAGATAGATAGATAGATAGATAGAATGAACAGATGACAGAGTGTGTGTGTGTGTGTGTGTGTGTGTATACACACACACACACACACACACACACACACTCGTATATAATATCAGAGTATGTGAGAGTCAGGTGGATTTGTGCTAGTGAGCCTGACACTGAAACAAGCTGTGAAAAAAAAAATGGGTTCAAAATTTTCTTTCCAGCTCTACCCCACGACCAACAGAATTTCAGTGGTCTTCAAAATTCTCCCCCTCGCTTGAGTTACTTTACTTCAACTGTTCCTTGGGTTTTATTCCACATGTGACAATGAACCCTGGTAAATAGATTTCCTAGCATCAAAACAAACTATGTCCCCCAAAGATGTCAGGAGCAAGTAAAAGGTAACTTGTGTGAAACAACTGAAGTGTACTGAACTCATGGACAGTGAATCTGGCTGGATAATGCTCTGTATGATGCTGTCATCAGCAATGGGCCGGGGTAAGCCCATCATTCCCATTAAACTGTATACTAGGAAAATATTGAGCCTTAAATGGTTCTACTGTGTCAGATCCAGAGTGGAGCTGAGGACACGATTATTTTGAATCTTCACTTCAAAATCAGAGTAAGCCCTCTTCATTCTGAAACCTTTGCAAGTGGAGCAAATATGTTGCAGAAGCAAAGGTGAATCAGCAGTATTGAATGTCCAACATGAATGTCCCACATGTTACGATGGCAGACTCTTGTGTTCATGTAAAGGACACAGGAGGCAACCCCAGAATGGTTTCTATCAATCTTGCATCCCATTTCTCACCGGAAGTTTCCCATAACCACTTAGCTGCCTTCATCTCTTTTTCCTGGCAATTTGTCTAACGAATAAGCAAATGCAGTCAATCTACAAAGAATCTAATTGATTCCTTTAAGTTTGGGCTCCTATGGGAAGGGCTGATAAAATAATGTATCTGGTCCTTTGGCCAGATATAGGTAAAGGATATAAATCCATCCCAGAATTAAAAATAACTTGCATTTCCGCTAAAGAATGGGCAATTACTGGAAGCTTCTTAATGTATACAGTTGTACATTGTGTTTCAGGCTACAGATTCTGGAGGTCGGCAATAGCTTCCTGTTTCTCAGCATCCCTTACCATCTGTGTAACCTGGGAGAAGCTGCTGAGCAACTCTGAACCTTAAGTTTCTTAATTGGTAAAAGTCAGAAAGAACCCCACAACTGTGGTAGTTGTGATGTACAAATGGGATAATACATTTAAAGATTGTGTAACAGATCCTGGGATGTTATAAGTGCTCAGAAAATGTTGGCTGCTACAGTTATGTGGTCGTGGGTCATTTACTTTTGTAGCTTTGAATACAGCACACATCCATAGATGTGCTGTTTTATTTAAATAAAAAGAAATCAACAGAATAAATTTTAATTAAGTCAGCTAATGGCAGAGTGTAGATCAGTTAGGAAAATGCAATTACTTCAAAAATTACTTCGGGGCTTGTTGCTCGTCAAACAATAAGACTGCACTGCATATATACATTTAAAGAGAACATTAAAAACATGATGTGCAGGGAGTCCATGGCTCTGTCAGAAAAGTGCCAGCCATGCAAGTATGAGGACATGAGTTTTAATCCTTAGGGCCATGCAAAGCCAGAGGCAATAGCCCACATCTGTAATCCCAGTAGTCCTATGAGGAATTAGGGGTGGGGGGCACAAAGACAGGAGAAATCTAAGAAGCTTGTAGGCTAATAGCCTCCTGGACACAGTGGTTAATAGCAAGAGACTCTGTATTAAACTAGGTAAAAGGTGAGAATGGACACCCGAGGTTGTCTTCTGACTTCTATGGGAATGCCATATCATGACCACATACATAGAAATACAGACACACTCATATACACACTGACACACAGATACACACACACACTGAGACATAGATACACACACACACACACACACACACACCACGCACACACACTAGCCAGATGTAGTGATCTATACCTATAACTCTGGCACTTGGGAGGGTAATGCAGAAAGCATCATGATTCTAGGTCCATCCGAGGCTTCACAGTAAGTTCCATGGGAGACCACCCAGGGAAACCTTGCCTCAAAAAGAAGCCAAGGAAATAAAAATAATGTTTAACCATTCAATTTTTGCCAATGGCTGCTGTTATAATTATTTTTAAAAGTGGAGTTTAGTTTAAGGGATGAATGATTTTCTCAAGGAAATTGATAACTGGGCTCAGTCCCTTGAGATCCGCATGGTGCAGCAACCGCCAGCACACAGGCATTGGGGAATGTTCAGGAAAAAAAAAAAAAAGGCTGCATCTTTGAAGTATCCTCAAGAAAGAGAAGGGCAGATTGAAACAATTAATCATAAACAAGTCATTAAAATTAAAAGTGTATTCTTAAATAGTTTCTTGATTAAGAACAAATGCCTCATTAATCTGGAACATATTGACTTGAGAACACAAGTAAAGTCAAGGAGAGTAATGACTGACATGACACGGAACACAGCACACTGTGTGTTCCCAGCTCAAGAGCTCGGGAGGAACAGACACCACAGAAGGTCACTGGATACGGTGACTGAACAGAGAGCCCAGCATTGCCACAGGCAAATTTTTAAGTCTAGAGTACAGTGACCGTTTGCATAACTAAAACACAGGTACTTTAATCTATCTATAGACTCAGGACATATTCCCTTTACTTTACAGATGGAAATGAACTCAAGTTCAATATCTAAAAGGAAAAAGCTAAAGACACATATAAAAAAATATTTCATATAAGCAATGAGTCAGGAACTTAGTCCTTTTTTTTGTACCTCCACCTTCCAAAGGTCTAGCTATGTAAATAGGTCTTTAAAAATCAATACAATTAGTTTTGAAGACATTTTTTACATAACTGGGTGGGGGGTCTTCTTTGGACCATGCTAAAGGTAGATTTCTGAAAAGAAACTATGGTAAATAAAATAAAAAATATTCATCATTGTGAACATAAAATCTTATACACTTAAAAAAGCGTTTTCTGTATTCTTGAGACATTTATACATATGTATATGCCTTTACAAAATTGACTGGATATTAAACCTATATCTGATGATAACTACAATCTTTTTGACTAAAAGAAACAATAAACTAACTCTGTTTTATAGTATCAAAAGATGTGGCCTATTGTTTGAAAAGCCTCAGTTTCACCTTCTAGAAAGTAATGCTATGAGAAAAGAGACTTTTTCCTGTGTCAACTATTACAACATTACTTTAGGACACCAGGGCCCCCTTGTATATTTGATTACCTAAAGACTCCATCAGTAGCTGAAAGTTTAACCCACACATAGACATTGACTTATAGTCTTTACAGTCAGTCTCAGGACTTCTCCTCCTAACTGAGAATAGGATTCTTCACAGTATATGATATATCTATAAAGTATTACATCATTTTGGAGGAATATTATACAAAAACACTTTCCCAAATGCCACTCTCAAAGGTTTAAGGTACAAAAGTACCATAATATTTTCACAACTAAAATAAATCCTTCTGAAGGACAACAAAATTTTGACACAATTTGCAGTTATAGTACAATATATAATTGGTTAGTTTTACTTAAATAACTAAGTAACAATGGCAAAGTGGGTATTACTTCAATAATTAAGTAAAAATACATTCAGTTGCAAACTTCAAAGTAAGGAAAAGAGAAAACTTTTTCCAGAGAGAAAGAAACGTGTTACAAAGAGCAATATGGGAATGATCTTTAGCATTGGAAAGGAATTATAATTGGACTTTGTTTTCAGCAATGCCTAAGCCCTTTCTTGTCCAGGGTTTTAATCTCAGTATCAGGATGGTAAAAGAGAAGACTGAAAAGGAACAAACGAACGTGCTTTCCCATCAGAAGACACATTTTCTATCATTCTCGTAAGTAGAATATATGCTGCTTTTCAAGATTTTCTGGGAAAGGAAGCAACGATTTTCAAAAAATGACCATGATAAAATTAGGATGTTAACTTAAAATCCATGCCATAGAAGTGTTGAATAGATCAACCAACTTTCCCCCTCAAAACTCATATCTCTGGGATTCTTTTGAATTATTCTAGAAACTATGAAATACCATGGATCATAGTGAAACACTACTCTTAGGTAGTAGAAGTTCTTTGCTTCTAGAAAACTATACCCAGTACAGTGTTATTTTCAGGGAGAGCATAAGACTGGGCGTTAGAAATTTGGGTGTATATCACTCCTAATAAACTGGTCTGGTGTCTCATAAAGTACTTTTCTGGTCGTCCTCATTTAAAAGGGTTAGAGACAATAAACTTCAAGTCTTATTCAGCTTTAACAGAGTCTTGGAGAAGTGGTTGTAAACTCCCACTGAGTACTGGATACACAAGCCTTAGAACTAAGCAGGGATACAGCTCCATGATGGAGCACGTGCCTAGTGCTTGCAAGGAATTGCCTTTCACCCACTAAACCACAGGAAAGCCTGCAACACAGAAGTAAGAGGATTAGCTAAAACTAGACTTTATATCTGAACTTTCCTCATGTTCTTGCCATGAGGAGATACAACATTGATCACTCTATATATGGTTCTCCTTATTCATAAATCCCATGTAAGGGCTACAGAAACTGCACGGAAAACACTCATCACAGTACATGACCTTTTATCAAATCAAGTTTCATGGGCAGTATTGTACAAATATAACCTTTCACATTTTCAGAGATAAGTCAAGCCTAAGGCTCAGTATCATAATAGAGAATGCTTTCAGAGCACCCGGCCCGGTGCCCAAAACATCAGAGTTTTGTCAATAGAACAAGTGAGAGAAGAAACTAAACCACCACTTGTTATTAGGGAGCATTTTCTTCAAATATTATGTGTTCAAAGCAAGCGTACCCACTGCTACTCCTTCATATCAACAGCGAACCATCCTAATTCTGGCTGCAGCTGATTGGATGCAAGAAAAACACGTGATGGACAAAAATGGCTCCTGTCTAGAAAAGACAGCATCCTGCTACTTTATGGCCAGGCCAGTCAGTTTGTCCTTCTTAGAAGCTAATTCCTGGAGACTCTAAGGGTTATAGCCAGTGAACTGTAAGCCAGGGAGCCCAAGGCAGTGCAAACTGAGGGCAGCTATCTCAAAGGTCTGAATCGCCATTCTGTAAACAAAAAGGGCAGTCTAATTCAGGAAAACCTAGAACAAATGCAGTTAGGAAGCAACATCCAGAAAATGTGTTTCTAGAAAAGGAGGCATCTAGAGAAGGGAGCTAATCCTGAGAGAACAGCTGATTCAGTCTTGCTATGAGAGGTGTGTTTCCATCTAGAGGGAAGTAAAAACTTTGAGCAGTTTTTATTCCTTGCAACTAAAGGAGCCCAAGTCAACATGCCCTTCTTTGCATGAATAATTTTTTTTAAATTTTAATATCTCCTTTTCCTCTTTAGTTAACACAAGCACTGGCTGTGATGCTATTTCTAAAGTAATTTAGCTACTAGCTTAGTCTAAGAAGGCTCACACATTCTCCCGGAAGGTTACAATCACTAAAAGAAAAGATTATTGTTCTTGTAGCTACTCAATTCAAGGTTTCAAATTCACAAATTTTACTTTGAAATAAAACTATCTGTAGAATAATAACACAGGAACCTCACGTGTATTCGTGGAGTACATGCCTGTGATTAGGAAAGAATTATTTGAAAAGTGGGTATTTCGCGGGTCTTGTGGAGCTTTGGGGTGAACTTATCAAACCCAGCATGTGCACAGTGCACAGGCACCACTGGAAGAGTTCTTTCCAGCTCTCCCATGCAGGGCCAAGGCTGGGCAAAAGTTTTCTATCAAGCTGTTGAGTGCTGCTGGTTATCCTTATCCTTTGCTGAAACCGCCTAGGAGCTCCCTGTTGGAAAGATTACCCCAGATAGGCTTTGGGGCTTTTGTGTTTGCTCTACTTGCCCAAGGCTACATTGTGATTTGTACATTTCAGTCACAAGAGAGATCTGGGTCATCTGAAGTCATGCTTTGCTCTAGGAAACTCAGCCTTCATCCCAAGCATACTGGACCAAGACCAGACAGGTGAGTCACAGAGGGAAGAAGCCACCTGGGCTGGCTGCCAGTGGGTTAGTGTACCTTGTTCCCTGGAGGCAGCATTAAGCAAGTGCAGGAGGGTACATACTTGATAAACAGATAGGTCCTAGAGTCCTGATTTCCAGCATGGCCGAGTAAGAAACAACAATCAATCTCTTAAAGTATGAGTATGACATGTCCAGGCTAAGAGGAAATGGGTTTTTTTTTTAAGAGACCTCTTGGTGACCATGACTATCAGTTGAAAACACAAGTCTGGTGGTTCTGTACTTAGAATAGTTATACATGAAGATGCAGTAAAGCATGAAAGGACCAGTGGCTAGTTAGGCTTCCTAAAAGTGAATACAATCACCTCAATGTCAGGTAGATTGAAGAATGTGTGCCACAGTCCAAAAGGGTGCTTTGGCCTTGCTCAATACTTATGTGTATAGGTAGAATCCATTTGGGAAAACTTCTCGAGAATTCCAATAACTCAAGAAAGAACTTCAACAGCTGACAAATGGACTTAATGAAATTTAAAAAGAAACAATAGACTGAAGAAATAGTCTACCCAATTGGAGAAAGCTTTCGTCATGTGGACATTTATTTGGGGATGAATACCTAGAACATATAAAGAACTCAAAAAGTCAACATCAAAAACCAGTCACTCAATAGACAAGCAAATAAGTTGAATAGACAGTTCTCAAAACAAGAGATACAAACAGCCAGTTAATATTTTCTAAGTGCTCACCATCCCACAGGGTGGTGGTAGCACATGCCGTTGATTCCAGCACTTAGGAAACAGAGGCAGGTGAATCTCTATTGAGTTCAAGGAGAGCCTGGTATATAGAGTAAGTTAATTCCAGGATATCCAGGGCTTCATAGAAAAACCCTATCTTGGAAAAACCAAATAAAACAAAAACAAACAAACAAACAAAAAGTACTACCACCAACAACAACATCAAATAACTTTCCAACATCCTTAGCCATTAAGGAACTGTAAGTTACATCCATTTTAAGATTTCACCTCACCCTTCTCAGAAGGCTATCATTAAGAAAAAATAAATCACGGCAAATTGAGGGGTAAAGAAGACCCTTAGGTATTGTTATTAGGAATTTGAACTGAAGCAGCCACTATGGAGATCACTCTAGAGGTTTCTCAATTGAAGATCCAGCTGTATTGCTTCTGAGTATAGAACCAAAAAACATCAAATCAATGTCCTGTAGAGACACGCCCATCAATGTGGACAGTCACACTACTGACAATTGCCATTCTATAGAATTGCTCTAGATGCACATCAACATATGAAAGAACAAAGAAAATGCAGTATGTATACACAGCAGAATGTAACCCAGCCACAAATAAGAATGAAATTATGTCATTTATAGGAAAAGGTACAGGATCACAGATTATCATGTTATGAGAAAAGAAGCCAGATTCAAGGAAATAACATGTTTTCTTACATACGTGGCATTGATATTTTATATGAACGCAGAAGGTGAACTTACTGGTGGTGAAGAAAGAATGTGGGGAGGGGGCTGGTAACAAAGCCTGTATGTAAGAGAGGCACAACAGTATACATCTATGAAAATGTCCAAGGAGAAGCCATTATTGTGTGCAATAACTAAAAGTATAGCTTTTTACAAGTTACCCCCAAAATTCAAAAATATCAGAATTAAAAACACACTGGATTAGGAAACTAAAACCCAATTTCAAATAGAGACTCATGGGTACACAATGTTTCCTTTCATTTATACCCCGTTCCCTCATGTAATGGACCCAGTGCTACCGTCTTTCCATAGCTCTGACTCCCCAGTGTTCAGGAACCTCATTGTAAATAGTCAGACAGACACAACAATTGTAAGACCTGATTTCTACACGTAAAACGTTTATGTATAACTTAATGAGTTTCACCAATGTCCCACAGCCATGAAATTCTGGCACTTTCAAGAGAGTGCCTTCAGTGTTGAGGATCAAACAGTTAGTAGTGCTATCAGATCCTGATGGATTTGTTGTTGTTGTTGTTTTTGGTTTTGTTTTTTTTTTTTTTTTTCGAGACAGGGTTTCTTTGTGTAGCCCTGGCTGTCCTGGAACTCACTTTGTAGACCAGACTGGCCTCGAACTCAGAAATCTGCCTGCCTTTGCCTCCCAAGTGCTGAGATTAAAGGCGTGTACCACCACCGCCCGGCCCTGATGGATTTTTACCATGATGTGTGTGGGGACAAGTATCTGCCTGCATTCAGTCAACCATCGTCTACGAGACTGTGCCTTACCCACAATAGCTCCTGGAGTCCTGGTTCTATCCAGCACTGTGGCACATGACAGTATGAGCTCGCTCACCTTTATCTTCCTCACTACATATATGCTAACACCTGCAAAGGACGTCTAATTCCTGAATTCATAGGAGCTGAAATTTGCAGTCACCCTTCCCAGAATGGGGGACATCATACTATATTGCTACATTTTCATCTATCTTCTGATGCCTTCTCAGCCTTCAGACCTGACCCTTCACCCATCCTCTCTCTTCCCCTTTCCATATATCGATATTGGAGGTTTCCGGTATCGCCAAAAAAAAAAAAATTTTGAATGAAAATGTATGAAGATGAAGTTAAATCTGAGCTGACTAGATAAAAATGACATGATGTTATTCCCAGAAAATAATATTAAACAAAACTATTGTTCACATTGTCAGTCACATGACTAGAACTGGATTTTAAAAATGAAAAATAAGAGGATAATTACCAGTCAGAAAGTCCATCAACAGAATTAATAGGGCTTTGTACATCAAAGAAATAATAGGCTGTGGTGATTTATAACTATAGGACCCTATAATCTATTGTACCTGCATAACTTCATATTATCTGGTATTATGTGTGGTAGAAACAGTGTGAAGGATTTTGATATGGGAAGAAACAGCTATTCAGTAACAGTAGGCTCCCCGGGTATGCTGCCAAGGGGTGAAATGATTTCTGATGGACATGCAAGAGTGACCAACTAAAGATTCATAAGGGGACTAAGTCAGGGAAGAGGTGGATGCTTCAAGGGTGTGCACCACAGCTTGAAAAGGAAGAGAGAAAGACTGTGGCAAGAGCAGGAGGGTAATGTGTTAAAAGTTAGAGGGACTATTTTTCAAAAACAAAATTATTTTAGAACATGTATATGTGTTCTATAAGTTCTCAGTTGTTACCCACAGTGAGGAAGGTTTTTGAGGAGGCAATTAGAAAATACTTAAATGATCACTCTCAACTTCTGGATTCAAAATCTTTGGAAGCTGTTTTTGGTGATGCTCTGAATGTGAAAACTATACATCACCTTGAAAGGCATGATTCTGCTCATTTGAATACAGATATGTTGTCATCTTAAACTCAAGCTGGGTCATCTGGCTCTGTTTCTTCTGTGGGGTCTGAATCAGTGCCATATTCTTCTCAGAATCAATATCAGAAGACATTTCCAAGGCACCACAGAATTATGTTGGTTCTTGTTAATCTCTACATATGTGTCCATGCCAACATGATTACCGGCAGAGTGGCAAGGAGCCTTGGGTCTTTAAACACGCCCAAGAAAGGCATGTGCTATGGTATAAAAATTGGTTTAAGGCATAAACTAGTGTGGTTATAAAAGTACTAGAAATTCACCTGTTCTAGTGTTTGGTTTTCTTCAAACTCTCCATACAGGACACTGAGGTCTTGTCTTAAGAAGGCTACCACAGATCAAAACATCATTTTGAATTCTTTGAAAAGACAATCTTCACTTCCTATGGTGCACTCTTTCACTATGTGATAAGACATCTGCATTGTTTAAGTCTCAATTTTATTTGCAAACAATGAACAGAGGTTGGCTATGACTCACAGGAACAACACAAATATGAAACAGGGTCTTCTAGGCTAAACTCTGACCCCTACTGCATATTTTTACTTTATTGTAGTTGTACTATTTCTGTCACTTTTGACCTTATTGAGACTGGACTTTCAAAATAAACGTAATATATTATAGAAAACAAGCTGAATAGCTAGGGATAGCTTGGGAATCCCTCTGTCTACATTATAAAGTTGAAAGACAGTGGACGGAAACCCTGAGGTCCTGTCTAGGTGCTTTCTCTGAGTGTTTACTTTCAAAGGCACTAACACTTTGTAAGCTTTCAATCTCATTAGACCTTATACTTTCAAGAATTTGAGATGAACTCTCCATCTTCTATATCTAAGCTTAACAAGTGATTGTCATGTGCCAGTTATATTTGCTATGTATTTGTATATTTCATTACCGAATGAAAACAATAGCTCCACAGAACTTAATCATTTATGTTTAGCAGGAAACATCGCTGTTCAACATTTAGTTTATCAGAAAGTAATGAATAAAAATACGGCTAACCCCCTTATAAACTCAAGAGATATCACACTATGGTATGAAACTTTAATGAGTTCTTTCAATCCTTTAAGGGAAAGTTCAAACTGCAGATACATTGACAAGAATTTTTAATTTTCTTTATATTATTACATCATCTTCTGTCTACTGAAATATACTATTTTACAAGTCATGATATATAATTGTGACTACTTGTATTTCTATATTTCTCTATGATCTATATGGGACTTTTTAATTTTTATTTTATTCATATATTTATTTTTTGTGGTCCTGTTGCTCAGGTCTGGACATTCTGTAACTGGCACACACTCCAGCTATACATTTTGAGAGACAGTCAAACAGCTTTGCATCTTATTCTAGATTTTTCATCTGGCATAATACCTTTCTCCTAGCATTATATCACCTGAGCCACCTTCGCTTCTGCACAATCTTGTCACCCTATCACAATGCTGATTGAGAAGGACTACCAACTCAGGCATTGTAGCTTCTAAAATAATTAATCAAAACAGTATTGGGTTGTAGAAAAGAGTCAGGATTCCCTGAAGTCTAGACAGGACCTCAGGGTTTCCGTCCACTGTCTTTCAACTTTACTATGTAGACAGAGGGATTCCCAAGCTATCCCTAGCTATTCAGCTTGTTTTCTATAATATATTACCGTTTATTTTGAAAGTCCAGTTTCAATAAGGTCAAAAGTGACAGAAATTGTGCAACTACAATAAAGCAAAAATATGCAGTAGGGGTCAGAGTTTAGCCTAGAAGACACTTGGCTGAATGGCAATACATATATAGGACAAGTTTTTGTGTATAATGTGGGTACTTTCCCAAAGACTTGAAAGGAAGAAATTCTCTCTTGGATCTAGTCTTCTAAGCAGAGTTTTTCGGCATCCACATTATTGGCATCTGAAGCTGGGTTTGGTGGTTTATATGAGAATTGTCTCCCATGGTCTCTGCTCTCTGAACACTTGGTTCTCGCTGTTGGTGCTGTTTGGAGCGGTTTGGCCAGTGCATCCTTGCTGGAAGAAGTGCATCACTGGCAGTGACCTTTGAAATGAACAGGCTTACAGCACCAGTTCTCTTTGCTTCCCGCTTGGCTTTGAAAATGTCGGCTCTCGGCTTCTTGCCATGCTTTCACACCATGCTTTCACAAGCTTAGCCTTCTGGGATTGTAAACCCAAGTGATCTCTGTTGGTCATGGGGTTTTGTCTCAGCAGCATAAAAGTAGCAGAGATACCAAGTAATCCTTGGCCTAGGACTAGTGATGAAGACGGTCAGGTTGCCCGCCCAAGATGCTTAGCTGGTCTCTGTCTCCACTCATTCCCCATTTGATGCCACTGATGTTACTTCGTCCCAAGTATGACAACCAAAGGCATCTATAGACCTATGAAAGTGTCCCTGGGAGACATGGCCCCCTTCTTTGCCACCCTCCTTTCTTTTTTTATGATGATTTCTGCTCTAAACTCTCTCTACCAACACAAAGAATAATCTCCTGGCGCTGGCTTTATATAATACAGGGGGATTTGTATCATCATTATTTGTCGCGTTAACTTGTTGTTTTACCACCAAAGTAGGTTAGGGCCAATGAAATATATTCTGATCAGCGTCAAGTTCCCCCCACTGACAACCTATGTTTCTTTTAAGCCATCTTCCCAGAGTTGACAGGAATATTCAGAAGTAAGGAGTAACATACAGATTATCCACAATAAAAATTTAATATGGCCAAATATAGCCTACCCCAGCTTTATAAACTACATCATAAAGAATATTTGCAGCATCTCCCAGCACCAAAAGTTTCTGTAGAATAAGTGGGTCAGAATTACCATCAGGAAAGCTGCACTCAAAATATCTGTGGATTATTATAAGCCAAGTCAAAGCAAGAAGTGCTCCATTAGATTGAGGAAGCAGCCCTTCCAGACTGCTAAAGTTTCAGCAGTCAAAAAGCATTTGCAAGAAACACAAATCCGAGTTAACCCCATGAGCACCTAATAAGACTTCAAATGTCCCGAAAAGCTGACAGTCCGCAGGGCAGGCAGAAGTTTCAGATCCAATCTTACTCAAGCTAAGGTATTAGGTAAGCAAATAACAAACATGAACCCCCAAAGTCACCCCGAGAAACATTAGGATTTACAGACCAGGAAACTTGTTTTGGCACAAAGAAAGTCTTGACTAAAAATCAAACTCTGACAGAAAATGATTTAAAAAAAAATGTACTTTCTTTCCCTTTTCCTTGGCAACCATGTAAGCAATTAACTTTGAAAACTCACAAATATAAACACTTGACTCTCTCAAGAGAAAAACACTGAAGAGAATCAGGCTGTGTGGCAGTGTTCAGATAAGCTCCCTGTAGCATTGCAATTCCAAACTCATTCATTCAGTATTCTTACCAAGACGGCAGCCATGTATACCGAAGGCCATTCCAAACTGTGTGCACGTTTGCTGGTGTAGGGAGTGGAAATCTGGCCTCATCTCGAGAGAATCCACTACCTTTGCGACCTCTGACAAAACGCACCGTGCCAGAGAAGACAGCAAGAGGACCTGAGGTTACCTCGGGTTAGAAATATAGACATGAGGAAGGCCTTGTCACTCTGTCGTCTTTTGCAAAAGAGGCGTCCGAAGGTGGAAAAGAGATCCCATCACCCCTCAAATGATGACGCTATCTACAGTTTTATTAACCACAGCTCAAATTCCATTTGCAACCGAGACCTTTTCTTTAATGGCCTAACACCTCGTTCTCAGCCAGTATTTATTTTCCTGCAACGGGACTCCATTCTGCTGCTAATTGTTCTTGAGTGCAGTGTATTTTGTAACAACCTAAGAACACACTGATCCAAAGCTGAACATTATAAATAGTTATAATCAGGCACATCAAAAAGTTGAAAGTAAGAGTGGGCTGAAACTAAAGTAGAAAAGCAGAGTAGGAGATTGGGTAAAGTGATAACGGAATGGGGGGAAAAAAGAGTCATTTTTGTGGCTAAGGTAGGAGAGGAGCTATTTCGTTAGGGTTCGGGGGTGGAGGATTTCCCACACTGAAGGAAAGGTGATACAGACTGTTCTGTGCCCTTTCTGAGTGCTTCTGAAACTGTAATTAGGGTGTGGGGAGCAGAGACTTGAAGACATAGTTTTCTTTATTGATGTATTCATCTGTACGTACGTGTTTACAGAGGCAGGAAGGTAATGCTTTGTTTATCTGCTCTCCACCTCCTTCTTTTATCCAAGGTTTCTCACTCATTCTTTACCTGGCCAATTTAGGGGGACTAGCAAGCTAGCAAGGTCCTCTTGTCTCTACTTATGCAGGGCTGAGAGTAAACGCATGCGCCCTGGTGCCCACCTTTTGACAAGGTGCCGAGAATCGGAACTCAGGTCCCCGTCCTTGTTGTGGCTTACACAACAAACATATTTCAGTAGCTAAGAAGAGGTGAGCTTCACAAACAAGGGATTCATTGGGGCGTTTGAAAAGCCCAAACGTAACAAGCAGGATAATGTTCTAAGAATCACATAAATTTCAGATCAATCACACGAGGAACGCCCAGCGTGTACAAACCAGCCCTTGGATTGTGTGCAAACCCCACCACTCATTGTTACTACATCACCTGTAACATGCAGGCTTTTCCAGGTTTCTCTTTTGGATGTGTGGTGGTTTGAATAAGAATGGCCTCTACAGGCTCTTGCATTTGAGTGCTTGGTCATTAGGGAGTAGAACTACTTGAGAGGGATTGGGAGGTGTGGCCTTGTTGGAGAAAGTATCTCACTGGAAGTGGGCTTTGGTTTTCAAAAGCTCAAGCCAGGCCTAGTGGCCTGCTTTTTCCTGCAGCCTGTAGATCCAGATGTAGAACTCTCAGCTACAACTTCAGCACCACGTCTGCCCGAGCGCTGCCATGCTCCCACCATGACCAAAATGGACTAACCCCCTGAAACTGTAAGCAAGATCCAATCAAATGCTTTCCTCTGTAAGAATTGCTGTGGTCATAGTGTTTTTTCACAGCAATAGAATACTGACTAAGGCCGAGTGCTTGAGATATCTTCAGGATAAATATTTACCGACGCCTGGAGAAAAACCCAAAGACTAATCTGCTTTCTTGAAACTGCGGGGCGTGGGGGTGGGGGTGGGGGGAGAAAAGAAAAAAAAAGAGGAAGGCAGAAGTAGACAAAGCTCAAATTGTACAAAAGACTATCTTGCGATTGAATCCTAGTCATTTTAAATAACAATCGATCCAACCTAATAGTTCAGGAAAATTCTATCCGTGAAATATAATTTCTTGGGAGCTAAAGAGGTGGCTCAGCTCATGACATGCTTGCGGCAGAAGTATGAAAAAAGGTGTTTAGCCTTCAGCATCCAGGTGTGGTGGAACATGTTTGTGATTCCAGACAATGAAGAAGAATGATTGGCCTGCTGCTCTCTGGCCAGTCAACCCAACCCAGTCTGTGATCTCCAAACCAACCAGTGAGAGACTGCCTTAAAATCCAAGGTAGACAGCTCTTGAGGAATGCACCCGAATTTGACCTCTGACCTGCACACACACACACACACCCCACACACACATGCATGTATGAACTCCGCATCACACAATCATAGACACACAGATATATAATATAATTTTAGTTCCTCCTTTAGGTATGATTTTGGTATTGTTTCTTTAAAACAAAAGACCTTCCCATTTATCATTTTTTTTTCAGATTCAAATCTCAAATTGTTGTTACAAGTTATTGTAATTAAGTTTGGTTAATGAGGACAAAATATAATTAAAGAAGCTGGGTTTTCTTTTTTTTTTTTTTTTTTTGATAGTCTCTTTTTTTATTTTTTTTTTTTATTTTTTTTTATTATTTTTATTACATATTTTCCTCAATTACATTTCCAATACTATCCCAAAAGTCCCCCATAGCGCCTCCCACTTCCCTACCCACCCATTCCCATTCTTTTGGCCCTGGCATTCCCCTATATTGGGGCATATAAAGTTTGCAAGTCCAATGGGCCTCTCTTTCCATTGATGGCCGACTAGGCCATCTTTCGATACATATGCAGCTAGAGACAAGAGCTCCAGGGTTCTGGTTAGTACATCATGTTGTTCCAACAATAGGGTTGCAGATCCCTTTAGCTCCTTGGGTACTTTCTCTAGCTTCTCCATTGGGAGCCCTGTGATACATCCAATAGCTGACTGTGAACATCCACTCCTGTGTTTGCTAGGCCCCGGCATCGTCTCACAAGAGACAGCTATATTTGGGTCCTTTCAGCAAGATCTTACTAGTGTATGCAATGGTGTCAGCGTTTAGAAGCTGATTATGGGACGGATCCCTGGATACAGCAGTCTCTAAATGGTCCATCCTTTCATCACAGCTACGAACTTTGTCTCTGTAACTCCTTCCCTGGGTGTTTTGTTCCCAATTCTAAGAAGGTGCACAATGTCCACACTTTGGTCTTCATTCTTCTTGAGTTTCATGCGTTTATCAAATTGTATCTTATATCTTGGGTATCCTAAGTTTTGGGCTAATATCCACTTATCAATGAATACATATTGTGTGAGATCTTTTGTGATTGTGTTACTTCACTCAAGATGATGCCCTCCAGGTCCATCCATTTGGCTAGGAATTTCATAAATTCATTCTTTTTAATAGCTGAGTAGTACTCCATTGTGTAAATGTACCATAATTTCTGTATCCATTCCTCTGTTGAGGGACATCTGGGTTCTTTCCAGCTTCTGGCTATTATAAATAGGGCTGCTATGAACATAGTGGAGCATGTGTCCTTTTTACCGGTTGGGACATCTTCTGGATATATGCCCAGGAGAGGTATTGCTGGATCCTCCGGTAGTACTATGTCCAATTTTCTGAGGAACCGCCAGACTGATTTCCAGAGTGGTTGTACAAGCTTGCAATCCCACCAACAATGGAGGAGTGTTCCACTTTCTCCACATCCTCGCCAGCATCTGCTGTCACCTGAATTTTTGATCTTAGCCATTCTGACTGGTGTGAGGTGGAATCTCAGGGTTGTTTTGATTTGCATTTCCCTGATGATTAAGGATGTTGAACATTTTTTCAGGTGCTTCTCTGCCATTCGGTATTCCTCAGGTGAGAATTCTTTGTTCAGTTCTGAGCCCCATTTTTTAATGGGGTTATTTGACTTTCTGGAGTCCACCTTCTTGAGTTCTTTATATATATTGGATATTAGTCCCTTATCTGATTTAGGATAGGTGAAGATCCTTTCCCAATCTGTTGGTGGTTTTTTTGTCTTATTGATGGTGTCTTTAGCCTTGCAGAAGCTTTGTAGTTTCATGAGGTCCCACTTGTCAATTCTCGATCTTACAGCACAAGCCATTACTGTTCGATTCAGGAATTTTTCCCCTGTGCCCATATCTTCAAGGCTTTTCCCCACTTTCTCCTCTATAAGTTTCAGTGTCTCTGGTTTTATGTGAAGTTCCTTGATCCACTTAGACTTGACCTTAGTACAAGGAGATAGGAATGGATCGATTCGCATTCTTCTACATGTTAACAACCAGTTGTGCCAGCACCATTTGTTGAAAATGCTGTCTTTCTTCCACTGGATGTTTTTAGCTCCCTTGTCGAAGATCAAGTGACCATAGGTGTGTGGATTCATTTCTGGGTCTTCAATTCTATTCCATTGGTCTATTTGTCTGTCACTATACCAGTACCATGCAGTTTTTATCACAATTGCTCTGTAGTAGAGCTTTAGGTCCGGCATGGTGATTCCACCAGAGGTTCTTTTATCCTTGAGGAGAGTTTTTGCTATCCTAGGTTTTTTGTTATTCCAGATGAATTTGCAGATTGCACTTTCTAATTCGTTGTTTATCATTTTTAATTGATAATTCCTATCCTATGTTACTTAAATTGTATGCCCTAGGGGTCTTAATCATTTTTACAGCTATCATTATAGGCATATTCATTTCAAGATACAATCTGAAACCTTTGGTAATAACTTCATAAATAAAGGCTATCCAAAAACTGCAGAGAATAAGCACAGGTAATTCAATTTAAAAAATTGACATTCAATGTCTTCTTCCATTAAGTTCTTGCGGTCACCAGATTTCCTATGCTAAAGGGATGAGTGGGGGAAGAGACGAGGAGAACAGCTAGGAAATGCATGTGGAAACATATGGTGTCCATCTTGTCAGCATACGGCTCCTGGATTCTTTGCCACCTTCCCTGTGTGCAGAGAAGCTGGAGGAGCCACTGGGCAATCTGCTGTCTAGTGAGAAGAGAGCCAGCGCCAGGTGGAGCTGACCTCATCCGCTCCTTCTTCCCGCCTGAGCCCCGAAAAGTCTGCGCTCAGCATCCCTGAAGACACACTCGGGAACCCAAGTGTGAACAGTGGCTCCTCACACTTGAGATTCTTGTTTCCTCGCTACACGTTCTTAATTGTGTGATTTTAGAATCCGGAGAAAATACACAGGCGATTTTATATTCTACTAGGCTCCAGCAGTCTGTTTTTCCAACAACAGCATGCTGACTTCAGAAGTCAAGTATTAAGAATCCACAAATTGTGTTATTGTCTCATCTTTTTATCTGAGCCCTTAAACCTTTAGACTTTATTTTTTTTTTAAATTAAGAGTATATCAATCATATCAAGTGATTTCAGGAACACAGATACAGTGACAATTTTGAGTCCTCCAGTTTCTGAATATAAGATTTGTTTGGGTATTTTTTAATGACTTCTGATAATACCTTAAAGTCCACTCATTTTTAAAAATATATATTTCTATGCATTTAGTGGATTTTTAAAATGTTATTTTACTATATGCTTTAAGGGGTTTTTTTAACGTGTTTTACAAGCCTTTTTTTCCTTTCTTCTTACTGTGGTATTAGGTTTTCACTGGTTCACAAGCAGTCTACCAGTGAACCATACTCCCAGCCCTTGTAAATTAAATGTGGGTGGTGTGCATTGAGAAAAGTTGTTTAACAGGTACACTTTCTATTTGTATACTTTTAGCAATAGAAAATAAAACTGATCTTCAATATTAGCCCTAAATATGTTAACTTATTAGTTATTAATATGCTTGTGGTGTATTACAGTGAAGATTTCTACAGTCGCATGCATCATGGGTAGAAAAGGATATGTTCAATTCTTTATAATCTGTATGTCTCTTTATTCCTTTTCTAGATTCATTTAATACAGATAAAGCGAGAACTTCATTTCAGTGTCAGATATGTGTGACAGCATAACCATTATGTGTAGTTTTTTATTAAAAGATTTATTTACTCATTTTACATGTACGAGTACACTGTTGCTGTCTTCAGATACACTAGAAAGGGGCATCAGATCCCATTACAGATGGCTGTGAGCCACCATGTGGTTTCTGGGAGTTGAACTCAGAACCTCTGGGAGAGCAGTCAGGCTCTTAACCACTGAGCCATCTCTCCAATCCATGTGTAGATTCTTTAAAGTTTTTCTTTTTTCTTTTTCTTTCTGTCTTTTTTTTTTTAAATATAAATTCTGGCTTCCTCATGGTATTACTTCTCCATAGTCAAGAGAATTTCTTTAAATCTTTATTGTGGTTACTGTCCACTACAGATTCTCAAAACCTCTCAATTTTATTTTCTTGTTCTTTCTTTTTACTGTTTATTCATTCATGGATTCAATCACTTGCTTATTAAGTTATTTTTAAGAAAGTGGGCTTTTAGTACAGTAAAAGAGGGGTGGGGCTGCTCAATGTGCTAAGGCCACTGTCCACCTCAATCTCCCTGTCTCTCAGGAACGATTTTATCTTCATCTCGGAAGGGCGTTCTTATAAAGATATGAAGTGAAAGTCTGACAACTCTTGTTATTGTTGTCGTTGCACTTCAGAGGCCTTTCTCAGTTACTGTTCTAGTCTCTGTCCTTCCTGAGAAGGACACCATTCTTCTCTGTCCTTCCTCATAAGAAGGACATTATTCTCATCATTATTCTCAATAGTATATAGCTGTCTTTGTAAATTGTCAGTTGCCTATGATGTACCTGGATAAAGATGCTTTTTATAGATGCCACTTAGCGGAGATTGGTTGCACTTCTTTAATGTCTTTCAATGGCTTGGGGAAAAGTTTTCCTCCTTATGTTTCCTCTATTTCATTTTTTGTCCTTCTGTCTTCGAGCTCCAGGAGGGCATATTACATCTCTAGTATTATTGTCCCATAAGCCGTAGAGAGTCTGGTCCAATGTTCGCATTATTTTGTCAACTGCATTTTACTTTACTGATCAATATCAACATCCGCCCATCACTGTCCACACTCTGGCGAGTTGTCAATAAGCTCCCTAAACGACGTCCTCCTCCTCTTACCAAGTTCTCATTATGAGTGCTTCAACTTCTCAACTGTTCACGTCTAAAAAAAATTAAAACTCCTTTCTCTTTATCCATATTGATTTCCTTTCCTGGATTGAATGTACTAATTTTCCTGTGTGGCAATGACAACTTTGGGATATTTATTTATTTGTTTTATTGTTTCCATTGACTAAATACTGAGTCGTTTCAACTTGCATGCATTTCCTTCTTTTGTTACCTGTCCAGTAATTTTTTTAATTGACTAAAATAAAAAGGAACAGAAATGACTAAAGGAAAACAGTTTTTCTCATAGAAAAGCCATGTCCTTTGTCATGTCTGAGTGAGGGTTCCCGAGTTGAGTCAATCTAATGCTTGACAAAGCTATGCTGTATTTTTTTTCCAGTTTTAATGGAATTCAGTTTACCACTGGCTTAAAATTATATGAGAAAGGTAAATGGGATTTCCAACAACAGTGCTTTGAATTTCAGCACAGATTTTCTTCTACTATCTACACAGGGCAGGGGCGAGGAGGGGTGTCCTGCTTTCCAAATGATGACAGGAAGTCAGACGGTAACTTTTAGGAGTCAGTCTCTTCTGCACGGTGGCTTTCAGGTCAAACTGAGGTCCTCACGATTGTTCAGGAATATCCTTTACCTACTGAGCCATCTGACCACCCCCTTATAAGTGTTACTTAGAATCTGCAGTTCTGAATGATGTATCACTCCCTCTCTCTCTCCCTCCATCCCTCCTTTCCTCTCTCCCTCTGCCCCTTCCCTCTTTTCCTCATTTTCTTCTCTCAACCCTCTAAATTTATAGAATATATATACATTTTACTAGGCTTTATTTAGTCTCTGAAATGTTTTATTTGTTTTCTGTCAGATTGTCTGGATTTTAACTGTGGACCTGCCCATGACAGATTATCTGACTTGGGTGAAGCCAGTGAGCCTTCCCATCTTATTAATAAAATAAAGGAAAAAACATGATTTCCATGATAGGAATTTTAAATGTATTAAATAGCTAATACACAAAAGGAACTAGTGGTATTCCAATTGACCTTGATCTGAAAAAGGTCAAATGTGGTGCAGAAAATTAAAAAAAGTTAATGCTTTGTACATTCTTCTCCCTATTGTTCCTATTTTAAAATCCAATCCTGTTGAATTGTTAAGTCTGCAATATTTATACTATATTTCTACGACAGGGCCATCTCCTTATAAGTAGGATAATATTAAGTCATTCTTATTTATCATAAATAGTATAGGAGCAATAGGTAAATTTCCACTGAATGGAATGCTGAATGAGTTTATTGTTTGCAATTTTAGTTATTTCCCCTCACCATTTAAAAATACACTTTTAAAAAAATGGGTAAAAAGGTTGAGAGGCAGATAACATTCCATTTCTTGCCATGCATACTTTGTGATATAGTCCTTCACAAAGGTTAGAAATTGAGGGAGAGAAGGGTAAGTCTGTGAGATTAATATTCAGCGTTATTCTATCAACCACCTACAAAGAGCACATCTACTCTCGTAGCTATGGAGAGAGAGCACGAAATGTCTTTGCTCTCCCTGTAACTGCGGTTAAAAAAACCAAGCTTGCATTGTTGAAATTAGACCATATCCACTGCCAAAAGTACATGATCCGGTGGCTAACATGTAATGATGCTATTTCTGAAAAGCGTGTTGTAATTAAATGTCACAGTCTTGCATATATTTCAGACAACTCAGCACGGAAGTCAAGTCGGGTCACCGATAGAAAGTTACTGGTCAATGATCCCATTAAGTATGGAAAGGGATGCTCTATATTCAAAATGACTTCATCTTCTCTAAGGATAAAACCACTGCATAATCCCAAAGGATATATCCTTGTCCTCATGAGAACTCCATTAAAAATTAATACCTCCACCAATTACAATAAACTGGAAGAAGATTTTGCTTTTATTGTGGTTAAACTTTATTATAATGAGAACATTGCTAGGAAATACCATCTCAAAATAGCAGGGTATAAGGTCAAGAAAGGAATTAAAGGCACCTTGTCTTCACCTTATTGTTTCACAGTAAGAAGTAAGAAAATATTTGTGACCCAAGATTGCTGCAGTATATGATTTACCATGCCCATATTTATGAAGACCAGCTCTGGAAGCTAAATTAACTCTTGGATGAAAGAGTCTTCCCTGGACTTGGAGAAAATAAAATTTACTTTTTGTAAATCCTTCTCCCAAGGACATTTTTTAAAAGAGGATAGACTGGGTTTGTATTTATATTTTCATTTCATTCCGAATCAAATATTTATTTAGAATAGAAAAACATTTTATTTCAGTATAAAGCAGAATCAGTGAACCACATTCATTGTGGGACCTTAGAGAGTCGAAGAATACGTACTACTGTGAACAAATAGAAGGTTTAAAGGTAGTAAACCCAGTTTCAACAGTTTCAAGATTTCAGTCCAGAGTCAAAGAGGAGATTATTGGAAGCTGCACTTGGGGAGACAACTTCCTCTCTCTGCCTTCTGGGCTTGATGATCTTAACTGACTAGAGAAGAAGGTCACAACTGTGGACGACGTCTGTATCCAGTTCTAGGAACTATGTCAACCTTCACATTTGGAAGAAACATTCATTCTCAGTGTATTCTTTGTACATTGGACCATGTAAAGGTAATTCTCAAATACAAAGTTATAGACATCCAAGAGTCTTCAATGTTCTTACAAAATCAATGGTCTAGTAAAGAGGTAGTAACAGAACTAAGAACAAGCCCATCTCTATGAGGTTGGTAACTTTAGCAGAAGGCATAATAAGTCACGTAATTTAAAAGACTTAAAACTGCTTGCCTGTAGAAGTATTGCTTAGGAATCTAAGAACTTAGAAATGAAAAGCAGGCGGTGTGAAAATGGTGATATGTGGCCAATAGTGTCAGGAACATGGGCTGAGCAGTTAGGTCTTGGCTTAAAACACTAAGCTGAAGTGTGTTCAAATGGAGCTGAACCTGTATACAAAAGAAGTAAAGACAATCTCTCAATTCCCTCTATCCCGGAAGAATGTCAGAGTATGAAATGAGAGACAGAATGTAGTGAAGTACACAAATATATATATATATATATATATATATATATATATATATATATATATATATATCAGATCTGGAGAAAAGTTGGCTCTTCAAATTAAAAGCTCTCAGGTTTTAAAAGAGCCAAAGCAACCCACGCCACTGTGGACTTTTAGAGACCGTATTAGTTCCTTTTCTGCTGCTGTGACAAAACACCAAGACCAAGGCACCTTACAGAGGAGTGGTTTAATTGAGCTAGCCATTCTGAAGGTAGAAAAGCCCACTGTAGCAGGGAGGCACAGTAGCCAGAGAAGGAAGCTGAGAACTCACAATCTCCAAACTAAATTTTAGAACATACTTGAAAACAAAAGAAGAAAAGAAAGATTGATCAGCCCGCCAGCAGCATAACTTCCAGTGAGCACAACACAGTTTTAAAAGGCAAGTAATGAACATCCTCCAAACTAAAGGAGACATGATTTCAACCCTTTTCCCCCTATTATCATCCATGCTGCTGTTTGAGTTAAAGAGAATGTGAAGTGTACATATACAGACAAGCAAAGCCTCCCAGTGTGTACCAAGCTAAACATCCTCAAAGGAAGTTCTTGAGGAGAAATAGACAATGAACCCAAAGACCTGTCTTGTAGACCTCAATATATATAACTAATCAGCAAATGTTCTGCAACACTTAGATACATTTGCTGTGGTTTGAATGTGAAATGCTTTCTATGGGCTATTTCAATATGTATTTCCCAGGGGGAGAAATTGATCAGTAGAGGGTGAGGCTTGACATTTCAGAGTCTGGCTCCACTTTCTGTTCACTCTCTGCCTCCTGTTTCACAAAGGTGCGAGGGGTTGAAGAGATCCAGCAGCATGCAACTGCCACCAAGCAGCCACAAGTAACCAGGTCTTGCTCTCCAGGAGAGACTGTGACTCCCAGACTGTGAGCCCACATAGCCCTTTGTTCCCGGCAACTGCTGACTCTCAAGTACTTAGTGACAGAAATAAGGAGAGTTGATATTTGGGCAATATGATCAGACTGATCAGTAAATTCTTTGGCTGAAAGATTGAGCTGAAACATTTTCAGATGAAGCAAAACTTTTAATATTTCTGGTTCTGGCACCTCCTATGAGTTCCAAAATCTGCACACCCTCACAACTCATCTAAACTATATTCATATTTGAATATAACATGTATACATCTTCCTATGTCTTTTAAACCATCTCTACATGTTTTAGAGTACCTAACAATGTCAATGGTTATTAGTGTACATTAGGAAATAATGACAAAAAGTTGCTATTGTTTTTCCCAAATATTTTCAATTCGTGGTTGTTTGGACTCCTGAACCATAAGAGTATCAACTGCAGCTGTAGATATACAGAACAAAAGTAGAATACAATGGAGATAAAATTTTCACTGAAATATACTGTGATAAAGTTGGTAGAAGAAAAGTTTTTCCTTTTGAGGTGAACGGCTACAGATATGGACTAAGCCTATATATCAAGAGGAAAATACAGCCTTTCAAAATCATGATAAAACTTAAAAGAAGAATAAGATGTATAGCTGACATAACAGTATTTAGAAAGGCATTTTAGAAAAACAGACAGATGTGAAAGGGTCATGCTTCCCACCTTTCTCTTAGGCCTTGGAGACTGATGCCAAGTGTGGGCATATTCTGCCAAGGATGCACTCCCTCTGCTGAAGTGTTTGCTAGCCATTTGTCTATTAAAGTGTATTATTTTACAATATATGCTACACCTTGCCAATGCCAAGACTGCCCTGACATCTTATACATCTCTGAAGCTAAAGGAGTTTATTAGACCTACCCCATGTGTGGTGGTTTGAATATGCTTGGCCCAGAGAGTATTACTATTCGGAGGTGTGGCCTAGTTGGGAGTATGCGTGACCTTGTTAGCAGAAGAGTGTCATTGTTGGGGTGGGCTTTGAGACTCTTTTCCTAGCCACATGGGATCCAGTCTTCTCATGTTTGCCTTTGGAACAAGATGTAAAACACTCAGCTCCTCCAGCACCATGCCTGCCTGGATGATGCCATGCATCCTGCCTTGATGAAAATGGTCTGAACCGCTGAACCTGTAAGCCAGCCCCAATTAAATGTTGTTCTTTATAAGAGTTGCCATGGTCATGGTGTATCTTCACTGCAATGGAAACCCTAACTGAGATTCCCGGTTATTAGAACCAGGTTGTCCAAGTCTTTAGCTTCTTTCAAACTAAGTTTGACCAGTGGCTTGGCTGCAGCGAACTCGAAAAGCCTAAATCTCTTCCATTTCAGACATTGCTATGAGGTGGGACAAATCCCCAGCAGAGTTATCTAGGTTTTGAAAATATGCTCAGCTCGGTACTGATAAGAAATATATCTTGGGATATAGAAAGTAGCATTCTCACGCATCCATTTAGATACATGCAGATACATGTGCACTCACATGCTCAAACATGCCAAACTCAGAATAGGAAAATGGCAAATCCTTTCACTTTCTGGTATATTGTGACAGGTAGCCATTTACAAAAATAACAGCTCTTTTCAGGATCTCAAAACAAGAATCCTTGAAAAAGAGTGGACTTGAAACAAAAGCCAATCTCTTCGCTACTCACAGGTATTAGTTTACTGTTTGGTCCTGTTTTTATTTTTGTCATACTAAAGACTGAACCTGGGGCCTCATTTTTCCAGGCAAGTGCTTTATCATTGACCTAGATCCACAGCTCAGTTTTTCATATATACCTGCAATATTAATAGCAATTTTTCTTCCAATAGCTCAATAATTTGCATCAGTTTTCACAAGATCCATAAATAGTTTCAAACAAAATCTTCCCTGTGCATTTAATGTAATAAACCTAAGAAACCAGGGCTTCATTACTGAACGTGGTTTGCAATAGACCTAATTGTCAATTCCATATGTGAAGAGTACCTAGACTTGACATTTACTTGAACTAAAGAGAATACAGTGCTCACATGAATAAGGAAATATTTGGTTTATATCAGTATACAGAAATCCCACAATAGAAGATCCTCTCTATATTGAATCTGGTCCTTGGCAATAAAATAAGAAAGACTGGAGGCTGAGTTAATTATCTTCCCACTAAGACCCTTCTCACAGGCCAATCTTTTGCTGTCTAACAACAAAACAATAAAAGAATTAACCAGAGAACATGGGCACATAAGTGGGCTCACCTGCCTCACATAACAGAATATTGTGGGGAATCTGGTCTGTACTTCCTCCCTGATAGCCCCAGGGAATTGCAGAGCCAGCATTACATTTTGAACAGTACCAAACGTTGAGCTTCTTGGTATGTAGAAAAGGAAAGCTGAAGTTGGAGAGGAGCCCACTGCTTTGTGGGAGTAGAGCAATCCTACTCGGTAAATGTTTGTTTTGGAAGGTATCCGTAATGGGGATGTGAGAGGTTTACACCGATGGGAAGGTTAACAGGCTTGAGGATGTCTATTTTGCTGGGCTTTGTTTGATCTTACCCCCACTACATAGAGGTGTACAGCAGACAGAAACATCCATGGTCATCTTATAAAGCACAATGATGTCTCCCTAATACCTACTTGTGACTCTAATCTAGACTGCCCAAGCTTAGTGAGGATTCTAAGAACAGCAGCTGTCTGGATCTGGTGATGATTAGATGCAAGTTTAATGAATTAGTATCTTAACCATCTTTGCAGTGATCCCATTATGACTTACTATTCCTCTTCTGATACTTATTTTATTTTTAGTCATGCACATGTATGTGTAAGTGTGAGCTTGTTCACATGCATGAAATGTACATGGAGTCCAGAACAGGCTGTCAGAAAGTCTGGTGCTGGAGTTACAGGTGGTTGTATGTAGCCAGACATTGGCACAGGGAAGGGAACTCCAGTCTTCTGCAAGAGCAGTAGATGGTTGTAACTGGCCCATCTCTCCAGCCCCTATGATTTATTTTTAACACAATTAAACTAAAGCTCAGAGAGGTTAAGTCACCAATTAAAGATCTATCAGCTAATAAGTGGATGGCCACACCCTAAAGTGAGATTGCAGCCTCTAGTATATGTATATGTATATGTATATGTATATGTATATGTATATGTATATGTATATGTATATGTATATGTATGCATACATCATATATCTATACACATATACATATGTGTGTATATTTATATATATGTGTATATATATATATGTATATATAGATAGATAGGGAGAGAGAGACATACCACACATATGGTCATGCCTACTACAGTGTTTCTCAGTATTTGGAACTGCTTCCCAGCAACATTGTGAAATCACAGAAATACATGATTTTTTCCTTTAAGATGTAGAGAAGAATTAAAGAATAGATTTTTCCTATAGGAGACATTTTAGCATCACAATAATGTACACATTATGAGGAGGAGGGTGTGCAAAACGAACAAACCAACAGACAACCAAGCCAAACTTCTTGCTCCTTAGAAAGGGTGGGGACAGTCCGGCAATAATGAAGCAAGTCTCATCAGGAGCCACATTATTTATGCTTGCTTGCAACACTGAAGCAATTTTCCAAAATATGATGGGTCGCTTCCAAGATCCACTTATAAAATGTTTACATATTCATTTGATTTCATCTTTAAAATTGTATTTATACCATTGGAAAATTAGCCAATTAACTTAAGAGCCTCCCTCCCCCACCCCCTTGCCAAAATCTCTTCCCGACCAACTGTACCTATCTGTGAGAGGAAAGCATGGGCATTTTCAAACCTGGATTCTATCCCTGTATTTTCCTACTATATGTCCAAGGGGAACCATTTAACTTGGCTTTATTATCACAAAGTCACAGGGGTTTGTTCTACATCTAAAATTCTGGTCTTCTAGCTCCCAGAAGCTTGTCTGCAGATTCCTGCAACTTCCATGAGTATGCTGACAGTATTAAAAATAATAAACCTGAGAATACAAACTGCATTGATCTTAAGCACAGCTGCATTTCTAGACTAGCTTTCATATCTTCCCTAAATATAAATAAGATATATTCCTTAAGCAGAAAACAAAAACAAAAATTAAAACTGTTTCCAAAGGAAGCTCCAAGGGGGAATAGATAAATATTTAATTTATAACTGACACTTTTTTTTTTTTAGGGGAAAGACTTAGTAATGATTTCTGCTGCTTCCTATAGATTTAGCTTTTTAAAAGCTTGAAAGACCTTTTTTGTTTCCAACAGTTCTTGATTAATTCATGGAGTTAGTCAGACTCCCATCCTTGTAACAAAACACATACAATAACCAACCTAAGAGAAATGAGGACAGACGTTGGCTCACAGAGGCTTCTGTCTGTTGTGGCTTGCCCCTGTTATGTTGACCCTATAGAAGGGCAGGGCATTGAGGTAGGAAGCAGAGGGTAGAATGAACTACTTACCTGGTGACATCTTAGAAACAAGGAGGGGGAGGGGCAGAGACCCCAAAACCCATTCAAGCACTTACTTGCCTGTCAATGTCCTGAATGTCTTCTGCACCACCTCTTCTAGCCTTGGGCTGATGAATGAGCCTTGAGTCTTGGTGGCCATTCCAAGATCCCAAATGTAATGTTTTCCAAAGACTAACTGTTGCAAATAGACATTACTTTATATAAGTAGAAAATGTGCTTTTACATCATTACTGCGATGTTTTTACAACCCCACAGATCACACTGGGCAACTCACATGCTGTTGGATGTATGCATTGGATCTAAGGACTCCTGTCTCACCAGTACTTAGCTTTATAGCATCTCCTTCAATTTGATTCACCAAGGTCAGACATTGTAGACACACAAATTCAGTAGTGTTCTTGTAATGGTCCATACATCTTAGGAACGCAAGTGAACAGCTTGGAATGGTATGAACTCTTCAAAGATATTCAAACAAATGTTGCCATCAAATCCAAATGACTGAAAGTTACTTATGATCAATTTTAACTTCCCCTCTTTCCTCTACATTAATATGAGAGAGGGGGGAGGGGGAGAGGGAGAGGGAGAGGGAGAGGGAGAGGGAGAGGGAGAGGGAGAGGGAGAGGGAGAGGGAGAGGGAGAGGGAGAGGGAGAGGGAGAGAGAGAGAGAGAGAGAGAGACTTTAAAAAAAAGAACCCAACCAACTTGAACTCAGCGATTTAGAAACAAAAAAGAACTGGGTGTGTAATTTGTATTATTGTATTTGTGAAGCATTCCTTAACATAGGAAGTCTCATGTCTGCAAGGTTCTTCAAACTACTTGTGAGGCAACTCAAACAGGATTAAAAGGGGATAATGGGATTACATCTCAAAAATCAATCAATACTTGTTTTCATATAAGCGTTGCCTGCAATGTTACATTTTAATGTGGAATCAAATGCAATTCTAAGATGCAAAGGGTAAAATCTCAGGCTTTTGATTTAGCCTAAAGACTAGAATTTTATACTTGGTGATATTTACTTCATCTTCAATGTGTATGCACCACCGCCAGAGTGTTACGACTTAATAGCTTTGCTCCTCCAATATATTAAGAAACACTTTCTGTGGGGCTGGAGAGATGCTTCAGGAGTTAAGAACACAGGCTGTTCCTGTGGAGAACTCCAGTTCACTTCCTCATACCCAGGTGAGGCTGCTCACTGCAGCCACTTGGGTCTCCCTGGGCAGACTACACTCCCTTCCTCCCTCAGTTCTTCAGGATGCTTGCATCCAGTGTCTGAACCACTTCTGCTTAGGTGCCTCAACGTCAGGCCGCCTTCACTTTCTTATCACATGGCACCCTGGCAAGCTTTGCTGTTCTTCTTACAACCAGGCTTGCTCACAGAGCTGAGTGCCGTAATTCCCATAGCCTTTCCTTCCTTTTCCCAGACCATCTAGGACTTTTGTCTAACATCGATAATAATTTATCATGACTATCCCTAGTTTTCTTTCTTTGCCTACTACATGTAAACTTTTTGAAGATAGAAATTAATGCTTTGGGTTTCTAATATATTTTATGCACTATAGCTAGGGTATTATAGGAATACCAAAGAGGTTTATGATGGATGAATGCACAAGCAGGTATATATTGCAATCCTAGCTATTTCTTAAATACATTTTTTTTAGCTTAAAAAAGAAATCTCCAATGGCAAGTTACTGTCGTGGCTTTATACTTTAACGTGGTTACCGCAGGGTTGTGTGTCTCTAACATTGTCTTGACTCCTACCATCCCAGGCATCATACATATAGCCAAGGAAGGAAGAATGAGAAAGGCTCTTTTTAATTATTTCCCAGGAGAGTAGCAAAGCTTTGTTTCTCGTAATCGCTCCTACAGACTTCTAACTGCTTTAAATATTGCTAAGCAGAACTCATAGGGTCAACCTAAGGCCTACAGAGCGAGAAAAGGAGCACCTGGATTCAGATAACGGGATTATCATGAATCACAAGCTTTAGATGAAAATGTGGCCAACTGTGCCACTGAGCTGTGCATCACTGGGAGACATCTGGGAGACAATGGGAGCGCCACCATCATGTTGTCTGTGTTCTCAGAGATGTTAGCAATCTTCTTGTTGAGCCAAAGGTAAACACGGGGGTGGGGGGGGGGGGTTAGGGACAGAGGGAGGGAGGAAAGGAGAGGGAGCGAGAGATGGAGACAGAGACATAGAGACAAACACAGTGACACACACAGAGAGAAAATCGTGCAATGAAATAAACCTGTATAAAGAAGGCTGGGAAGTTTGGCTTTATTGAGGCTCACACTGAGGCACCATAGAAGGCAGCTCTTGAGTTTGTCTTCAGATACATTACATGAGATTCCCAGGGGAAAAAAAGAGGGGGACAAAACTTACCTAGGGGCTGCTGGAGAAATGGCTCAGTAGTTAGGAACACTGGCTACCCTTGTAAAGGGCCTGGATTCACTTTCTAGCACTTGCATGGTGGCTAAGAACTGTCCTATCTTCAGTTTATGGAATCTGACACCCTCTTATGGCATCTGAGGGCTCCAAGCACAGATGCAGTGCACAGACACACAAGCAAGCAAACAAACAAATAAACTCATACGCATCAGGGTTTTTTTATATAGTTTCTAATTTTTTAAAGGCTTACTTATATTAAAGACCCTATGAGTCTGATTGATGGGGTAGAGTTTCCTAGATGTGAAAAGTCTGAGCACTGTGCCTCCAAAGTCAAATGATGTCTGACTGTCTTTCCTTCTGCCCACCTCCCTTAATAACTATGTCTACCTCTGCATCTGTCTGAGCATTCTTTCAGTTGATCAGGTAAAAAGTTTGGACTGTGCCAACTTAACCAATCACTATTTTCTACTAACCCAAAAGTGAAGAAAGTCACCAAATAGCCTCTGAAAGCTCTAATGGAGTTTGCCTCCTTTGTCATATCCCAAATATTCCCTCCAACATATTTGAGAAGTATTTTGATTTATGACTTCTTCTGTTCTCTGACTATAATAGTTTACCTAACCACGTACACAGTGGCCACGTTATTCACAGCAATCCAAGTCCCTGTTCCTGGGCCACAGTCACTCAGACTTGGCCCAAATGAATTAGGTCTTATTCCCGTGAAGCTAACAATTATTTTGCGTGGACGGTTGGAAAGGGATTGGGGGTCTTGTGTAAACACTAAGAGAAAAATACTACTTGAACCACAAATAATGAGAAAATTCAAACCCAATTGGCCAGTCACAAAATAAAACAAAACTGCAGCCTCTAAGAAACTAAGACCACAGAAATGTCACAGAAAAGACAGACCCTATGTGACTTTACACCTCCTAAAAGAATCCATGGTTTTCAAGGGTGTCGTTGAAAGCTGTTAGTCCAATCCAATGTTTCCATTGTGAAAATAAGGAAGTCAAAGCTCAGAGCTGTGAATTGATTTCCTTAAGGTCACCTGGTAACTTCATTGGCCAAGAGAGAAGTGGAGTCAGGCTATTACATCAATACACTTTTCAAGTCCCACTTAAGGACCCATACACCCCGTTCCCAAGCATTCATCACCACATAACAAGATCCTATTGTTCTCCTTCTGACCTGAATGCACTCAGTTATGGCTGAGACATTTGTCAGTAGCAGAAATGTGTGTAAGACTTGGAGAAGCCTAAGTTAAAGCATGCTTAGTCATGTGTCAAGCAATTCATTGATGGGAAACTGGTCGAGGGAAATTCAACATCAGCCTTCCCAATCAAGTGTTTATCTCTCACTATAGATGGAATAGCTGCGAAACACAGAGCTTTGTTTCTGAGAAATAATGCGCTCATGAATATTACAGTATCCCAGTCCTAGTGCCCACAGTGCACGGGATTAAGATTTTCTAAGATGTGCAGGCCATAAAGGTTGCCACACCTTGAAGTGTATTATGGAGAATTGTTGCTCTGTTGTAGAAATCGATCTTCTCCCCTACTGATTCAACTGTACTGAGTGAAGGAAAGTACATTGCAAATATTCTAAAGGCTCTTCTTGGAACAGACCAGAATAAGGAGGCACGCAGGGTGCTTCACCCCACAGAGAGAAAACAAGTATTTCAACCAAGAGATCATGTTGTACTGACCTCAGGCAGGACCATTTTCTTCAAGACTCTGAGGTGTTCCCATGGTGCGGGAGACACAGATACCCCATTTTACACTGCATGAATAAAGTGCCTGAGGGACTGTGACCCTGGAGAGCAGAAAGGGGTGAAACTCCCTCAGTCTGAAGCATTAGGAAATGACATCATAACTCAGTTTATGGTCCTGACCCCAGGCTGATGGTTGACTTTGGAGCAGACAATGACCTGCTTTAGAGCTATTTGGTGTCAAGTGCCACCTGGTTACATGTCATTGAACAGGTAACAAAGCACACGAAAAGAGAGGCTGTGGAAATAGGCGGAAAGGTGTATATTGAATTACATTCTGAAATCGCAATCTTTCCCAAACAAATGTAAATCCTTCCATGCCTCTGAATCATTCATTTTGAAAGCCCAGTAGAGCCTTTCCTGGTCAGGTAGGACAGATTAAGCAACAATAGCCTCTGTTTTGCTCAACTGACTTTCTTGATTGGTCTAACAAAACTTTTCTGGTGGAAACTTGACTCTGCTTCCTTCTGTCTACAGAATTACATTGCCCCTCTCCCCAACCATTCTGGTGCCAGAGAAAAGAAGAAAGACAACCAGGGAACTCTAAGGACAGGTGACACAGTGTCTGGGAGCTACAAGGGTAGCTTTGGTCATTTTAATTGGTAGTATAATGATAATATTCAGATTTAGATAATCATCTGATCAGAACCAAGTTCACCTGTGACTTTATCAACATCTTGCCACCAACCCTGTTATCCTTCTGGTGGCTACGTATATAGGACACAAATGCCACCTTGGTCAAGGTGTACATGATGTCCTTTGTGTCATAAGCATAAATGAATCGGTAAACATTTTTAATTTTTTTAATCTGTTCTTTAATGTAAAGAAGGTGGACTGGCTGGGCGGTGGTGGCACACGCCTTTAATCCCAGCACTTGGGAGGCAGAAACAGGTGGATTTCTGAGTTCGAGGCTAGCCTGGTCTACATAGTGAGTTCCAGGACAGCCACGAATATACACAGAAACCCTGTCTCAAAAAACAAAAAAGAAGAAGAAGAAGAAGGAGGAGGAGGAGGAGGAGGAGGAGGAGGAGGAGGAGGAGGAGGAGGAGGACTGAAGACTGAGAAAGTCATTTTTTTTTCTCCAGGAGGAGATAAAAGCTTTCTTTCCCATAACCACTCCTATGAATTTCTAATTGGTCATCAGTTTTAGTTTGTTTTTCCTAATTGTATTCTCTCATTCATTTTTTTCTTTTTCTCGTGTGCTCACTTGTTTTAACTTCTCCCATCTGGATTCTTAACAAAAATCTTTGTGAGTAGAACAGAAAGGCTTGATGCTGACTGTGAGAAAAAGGGGGGAAAAAAGCACATAGCACCTGTCAGATGCCATGAAGAAGATCCTGGGGCAGACTGGATCAACTGGAACCTTGCATGGTGGAGTCTAGGCTCTGCGCTGAGCCAGTGACCTTGAAAACAGAAAAGGAGAAGAAAAAGAAAGGAGTTCGGGATGAAGACTACTGTTAAGGAATGAAAGCAATAGGCCCAAAGACTGCAAAGCACTGAAGTATTGAGCAGCGGAGGTCCTCAGGAAGTTTCAGGCTAAAAGACAGATTTAGCATGCCCAGAGACATGCTAAATGGTCAGTCAAAGCTATCGAGCTGGGACAATAGATTGGTGAAGCCTGTTTTTCTACACACTGGCTTCTCAACCCACCTAGCTAGGTAAGGTCTTCCTCCCTCCTTTCCTCTAAACTGTCTTTGTCAAAGCAACTGGTGACCTAATTAAAGATGTCTTCAGGGATGTGTTTTAGGTTTCGTTTTTTTTTTACCGTGTTATAGGTTGTCATTGCAACAGAGTTTGGACAGTAAGATCTGTGTTCCTTGTATACAGGGAATAAGGAAGTCCCTTCTCTAAGAAGATTTTTAAAAGTAATAGATATGATGTGATCAAATGCATTAGCTTTTTATGATCGCAATGCATGACGTATTTTAAGCAATGCTACTATAAAAATCTCTTTCCAGAACTCTTGTTAAAGAGCATGGCAGTTAGATTTACATTAAAGAAAGAGTATGTTCTTATTTATGTATGCTACTCTCTGCTATACTGTATGTGTGTTTACATGGCTATACACTTTCTTGAAAACACCATTTATTTTTGCTTTTGATTTACTTACATTTGTGTTTATGTTGTGTGTGTGTGCAACTGCCTTTGAGAGCAGAAGAGAGCATCAGAGATCTGGAGTTTTTCACTGTTGTTAGCTATGGGATGTGAGTGCAGGGAACTGAACCTGGGTTCTCTAGAAGAGTGGTAAAGTCTTTTAACGGCTGAGCAATGTATTAAGATCTAAATTACTAATAAGCATAATTTCATGAATTCTTAAAGATGTCTGATCCATACCCGGAAGTTGGTTTCGGGAGCTTGCGTGACGATGTCGTCTACCCAAGACATATATGGACACCACTACACACTCAACTCCATATGATCATGACATAGCTTTGCAGTTTCTTCCTGTCTCTTTTTGGAGATGAAAATTAGTAATGAGCAGGAGACACTGATGCTGGCTCTGGGCAGAGTTCATCTCTAATCTTGTGGTACACAGTCCAGCAGTAGACAGCCTATGTTTCACAATGGATCAAAAATCCACAATGACAACCCAGAGACTAAAACAAAGGCACAGAAATAGGTTACTTCCGTCACCTTGCCACCACCGGGGGTTCGTTTTTCAATCTCTATTTGAAATTAAAACATCAAAGGAGTATAAACTGTGAGAACCCCTTTGTTGACTTGATATAAATTAAAATTCATATGTGAACTAGTACACCAAACTTGGTTAAAACCCTTAAAATAGAACCGTGTTCATTGGAAAGTGTGCTCATCTTTAAAACAGGAAAGATTTAGAAAATAAAAATGGTTGTTAATTCATTTATGTTTATATCACAAAGGACTTCATCTACAATAGAAATACTTGGCTGAAAGTGTCACACACACACACACACACACACACACACGGTCAAGTATCTCACACACAAACACACTGGGCATAAATGTCATACACTAGGTCAAGTGTCTCACACACACACACTAGGTCAAGTGTCTCACATAAACACTGGGAACAAGTGTCACATATGCTGGGCACAAGTATCACATACTTGGTCAAGTGTCACATACACACTGGGAACAAATGTCACACACTAGGTCAAGTGTCACACACATACTGGGCACAAATGTCACATATGCTGGGCACAAGTGTCACACACTCTGGGCACAAGTGTCATACTCTAGGTCAAGTGTCACGCACACACTGGGCACAAGTGTCTCACATACACACTGGGCACAAGTGTCACACACACTGGGTCAAGTGTCACAGACACACACCAGACACTAGAGTCAAGAACACACACTGGGAACAAGTGCCTCTCTCTCTCTCTCTCTCTCTCTCTCTCTCTCTCTCTCTCTCTCTCTCTCTCTCTCTCACACACACACACACACACACACACACCAGACACTAGTGTTACACACACTGAGTCAAGTGGCATACACACACTTGGCACAAGTGTCACACACACATTTACCAGACACTAATGTCACACACACACATACACACACACACATGGAACAAGTGTCGCATACACACATACCAGACACTAGTGTCACACACACACACATACTGGGTCAATTGTCATACACACACTGAGCACAAATGTCATACACACTAAGTCAAGTGTCACACAAACACTGGGCATCCTTAGATCAAAGTGGCATTTAGCCATTCCTTTCTTTGGACTTCCATGATATTCATTCCTTCCATTTTTCTTATGCTTGCTATGTCTCTTCCAAGATTCCTCACACTTCACTCTTCAAAATAGAAAATCTATCAAGGTTCTTCTCTGCAAATGACTGCTACTTAACTACAACGTCTCTGTTGAGATTATTCTATGTACTTCAAATTACACCATACTGTAAAAGTAGTGGTTTTAGGCTGTACTGTGGAGACATTTATAAGCCTCTTTTGTTTGTTTTCTCTTTTTCTGCCCTTCCTTTCTTCCCCTTCCCTCTCTCTCTCTCTCTCTCTCTCTCTCTCTCTCTCTCTCTCTCTCTCTCTCTCTCTTTCTTTCTTTCTCTCTCTCTTTCTTTCTCTCTCTCTCTCCTCCCTCCCTCCCTCCCTCCCTCCCTCCCTCCCTCCCTCCCTCCCTCCCTCCCTTCCTTCCTTCCTTCCTTCCTTCCTTCCTTCCTTCCTTCCTTCCTTCCTTCCTTCCTTTCTTTCTTGTTTTACAAGCCACTCTTACTCCATTTTGAGGGATAATGAAGACTTCATCACTGTGTGGACAAAGAACCTGCACCTCCTGTTGAGTTCCACCCATACAACATAGTCAGATAAATGGCTTAACTTCCAGGGATAGAGAGGGACCCGCCATCTATATTTGTTGAGGAGACATGAATCTGGGGAGGCACATAGGTGTATTAATTTCATACTAGAAACACCAGGTCAAAGAACTTACCCAAGTAGCCATACTAAGGGAAGAGTATAACTTCCTCACCTGTACCCACAGAGGTCTGAACACCTAACACTGCAATGGCATGGTCTCACATCAGTCTATCACCTCATACCACGAGTGCGCATCATCCAACTCTTCTCAGCTTCCCGCTCTTGACTGCTGCCCTGCTTCTCCATCCATATTGACACTTTTCCCACTGATGCTTGCTTCAGCCTATGATTGGCTTTTCATCTTGTAGCTGAATTCTGCAGCTACCTTCTCAAAACTGTCTCCAGCTTCAACTCCTTCCAAATACTAGTCTAGTTTGTTATCTTTTTTAACACAGACTCTCTCTCAGCTTGCTTCTGAAACCACTTTAACTTTTTTTTTTTTTTTTTTTTTTTTTTTTTTTTTTTTTTTTTTTTTTTTGGTTTTTCGAGACAGGGTTTCTCTTTATAGCTCTGGCTGTCCTGGAGCTCACTTTGTAGACCAGGCTGGCCTCGAACTCAGAAATCCGCCTGCCTCTGCCTCCCGAGTGCTGGGATTAAAGGTGTGCGCCACCACGCCCGGCTCCACTTTAACTTTTATTCATTCTGTAACACCCATGGATACATGAGGGTGGGGAGCAGGCAGACAAACACACACATATACACACACAGAGGAGTGGAAGACATAGGTCTATCTACTCTGTGATGGGTAATTTGAGAGTTGATATTAGTAATTAAGATTGGAATAAAGTATTTCCTTTTGCCTTAGCTAGGCTACCAAGTGAAATGGATTTTTCTGACAAATTGCTGTCACTGAAACTGCTAAGGCACTAAATTAAAAAATAAAAATAAACTGAGATTATGGAAAGACACAAACACACTTGTCTATATTTCTGGCATGGGGTACTCACAAGTTCCCGAGGGATCTCTTTGGATCCAGGACTTTCATAACCAACTGACTGTGAGCTGACAGATCCCAAGACTAAAGCATTGGCCAAAAAAATCTCTTCCCTGAAATCACTTACTTATCCAACTCTTTGCTGAGTATCTTTCAAGACGAATTGAGACACATCCAATTTAATTATCTGAAATCGAGTTCATCTCTTGGTCAATTTGGAAAACTGGAAACCATCTTTGGCATGTCCTTTCCCTTCTTCTCTCTTGACTCCTTCATCACCAACGGATCCCGTACATCTCCCACAAATACCCTTGCAGCATCCACATCTCTGCATCTTCGGTGTCAGCAGTTGAATTCACTGGCGTATATGCTTGCCTCGGTATATTTAGCAGCTATCTCCTGCATCATGGTTGAAGAACTTTTTATGACGAATAGATTGCTCACAGCAACGAACCAGAGCACCACCATTTAATGACTTCAATATTCCTTAACTATAAGACCTATTAGGAGATCTCAGTCACTGTGATGGCATTTCAGTTATTTTTAATATGTCCCCCTCCCTCCTCCACTCTTTCCCACTCCCAGATCTCTCCTTTTTTTCAGTACCTGGGATTCTATACAGAACCTTGAACATTTTAGGCAAGTGCTATCCTACTGAGCTATCAAGCTACAAATCCAGACTCACATTTCTGGTTTTCTGTTTCTGAATGTTAATTCTGCTGCTTCCTACATTTTAAGGAAATATTATTTCCCCTACAAAGTCTGAATATCACGTTTAGGTGACATGCTTTCCCACTGTACAATATCTAAAGAGTAACTAGTGATGAGTTTGGCCTCTCTAGTAGAGACATAGACACCATCTCTGCTGGTTTTTCCTATTTCTAGGACTTTGCACAGTGCTGTTATAAAGGGAATGCTAGCAAATATTTTGTTGGATGAATGAATACATGTATGAATTACTTTTCCACTGACTCGAGTTTCTCTACACCATGGATCATGGCTGATTTGCCCATGGCTTACAACATCAATTGTTCCATTTTGACTTATTTCATTCCTGGAGAACTTTTTATATGTTTTATTATTCATAATCATATTAATGATTTATTTCAGAATATATTATAGTATAAAAATGATACATGCTAAATGAAATCTGGCAGGTTTTATTTTTCACCCTAAGGGAGGAAGTGGGGGATATAAATACATTTAAAATCCACCACGCAGTGATGGAATACAGGGCTTTGGGCCAATCTTAGACTTTTCTTTCTCATTTTATACCCAAACACCAATGGAGACGATCACTCTAACTCATTCCTGCTTCCGAACTTCAGGGAAGAAGTTTCAGGTGGATGTTTTCCGATTACAAATGAAGACATACACAATGCTTGCAAAGTCAAGGCAGACCAGGACCTTTCCTTCATTAAGGGGGCTCTTCAAAAGACTGAGGCTGTCTCCCCAGGCTGTCAGGTCAGGAGAGCCTTCCTCTCCTCTTCTTAACCAACAGTGTGGCTGACTCCCTCCCAGCAGCCTGGTGTTTACACGGAGCTGAGAGACAACTTAATACATTGGCTCTGTGCTGGCCCCAGGCAGAGAAGACAGCAGCAGGTAACAGGTACCCGGATGTGGCTTCCCAATGGGCCATGCGGGCTTTTCAGATCAGCATCTCTTAGCTGGTAGAGTTTGAATGGTGGGTATGTTCCAAATGTGTCAGAGCACATTTTTCAAACATCACTGCAGATTTATTTGGTATGTCCTGCCGTTTTTAGACCTTGACAATAAAGGGACACTGCTCATGAAAGAAGGACAGGGGAAACCAGCACACGCTGATATTTTATGACATGCTCCGAGCCACAGTGAGATTAACCTAGTTTTTTAAGATCTTTGGGCTCTCTTATCTGGGATTCCTTGTTTTTTTTTTTTTTTCTCCATTCTGTGACTGCAATTAGATCGCAAAATGGGGGAAGAGTCAAGCTCTACTTTCATGTTATGTGCTCTGAATTATCACATACATCCAAGGGGCGCAGACCTTACAGAAACACAGAACTCTGTTTATAGGGATGTGTGTGTACCTTTGTACATAGGCATGTGTATGGATGCAGATGTGCACCCCAGCTTAGAGTATACATGCCTAAGCACAAGCATCTCATCTTTGCTCTATGGTTGTTCATACAACAGCAAGCACACACTTCGTACCATCATCCAATGGAAAAACCTCCAATGGATTTTGCGCATGCTTCCTGGAGCTTGTATCTACCTACCTAAGAAAGCTATCTGAGGGATGGAAATGGATTCTCCCCTATTTTGTTTCTATCTCACATAGTAGCAAGTGATAGGGGTTCTAGGCCAAACAGAAGAAGAAGAAGAAGAAGAAGAAGAAGAAGAAGAAGAAGAAGAAGAAGAAGAAGAAGAAGAAGAAGAAGAAGAAGAAGAAAATCTAGAAATGTTCAGATGCTTAAAATAATAGAATTTTCTATTTACAATGTTCTGCAGACCGGCTGTCTGAAATTAGTGTGAGTGAACCAGAGTCAAGGTGACAGCAGGACACCCTCGCTACAGAGTCACTGAAGGAAAATATGTTCCTTGATTCTTCTGGGTCTTGGGTGACTCCGAGCATGCCTTAGCATGTGTGCCTCAAACACCTATTCCCTGTTTTCACGGTCACACTGTTTCCTTCCCACTGCTGCTTTTTAGAAGAACACTGGTGATTACAGTTGGTCCCTTTGTTTGGATTATTTATACTACTTACTCTATCTGGAACTCCCAACCTTAATTACCTTTCTCTGCCTGCCTGCCTGTCTCTGTCTCTGTCTCTGTCTCTGTCTCTCTCTTGTGTAACCATCTAAGGTAAAGTGTGTAGGTGACAGTGATTTGCACATAGTATTGTGAGGCCCTACTGACCCCACTGCACATGATGAGAGCACTTCCTCACTCCAGATGCAGCAGCGGCGGCGGGCAGAATGACTTCCACAGTGTGACTGTGGAACCAGGGAATAGGGGTTTGAGGCACACATGCCCAAGGCATGCAAGAAGTCGCCTCAAGATTGGAAGGATCAAGGAATACAACTTCTTCTGGGGTTCAAGCACTCCGAGGAAACAGTAAGACTTAAATACCTTTTTATTCCACTGAGCCAAATGAAGTCAGTCAATGTAATCAAGGGACGGAAACCATTTACTTTTATCCTCTAAAACTGATTCTATGAAAATAATAAGAATTCTAATACTCAACCGAGAGTGTGAAGAGGCATTTTTATCAATCGTGTATTATCGACAACAGCAGGAAAGTTGGGAACAGGAAGCTGAGGCAGAAGGTTTAAAGGTTTGAGGTCAGTCTAAGCTACCTAGTGAGATAATCCCTTAGTCACTCCACTCAACATAACTTGCACACACACAATGAGAAGATAATTTAACTACGCAATAACATATAGAGGTGTATGTGGTACGAATCACATGACATCAGGTTACTTTGATAGAAAATTATGACAAACATGAGAAAATATGCATGCAGGATTTAATTGAATGGCAGTGCTTATTTTGCTCACAAGTCTGTCATTCTGGCATGGCTTTGGAGGGTCAGTTCTTTCCATTTCATTTGGTCCTAGCTAAAGTAGCCCTAAGGAAGGGATCATCCCAAAGCTTGCAACTGATATGCTGGACAGAACAACATTGCACAGGCTTTCATTGGGACCTAGCCTTTCTCACAACACAGTGGCTTGGGTCCCAGGGCTATTGTCCAAAGCAGGAGAGTCAACCAAAGCTATTGTGTCACCTGCTATGACCCCAGCCTTATGGGACAGGCACCGTGACTTTTGCCATATTTGAGTCATCAATGAGGTCACCGACTTTGGCCAGGTACATGTAGGATGGAAACTAAGACCCCGCTGAGGAATACCATGTGCCCATTTTTGGAAAACAGAGTCTGTTGTTGCTCAAGAGCACAAGCTCCATACATAGCATAAGCCTCACAAGGTAAAGCACATGCATAAATATTTAAAAGATAAAAAGAAAATATTAAGCCGGGCGGTGGTGGCGCACGCCTTTAATCCCAGCACTCGGGAGGCAGAGACAGGTAGATTTCTGAGTTCGAGGCCAGCCTGGTCTACAAAGTGAGTTCCAGAACAGCCAGGGCTACACAGAAAAACCCTGTCTCAAAAAACCAAAAAAAAAAAAAAATAATACTATTTTATATCAATAGAGACAGCATTTAATTTGTTGGTGGGAGAATTATCTCAAATTTTTTTACACACCCTTCTGAAATTTTGATAGTCTGCATGAACAAATACAGTTGTTATGATTTAAACCATAGGCATGCTTAGAAAAGCAAGCAGGTGAACATCACTTTGTCTAACATGCTGATGTAGATGACGTTGTGTTCAGGATCCCAGGATCATTTTCAGATCGAGAGGCTGAAACTCAAGCAGGTTCACTTCAATTTTAAAAATGTTTAAATTCAAGACTTCTCCTTAAGATGTGTTGGAATGGCGGTCACCCTGTATCACGCTTGAGGAGTAGTCTTTCCTCTTTCCTTCTTGCTTCTTGTTGCCTCATTCATGAGACCATGAGTCTTCTGCTCCAGGCCGGCTTCTCTCTAGAAGCAGGTGTTGGGAAAATGGTGAACTAAAAACCCTGGAGAAGTTATGAAAATGGTCATATAGAAGAAAAATAAAGTTTGAGATAGGGTCTAGGGAGAATTCTTGTGTAGGGGGGACTTAAGTAGGAGCAGCAGGATAAATGGGCTCCCGTTGAATCATAGCTCAAATGGCGCTGGGAGGGCCGGACAGGGCCACGGATTGTTCTTGAGCACAGTAATGCTGAGATGAGATAACAGACATGAGAAAGAAGGGAGGAAACAGAGAGTAGGTTTCAAGGTCAGCAGGTTAGGGCCGAAGAGAAGTCTCTCCGGACAGAATATCAAAAGAGCAAACACCTAGTTCCCAGAATGATTCCAACAACAATAAAGAACTTTCATAAGCTATATTCTGGACATTCAGAAATTGCCCCCAAGTATTGAAGAAGAAATAATTTGTTCAGGCAATGAGTTCAAGAGCCACGAATTGAAATGTCCTAAGAAAAGCTCATCTTTTGAATTAAAATGTGCTTGAGGATGTGATCTTGGTTACAGTTTCATTGTTGTGAAGAAACACCATGACCAAGGCAACTCTTATAAAAGAAAGCATTTAATCAGGGACTTGCTTACAGCTTTGGATGGTTGACCATTGTTATCATGGCAGTAGGCAGGTAGGCATGGTGCTGGAAAAGTAGCTGAGAGCTATATTCTTATCTGCAGCAGGAAGACACTGGGCTAAGCATGGGCTTTTGACATCTCAAAGCACACCTCCAGTGACACGTATCATCCTACTTTGGAACTGGTAGAAGCTTCTCTAAACTAAAATGTAAAAAATGAAGTATGATAGATATATAATTATATTGGGACCATAAGTGAATACCCCTATATTCTTATACTGAACTTAGATGAAAAGAATCTATTCTCAGTCACTTTGAGTTCTATAGTGTTAGAAATGCCAAACAAAATCAATATATTAGTAGATCTGCTCATCTTTTAAGCAACCCCCACAGAGCAGTCTTAAAAACTAAGCCTCTTCCTTGGAATCAGCAAACATTGCTTTGAATTCTCAAGGCTGGATCATTTCCTTCCTCCCTTCCTTCCTTCCTTCCTTCCTTCCTTCCTTCCTTCCTTCCTTCCTTCCTTCCTTCCTTCCTTCCTCCCTCCCTCCCTCCCTCCCTCCCTCTCTCTCTCTCTCTTTCTTTCTTTCTTTTTTTTTGCTCCTATACTCTATTGTCCATAAATGAAACAAGAAAGGCAAACATCGAAATATAATTGCACTTAATTTAGCGATTAAAGATCATTGTTAAACACTAGGAAACAAAGCACTAAAAGGCACTAGTGATTGTTGATGATTATTCTTTCATGTAAGTTACATAATTTCACTTCCTATCTGTTGGAACAAAGCAAAAGGATACTTTGTTCGGGTAATATGGTGAGTGCTTTGTTCTTTAAAACTCAGAACCCATTTTCCTCTCCCCTCTGCTATAGCTATCCCATTGCTAGTCTGAGGTAGTATATGGCCCATCCTGCTAACATCTGCAGTGAGGGTGAGGTTGAAGAGAGCATCTTCTGCCTCAGGATAGACAGATATCACAGATATAACCTAAACCTGTGTGGTTCCTAACTATCACCTGTCTAGGGTAACTCTTCAACCTAATTTTGCCTATTCTGACTCAGCCAATGAAACTGGCACACATTCAGAATGACAGTTAAACATTGCTTGATTCCAGGGAAGCTGGGAAGCTTAAATTACTGAATGGCTGGGATTACCACGCCCCCCCCCCCAAAAAAAAGTGCAGAGACCACTGTTCTCACAAAAATCTACATGGTAATGTTTATAGAATTTTACATATAATTATCCAAACTTGAAAGCAGCTAATATGTCTTCCAACAGGTCAACACACAAGCAAACTCTGTTATAATTCACAAATGGGTTGCTATCAGCAATGAAAGTAAGTGAACTATCAAACCCAAGATGTAGACCAATCTTCAGTGCTTATCACTAAGTGAAAGAGGCAACTCTGAAAAGCTACGGACTGTTAGATTCTGACTAGAGAACGTTCGAGAGAAGGAATACTTCCTGTGCTCAGGGAGGGGTGAAGGAGGGCGCCACTGGCACAGGAGGTCTTAGTATGCTAGGTCTGTTCTATAGGATAATATGATAGTGATATAGAGTATAATTCATCAAATAATAGATAATAAATACAAAAATTGAAACTAGTGTAAACTATGGGCCCTAGCTATTAATATAGTAATATTGATTCATCAATCATAGCAAATGTACTACAGTAATCAAACTGTTACTCATAGAAGGGAAACTTGCATGTGGTGTATGGCAAACATTGGCTGCTTCTTGCACACTTTTTAAATAAAACCTATTTTGATGTGATAGATACTGCAAAGCCACTGAAACATTGCAAAATAGTGAGTGTGTAATAAACACTGGACACAATTGTCTTATGACAGAGAATTGCTTATTTTGGCTTGTAGTTTTAGAGTTGGTCAGTGATCATTCGATGGCCTTATTGCTTTGGAACTGTGACGCCACAAGCTGATGGGGAGCACGAGGCAGGGCAAAGCATCCTCCTTGTGGCCACGAAGAGATGAAGGGATGCCATGAAGAGCTCCTGCTAGAGAGCATAACGTATTCTCAGGCTCCACCCCTTCTTAGTAGTGCCACCCTTGGGGCATATTTCAGATCCAAATTATACCTATAGGGCTTTTGATCACCATGAAGTCCATGGTTTCCATGAGCCTACATTCTTACCCCAGGACAAAAACACACTAGAAATAAATCTGATTTAAATGTATAGATTCCCAACAGACTTCTTATCTTTGATGTAGGAAGAAAGGATTATCTTTAAATAGTTAAGATTAAAAGACATCCTGCTTTTCTCAAGCAAAAAAGCAAAAACTTATTTTTTTTCCCTTTTCAGTCCAGAAAGTCAAATCTGGGACATAAGGAAATGACCTCACTTAAGCAAAAGCAGGGATGCTGGACTTGTAACTGCTGTTCTCATTCTTACTATAGCCATCTGTCCTCATGGTCCTACAATTAAGGACTAACTCCAAAATATCCCTTTTATGTTAAAAAGCCTTGACGGCAGACATCCCTTCTCTCTTCCTTACAACCTCCAGTCTTATAATGAGTGGAAATCGGGAATGACCTTTATCAGCTCTGCTTCACTAGAGAAAGTGAACTAGTTCATCATAACTGAAAACACCTACTCATCCTGAATATATTCTAGATTTACATTTCCAGGGCTGGTCACAAATATTCTGAGTGCAACGAAGTTTCAGACAAGATCTTATTTCTTCTCGAGGGATAGGAAATGAATTCTCATTCCAACCCTCGGCAAACAGAACACCCTCGTTAAACATATTTATGCCAATTCTGTGCAATCAGAAGAAAGGGAAATCTTATCTAGCAGCTTAGCATCACACGAGATAAGCTCTACATCGAGCTATGTACATTCATTTGTCATGTATGGCTCCTTCCAAATCCTAGTGATTTGGTCACAATAGGGAAGTTGCCACATTCAAAACATTCCAATGGCTGATGGCTGAGCTAGTTGGTACCAGTTGTCATCTCTGTATCCACAGGAATTCATAGTTCCTTGGGGGAATCTGAAGTAGGCTAATATTAATTGTAGCTTCCATGAGGTCGAGAATCTTTATCATTAAGAACTTGTTTGCTTGCCTTTTACTTTTTAAACAGGAGTCTGAAGTATACTATTTATTCTAATGAGGGCAATAAGGGAAGCTTACAAAAAGTGTTAAGCATTTGTAGTGGGCTCACCAACACATTTATCCCATAGTGGTGAATAATCCTTAGGCAAAGAATGGTAAGGGACTGAAGGTACGTATTGGCACCAAGGCAGGAGTGCTCAGAGACAGTGAGTCATACTGCAGGCAGGGACAGATGTCTAAGACCTTGGATAAATGGAACAATCTAACTGAATTCACAGTAGGCTTCTGTTGTCATCAATGGTTTTGTTTGAATAGCCCAGTGGGTTCTTATGCTTTTGAACTAGAATGTCTTTAAAGAGATGGGAGGAGGAATGCCCAGTAGATACTGAAAACTTGAGATGACAAGTTAAAACTCAGAGTGACAGAATATGAGATGGGTGGGAAGCAACAGATTAAGGAAATCTCAGATGAATGATAGTGATCAAAAACCAAAGTCCAGGAGGAACTCGTTCTGGAGTCATGGTTTTCCAACATAGGGAAAGGGTTATTAGAAAAACCTGGGAGAGAGCATGCACACTGAATTTGAGACTGGGGTAAGCTGAAGTTCAGAAGTTAATAGTATGACAACATAGATGGGTAGACATAAGTTAGAGGAAACATAAACTTTGGGATGGCTGGATACTTAGAAGGAACTTGAAGTCTGAGCTGTTTGAAGGGCGGGATGGTTAGTTAGTATCACTGAATGTCGGTATAGGAAGGAGTCTTAATGGAAGAGAATGTTGAACACAGATGATCTTAGCACTCTGAAAGACACTGGGTTATAAAACCAAATGGATTACATGTCAACAGCTCTCTCTGGCTAGGATGGGAGGTAGGGACAGAGCGTGTTGTTTGTCTCTTGTTGCCTGGTTTCTGAGTGGGTGATCTTTAATATCTGGAGACTGTTGAAGTCACATTCTAGACTTTCCAGGACAACATTATGAAAAGCAGGGCAGGCCTTCCTCCCTGGAGCAGCTCTGTTTTGTTCTAAGCACAAACTTCCAAAGTGAACAGGAAACGTCCCCTTTAGAGAACCATGTTCCGTGGCAGAGGAGCTGGCAATGATGGTCACAGCATCTCATGAGTGGCAAGCAATCACAGAGGGGTCTCAAACCCCCCACCTCATGCTCTTCATGTTGGAAAGATGACTGTACAGATGTTTCTTGGCATTAAATCAGGCAGAGTGAGGTTATCAGCACATTTGATTGTGGAGTTGAAAGTGTGCTAGGGCCTGTTACACCCTATTTTAGACTCTAAGACATATAAGTGTCTGTGTAGTGCTGGGAGTGGCGAAGAATGGAAGAGATTTGCTTTTTACATTCTAACCTCCCGTCTTTAGGAAAGCAAGGATGGGTAGGAGATGGTGGCTCATGCCTGTAATCCCAAACCCTGGGAAAATGAATCTAGACTGCTGCAGATGGAAGGCTAGCCTGCACAAGGGTACAGTACTACTTTGTAAAGCCCTGCCCCGCCCCTTCCTCCTAAAAGGCTTTTGTTATAGTATAAATGCCCACCACACTTTTAAAGCTTTCAGACTGCCAAGGGGGGCGGGGGTGGGGGTGGGGGTAAGGGATGTAATCAAATCTAAAAGCTATGATCTTGTGAGGGACATTTTAGTTTTATTAGCACGAAGAAAACAAATTCGAAAAGAGGAAAGGTCGTGGGTGGGTGGAAGTTCATAGCTTCTTTGTGGGAGACCCAATATTCATCACGCTTCCTGGAAAAGCTCCTGGTGACTAGATTGGGGTTTTTCACATATGTGTTTGGTTTTCAGCACCCAGTCTTTCAGCGGAATGAGGGGTAGCACTCCGACCTTCTGGCCTGGCCAGGACCTACTACTGTTCCCCTGAGGGAACTATAGCTGGTCGCTCCATCCCTTCACTCCTGAGAAAACCAAAAAGGTTCCTGTACAGGTGGGGATACCCCATGGATTCTTCATAGCCACACAGCCTATACAGAGTCTCCTCTCAGGCCTAACCTGAGACCAAAACCGTGAAGCCAGTGCTCAGGTGCCTGCTTCAATAAGTTTAACTAAGTGGATGAGGCTTTGCTCCGAGTAGAGATAAAAGAGAGTCAATTTGTTTTCTGCGGGTACCTTAGTTAGAGTTATTATTGCTGTGTTGAAACACCTGGGAGGAAAGGGGTTGTTTGGTTTATACTTCCATATCACAGTTCATCATCAGAGGAAGTCAGGACAGGAACTCAAACAGGGCAAGAACCTGGAGGTGGGAGTTGATGTAGAGGCCATGAAAGAGCTGCTTGCTGGCTTCCTTCCCGTGGCTCACTCAGCCTGTTTTCTTTTAAAGCCCATGACTAGAGGTGTCCCCACCCTCAATGGACTGGACCCTCCCACATTAGTCACTAATTAATGCTCTGTAGGCTTGCCTACAGCCTGATCTTACGGAGGCATTTTCTCAGTTGGGATTCTCTCACCTCAGATGACTCCAGCCTGTGCCCAGTTAACATACAGTTAGACAGCACAGAGGGAGCCTATGAAGGGATGAAGGGGGCAAAGTGAAGAGGGTTCTTGCTCTTTCCCCGAGAAAACAACTACATTCAAAGCTGCCCATGTGGCTGTCAAAGATGAAGATAAACCAATGCCCAAAACCAGGCCAGAAGTAAAGGCATGCTCGAAGATACCACAAGGCTGGCTAACACAGCCAATGGGGTGCTCAAAACTTCCAGGGGCTACCGCTAGCTTTCGGAAAGACTCACACAATGGCTGACGGAGGAAAGGCTTCAGCCTCTTAGTAAAAGTGTAGCTTTCTGATTATATGAAAAGCATCCCACTGTTGTCTTTGAATTAAAAAGCCTCAGGCAATAAACCTGGACCAGCCCTCTTCCCTGGCGTACTGATCATCCAGGAACCATACCTGTAAACCATTGCCTCTTGTACAGTGGTCTCAAAGGTCAACAGTGACAAATACAAATGAGAAGAGATCAGTAGAAAAGGACTGCACAGTTTTCTCAAAGTTGGGGGAACATTTCCATTATGGTTGGAAAAACCAAGAGGCAGACAGCCTCTGTGACATTAAAAAGGCTCAAAAATTCCAATATATATCCTTACACATGCTCATTGGAGTGGGTCAAGTGTGGCAGAAACTTAGAGGATTTTAAGACTAGTTCCAATTATCCTGCCAATTTGGGAATAAATTTACTGATTTCTGGAGGAGAGGTCTTTAGCCTACTCTAGAAGATAGCATCTTGAAAGCGTAAATAGTATTGTATCAACTACTTACAGACCTGGAGGATTAACTCAATGCGACATGTTGCCAGCAGAACACCAACCCTTAATAGATACCATAGTATCCTCTTGCCTACAAATTTTGGGGAACAAAAACCGGAAGGGCACAGCACATTTACCCATTTAATATTTAAAATCTATTTGCTCTAGCCAAACAGGTCAGCTTAGTGATCCCAGTGGCAGGGAATGAAATTTCAATTTGTTGTTGTTGATATTCCCCAAGCCAATTAAGCATGAAATAGAACCTTGCAAGCATGGGTAATCCCAACTCAATTTGGCTTTGAGGATTCTTCGTATTAAAGACACTGTGCTTTAGTTCATATATATATATATATACACACACACATATATAAACTGGTAGTGCTTTTAAAGATTCATCTCAGGTGAGATTGGGCACATTCAGGGTGAATGGGGTTGCCATCCAACAGTCAAAACTATGACCCATAATTGTTCCCGTCTGAAAGAACTGCAGGGATAGAAATGGAGAGGAGCCTGAGGAAAAGAGAAGGTTCAGCAACAGGCCCAAAGTGGGATCCAGCTCAAGGGGAGGCCCCCAAGACCTGACTCTATTACTGAGGCTATGGAGCAATCACAAAAATCGACCTATCATGACTGCCCAACAAGTACCTGAAAGAGTCAGATGCAGATATTTTCACCCAACCAATGGACAGAAGCAGCTGACCCCTGTGACTGAATTAGGGGAAAGATGAAAGAAGCTGAGGAGGAGGGTGACTCTGTAGGAGGACCAGCAGTCTCAATTAATATGGACCCCCGAGATCTCTCAGATACTGGAACACCGACCAGGCAGCATACACAAGCTGATATGAGGCCTGCAACACATATACAGCAGAGGAATGCTGGGTCTGGGTTTAGTCAGAAAAGATGCACCTAACCCTCAAGAGACTGGAGGCCTCAAGGAGTTTAGAGGTCTGGTGGGGGTGGGGTGGGGAGTAGGGTCATCCCTGTGGAGACAAGGGGGCAGGGAGGAGGCATGGGGGTGGACCAGGAGGGGGATAAAATCTGGAGTTCAAAATCAATCAATCAATCAATCCATCCATCCATCCATCCATCCATCTCAGGCAATGCACTTAGGATTTCTCACCATGTAAATAAAAACATGTTTTTTTCCACCTCTCATTTTGAAGTTCGAGTCTATGTAACCAGTAAGACAAAAACCTGCCATTATGCACAAAAGCCTGTACAATAGCAAGGTGTGCCTCTAAGTTTTGGGCTGGGGCTTGTGTGAGTGTTAGAGAGGCCTCTGCCACTGAGCTGTACCTCAGCCTAAACATCTATAAACCTGCTGGGATTGGAAGAAGTGTTTAGTGCCAGAAAATAGAATCTGTTGCCAGGAAAAAATGCCTTCCTCCTGAAGTACCAATAGCTCATGAAGAAATATAAACCATTACTGTATCAGATTGCTAGAAAAACAAATGTTTATCCCTGCCCCTCTTCCCCCCTAAATAAGATGGGTCTCAAAGCTCAGATCTATACTTTTTAGCTTTTTAGGAGGCCAAAGAAAGAACAGTCTATGTCCAAAGCTTGTGTGGACAATAAAGTGATCTCAAGGAGCAGGCAGCATACAACAGCTGATATGAGGCCCCCCAACTAACTTACCTAGTTATCCTAGGTATCTCAGAGAGACCTTGTCTCCAGAGGGTGAAAACTGAGTTGTGAAGACAGCTCAGTGGTCGAACTCTTGCTCAGATCGGGGCCTTGTGCTCAGTCTCTGCTACTGCACATGCAAAAGGAAAATGGTCTCCACCACTGCTCACACATGTATACGGGTCACTACTCACACATGTATACAGGTCACTGCTCACACATGTATACGGGTCACTGCTCACACATGTATACGGGTCACTGCTCACACATGTATACGGGTCACTGCTCACACATGTATACGGGTCACTGCTCACACATGTATACGGGTCACTGCTCACACATGTATACGGGTCACTGCTCACACATGTATGCAGGTCACTGCTCACACATGTATACAGGTCACTGCTCACACATGTATACGGGTCACTGCTCACACATGTATGCAGGTCACTGCTCACACATGTATACAGGTCACTGCTCACACATGTATATGGGTCACTGCTCACACATGTATGCAGGTCACTGCTCACACATGTATACAGGTCACTGCTCACACATGTATATGGGTCACTGCTCACACATGTATACGGGTCACTGCTCACACATGTATGCAGGTCACCACGTTCAACTCCTCTCCTGTACACATGCAGCTTTATTTGGAAAGTGACACAACTTGATTTTTTTGGCTTCAAAACAAACAACCCCATTAAAAAAATGAAAGAAGAGCCTCTGATAAAAATCTTAGGACAAAGTATATGTATCTAATTAACTTTATTTTGGAACACTGTACAAACTCCAGTTTAAAAAAAAAAAAAAAACCATGTAGTGGTCATTCAGTTACATACTGAGAAATGGAAGACAGACCACAGGCCAGCTGTCATTTTGAGCTATGCTTTAATTACAGGTTTCTAAATATACCAACTTGCTAGTCAGTTGCTTATTTTTTTTTCCCCTTCATTTTTCTGAGACAGACAAAATACATGTCTATTGCTTTTTTCCTTTTTCTCTTTATGACCTTGGACTTTAACATTAATGGAAAACCTAAAAACCAGAGAAAGCCCACAAAAAAGAAGTCATTTCAAGTTAGAGACAATGCATTTCTCATTTATTCAAATTCACTGCAGGAAGTAAACACTAAAAGATTAAAAAAAAACAAAAAAATTCACACTGCGGTATGTACAATTCATTACATCACATAAAGAAATCAAATTTAATAATAAAAATGGCAAATTAATATCATGAAGCAGACTGCATCAAAACTGGCTGTAAACCCAAGATTCTTACCACGAATGGTAATGTGCCTGTATTCCAGCGTCTGGGAACACTGGGCTATTCCTGGTTATGTTTCCAATGGGATTTGAAGAGTTGTGAAGTTGCTCTGTGAGTTCTTTAATGTTGAAAGTGGTTGATTAAAAAGAAAAAAAAATTAAGACCCTTGAATTCGAAGCACATTTTCTCACAAAGCATAAGCCACAGAGGTCATGTCCGGAAATGGAATACTGTCGTGTTGGATGACCATCTGCCCTGACTTAAGACGTTTTCTGTCGAATGCACAGATGCACAGGGCTCCCCATGCATTTGTCGTCATGCAGCAGGTACGCAGACTTAAATAAAAGGTTTATTTTATACATTTGTCCAGACTTGCAACTGTATACATACATGCACATTTTTTTAAACCTGTCTGATTATATTTACACTTAATACATGGAATATACAGGAACCAAAGAAATTAAAAGGTTTTTCTGTTGCATTAGAACAATACAAAATATGTATTTTTTTTTCATTAAGGAAATCATTATTTACATCACCTTTAAAAACCAATTTTAACATCTTCATGTAACAAGTCAATATATATATATACACATTTATATATATATATATGTATATATATAGAAAATATATACTCTCACCAGTTTATTCTCCTGTAAGATGTAGCAGAGAATAAACAGGTAATGCTACCTTACTGACGTCAATGAGAGCTGCAGTACCCATTCACAAATGACTTTATTAGGAAGAAACTGCCCAGATATCGAAAATAGTCCTTGAAAATGTGTATGTGCATATTTGAATCTATATATGCAAACAAAGTGAATTTGTGGATGTATTATGCCCTTTCTCTTCTTTAAGATTTCTCTAAACAAAACATGGGGGGGGGGTGGTATTCTCTAGAAAGTCAGAACAGCATCCTTCATAGGCATGTTTATTTTTGTCTTACATAGTCTCATTCCAACAAAAACAAAACAAAACAAAGCGAAGCGATGCTGGCTCTGGACGTTTCCCTGACCTAAGTGCTGTTCCATTGTAAGAAGACTACTGCCTTGAACAGAGGACGAACTCCAGCATCCTACAATATATTTCTAAGGCTCCAGCCCTTTCACCATGACCAAGAAAAATGACTTAGTGTAAAGCTTATTTATATAGTGTAGACAATGAGATTGTCACAGTATAAACATGGAGTAAAGTACTTCACTGGCCAGTGGAATTTTTCATAGCAGAATAAGCATACGCGTTCTCCTTTCTCTGATGTTGCATAACATACACTCTGGTTACCATATAACATATCCATTAACTATTTACAAATCATCTTGAGAAAAAAACCATTTAGAATTTTAGATAATTAAGAAATAATGTCCATTTGTAATAAAAAAAAAATCTTAGAAACAACTTCAAGTACGTACAACAACTCCAAATAAACCTCTTCCTACTAGAACTGTTGAGTACACAGTAAGTTTTTGATAAGTCAGTTGTTAACCTGGCTCAAAACTGAAAAACAAAACAATATTGTCTGGAGGATGAACTGTGGGCTATAAACAAAGGAACTTAAAAACCAACCTGTTTCAAGATTGAAATTCCACGTGGCTCAATTATAGATTACGTTCTTTCAAGACAGTATCAGTATTTACTTTTGATGCCTGTTTAAAAATGAATTGATCCGTGAAGTGACTGTGTAGGTCCTGTCATGGATAGATAAGTGCCCTTTGATTTGGTTTCAGGTAATCTGAGTTTGATGTCTTTCTTGGGTTGAATCTGTTAACTCCATAAGCACTGCTGTGCAGAGGACAGTTTGAATAGCAGGTAAGGATGTATTCAAGAGAAGTTTCCCAACCGTCCTCGGATCACCTGAGTTTGCTAAGTGGCCCTGTTATTCCACCCCTAAGGCTAATTAAGTTAATCTTACTAATTAGAGCAAATAAATAATCACAGATTTTCCTGAGATGTTGACCCAGATAGGAAAGTTGTCCCCTCTACCCAATTTTTTTTTTTGTCATAAAAAGTATTCCGAACCCGATTTCCAAAGATATAATAGTAAGATAGGAACTACGATATTGCAAATTTTGAGCGGATATGTGACTGTGTTGGGGGAAAAATATAGGCATCAGATAGTTTCATTAAAGTCTCATATTCTGGAAAAGTCCTAAGCCACAGTTTTCAAACATCAGTGTGCGGAAGAAACACATACAGAACATGTCAGGATCCAGGCGGAAGGAGGACGCCTGGGTCCACTTGGAGACCTTGTTCTGTAGACCTGAGATGCTGCCTAGGAATCTGCATTTGAATACCTGCTCCCGATAGTCAGATGATAGTATGAATGCAGTGTCTCTGTCCAGAATTAAGAAATCCTGGTTGTAAGAGTCACGGGTCCCACAGGAGTGGTGAGGATCAACTTTCAAAAGAGACGGTAAAAACCATCCAAAGAAAACCCATTTCTGCTTTTGTTAAAAACGATTTCTAAGTAGTCAATTGTTCAGGAAACAGCCTGAAGGTGAGTGAAGATTTCCTTCTCTAATTTTGAAAAAGGAGGAGTATTAATTTAGTAAAGTAGTCAAAATATAAAAAAATGAAAATCTGCCTTTTATTTTTAAGGATCTATTAAACTCCCCTCTATTGTAATCAATTGTTACTAAATAGTAAAAGGTTTAAAGAAATATATATATTGAAAAGGTCTGGGGTGGGGGCAGACACATGGGGAACCGCAAAACCCCTTCCAAGAGTTAAAAAGAATTTCGTTTAGCAAAAGTGAAAAAATGTAAGCATTGCTTTTTCTTAGTTTTAGACTGATGAGGTGTGAATCAGCACAAGGCTTCTGGGTTCTTTCCTAATTTGGTTATCTTCCAAATAGCTAACAGTTTGGATGTTACAAACACGTTATGTAGGCTGGCTTCTGAGATGGGAAATGAACAACCCTAATAAAGACAGCAAGTTGCATCAATCCACTACTGGTGAAGTTGTGCATTTTAATGTATGCCTCTTATTTACGATTATAAAAACAGGTTCATTCGTAGGCTAGTCACAGTTGTTATCTGATGCATACAGAAATAGTAAACAACCAACCTCGAGTTCAATTGTTTCCTCATGACATCTAATGTTAAGCAAAAATTAGTATGCATATTTAAACATCACCAGTGACCAATACTTTCAAAAGGAAGGAGTTTCAGTTATACCATGCTTTTCTCAAATCATGCTCTTATTTATACAGATCTCAAGTTCATACTGACTAAATTTTAAAAAGATCCAAAGTGGTATGGCAGGTACACATTTATTCTGACTCTTTTTTTATGGTGAGCACGTTTCCCAGAAGTCCATACACTTCTCCATTTGTACTGTGTGGGCGAGAAGTATTATTTCCCATATGGCTATTGTACGGGCTTCTTAGATTAAAGAAAGAAGCTTTAGTTTCTGCAGCGGGAAGCAGCTCTTCTTTGACTGTAACCTGTGAGAGACTCTCGGCTGACGCAGGCTCCCTCCAGATGTCTTTGTCCTGGGTTTCTTGTGTGGTAACAGAATTGCCCCCTCCCTTCTGGAGCATGTAATAGAGGATCGGATTCGTTTTGGTCAGTCTTGGAGAGTCTTTTTCATAGTCATTCTTATCCATATCTGCGATGACCCACTTAATGGGTCCCTTCTCACCGGGCACGGGCACGGAACATCCATTCAAAAGCCCAGGTTCTGGTCTGGACCCCACACAGCCCAAGTGCTCTGGGAAAGGAGGGCTCAGAGGGGTCTTTACCATTCCAGGGTATGAAAATGTCCTATGATCCGTCACACAACTGCCAGGCTGCGGGGAACTATACATCAGTCCATTTAAAGAAGAAATGCCGAATTCAGGTTTGCTGCCGGGCGCGTTGTTTTTGTGTCCTTTCTTTTTCGTGTCGGTGACAGAGTCACTCCTGTGCGGGGACAGATCTCGCACACAGTTCTCGGAGAGCAGCAGCTGCTTGAGAACATTGAAGCTTTTGCTCTCTCTGGCCCAACTCCTGTGGTCACCGTCGCTGGCTGAACTATGCCCAGCAGGGTATTTATAATCGAGATCATTCCTGCTAAACTTCAGCTCTTCCTGATGAAGCAACGACCCGTAGAGTACTTCCGGGCCGCTGTGATGATTGGCAGTATCTACGGCAGTATTTTTCATCTTTTTAAATGGATTCTCCAGTGGTTCCGTATACAGCTTCCTTTTCTTCGGGACCATGCAGATGTTCTTCGACTCCAGGGTTGGCAGCTCACTGTTTCTGTGACTCTTGTCCTGCTCATCTGCCGGGTAACTCTCTTGATTCTGTCTCAGCAAGCGACTCAACAGCCCATTCTTTGAGAAAGAGAAATCCTGAGGTGAAGCAGGCTCGGATTTAAAGTCCTCCGACACTGGTAAGGCCGCTGTGCTCCGGTGGATGGCCGGAGTCACACCTAAGAATGGGGCGCTCTTGGCATCGTGGTTTAAGTGCAGGTTTGTGTTGTGGGTCTGGAAGTCGTCACAAGGCTCGGATTTAATTTTCACCATGAGTATCTGTTCATTTGCAGCCCTCTCCGAATGCTCCTGCGGAGCCTCGTCTCGTGCGGGGGTTTTCTCTTTCTTCTCATTCTTCCCTTTGCTGGAATTTCCTAGGAGCAACTGAAGGACAGTCCGTCTTTCCAAGAGATTTTCTATCTCACAACCAGGAAGTCCTGGTTCAGGCCCGGTAGGCTGACTGCTGAAGGCTTTGTTCTCTTCAACCGCATTGGTTTTATTTGAGAGCAGAGGGCTATTTAATCTATCAATCAGACCGAGAGGTTTGTCTGGGTTTCCACTTAACAGCTGTTTGCTGGGTCTCTGCTCTTCCCCTGGCACGGAAGACTGCAATCCGCACTGAGCCAAATTTTGTAACAGTTTACTGGCACTGAACGTGGCCGAATTTTGTGCACCTTCACTCGGGGCTGGTTTCTCGGCTTGGGATTCTTTGCCTTTTGTGAGGTCCATCAGGTGGCTAGCCGCGGTGTTGGTGAGCTTGGAAGCGGGAGTACTGCAGGCATACGGCGGCGGGGAATTCCACTTGATGACCAGAGAGTGTTGAGAAAGATTGATGGGAGACTCTGCTTGGCTGGATGTATACAGTGGTGGAGTGCTCACTGGGGTAGTCCTGTTGGTACTGGGGCTTTCGATGACAGAAGTCCTTGTGTAATTCTGAGGACTGAACTTAGTCCCATCACTATGGATGTCCTGAGGGCTGGCATTCCTTTCAACAGTTTCTTCACTTTTATGGCCAAGCAGCAACTGAAGAAGAGTGACTTTCTGGTGTGAATTCAGCTTGGAATTTGTTGAGGTATCTTGATCTTCTTTGATGTCAACGCCGGGGACCTTGGGATCCCACGTGTTTAACAAGGACTGGGTGAGGTTCTCCAGCGAAACGGGCTGCTCAGCTTCCGGTTTTTCGATCCGGTGTTTGCAAGACAGGTCTATGGGAACGCAATTGGAGTAGGAGCTTTCGTCTCCACTGCTGTCATCTGTAAAGCTCGGATTGTTATCGGAGAACTCGTCAATCGTGGTGGGCGTGCTACTCTCAAAACTGCTCCCTCTCTCGTTCTGGCTGTGCCCGTTCATCGGCGCGGGTATGGTCTGGCTTTTGAGGAGATGCAAAAGCAAACTGTTATTAGCAGCCTGCTTTAGGTTGTTTCTTTCCAGTGAGTTCTTATAGCTCGTGTTTTTGGGGGAGGAAGGAACAACACCCATTGGACTCTGAAAGGTGGCAGCGTTATTCTTGCTGGCCACCAGTTTGCTTGCCGGCAGTGTTCTGGCCTGCCCGTTGAGATGGCCAGACACCCCTTTGGAGAGCTGCGAACTGCCCACATCTTTCTGCCCGTTCTCTTGCAATCTGGCCATGGCTGCAAGTCTTTCGCTTGCCACCTGATGTGCATTCTGCGTTTTTAGAGCATGTTCCCGAGAGTACTGCTGCAGGTGGGCCTCGCTGGACAGGAGCAGCGCCAACTGGCTGCAGGCAACACTAGGCTTGGGGGAGGCAGCGGGACTCGCCCTTTTCTCCACCATGCTGGCAACAGCCTGTAATCTTGCAGCACATGACAAGGGCTCACTCATGACCTTTGTTCCACTTTGTCCCACAACGGGATGGGGTGACTCAACAAAGCTATCTCTGATAAGGTTTGGAGTCACATCAGGGAGGGTGGGACCTGACTTTTGATCCTTGGTTTTACTTTTCTTCAACAGAGTTTTTAAGTGACTTGAGGCCACGCCATAGCACCTTAAATCCTTCTCCACTTTTAAAGACTCGTGACTGAGGGCATATCCCTGTTCCTTGAGGCTCTGTCTAATCTGCTGTGACAGAGCAACAGTCTGAAGCCTAGAGCTGAATGACTGAAGCAAAGAGGCCAGCAATGTGCTATCCTGTTTGCCTTTAGGCACACTGTCAACCATGCCAGCCAGCAACGCTTCCTTCTTTACGTTTAAATTCACGATGGAATCAGACAGCCTCTTCCGCTTTGCCGCGTTCCAGTCCTCGGAAGACTGCAGCAGTCTGGCTTTTTTGAGGTGCAGCATGCCAGATCCCTGGTACGTCTGGGTACTGACAGTGGGACCATTGCTTTGACAGGAGGGAAACGCACTGCCCGAGAGGTTAAAGTTCTGGTCTTCCTCTTTGTGGCCAGCAGACTTTTTGTTAATGGCAGTGCCTGATCCCCCTGCTGCCTGATGCATTAGTAACCCTTCGAGGTAAGTTAAAACAATAGAATCCTGATGCACATCAGAGCCAAGCTCTTCTCCATGAGTCATGTTCAATACAAGCGCTCACAGGGGCTCAGCTTTCGTTCACGTGAAAGATGCTCCTCTCGTCAGTAAGATCCCACGTGACGTCAGGAAGTGAGCGTCACCTGATCACCTCCCATAGCAGTCGGGCAGAGATGCACTGTTAACATTCTGACCAGGGGATCTTCAGGCAGTGACGAGGGGCTAAGAGGCCGGCAAACTCGGGGGCTAAGAGGCCGGCAAACTCGGGTGCAGACTACAGCACTGATGAGCGGCTAGGCAAGGACCAGCCTTGCAACTTCCTTAGCACAGCGGCAGCGCTGACACCCAGGTCTCAGGGAATATGCTGGTTTTCTTTCTTCATCATCTTTTGTTGTTCACCAAACGCACATGTCAGTATCTAAAAATATAAAAATAAAAATAGTTGAGGAGAAACAGAGCTGGCATCATGCTCATTACCTATAAGGAACAGAATACAGCATTGTGAGTTTCACATAAGGTATAACACATTATAAATATAGTTTATACACACACACACACACACATACTATGCACACATACACATGACAGCCACATCCATTTGACATGTGATTTGTAGGTATGTATCCTTAAAAATACTTCACTGCAACGGAAGGATGAGCTACGGCCTTGCGAACACAGCACAGTCTACCAAGAGGCTCCAATGCTGTACAGTAACACACACTTACGTGTCTCACTGTTTATTTCCTACCTTCCCCGAAAAACGAGACTGCAGGTAAAAAAAAAAATCATTTCCTAAATCAGAACCCACACCGGATGTTTAACTTGAGGGATAACGGGAAATCCCGAGTTCGCGCTTCTTCTCATTCACACGCCATCCAACACAACGCTCAGACCTTAATCTCCATGGAGATCTGTTTCAGCATTGTGGAATGACATGAAGACGGGGAGCTATGACAGGGAATGCTAGCACCGGGCACCGAATCTTGACCCACATATCTAGGCCAGTATAAGTATAGTATAAGGAAAGTCCTCTTCTCCCTGGGCGGTCTATTTCTTCTTACATGCCCAATGAACATGGATACAGTTAAACAGTAAATGTGATTCAGAAAATATCTTAAGGCTGCTTTAAAGTTTTAAGTGAAAAATTCGATAAAAGAAAGACAAATTTAAATCTTTTTCGTTTTCTGCCCAAAATACCAAAGAAAGTTGATAAAGGAAGGGTTCCCGTTAGATGAGTTAGAATCTGAACCCAGAAGACCCTGTGCTCATGAAGGGTGAAGCTACCATTGACTTCTGTATGCCACACCTGACAAGCATGTTCAGAAAGCTTAATATCCAGGTGGATTTTCCTCTAATTCAAGAATAAAATGGGTGAACAAGGTCACACTAAAGATAACAAGAAATACAGAGTTTTCATTCCATCAGTCACTGTACTGGAAGGACTTCATCATTCTGAGGTTTTACTGTCTGGAAGCCAGAACCCCTTCTGTCCACCAAGACTCTGAGCAGCCAAAGTTCACTCGAGACTTTTCATTAAGTGGGAAAATGCCGAAGGCAGGCGCATGACAAAAGAAGTCAGAAGGAAAGAGATGATGTGAGAGTGAGGCCGTTTATTCAACTGCTTACCACAGTTGCAGTTAATCTAAAAATGGAAAACATTTACCAGTTATTAAGACAAGGAAGGTTCCTGCCCTCTATTCGGCATAATTAGCGGTTGAAAGTTTTCAGGGTAACGCATTCTGGACCGAAAATGAAATAAAATATATTGAATTTGTCGTGCTTAATAACAACTTTTAAATGTGAGTCTACAAGTAGGATCTTGCAGATTTTTTTATGTTCTGAGAGATGACGCAGGATAGTGGGTTACACAATTGGTCTGCAGTTGGCTTTGAAGAGTGAAGACACTTCATGACTGCCTCCTCTTGATGAGGACTCCATTACTTTCCTTTTGTCTTAAGCCCAGCGGTGTGAGATGATCCCGAATCTTGTGATCTTGCTGAGACTGAGAAACACCTAGCTCAGGAATTCCCATCCCTGGGTGTACCTGTGAGAACAACTCCTTACAGAGCAGATTAACTGAGGAGACCCGCCCTGGACACAGGCAGCGGCATTCCACAGTCTAGAAGCCCACGTGGGAGAAAAGTAGAAAGGTGGGAAAGAGAGAGTGCTTGGCGGTCTCTGCCTCTAGTCCACCAGGATGGGAACTGCGCTCCACGCAACAAACCAAAACCACTGCCAGTGTGAGCGCAAACGCCTAAAGCCTTCTGTGCTTAAGTTGCTCTGACATTTCAACATCTTATTATCAGAAACTCCAACGCTACTCTCCCAGCAACAAAATGGAAAACTATGTGAAAGAGCACTGCTTTAAAAAACAAAAACAAAAAACAAAACGCATAGAATATATTATGGACATACTGGATAAATAGCTAATAAAATATGTATACTATATTACATATATATAATTATACTCTAGACACACATTCCTGGGCTGGAATACAGTCCAGTGTTAGGCACTTGCTTCCTATGTATAATACACGGCCCCAGGCCTTGGGTTTGCTATTCAGTACTACAGACACACAAACACACAGATCATTGTAACTTTAAAAATGACTTCCATGTAAAGCAAACCTTATTATCAATTAATAAATATTCTTTTAAATATGTTTTTAGGACCAAAACAGAGTCTAAAGAACCACGATGGTGCTCCAGGGACTAATTCATTTTAAAAGAAATTTAATGTAATTCTATTAATTTAATGTAATGTCTGTTATTCAACAAGATTAAAATTGTAAAGCAAACCCTGCTTTTATTAACTTAAAAATACTTATAAGCATAAAAATGTCTTTTAGATCTTTCTTATGAGAGGAATTTTGCTGGTTCTTTAGTATGTAGTAGAAAAACAGTATTCTGAGAGAATTCTAAAAAAATAAAATATGAAAACATTTATGGAATCTTGATCATATAGTTAAGATAGAAATTTCAACGTAGAATGCTTTAGTGAAACACATATCAATGTTTGAATTATAAGAGTATATTTTCAAAAGGGGATGCAAGTAGTTCACATGTGAGCCATTTATGAATGAGCATAATGTTAATTCTTTGAAGTAGCTAGATTATTTCCAAAGCACTGTTTCCTATTCTCCATTACTTTTGGTTTAAGATACAAAGTAAATACTACTATTCAGTTGCTCTTAGATTCAGTATCCGTAATGACACATAGCATGTTATTTAAAATAAACCTAAGCGATGACTTCCAATTGTTCCCATGAAAATCTGCCAGTTTCTTCATAGGCAAGTCATAATTACCTGAGTATTAAATCTCAAGAAATTTCTGCACAGAAGTGTTAATGAACATGTGGACCTTTGGCTCTAGCTCATAAAAATACAGAAAGGCTCCAGGATTCCTTCCTGTGCCTGTCAATAGCAGCTCCTTTGACAACTCTGTCTACTGTGGGTTACACTTCAGGTCCCTGGAGGGGCTTTTCCTGACAAAGAGTTTTTACAAAGTACATTAGAGTTTCATCAAGTATTAATAGAAAACGTAGTAAGAATATCCCAAAGTCCTGTCCACTGACCACTTCATCCAGAGGGAGGAAAGCACTTCTCTGACCGAGCGTTAGTGAGAAATCAGAATAGAAAATCTCAACAATTTCACAGAGCAAGACAGGGCAATCTTCTGGGATATGGGACCGAACCCTTTACTAAGGAGCAAGGACCACAGTGATTCCCCTACTATAAATTGAACATGAAGATGCTGCTGGGAATAAAAACTTAAAGAGAGTAGAAGGTCCATTCCTTTGCAGCTCTTACACATGGCAGGGATGACAACTGCAAGGTGGAGTAGAAGCCTAGAATGCAGTTCTGAGTACACTCCTAACTTCTTTTCAAAATGTGCATCTTTTCATAGAAGCTGAAAGCCAAGATAACTTTCTTTGCAGTGCTATCGTTGTCTGAAGATCGGCGTGTGGCTGGAGGATTAACAGACATAGGAACATACACACACACACACACACACACACACACACACACAAAAGAATTTAATTAAGTTAGTTTGCTCAAATGAGATGCTCACCCTCTGCAATTAAAATTTAAAAGCTCCGTCCTCCCCCAGGAGGGTTCACACTTTATATAAATGCATCCACTAACACCCACATTTCTCCCTATTGAAAATGGAGGGGGGGGGTCTTCAAGGATGTCCTTGTTCCTAACTTGCAGATGCACACCTTTAGCCTGCCTGTAAGGGGCTTGCACAGGTTTAAATCAGTCACTTAAATCTCCCACTTAAAAAAGCATCACTGGGAGGCATAGCTTCTTGACTATCTCAGGTGTTCATTATGGGCTGGACTTAACTCCATGATTCCAAGCATCTTATTAAATTGTAGTTGACAAAATAACACACTTTTGACCAGAAGGATATGCTGGCGTAGGAGTGTACCAAAGACACAAGTTTTGTGGTGAATTCTAGAGAAAGGAAATGGTTTTTGAAGTCCACTCAATCCCTTACAAATTATTTCTTTTCATGAATTTCATTTTCTGAAAGTCCCAATATCTTAAACCCGTGTTTATTTAAAAGGTGAAGATGAACTTATACCATAGTGGATCTTCATTTGTTTTTCATAGTGGTTATATACTAAATAAAATGCCAGAAAATACTCAGGATCTTTGAGTACCCAGATAAATGCAAGAGAGACGACAGGCCTATTCTGGGGACAGAAATGAGTCTCTTCACGTTGATGTAATAAAATTCAGAATTATATTCAGAAGATTGAAAATCAGAAAACAATCACTAACAAACTCCTTTGGTAGCACATTTCTTTTCTTTTTTTAAAGTCTAAATCCATAATAACATAGGGATAGCTTTTAGGATTTCCTTAGCATTTCTTCAGAGTAACTTGAGACCATTCAATGTCTGTTTCCCAGTCTCTATCAGAAGATGACTACCATGCAAAACAAAGCCCTTTCTCTTGGAATTGCATATCTGTAACATGTATGCACAGGAGCATCGGTTTTTGAGACCGGTGCATAATTTCTATTGAACTCAACTACAGTTTCTCCATCCTTAAAATAGAGTTGACATACAGACAGAAGCCCAAGGTCAGGGTCACAGATCAGCAAGAAAGATTACCAAGAGAACTGATGTACCAGCTGGCGTTTGATCAAAGCTCCCAGGGTTCCTAGCACACACCACAGACATTTTGCCTTCACTCACAGGAAAACACTCTGGCTTAAAAATATTCCTTTCATCTTGAGAACAAGATCTTCATATATTTCCTTCATGACAAATCATGATTCTACTAAATATACTGCCTCAGCTCCAGGCCAGCTCTCTGCATCTCAGAATTGTGAATTTTTACCTATGCAGATGCAGATGCATACACGTTTGTGTTTTTGTTTGTTGTAACTCATCTTCTTCATGATAATTTTGAATGTAAACTCCATTTGCATATCCCCAAACAGACCCTGCTCCCTTACAAATCCAATCCAAATGAAATTGAATTTAATTCTGTTTCACGGTATCTCAGACCGTGCCTAGATTTCACTGGTGAGTAGCCGTTCTATAGGAACGCCTTGTAATGTTTCCACCACACTTTCTACCATATATCTGGGAAGAAAATTTAGTTATCAACAATTGCTACAAAAGTGCTTTATAATGAAATTATTATCAAAGGTGCCCTTATCTAACAAAATCACGAACATGCAAAGAACAAGGGGCACTGACAGATCTGTAAACTAATTTCAAATTGTGATGTCGGCTTCTGATGCAAGCTTAATGTAGCTGGGTATGGTGGCATACGCTTTAAATCCTAGCACTCTGGATGGAGAGTTACAGCTGGGTCTCTGTGAGTTCAAGGCCAGCCTGTTCTGGATTCCAAGTTCAAGGCCAGCCAAAACTACATAATGAAGACTGTTTCAAGAAAGTCGAGAGGGGGAACTTAATATATAAATTATTTAATTATTTTTTTAAATCGCCATCTATTTCTGCCAAGAGATGCACGTTACATTGATGCGTTCTTCTAGAAGACAAGTCATACCCGTTATAAACCACACCATGGAAGCTGTCTTAGTGGGAGCGCTTATCAGTTAACCATGCGCTGGTCCTTTTCTCATATGGCCTAGGTCAAAGTTCTGAGTCACTGTGAACAGACCATAATTTCCCAAAAATGGTAAACAGAATGCACCGTTGCTCTTTCTAGTGCTGGCCCAGAACACAAGCATGTTTAGGTTAAAAGTTTCACTAGGATCTGTAAGACCGAACCACGACAGACATCTGTGAACAGACAGGCACGCATAGTGAGGACAGCTGTAACCAGGAGTATTTAATAAACCTAAATCGGGTGATAACCTCAGCACAAGGATACAATATACAGATGGTTCTTGGGAAAGTTCGGCATCTTTAAATATGAGCACATACCCTTGTCCTTCAACTGGTAAGTGGAAGATATTGTCATACCATTATTAGGCTACCTTAAGTGGATTTCTATTTATTTAAGAAATTGCTATGCATACTTTCCTCTGACCTCTTTCTGGCCCATCTGTGCATATGACCTAGTGTTTGAAGTGATCTCTAGTTGCAGCCAGGAGCTGCTAATCTGAGACAGCTTTGCTGCTATTCCAGTTTAAGTCTCAGCCATAGGGGTGGCTTGTGGATAGCCCTCACCATGACACCTGCCACCGGGAAGTAGATTTAGACAGGGTCCGGCATAGGAAGGGGGCATTTAGAAGAGCACCCTGGTGAGCTGCCAGAGGAAGGAGGAGCAGTGGTGTAAAAGACCTGAGTGGGGCTTTTGTGACTTCACACACTGGGCTGAGAATAGGACAAAATGACTTTTTACTTAACAACGATGAAGGCAATTAAAAAACACAGAACTTTTACTATTTTTGTCATTGAATTGATGTAAGTGTGCCCTGCTAAAGAACTAAGCACCTTAGCCATACGGAACTTGCCCATCGGTTCCTTGGTCTGCTATGTTGGCTTCCTGCAGGGCAGTGTGTGCCAGGCAGGCAGGAAGGCAACTATGGTGCCTACTGCCATGCTTAGTCTATCCAAGTCTGAAATCGCTTAGATCCCGCAGCAAGAGTTCTTAATATTTACATTTGGCTCCTAGTTTCTGTTTTCACTGTGCCTTCTACTACTGCCTAAACAATTTGTTTTATGTTTAAATTCTTATCAGTACACATAGGACATATGTAAGTGTGCAGGGGAGAAGCGGTTCAGTATGGGAGGGGGGATGTGTATCCAGTAATTTTCTTCCCATGTGCCCTTCTAATCCCTACTATCATCCCCATTCCACGCAATGTGTCACAGTTAAGAACAAACAACTCAGGCGGGCAGCCGGCCCTAACTTGCAGAGCAGGGGGAGCCTCTTCTCTGTGGCTCCACAGCGCTCAGGGATTTTCAATCATTTCACTTACATAATGCCGTCTATTTCTGTTTGTTTGTGTATGCTGCGCTCCTCAATACAGGGTAGATTTCTTATAGTCAAGAGGCAGCTCTTTTCATCCTGTGTTCACAGAACTGGGCAGACAAAATCATCTAAGAATGTGCAAAGAAGTCAACCCGTGTGGGTCTCAGTTCTACTAAATGTGGTACGGGCTAGCTCAACTGTGAGAGCCCTCAGTGTTTAAAACGATATGGTATTATTTCTAACATCTGGCTTCAAATTCAAGACCTGTTTCTTTGAATATAAACTAACAAAAATACAAAATTAAAAAGTAACAAGGGTGAGGGCTAAGAATTTAGCTCAGGGGTAGAGTGCCTATGTAGCACAGGTAGGGCCTTGGGTTTTGTCCCTAGTTTAACAGAATAACAACAAAAATCTCTAGACACAAAGAAAGAAAGGTGTTTGCTTGTTTTAATCTTCCATGAGGGACTACTATTCTGGTAGAAAACCAGAAGATCCATGCATTTTTGAATACACATTTTTTTATTTTTGGTGTTGTATAATTCAATATACAAAGATCGCGTCAAAAGTAAGTGCATGTTTCAGAATGCTGGTGCCCCGCCCCCTTCCCAATTGTTGCCCACATAGGAAGATGAGTAACACTCATTTGTAATTGAAATATTATTTGTGAATTTCTCTAAATGAAGACATATTAGGGGTCTTGTGGAGGGGAAACTGGGAAGTGGGATAACATTTGAAATGTAAATAAATAAAATAGCCAATAAAAAAAGAAAGAAATGAAGTGTCACACTGAAAGAATTGTTCTCTAAAACAAAAGAAATCACATATATTATAAAAATAATTAATGAGGCAAAACAAAAAATCTCTTTTGAAGTTTTTGATTTTACATATCAAGAATAACCAGGAAAGTACTCCTTATGCCCATTGTAAATATTAATCACTGAAGTAATATTTATTAAAGAACAAATAGTCCATCTATATTCATATAGTTGGAGAACATCTAATAGAAGTGTTCACTTAGTCTGACTAAATAAAAATACTATCTTAACTGAAAGTGATTCTATTTAAATATGCAAAAGTGCGGCTGGGGAGGTAGCTTGTGGCTAAGAGTGCTTGCTGTGCAAATGTGAAGATGACCTGAGTTCAAACCCCAAGAACTCACACTTAAGAGCTAACGAATCACAGAACTATCTGAAATCCTACCGCTCTACTGGAGAGACAGAAGGTAGACACACGCGCACACACACACACACAACTCTTTTGGGAGTTTGTGAGGCAGCTAGTCTGATGACAATAGAGACACTGGCTCAATCCAGAAGGATCTGCACTGAGACTTTCTTCTCCCTCCACATACATACCATGGAGTGTACACACCAGCATTCATAACCAGAACATGGGCACTCATATACACAGACACTGTACACATGCACAAGTATACACACACACACACACCCTACACATAAACACATAAGCACACATGAATATGTACCAATAACAAGTCATTAGAAAATGAAAACCAGTCCATCAAATACAGGCATCACCAAGATGGACTTTCAGCCATGAGCAACCTGCTATCCCTGGGGGACCTCCATTCCCTGCCACCTCTCCTCCTGCCTTCGTCACACCTGATGAGCCGGAACCACACAGGGAAGCTTGCCTTCCCACCAAGCTGAACTTTCTTGAATACTAACCCAGATGAAGAACATATTGTTTACCGTGTCTTTAAAACACTGGTCTGTGGTCATCATTAGAAATAGGAGGGAAAGCATTTCTGAGACCTCTATTAAAAAGTGAAGGTTCATATTGTTGTTCCACCTATAGGGTTGCAGATCCCTTTAGCTCCTTGGGTACTTTCTCTAGCTCCTCCATTGGGGGCCCTGTGATCCATCCAAGAGCTGACTGTGAGTATCCACTTCTGTGTTTGCTAGGCCCCGGCATAGTATGAACTAACACGTACCCCCCAGAGCTCGTGTCTCTAGCTGCATATGTATCAGAAAATGGCCTAGTCGGCCATCAGTGGAAAGAGAGAACCATTGGTCGTGCAAACTTTATATGCCTCAGTATAGGGGAACGCCAGGGCCAAGAAGGGGGAGTGGGTGGGTAGGGGAGTGAGGTGGGAGGGTATGGGGGACTTTTGGGATAGCACTGGAAATGTAAATGAAGAAAATACCTAATTAAAAAAAAATTAATAAAAAAAATAAAAATAAAGTGAAGGTTCGAGCTCTCTCTTGTCAGACACTGCAACTCTGTGTGTTTTAAAACTCCAGGAAAAGAATTATTTCATGAAAGGAAGTAGAGAGTATTTATTATTAGTCGTAGTATTAAACCTTAGTTAAACCATAGGGCCCAAGGCAGAAAGGGTTCAGTTCAATTTCTGGGTCCTTGATTTATCAACTGTTTAACCTCGAGCAAGCTAGCCATTCTTTAAAGTGTTATTATTCATAAATGCTCAAGACTAATACCTATTTCATACAACCCTGTTGAGGAATAAATGTACTCAGAGGGCACACACTTGTTCGGAGAATTTGTTCTATACTGGTACAAATCAAACTACGAAGTTCTCCCCTGTACTGCACTGCAACCTGCCTCCCATTCCCTCTATTCATTTACTCCTTCTTTCACTTATTTCCCTGTGTTCATGTGTGTGAACACGCATGGGTGCCCGCTAGGTCAGAGGACAACCTTGGGTATATTTTTCCTCAGGAGACATCCACATTTTCCTTTTCTGAGACAGGATCTTTTATGGGATCTGGAGATGACAGTTAGGCTAGGCTGGTTGGCTTCCTGTCCCTGTCTCCTCAGTACTAGGATTACAAATGTGCATCATTGCACCTGGGTGCTGGGGTCAAACTCAAGGCCCTAGGGTGAATGCAGCACTCAGTTCTATGACAACCCCCCTTTACAGCCCCTGCTCCAGTCTGATCACCAGTCCTTTGGGAGACACAGGAAAGGAGGCTGATCATTGCAAACAGCAGTGTCACACCACTGCCTAGCTCTCACAACCCGAAGGAAGGTCTAGGTGAGATAGAAACATCTGTTGATAAGAGTCTATCAAAGGGCACAGAAAGAGGACAAACACTCCAGCTATCTGGGTTCTGTAAAGTCACTTTTTTTTTTTAAACAAATTTTTGACTAGTTGAAACAGCAGTTAAAAACTGTCACAAACTGCAACTCCTATGAAGCCTACTGTGCCTTTCAAAGTTCTGCTTTCCCAGGGGTGTGCTGCACACCCTCTTGACTTCCCCTAGGAGGTGGCAGATGTAGTATTTATGTTCATTCACATTTTACTAAGCAAGGGCACTAGTGTTTGCAAGGACTAAGAGACTGATGGCTGGTGGAAAAGCAAGAGGAGGTCCTAGGAATTCCAGCCCTTCTTGCTACATCAGACTGCTACAGACAAGGATAAAAAGGTGCTTGACCCGGGGATCCATCCCTAATCAGCCACCAAACCCGGACACTATTGCATATGCCAGCAAAATTTTGCTGACATGACCCTGATATAGCTGTCTCCTGTGAGGCTATGCCAGTGCCTGGCAAATATAGAAGTAGATGCTCACAGTCAGCTATTTGGATGGAACACAGGTTCCCCAATGGAGGAGCTAGAAAAAGCACCCAAGGAACTAAAGGGGTCTGCAACCCTATAGGAGGAACAACAATATGAACTAACCAGTATCCCCAGAGCTCACATCTCTAGCTGCATGTGTAGCAGAGGATGGCCTAGTCGGCCATCAGTGGAAAGAGAGACCTCTTGGTCTTGCAAACTTTATATGCCCCAGTACAGGGGAACGCCAGGGCCAAGAAGTAGGAGTGGGTGGGTTGGGGAGCAGGGCAGGGGGAGGGTATAGGGGATTTTCTAAATAGCATTTGAAATGTAAATGAAGAAAATACCTAATAAAAAAATTGAAAGAAAAAAAAATGGTGCTTGACAACATTTGGCCAAGCAGATGCTTTTGTGGCACTTGGGGACTTTAAGGTTCCTTTCCCCATTCTAAAATCTTATCTTTGTTATTCTAATCTCTAGGGGTTTTGTTTGTTTTGTTTTGTTGTTGCTTACATTATTTTAGAAAGGCTACAGCATACATGGATGAGGAAGGTACTCAGGGAATCTGATTCTTGACTCTGCAACTCAGCAGGTGAGTAACTCTGGTCAACTGAGTTTTCCAGTTTGGATCTCTGTTTCTTTAAACGGTGAAAAAGAAAAGTAGAATCTGTCTGGTAAATACATATACATGTATATATTCATATTATTTACTACAAATATTTACTACAGTTACCCAGCATTTTCTAGACTAGTATTAATGATTCTGTTACCTATAGATGGAGGGCACAGAGCCAAGCCAGGGAACTTTCTCTTAAGTTGTTTTTTGAGGCAGTCTTAATATGTATGTAGCCCAGGCTACCTCACAATCCTGCCCTAGCCTTCTGACTGCTGCGATTACAGGGATTAAGTACCACGCCTGGCTCTTTTTGACTTGTTTTGTGACATGCTTGTCGCCTCCTCTCAGGTTCCTAGACAATGGGTTGACTGCATGCGCCTTTGCTTTCCCACATTTCACAGGTCCTGAAATAATAATCTGTTGGATCTTCCAGTACATTCAATGTATATGTGGGAGGTGGGAGCACTTGGGTCCATGACAGAGGTTAAGCTAGGAGATTCCGGAATCTTAGACTCTTTCAACACAGGTTTAAAGCAAAGAGAAACTGCACATATGAAAGATGGTTAGTAAACCTTTCTTTGTGAGCCTAACCGATATGGGCAGCATCCCTTCTGCTCCTAGGATGCAGAACACGGAGGAAGAAAAGTGTCATTCATTAGGTTTGGCCTTGATGAAGTCACATTTCACAAGCATCTAAGAGTGAGCGTGCAGAGAGGAGAGTGGCGCCATCACACTGGGAGAAGCTTAAGAGACAGAATCAGCCTTCCTGGTGTAGGGAGCTGCAGAAAGCTGTCATGTTCCTGAAGATCTGGTGCAATTCTATTATAATCCCCCAGCCTCTGCACTTGAGCTGGGTCCAGGGAGTGCCTGCCCCATGTCTTCACACCTTTGCTGACATCCTATAGTCATAGTGTGGAAGGCAAACTACATCTTTAACCTATGATCCTGAAAGAAGTCTGCCCAATACGAGTGCTATTTTTCTCCTGTTTCTTTAGTAACTTTCCCTCACAAGGGCGGTTACAGAGCAACACACACCTCCAGCTTTCAAGAAAGGAAAGCTAACGACACAAAGATGAAAGTAAGGATGTCCAAGGTCACACTTAAGTTTGTAGGGGCCGAGTTGATGAGGACAGTCTTTCAGATATCTTAGTCCTGGGGGTCTGCACTCACCAAGAATCCAGCTGCTTCCCCTGATGGAAAGAATGGATGCCAATAACTCAAACTGTGGAGAAAACACTGACCAAAACAGGGGTTAATTGGACATTGGTTCTTTTAATTCCATAATCAGCTCTTTGCCTGAGCTACCCTGGGAGGGAATAACATATCTTTTGCAGGAGTGGGAAGGAGGCCAGCACAGGCCATCTGGCCGTACATGTCCTTTCCTGAAGTTATCCCTGCAGCTGTGTGAAACTCGGTGATGCTGAAGAACTTTTTACTCTAAGTGGTTGCACTATTTCCCCTCTCTCCCATGGCATGTATTTAAAAACTTTAAAATTAACTTTATTGTTAAAAAAAAAATCAAACAGAAAAACAAGCAAAACAAAACAAAAAAAAAACCCTTGGAAAAAAAAATCACATTGAAATTGAAATTAACCAGACCCAAAGTATATACATCTCATTGAACTTGTATTCTTTTAGGATAGGCCTTCTGAAACTATGGAGTTACACGGTGGATTTTACACTTCCAATATTGAATATGTTTTTATGCACTTCTCCATCATCCAAAACAAGGGCAAAAACTCATGACAGAGTCAGATTAGAAAACCATTTACCTTTACGCTCTTTTGTAACTCATCAGTGCCTGCACTCTTATCATGTGAAATCTGAAAGTAGATACATTTTTATCTTCATATGAACCATGTAATTTTAGTGACTCTGGAGTTACTGCATAGACGTGAATGGAAGCACCACGTGTGTGCTCCGCACACATGTGTGTGGGGTGTGTGTATGTGTGTGTGTGTCATGTATTTGCCCGTGCATATGTGAACAGGAGTAGTGATGTGGGAACTGGAGCTTGACACTTTTTAAATATAAAATTTTCATCCTATCTCTAAGAAGAGAATTGAGACTAATAGTAAGTAAGTACTCTTTCCACAGGGACGCTGAACATATGGCTCCTCCCATCAATCCAAGAGAAAGGCGCCACACCTAACATGAGCATCCGTCTGCCCTGCTCATTTCCCTTCTCTCTCTCTCTCAGTCATATGCTCAAGAGAGCCGCCCAGTACCCTCAACCAGACAGACAACCATCAGGCGGGGCTGAGCTGTGGCTTCAGTGACACCAGCTTAAGTGCCACTCAGCACTAGGTAGGCAAATGTCCCTCCTTACCCACCGCCCTGCTGCCTCACTCCTGGTCTGATAGGGTTTATGCGTCATTTTTTCCCACTTGATTACTTCCAGAGCTTAAACTCCTAGCATTCAGAACTAGAAACGCTTCTAACGTGAAATGAAAAGTAGCTGAATTACAGCCTTAGCACCTCCTGCCTTTTTGCCGTGACAAAAACGGTCAGTTTTGTCAGGGAAATAGTCACACGGACAATAACACTGGGAAATGCTGTACTGTAGGTTACTCTGCTGCATTTGGTTGTGAGCTTACTCTTTCATGGCTGTGCCATTTCTCCAGACCATGGGTTACTTTGTTTTGGTTTGCTTTTTTTTTTGTTTTTTCTAGACAGGGTTTCTCTGTGTAGCCCTGGCTGTCCTGGAACTCACTCTGTAGACCAGGCTGGCCTCGAACTCAGAAATCTGCCTGCCTCTGCCTCCCAAGTGCTGGGATTAAAGGCATGCGCCACCACACCCGGCTCATGGGTTACTCTTAAGCAATGCAAGCATTCCTAGTTACCTGTGGGAGAGGGTGGGGTTTCCCAAGGCTGAGATGACTTGGGAAGTGAGCCTTGGACAATAAAGAGAAAAAGCAGGCATGGAGGCAACACCTGTACCTAGCACGCAATCTTGGTGTTCCATGTGTAATATGTTAGGAGTCCAGGCCAGGAAGCAAAGGTAAGAATCAGAGAGGAGGTGACGAGGCATCAAAGGAGACAATGGGATTCAGGCTGAGTGAGCAGGCAGATACGGAAAAACTCCACGTAGAACTTTGAAAAGTTGGTCGGTGAATGGTTAAGTTGACCACATGTTTCTTCCTCAGCTGGTGAGATACATCCCGATTTAGCCAACTTGTAATATCATTAGACAAAGATGGTCCCATTCTGCATAGAAAATATTCATTGCCTCTAACAGCAAGCAGCCCTTACTCTATGTCAAGATCCATTGAGGAGGGGGAACAGGACAGGGGTTGAACAACTAAGTCTGGCCGTATCTAAGCACTCTGGAAACGTCTCATTTCTTTCGTTACCATGAACTATTCCTGGGCCTTTACATGTCTCCAACCCATCTTAACCGTTGGTAGCTCCTGGTTTTCTACTACAACCCTGAGTGTTTAGACAGTTGCATGCAGAGCTAGACGCATTCATTATTCTACAATAGAAGAATTTGGGCAGACTGTTGCAGAAGCTCTGTTGCTACCTTCCCTTCTCTCAGTGCATCACGTTGTGTTACTTCCTTCCTGCACCTTGCCTTTTTGCCAGCAGGTCAAGGCTGGGAGGTGAGACAGCAGCACAGAGTGGGCCACAGAGGCCAAGTTTTGAACTCTGGAGCTGCAGGAGATACGGCAGAAAAAGAAAGCATCTCTCTCCTGTGTCCTTTGCTTTACTCATTTAAAAGCAGACATCTCCCTCCGCAAGAGCCTCTATAAGATGCCACTGCATGTTTCTGGGCTCTGGATATCCTACCTCCTTATTACAAAGGGCTGGCGCAGCTAAATCTGATCCGTCTGCCTTTGGGTGCGCTGCTCTGCTCTTTAGCACAGACGCTCCTTCCAGGCATAAGCCTACTCCAGATGGAATAAAACACCTATTTGATCTTCCTTCAAAGAAGAAGGAGAAGGAGAAGAAGGAGGAAGAGGAGGGGAAGGAGGAGGAGGAGGAGGAGGAGGAGCAGCAGCAGCAGCAGCACTTCTGGATAACACTGAAGACCTTTTGTAGTAAAGTTTTAATAATACATCTGATATTAAAAGGAAAGTATAGGGCTGGTGAGATGGCTCAGTGGGTAAGAGCACCCGACTGCTCTTCCGAAGGTCCGGAGTTCAAATCCCAGCAACCACATGGTGGCTCACAACCATCCGTAATGAGATCTGACTCCCTCTTCTGGAGTGTCTGAAGACAGCTACAGTGTACTTACATATAATAAATAAAATAAATCTTTAAAAAAAAAAAAGGAAAGTATATATGACTCCAAGTAGCCACATTTTCCTCTAATAAAGAAACTAGCATAGGGGTACAGAGAGATGGCCCTCAGTAGTCAAGAGCAAGAACTGTTCATGCAGACGACCTGACTTTGACGATTCCTAGTGTTCAGGGTGGGCAGCTGGCAACTGTCCCTAACTGCAGGCGATCCTAGCTGGAGGGGATTCCATACTTCTAGCTTCTGCAGCATAGGTACTCGTGTGCACACACCTACACCCAGATGCACACTATATATCCAAATAGTTAAAAGTAACTAAAATTTTTTTTCAAGGAATTAATATACTCTTTTATGGAAAGGCAAAAAAACAACAACAAAAAAAGATCATGCTTCCACTCAATTTCCCTACAACATTCTTACAGGCCATGTGTGCAGGGAAAAGACTTAAAAAGTACACTATAAAGCCAGAGCCATTGAAGACCTGCTAAGGGAAGCTGCTTACAGGAGTGCAACCAGCCGGAGAGAAAGAAGTCTGTTGCAGCCAACAAAGATGAAAGGAGTTGGAGATCTAAAGAGTGCTTTGACATCAGATATGGCGATGCAGAGTCTGGAGTTTGCCCAACATTTAGTTTTGGTCCAGTATTTCCTCACAATGACATTTTGGTCATATATCCTATGATGCTGGAGGTATGCAATCTGCTTTTTGATTTTGATTTTGATTTTGATTTTATAGGACATTACAGCTAAGTGATTAGATAAAATCTAAGAAGAAACTTTGAAATTTGGACTTTTAACATTGTTGAGACTGTTGAAGATGATGGGACTTTTAATGTTGGACCAAATGTATTTTGCATTATTCTATGGCTAGGTATGGCCCGGACTGACTCATGTGTTTGAACAAGCCTACAGGGGCCAGGAAATGGAATGTGATGGTTTGAACATGTCCCATGGAAAATAACACTATTAAAAGGTATGGTCCTAAAATAGGTGTGACCTTTTAGGAGGAAGTGTGTCACTGCAGGGGTAGGCTTTGAGATCCTCCTCCTAACTTCTTAGAAGTCTGATTTCTCCTGATCCCTCAGATGAAGATGTAGAACTCTCAGCTCCTCCTGCACCATGCCTGCTTGGATGCTGCTATGTTCCTGCCTTGATGATAATGGATTGAACTCTGAACCTGTAAGCCAGCCTCAATTAATATTGTCCTTTTAAGAGTTGCCTTGTCTGTTCACAGCAAAGGAAACCCTAACTAAAGGCAGTGTGAACGTGCAAGTGGACTGACTGAAAATATTGTCCATTTCCATTTCAGACCGTAAGTGACCTCACCCAAGGCTTGCTGTGTGTCCTTTGAGACGACCGTATTCTTTTTCTCCCTACTCTGAGCAATTTCCTTGGAATTCTCATGCTGAATAGCTTGCAAAACCTAGTGAAAGATATCATTTCAGTAATCGATACGTTGCTTGAATATGGGTTATAATGATGGAAGCGGTTAAGTGTCTACATTCTGTTTATAGGTAAGAACTTCACGACAACAAACAGGACCCTCACTACCGCCTCCAATGGTTTTGTGACAAAATAAGAAAACTCATCTGTGGGGGAAAGTGACCATCCAAAAAAACCACAAAAAAAGCAAAAACAAAAGGTCCATAAAGCCGAAAGCCCAACACAAAACAGAGGAAAAGAGAAGAAAACCCAAAATATTTCACTACGATTAAAACCAAAACCTACAGTACTCTAAAACTGTCCCCAAATTTGTTACTTTTTTCTAGTTTTATTATTGGATAGCACAAACTTTACAAAGTAGAACTTCTTTGAGTTTATGATTAGAATAGAAGGGTCACATGGACTTCTACATGACTAGGAGAAGACAAATTGTGAGATTAAAACACAAATTTATCACACTGGCAATTTCATGGGTGGTATGATATGTAGCTGAATATCTATATATATATTGGTAAGAATTTACTTCTTTACCTCCTTTTGACTATATAAAAACGATAACCAGATAGATGGTACTAACAGAAGTTTAGCAATGCTATCGTTGAGAAGAAAGAGAAATAAACGGTTAAACTTCCTTAAAAATCTCAGTTTTAAGTCAGGCAGAAAGGTTCATGTAGTATTAGCAGTTGAAAAGCTGAGGCAGGAGGATTGCCATGAACTCTTCTAGGGCAGCTTTGGCCACAGAATAAGCTCCAGCCTATGTCACAAGTGAGACTTCTTTTAAGAAAAGCAAAACAAAGAGAGAGAGAAAAAAAAATCAGAAACCACCAGTAAAAGCAAACAAATGTACTTTTGGCCAAGGAGATCTGAGAGGTACACAGCTCCACGGGAATCATCAACTGAATACTTTATACTGTGTGTTTGTTTGTAGACTTTTAAAGCAGTAATGTTTGTGTGAATACCAGAGTGTTGGAGGTTAGGAGAGATTTGACTTTGTAAATATTGAATGTGCCACGAATGAGATATGAAAATGGTTCTCAGACTTGGGAGACCAACAACCTAAAGCCAACAGTCACACCATCTTCCTAACAACCGCTGTGCTGACTGGCTTTAGGCTGCGCATGTGTTTTAGCTTACTCGTTCCTAAGTGGGCCCCTCGAACACATCCTACAGCCTGTAGTCGGAGCTTCTAGAACCCACTCCATCATGCTGCATGTTCCCCTAGTGATGCCACTCGGACTCAAGCTGAAATTCCTCCCTAACCCACTTCTGAGTTACGAAGGCCTGAGTGTCCTGAAATATCTGAATCTAAAGAATCATCGCAGGTCACCCAGTCCCTCTTCTCAGTCAATGCTCAGCAAGACTGTAAGGAAGGCCACAGATACGATTGCAATTTTCCCATACGAAAACTCTTTTAAATGTTAAAAGGTAAAAACTAGACAATGTTTTATTTAATCCCAAATATTAATTTGTCATGTAAAAGCCAATAAAACTTGTTGAACTTTACTAGATTCTTGCAGATGTATGCTGTGTGTGCTTTACCCTCTCTGTGCTCTGTGAGGTGGAGGTGGAGAGGGGGGAAGCCACCTATGGCTTTTTTCTGCCCTGCAGGGAGGGGCAGCAGTGCCACACACAGAATCCCAGGCATCCTCACCAAGGAGAGTGTCTTCCAACCTCAGGCCTGCTCTCCTGCAGTTCTTCACTCTATTCAGCTTAAATGTCACTTCCTAAGATGAATTACTTTCCTAGGAAGCAGTCTGCATACATTCCCAGATCAAGTACCCAGCAGACCCCCTGGTGTTGGTCCTTCTTTTGTGGTACCTTCTGCTCGCCCTGCTTTCTTCAACACTATTTGTTTATCAGCCTCTCCTCTCACCACCAGACAACAGTGGGTGGGTAAGGAAAAGCTGTGTTTACTCTTCTCAATAGGTCATATGAGACACATTCTGTGAGCAAACGCATGTCTGGTCCTTACATGTACACACACACACACACACACAAGCATACAATGGGTAGAGCTGACTTGCAACCATTCAAATTGTGAGGTTAAAAAAAAAAAGAAAAGAAAGAAAGAAGCTGTTTTATAAGTGAAATTGTTATTTTTCCTTAAGTGCCATGCTTGTACGCCCCACAGAATTAAGAATTACTTCTTTTACAACCAGAATACTGTATGATGGAAAAGAGAAACATTATTTAAACTCACAGCGAATCCTAAGATGTGTCTAACATTCCCCGTCTCCTGCCTGTCAGAGCCCACCCAAGGGCTACTCCATTGGTGTTCGTTCTTGTACAGTCACAGCATGCCTATCTTCTCTAAAAATAAAAAGAAACTACCCAAAATTACCTGTAGAAATTTCTACAGGTAAAAGGATGAAGAAGAAGAGGAGGAGGAGGACAAAGGAAGAGGAGGTCTAGGTAGGAGGGGGAGGAGGGCAAGGGAGGAGGAGGGCATGGAGGAACTGCTACAGCTGCCACAGGTCTGGAAACTGAGAAGTAACCTGAAGAAAGCGAATGCTACGATGTGAGAAAAAGTCTTTCTCCACTCTGGCCGCTCATTTTCCCAAAAAACATCACTCTGTTTTTTGACTGAAAGTCATGGGTCACTGGAAATTATGTACAGATTTGATATCTTAATTAAAAACCATGTAAATAAAAATTATGGAACAGATAGAGGCAAAATGTGCACACTGGGACATCCACACTATTACTGAGCCCCAAACCTTATTTTAGGTTAAGTCTGCGCAACAGTTAAGAGTTTAGATCAGTAAGAATACTAGCGGTAAAGGGGGTTAATCGCATCAGTGACTTTGAAGTTCCAGAGCAGCTATTAGCCGTATCATAGGATGTGACCTGGTCATCCTGTGAGTCACAGGGAAAGAGGAATAAGAAAACATCTGTGGAGTCATGTCTATCTTACATGGGAAATGGAACCCTGCAGGTCACCATCTCACACACGATGCTCCATGATAATCCTCTGTCTTTTCAGTGGGGGACACTGCACTGGAGGCTAATTTGCTTATAAACTTTGCCCAACTGTTGACCTAAAGGACCCAGGCCTGGAGATTTCCATAATGGAAGGGGGTGGGAAGGGTTAGAAACTGTTAAACTGCCAACCCTAAGACTTGTAAGCTACTAACCTTATCTGTGTTACCAGACAGCCCAAGTCCACACCCACATGCTCATTGCTCACTGGTTTCTCAATGCCTCCACAAAAGGTTGACTTGGCTATCTAGAAGAATCCCAAATTCCTTGCTCCTTTGTCCCCTGGAAATAAAACCTAGTCGCTGATATAACCCAAATGGATGAAGGACTAACACACCCACAGCTAAACAGCTAAACTATCAACTGCTCACACGAGGGCCTCGTCTGTGGACCCCCTTATATGGCTAGGATGTGCTCTGCAGGGACATAACTGCAGACTTGCAGCCCACCCCTGAAGTCTCCATAAGATCAGAGTGAGCACGTCTCTTGAATTTGGCAGCTCAGTATGTAACTGGCCTTGAAAGACCCCACGTCTAGCAAGTGCTTCTTTGCTCTGCTCAGAGATGACTACACCACTTAAAGGACACAGCGTCCTAAAGTTTTAATTATCAAGAGACTACAGTGTGTTTATGAACATACTACTCAGAAATTTATTATGCATCTCTATAAAATCATTTTTAAAACTTTTATTTTTCCTGGTGGTATACAGTGTTTTGTCACCCATCCTGGGCATGAAAATAATTGTGGCTTTATATCCTTAGGGGGCAATCCATGATAGCAGGTGGGAACATGAAGATACTGTGTACATACCCTATACATACACGTATGTGTGCCTGCACAGTGTCATCTTACTTCTATTTATAGTCTATTCAGTCATAAACTAATTTAATTGTGGCTACAAGTGTAAAACTTGAATAGTATTAATACTTTAGCACAATTCAACACAGTTGATATCCTATGACAGAAAGACAGTTGTTTCATGAAGCAAGGTGACATCCGTGTCAGACCCACACTAGGTGCTATCCTGCCTATGTGAAACAACATATATGAAGCCTCATCTTCCCAGTGGTCACATGACCTCGGACACCAGTTCCTATGTTCCTTGTTTTGAATGATAAGAAACAAAAATTATAAAACTCAAACTTCTCTTTCATTTGTCTTCTCTCGTCCTTATTTTCCTTCGTGAATGTCCTTGGTCTAGGGCTTAAGACACACTGGTTCATGCCCACAGGGCCTTAAATGCCAAGTAAGAAAAAACGTTGACTTATTAAGTAGGTTTAAAAAGGTGTAACACACATTATGCTGTTCTCCTGAATAATTTTAACTTCATAGCATCAATTAATCGCTAAAAACTAAATGTTTATTTTCTTCCTAATTACCCAGGCCTCTCTGACTGAAGTTAGCATACAATTTTCCTGAATGCTTAAACTAGTTGATATTAGTTAACAAATAGGCAAATGCACAAGTGAAATCCTTTCAGAGTTTTATAGCTTTAAAGAAAAACAGTTTTAAAAAATATTCTGTATCACAGCTGATCAGCAGATAAGCAGGGCTAGAAGCAGGTACCTGCTGTGGAAAGGGGCTCCTAAGGATACAACTAAAGGGGCCCAATGTGAGGCTCCATCAGACATCTCAACAAGTAATACAAAGACGCTGAAGAAATGGTGTCATAGTTGGTTCCACAAAACCGAGTTCCTGTTTCTTTAATACTTACAATACTTCTAGAAGCCAATAGATGCTAAAAAAAAATTCACTTCCATAGGCACAGGGCTAACTGAAGATGGAAACAGACAAAAGAGAGAAAATGGGGGGTTGGGAGGGGTTTTATATCTAGTCTATCTTCAGTTGTTCAAAATCGACTTGTTGAGCAGCTATTAGGTACCAGACAACATGTAAGCATTATGAATATTCTGAAAAACAAAACATAGCCTTGGTTCCTTGATAAAAAAATAAAGCAAGAAAATATAAAAGAATCAAACTTTTCTTTGGTTATCCTTTTATCCTAATTATCCTTGGCTAATTATTATGGCATTATATGTACATAGATGCATGATTATACATTTTATATATGTGTATACACACATGGCATATAATATATATATATGTGTGTGTATGTGTGTGTGTGTGTGTTCCTAGTATTTGTTCTGAAAGTGGGAAAGAACAACACTCAGAAGGAAAGTGTTGAAAATTCTGTCTAAGAAAGCCTTGGCTTTTAGACCCAGCATCCCTCAGCCATGTGTGGTACTACCCTCTAGTCTTTTTTGTCACTGGATTAGAGTATAGCAGGCTTCCATGAGGATTATCCATGCAACTTTTGTTTCTGCTAACCCTCCTCCCTGCTCTTCCCCATCCCCTGACCCCTACCCCTACCCCATCCTTAGGCCGTCTTTACCAGTCTTGTTCTCAAGATGAACGCATCATATTCCCCAAAACACCAGCCAATCCATGGTCACATGGATGCTCCTCATACAACCTTGTTGGGCCACAAAACCAAACAAAAGGAGAAACAGAGTCGGAAGTGGACACGGAAGGGTGATGTGGACAAGAGTGGAAAGGAGATGGGCGAGGGTGGGTGGGGTGGGAGTAGGGCCAGAGGAGCGCATTGCACACTTGTGTGAGACTGTCCAAGAACAAACTTAATACGAAATACAAGTTTTTAAAAAGAGGGACAAACATCCCAACACTTCATCAAAATTTTAAAGTCACGAGAAAATGTAAAACCAAAACCAGCAAAGACTTTTAACAACTTTTCTTATCCTAGAAAATAAAATATTCTGGCTCTGACTTCTGTGCGTATCTTTTCTGATAGTAAACCACAAAATAATTGCACTAAACTACAGTACTGAGACCTTTGATGGCTATATTCAACTTAAAATATACTTAGTAATGCTAATTTTGCCATGTAATATAAAAATGTTTAAAAATGCACCATCACGTAATTGCCAGGCATTACGACCTGACGTGGCTGATGCTCGTCACTGTTTTATGTCAGAAACTGTGTCTTTGTGTTTGAGTTTACAAATGTGTAAAATGCTCCCCAAATCAACCATTTTCCTTTAAACAGCACAGGGGCAAACCTAGATTGCTGCCTGCCGTATAACTGCTCCATCTGTATCAGGAAGTCTTTAAGAGGTCTAAAGATTGGCAAACACGGAGCAAACCTGCATTCATTCAGGAAAGTAAGCGTGGGTAGTCTATAGCCAGGCTATACATGCATTTTAACAATATAAAAGTAAACAATGAAGCATCCATCTTTAACCCATTACACATTAACAGCCACGGACCTAGCACTCACATGATATTCAGCACACTGAGGCGTTGGCAGAGAGGGCAAAGGGCAGCAGGAGTTCATGTGAGGTAAGAGGCTAAGACAAGAGGGAGGATGGCTCTCCCCTCACAGGACAGACGTACACACAGCCAGACATGCAGTGACCATGCTCAGAAGTGCCTCGGATAGTGGAGATGTCCAAGTCCAACGGCACGTACATGGATCATATTTTAAAATGCTACAACAGCCATTTAGTTCTTATATCCCAATCCCAAATTGCCAACTACAAGTCCCTATCGGAAAATAAGTCGTAGATTTTTTTTTTCCGAAAAGATATGAGAGAAAAAAAAAAACCCACTTAATTCCTTTTTCCTACCACAGAATCCTAAGAGTATGTCTATACAGAAGAAACATCGAAAGAGCAAACTAAATAACACATTTCTTAAGTTGGTTTAAGACCACATAGCAGCTGCTGCACTTCTTCCTAACCTGAAAAATCTCCTTACTTATCCTCTGTACTCCACTGGACCTGTAAGGGTAGGACGTCTCAAAAATAATTTCCTAAACTAATTATGTGCCTAACAATTCCCACGGCCCCTCCCACTCCACAGTTAAAAATCTCACGGAGTTAGCATGAATCTCATCTTTGCCTGACACATTTCCAGCCAGGAAACACATCAGCGCCTCAGGATTTTCCAGGGTCTCAATATCAATCAGGTTACGTTCCCAGTGGCTGCCTTTTAGCAAAATTATCTCAATCGCATAAACTCATGGCTGAAGTGAACCAAGCTGTAGCCTACTCCTCCTATACGCCTTCATTCATTTCAGGGTTTTTCTTTCCTTAGACATCCAGCACGTGCCACAGAAAGAGCACATGTTAAATATTCCTGGAGTGCCACAATATGTCATACAATCAAACAGATCCCAGCCCTACCTTTCTTTCCCAGCAGTGGTGCCAAGCACAGGTATACCGACCGGAGCAATCAATTTGTTCTGCAGACAGTAAGGCTCTCATAGCATACTAATGCAAAGCCTCTCTTCTTTCTCCTTTGCCTTGACTCCCCAGTGTCCGGGTCCCGACCAATACAAGGAGGAGGGCGGTATGTCTTCTGCTGAGATAACCACGACTACTAATCAAGTGTACACGCACAAGGGCACAGGATTAAACCTCCACCAAGCCCGAGTCAGGCTTTGAGAACAGCTCAACACAGGCCCGGCGTAGGCAAACCATCATTTTACACGTGAGTGCACACACAAACACACACATATACACACCCCATATTTTATCATTCTTCAATTTTTAATCTCAGAGGGATAAAATGTCCCACTGTTCCACTGAGGGCTTCTACCTGACAGCATGCAAAACAATTGTTTTTTCCACTCCTGAGAATCATGATCTGCTGTGTGTTACAAATGCTCACTGTTTTCAAAAAATGAGACATTCTTACAAATTGTGCTATCTCTCCAGTATATAACTCACAGATAGAACTTTCAAGCGTTATGATAGGGTTAATAGATTCAGCATGGATTCTTCTGATTTTACACTTAAAATGGAACAGCTCAAACCTACTATCAAAAAGAGCATGTGCCTTGCTAATAACAATGAAAGAATTTCCATTTATCTTGAAGCTATTACACTAAGTATAATTCCATGCCATTTGAAAATATGCTCAGGTCTCAGAAGTGCTTTAAAGAGTATCTGTAACACTTTAGAGTCTGGAGGCCCAGGCGGGTTGGATCTCTTAAACCTAGAGTTTTCAGGTTCTCTTTAATTAGCCATTTATAGTTGCCATTGACTTATTTTTCTTTTATTCAACACACAAAAGCTATGCCAGTCATTTGGGAAGCGGGATGGCAGAAGGGAAATAGTTTTTATACCAACACACATTACCTCATTTTAATTTGTCTGCCTTAGTGTTTGAATACCTTGAGAAGTCCTGCTAGTCAAAGGGCGGCAAACTAAACTATAATTATGAGCAGAATAGAACACTCCGTCTAACTGAACAAACTTCATTAGGAAGCTTCCCCAAGCACGTCTATTTTCATGTAAACAAATGCTTTGGCACAGTTAAAACACAGCTTCGCTCCTTCGTTCTGCGCCCTTCCTTTGCACCCCGCACTCTCCTAAAAAAAAAAAAAAAACCTCAGGAGCAATAATTAAGAAATAGGGAATGCAGTGAAGTATTGCAGGAATGTTTAATCAATACTGATACCTTTGTCCTTGACATGCGGACCATGTCACCAGGCTACTGTCATGTGATATCATGTCATTTCTCCACCTGGCTCCTGACCTTGTCCTCTAACTGACCTAAAGCTTCCCTAAAGTAGCAGGAGGCCCCTCCCCGCTGTCTCAGCAAGGTCGAATGGGTCAGCTTGTCCTCATCTATAATCCACCACCATTTGTCAGCAGGGAGGCTGGAGGAGGCAGGCTTGCTACAAGGGGAGAATGCCCAATTAGGCAGCTGTCACACAAAGCATAGGCTGCAAAATTATCCCCTGTCAAAAGAAAGAGCAGCTGCGGGTGCCAATTACAGCAACCTTTCAACCCTTTAGGTACTGGAAACTACACACAAGTAAATGAAGAACAATTAGCGATAACAAATCGATGAATTAGGACAGTAAATTAGAACGAGTAGCAGGTGAGCTTGGGTCATACATGACATTTAGGGCATACCAGACTCCAGGCAAGGGCAAAGCTCACTGCCTGGCGCCATGTCCTTGCATATAGAGTCCCTTCTACTATGTCTCTTGGCAAACCTGAAATCCTTTTCGATATCTGTACCTAAAACTATGTGTCATGATGTAAGAGTCCTTTTTCTTTTCATGGACTCAAAACAAATGTTTCTTGACAGGAAGAAAATCCCTCCCAAGAACAGATCTAGTAAATTCTAGATAGTTCTTATACAATCTACTGTGTTACCCACTCCAACTTAAAAATGTTAAGTGTAGCTTACAGAATCCAAACTACCTGTTAAAATACTCACACTGAAAATACTATACATCTTTACACACTAGTTGGCCAGATTCCCATTCGCTCCTATTTGCAGAAAAGCAATAGGGTCTGCATTCTGAGGAAATTCTTCTGCCAATATCATAAAACTCAAATCAAATTTCTCGGCCCAGATGTGATTTTTCTCTCACATAAAGAAATAACAATTTTAATGGTTTATATCTAATACCTAGAAATATAACAATCATAAAATTACTATCTTTCATTATTGGGCCCCAGGGTCATGCATGAAGTCCAAGCAGAAGACATTGACTCCTGGAGTCTATCTCATTGAGGTACTAGGGACTTAGCACTAGACCACAGCAGAGCAAATCCAACATGGCTGTGAAGTATTCATGGGTCTGGTGTTATTAGCCCTCAGAAACAAATTTTGGAAGGTCCATTTTAAATCCGTATCAATTCTTGGAAACTTGAAAAACCTGATCGGGATCCACTGTTGATTTTAAAGAAACAGGGGCTAATGAGTTCAGTGAGGCATCTCCATCTGAAGTGGGTGTGTCAGGGAGAGAGAGAAGGTATCAGGCCCTACTCACCTCCCTCCTTTACAGTATAAATGAATCACAGCTGCCAGAGGGTCAGCTCTAGTTCTTCCAGCCATTTGATAAAATTTCCAGGAGCCGTGTCACGGAGAGAAAACTCCATTAAAAGTTTATCTCAGGATTACATTTATAAATTATGTTTTGTCTCAAAACATAAACCAGACTCTTGGACAAATTTTCTTTATTTTAGAGTGCAGCCCCGCAATGTCAGACCTGGAGAATGCAAAGAAACATCAAGGAGACGGGGAGGAAGGGGTTAATGCCTTTAGAATTCGGTTTCCATCATACATGGGTGACTATCTCTTTAAATAATTTAAATCCTCTCCATCAACTACAAAGCTGTTTTGAAGCCATTTAGCTTTCTTCTTTACATGTGTTCTAATTAAGAAATGACCTTGTCATCACGCACACCAGAAATCCGGGATTATTTCCTACAGCAAAAAATTCACAAAGCCTCCCCCCCAAAAAAGAGAGTGGAGGTGGGGGGAGGGGAGAGAGACTTCTTCCCCAGTTCCCTCACTGAGGAAGTTGTTGGTTGGCTGAATGCTGAAGCAGTTCCACCGCATAATTTTTTTTCTGTTGTTGTTGAATGTCACAGGGCGGGTTAGAGTGACCTTGAGCTGCATCAGCGGCTCAGCAAGGGTCGAGATGCCTGCAGGCGCCCTTGTACTGGATTTGCAAGACAAAAACCTTCAAACTGGCTGAAGGACATCTTAAATCTCTTCAAAGGTTTCCCGAACTAATCTGGGCTGCTCTTAGCAGGATCAGCGCCAGTATGAGAAGCAAAATTAAAAACAAGGTCTTTGACAGGATGCTGTCTCCTCTTAACCCTTCCAGAGCAGAACAGAAGACATTACAGGCACTCTGGAGAGATGGCTTACCTAGAAGCACTCTTTCATAACAAATTATGTAAGCAAGAAATCACAAAAAGAAGGGAGGGGGGAACTATTAGTCCTCAAAAGTAAACATTCCTTTTTTATTTATAATGAATTCAAGCTGGGTATTTTTTTTTTCCTTGACTATACTTTAGTGTCATGGTGATAAACCTGAAAACTACAGCTATATCTTAGATTTGCAGCACTGTAAAAATCAAATCACTCCATCGACATGAATTTAGGACTTTCAGTGTTTGAAAAATAAGCTCTGGGCTGGTTAAATCGAAGACTTGGTATGATTGCATATACCTTGCTAAAGTGACAATGAAATAGTATCGTGTGACTAGAAACAGACCTGAGAAGAATCTGGTAAAGCTAGCTCAGTGCTGTTTGCTGGGAGAGGCCAACTTGCCCTTTTCCACACTGTTCTCAGCATCTCCATCCATGTACAGGCCAAAAGAGAAAGAAGAGCGAGGCAGTTAAGGTTTCCTTGCTATGGTTTGAGTGTAACGCCCTGAGACTTATGTGTTAGAACCTGCATCCTCAATTTCATCCACTAATGGTACTAACGGGATGTAATGATGTCATAAAGGTGTGGCCCCTATAAAGGAAGAAATTAGCACTTAGAATGACAGGTCTCTGAGTGCTCTCACTGTGCAGTATCCTCTGCTATCCAGTGATTCTTAGGATGTACTATGCAGCCTTCACCAGACACCAAGCAAATGACTGCACAGTGCTCCCAGACTGCTCAGTACCTGGAACCCCGAGAAACATTCATTCCTCTTCCGGTATTCAGCCTTGGGTACATTGGTAGAGCGGCAGAAAACAGACTAAGGAGAGGTAAATGTTTGGCCTTTCTCAAAGCAGTGCCTTTGGATTTCAATGCAGGAGCTATAGTAGGCAAGTTTGAAAATCATTATTCTAAAACAAAACAATACAAAATGATAAAAACAAAAACAAAATAACAGAGTGGGGCACAGTAGTGCACACCTTTGATCCCAGAACTCAGGAGGCAGAGGCAGGGGGATCTCTGTGAGTTCCTGGAAGCTTGGTCTTTAGAGCTTGGATGTCCAGGACATCCAAGGCTATACAGTGAAGCCCTATCTGGGAAGAAGAAGAAAACAAAAACCAACAATGACAAAACAAACAAACAAACAAACACACCAGCTATAGCACTCAGAATACAGTTTCGTGAAGTAAAGTGGGTACTGTTGTGACTGGACTGTGAGATGGCTCAGCAGGTAAAAACAGCTTGCTGCACAAGTTAGCGACTTGAGTTTGATTCCTGGAACCCACATAAAGCTAGAGAGGGAGAACCCAAGCCAAAGTTGTCCCCTGACCTGCACACCCCATCCCACGATTAACAACAACAACAACAGCAGCAACAAGCGAGTAGTTAGCAGAAGCAAGAAGCAAGGAAATTATTTCCTTTCAGAAAACAGCATAAGTAAGTTCAAGACTCTACTGAACCTCAACCACATCTCCACTCACAAGAATTCAGCTATGTGCTTGCAAAACACACGCGCTCAGGGCTGCAATACCTAGCAAGTTTATAACAGCACTGTGCATGGCACATCTTTGCTTTGTTCTCTGTGCAGAGAGAGAGGCAGGGAGCTGATGCTGCTAAGTGCTAAGCTGGAAGTATTCATTCATGTAGCAAGTGCCCTGGACACACCCAAGTAGGGATGACCTAGGTTTTGTTATCTGTGTGTGCAGATGGTGAGAGAAGTGGCGGCTAAAGATGGGAGACAGCCCACCACAAGAGAGTGGCCACATTCTAGGTCACAGCAAGGGACTTGAAGGCAGAGCAGAGCTGGGGTGACACAGGAAGGGGTAGCTATTTATTGTGACTGGAGATTAAGCTAACAATGCTCCCAGCTCCAAGGACTTTTGAGTCAAGGCCGCACCAAGGAGCTTAGGCCTTTATCTGGTGGGAATGGATGGTTTATAGGAAAAGATATGATTAAAGGGATGTTTTAAAAAAAAACAAAACAAACAAAACAAAAACTGTGGGGTTGGTGATGGCTTAGGGAGAGGATGTGGTAGACCAGTTGGTGCAAAGAAGAGGTCAAGAGTCAAATGAAGGTGTGGGCAGCCCAGTTCGACATAGCTCAGAAAATAATACAAATGAGGACTTAACATTTAGGAAGCAATTTGGGGAACACAAAGAGTGCTACAAAATAGATGTTAATTAACAGCAAAAGATGAAAATAATATAATTACTAGTATAGGTGTATAAAATACTGTGTTGATATGATCTGTATGAAATTTCAAGGAAAACAAAAATTCCAGTAGAAATAAGAATTTACAATCTGACCTGTACGTAATTCAAATATATTCACATCCTTGGCAAAGGCTTTGTTTATGATGAAAGCAGTGTGCAACATTTTTTAAACAATGTGAAGGCATAGTTCTGCTTTTCTTTTTTTGTTTAACTTATCTGAGAAAGGGTCTTACATCCTGCATAGTCTCAGCTAGCCTTGAACTCATGATTTTACCTCCTTAGCCTCTCTCTGAAGCGCCAGGATTATAGAACTAGGTCACTGCACCCACCTCAAAGGCCTATTGTTTTGGCTAGGAGCCAGAAGCTGGAGTAGTGGTCTGGCTTAAATTACTGTATGGTTGCTGGAGCAAAGAGTTTTATACAACACTAGTAAAGGAAAAATAAATACCTGATAAACATTAACTGAGGGCCTACTATGCTTAGAACAACAACAACAAAAAAAAAAATTAAAAGATTAAAGGACTCCCAGTGTTCTGTGGATTTCTTGCTGTGCTTCCAGATTATCACTGGTAATCACATGAAGTCCCAAATTCCAGCTCGCACCATGACATCACCATACAATAAGAGACTCTGAGCTGTTAATAAATCAAGAGTCTGATGAGAAGCCATTTTGGGATTACCATCCAGCCGCAAGGTACACACTGCATTCCCTGAACTCTCAGGAAGACCCAGTACTCAGGGAACAACGTAAGAGTCGTAATACTCTAGAGACTGACTGTCCTGCTAAGACCTCAGAAGGAATTTAACAGAGTGTCAGCCAAGGTAGAGCAGGAGGGTGCAGGGAGCAGGAGTCACTAGGGCCAAGGAAGTATCTGCCAGAGCACAAAAGGCAAGCCAGCATCAGGGGTCAGGCTGAGGCAAGAGGAAGGAAGGGCGCGGAGAGGAGAGGAGAGGAGAGGAGAGGAGAGGAGAGGAGAGGAGAGGAGAGGAGAGGAGAGGAGAGGAGAGGAGAGGAGAGGACAGTGAAACACTTGAAGGGGAGCCTACCATTGTCCCAAAAGAAGACATGGACGTCATCCTAAGACTGCATTAATGAGAACGCTTCCACAATCTCAACAGTGAGATTTCTAAAGGAGAAGGGCGTGGAGTGTCACCAGTCATAAAAAGGGACTGCTCTTGAAAGCCAGGGTTAATGACAGTGCATGGCTAGGAATGACCTTATGAGTATCCACAAATAAAATGACTTCTTGAGTAAGCATCTCTGGCTTATGACTGCCAAGCTGACACTGGCAATAGGTTCCAGGACATTCTACGTCTAGACATTAATAGATGAGTGGGTACCATGATGAACTCTGTAGAAGTTGAGAAGAAATCAGACAAATGTACGAAACACAAGTTAGGTGACATTAGGAGGAATGCATAGAACATTCTGGCTGGCAATGTGAATTCTAATAACAGCAGTCTCTGAGTATGAGCGAGTGATGCACAAGAGATCAAGACGACTTTCATGATACAAAACAAATGTGGTTTTGGGGTGTCTTTCTAACGTGTGAGCGGTGCCATTCAGAAGCCACATGCCAATGTTTTAATGGCTATTGAAGTGCATCTTAGGATACTTTTTCCTTACAAAAATCTTCTCAGTTCAAATTTCTCATATGGTACATGACAGGTGCTACAGCTGACCTAGAAGAAAACTCACCTGGACCCTCAACAGATTAGGGATAGGAAGTGACCCTGAGAGGCTTCGGAACCACAGATGACACAGTAGGGTAAAAGCCAAGAAGCAACATCTTGACTCCCGTCAAACAAAGGACATGTTTTCTAGCTTCCAGGCTGTCCACTTGTAAGTATGCCAGAAGAATAATGCTCTCTCTCAGCTAGGGGTGTGGCTCAGTGGTAGAGCCCTTGCCTACAGTGCACAAATCCTTAGAGAGATCCAACCTCTCAAATCACGGAAAACAAAACAAAGTAAGAAAGAAGAAAGGGGGGAGAAAGAAATCCCCTGTGTCAAAATTTCCCCTCGATCCAGTTGAGGAAAGAAAAGGATGTTAGTTGTAAATGAGTAGAAGGCGAAGGAGGACTTAAAACATTTCCCATCTTTGCAGTCAGCATCGGTTGCACGCTTCCCATACCATTAGCAACATCCACAAACAAACGCTGATAAGGAAGGTGCAGTGTGGTAAGAACCTAGGCTACAAGGATAATCAATGGCAAACCCTCCTGAACCGGTTGTACAAGCTTTCCAATCAACAACACACTGAGATCAGAGTTAAACAAAGCCATGAAGCAAATAAGAAAGCTCTGAGAAGAAAGAGCGGAACCGAAACGTGGCATGGGAACTGGCAGAAGGGACAATCTAGTGCTTTGCCAACTAGAACAGTTTAGGGAGGGGAAGGACCAGGAGAACAAGAGATGCATGCACATGACATAACACATTCTAGAAACATTGTTACCTCCCTTAAATACAGAATTTGCCAGGAATTAGGAACTTTCTCAGGCTGTGGCACTCATATGGCTATCCTTGAGTCTGGTGAAAGATTGGGACATAGGCTCTGAATGCCTTTTGCTTAATGACTACCCTGACAGGACAGAAGCCTTTGAAAAGCTACAGAGCTTACTACAGCGCTGAAATGGACAGGGAACAGAAGGGAAAGCAGAGCTTCATCATGCACACACTAAAAGCACCCGTGTGGAGAACATCTAGGTGTGGCAAGAAGGGTAGGACCAATGGCAAGACACGAACTGAGACTTCTCACCACGTTACTCAGATCACCCCACGAACCAGGAACCAGGTGAGATTACAAAGGGACCAATGGGGTTAGAACATGAGACAGATGCCTGATTCCAGACAGGGAAGGTTTGCTACCCACATCAAAAGCTTTACTGTTAGAAACATGTCAAGTTGGGATGGCCAAGAGTGCAGAGATTCAAGATCAAGTTAGCCACCCAAATGGAAATAGACCACAACCTCAGCAAACGGGTGGGCTTGAGGCTGGTTCCCCAGAGTTTTTCATTGTTTAATTTACGTCACTTGAACCTATCACAGAACAGCAAAAATTCCAAGCGCATCCAGAAGTCTAGAAGAGTAGGGATTTCCCTCCCAAATGACGTTAGTCATATTAATTATTCAGAAGAGTCAAGGGAAGGCCATTCTTTACAGATATCAAATTTAGAGAAGAAATGTTAATTATGCTTTTCCCACTGTAATGATAACTCCGGATTAATTAAGAAAGGCTTGTTGTTTTCCTATGATTGTTAAGCTCTGAGAGTCACTCAAGCATAAAATGACTAGAAAAACAACACAAGTCCGTTGAGTTGGGGGGAAATGTGGTGGCTGAGATATTTGGGACAAGGACCTCGGTAAAAGCTGCAGGCTTAGCCTCTGAAATAAGATGGCTGGCCGTGAGGAAGGGAATTATAACTAGATGGAAGCAATGTTGGAAATTAACAACACTTCTTCTAAGCCAAGGTTCTCGATCTCCTTACCAGGGTTGTCCATAGCCAGAGAAGCTCCGAGGGTGGCAGCCAAACTGACTTATGGCAATTAATTCCAATTAAATGGACTGATCTGGGGTTTGCCTGCACCACGTTCCTGCACCCATGGTGTAGAAGTTTAAATGCATCCACACACTATTATATGCTAAGCAAAGGACACTGCATTGGCTCTATGTGGCTAAGACTTTGCTTTCCGGTTTAAGTCGTCTTGGCTCAGAATAGTCAACACAGTGTAAGATGCTTCGAGATAAAGACAACTCCACAAAAGATTTTTTTATACCTTATTTCTATATTGTCTTATCATTGGTTATTATTGCTAAGCTCTTACTATAGCTAACATAGACTGTGGCATACTGTACCTAGGAAATTCTGTACTATACATGATATGAGGCACACAGTGGAGGCCTCTGGTCTGAAGGAGTACTAGTCTTTTGGTAGTGTTTCTTTTCTTTTCTTTTTTTTTCAGGACAGGGTTTCTCTGTGTAGCCCTGGCGTGCCAGTTTGTGTGTGCTGTAGAACCACCGAGCTTAATGTGCGTCTATAGCTTGAACTCAGGAGTGGGAGACCACATCCTTACATGCTGAGGAATGACCAGCCCCAGAAGGGCTAATTTCTAAATTAGAACGTTTTGGGAAGACATTTGCATGCTTTGTTTTTTTTTTCCACTGACCTTACCAACCTGGCATCCCATCTCTCTGAACCAACTAAATCTCTGGCCATTTTCATGTTTTTCAGAAATTTCTTTCTCTGACATTAAAGTTGAATACTCAAAACACTTGCTGAAAGTTATCTATAATCTAATCGGACTAGGAAAAAAAACCACATTAATATGCAAAATTTTCTAGTGAAAAGGCATATCACAGAGAGCATTTCCTTCTGTGGAAAATTATTACGGTCATATATTTAAGCTAAAATGACTCAGTCAATTATCAATTTTATTTAATCATCTTTTTATAAAAATAAACTAATGAATACTGCACAAAGAAAGTGAGCAGGGTTGGGGGTCCTGTACAATCCACCTTAAGAGTAAATTTCTTTTGTTAGTTACTATATAGAAGGACTTGTTTCTTGAAAGACCTGAGCTCACACGTATGGAAAAACCAGTACAGGACATTAAGAGTTTCCTATGTGTTCCATGTTTTATATTGCTTTCAATATTTAATAATCTAATTGCTTCTTCAATCCTCTTCTTCATTCAAAAAACATTACCATCCTAAAAAGTTTAACACTGGTTTCTTTAGTGTGGTTGTGTAACAAACTATGATAAAGAAGACTTATTATAAATAACTTCAACTTGTCAAACACTGTTTACCACATATTCCTTAGGAAAATACCTACACCTACACACACACACACACACACACACACACACACACCGGGCCTCATGTATTTCAGGCTGCCTTGAAACTTACTATGTAAGTAAGCAAGGGTGATACTGAGTGCTGGTGTTAGAGGCCGGTGCCACCAGGCCTGGTTTTATACAATGTTAGGATTAAACACCGAAGCTCCAGCCCCAATAACAATAAACACATTTTATAAAATAAAAGCCAGATAAATTCACCTTAAAAATCTCGAATCATGTTATGTATATGGAAAAACATCAAAAATAAATAAATAAATCATCCTCTGATTAATTTTTGTATTTCAAAAGTTGCCCTCCATTCTAAATATTCTTAGTTCCTCAGAAGGAAAATCTACACCGATAGTTTTCCCTCCCCTGCCTCTTTTCTCGAGCTAGACTGTCTCACTAGTACCAGGTGGCCCAGGCGGGCCTGGAATTCAGCACTGTCCCTTCTTAGGGTCTCAGGACGGACCTGCAGGGCCACCACAGCAGCTCAATGTGCTGCCTTGCTACAAACTTCAAGTGGCTGTGTTCTTTATCTGCTCACCATCGGTGTCACCTGTTCAACTGAAGTGACTGCAACTCACCTTCTTGTGACTCAGTAAAGCAAGGGTGTTGGCAACCAACAAACTCAGTACACCTTCTGTCCTCACTACTGCTGCTTTTAGGCACTTTCGAAAACAGAACGCTTTCTTTAAGGATTTTTCTTTGTGAGACAACAAGAAAATATAACCATTAAGGAAAACAATTAAGCTAAGCTCACTGCTTCCTTTTCGGACTAGGAGTTGACTCAAAATTACCATCCCTTTCCGCAGCCTCATATGGTGAGCTTAGGGTACGAGCGCTGCTTTTTCGCACCAGAGTTTCCAGGTTTCTGGCCTGAAAGCGAACTTGTCCCAAGAACTTACAAGCACAACACATTCTGTTCTCCCCCAGCTTGTACAGGCTGCTACAGCCCAGGAATAAAGGTCTGAGGCAGCATTTATACTAGAAATACAGTTGGGTAGATTCAATCAGAACTTACAATTCACCCATCCCTTTTTATTTCATTTCATTTTATTTTATTTTATTTTTTAAAACTCAAACCAAATATTTGATCATTTCTCAAAAATGCTTTGTAGAATTTATACAACTCCCATCTATGAAGCCATACCCACAGTAACTAAACATTTCTGTTTTCTTCTCCAAAGAAGAACTAACTTTGTACCTGAATTGGATTGCTATGGAGATACCGGCTTTACAACCTCCACGAGTTTGGGTAAAACCAAATTATCTACAGTAGCACTGTTTTCTTTTCTCAGCCCATCACTCCAGAAAGAATCCTCCTGATTCTACTCTTGAGAATTTTGATTGTTTTGGCCTTTCTTCTGGGACTTAATCTCTTTCACCGTTTGCTTACATTGATCTGATTCTTCACTGTCAAGTCCTTAGATAGGACCTTACGTGTTTTCTTAACTGCACTGCCTAAAGAGATAATTCGTATAGATAAAATACAGAATAGGTATCTAGTAACTGTAAGCTAATTTACAACCAAGAAAGGACGGTCTAAAACAGATTAAAGCCAACGAGGATGAAGCCAAAGAGAAAAGGGAAAGGGTTTCTCACCGTCTGCCTCGGCCTGAGCCTCTGCTATGTGGGAAAGGAAGCTGAGAAGGCTGTTGAAAAATCAACTCTGATGTCATCGGAGTCTTCAGATTCTCCCGGCCTCCTCAGTCAACTGCGCACCTTAAGAACCGGAAACGGACAGTTTGGCAACCATTGCAAAGCAGACTTAGGAACACTATTTTGTAACAGTCAATACATTTATCTCAGAATCTTTCCTTGCTCAAATTCAATACAGAAGGAGTCATTTGACAGGTAAATAGGAACTGTTTATGTCTATTAGTTTATTAAAAGAATGCAGGAGGTCCTTGCTGTGGAAATAATACATTTGCTTAATTATGAGAAGATGCTATGCCAAAGCAAACCATGAAAAGGGAGTGTTGTCGCTATCAAGTGCCTGTCAACCTACATTGATAGCGTTCACCCCAAAATTCCATGTACCCCTAAAGACTTCACCCAAAAAAAGGAAACAAGAAAAACAACTGTAGTTTCTCTCATATTAAATTTCTTCAGCTTCAAAATAGCAACAGTTTAACCTTCCCAACACAATAAGCATCAGCCATCTTACGTTCATTCCTGTAAGGACAGGAGAGAAAAGCTAGAACCAGTTTTGATGTTAACAGCCCTCAAAACCCTCAAACCAGAGAAAAGACAAGAAACAAACCACGTGGACCAGCTGAGGTAAACTACGGCAAGTCCACACACCCACAGAGCCTGGCACTACTGTGTTATTGATACAATAGTAATGAACATAGAAATCATCCTGTACAAGAAACTAAACAAAAACAAAAACACTGAGTGTAATCCCATTTTACATACACTCCTAGGCGATGCAAATTAATCTACTATGGGAGGAAAAAAAAAATCATCCAATGGGATTCCCTGGGGAAGGGGCAGACACAAGGCAGGAATTCAAACAGGTGCTACAGTGGAAGGTGGCACTGCTTTCATAATGGCTTGAAAGGCCACAAAACCCGGTTTATGCCCCTTCACGTTGCAATCCCAATCCTAAGACTTTTCTCATCTTCTAAGAAAACAAAGAACATCTGGAAGGAGGTAGAAGTAAATAGCAAAAATAAAAATTTATAATACGTATTATTTCTAACATCAAAAAAAAACCAGAAATAGCTAATGTATATTGAAATAGAAAAGCCTAAATGTAGCCAAACAACAATCTTTTACACCATGAGATAGTATATACACGATACAGCATCATATACAAAGTCTTATATAAGAAAACTGAGTTCTACTGAGTGATATATATTAAGAATTAAAGAAACAACCCTACGTTTAACACAAATACATTTGCATTAAACCCATACAAAGTAATGGCATCCTTTCTGCATTGAAACATAATTATTTTTTTACTTTCTGCTGATAAATATTTTGTAATTTTCTTCAATGAACGGGTATTGCTAACAAATGAAAGCTGAAAACAACAACCAGGAAGAAGTGGACCTGCTTAGTACAGGTACAAAGGAAGGCCTCTAAGAGGTTTCCCAAGTCAGAGGTGGCTCTGCTGCCATTCAACTCCACCAGTGACCTACTAAGTAGGGAGGGCTGGGTAAACCGGAACAAACCAGAAGCCATCATTAAGCTGCATGCTTTCCCAGATATAGAGCACTTTATTAGCTTAACCTTTGTAGTGAGGTTACACAGGAACATCAGACTCGGAGGAGGCTCCCAAATTCTATATTGTGGAATCAAATCCGATCTTGCCAATAAATTTTGACAGGCATTCTCAGTAAAGTGGGGGAGGTGGGGTGGGACTCAGAGGAGGCTCCCAAATTTTATATTATGGAGTCAAATCAGACCTTGCCACTAAATTCCGACAGGAGTTTTCAGTAAAGTAAGGGGCTGGAGGGCTAATGACTTTTCCTGACTATGTATGGGAGGAAGTTATTCACAAGTGATCTTTAAAACAACCACATTCGCAATTCTATTTATTAGACTATAACAGAGACCTTGAGGGATTCTCTATACCTAATTCCTAGCCTTGGAAACTACTCCCAATAAGTCGGCCTTGACTTGGTTGACAAATAATCAAACCACCGACATCCCACTAGTCTTTCAGTGTCATTGCATTTCTTCTCTTCTTGAGAGATACCATTACTTGGTCTTTAAACCCAGAAGAAGAGCAGGATCTGACTGCTGAAGAAGGCGGCACGGGTGGGACTTTACAAACAGGGATGCTCTATGAAGAACACTACCTGCTCTTGACTAGAGGGAAAGGGGGGATTTGCAACGTAACTTATTAAATGGTTGGTCCCTGCCTGCTGACGCAGGCGAAGTATAGGAGCCTTCGCAACAACACTCTTGCTCACACTGCAAGGACAGTTATCAGAGTCTGGCACAACATGAAACCTTCTGCGTGCATGCAATATAAAAGAACCCTATAAGCCAACGGTTATCATTTCCATTTGATGGATGAGAAAACCGAATTTAAGCTACCCCAAGTCACAAAGGTAAAGGAAGCTAAAGAAGAAATCACTCTGTGGGGTCAGGGGTGGACAGGCAGATCTCTGTAAGGTCAAGGCCAGCCTGGTCTGTGTAGGGAGACCTGTCTCAGAAAAAGAAACAAAAACAAAAGAAAAAAAAGAAGCAACCAAAATCTGGTAACATTTAACTCCAAGCCTTGGAAATGATCTGAAATATTAATAGTCACCCTTCCTTCCGGAGTAATATCCATCTCTGGGCCTCTCAAATCACATACATATTGGAAAACCAAACAAAACACTGAAGCAGATGAAGTCTGTCTATTCCATGAAGGAGGCAAAATCAAGTCTACATCTCTGTGGACACTTGCTACATTCCAGAGCGACTCATTTTGATGGCTACCCGCACCAGTGTTGCTGAACTGTGTATGAACACGGGGAAAAGTATAGATATTTAATCATAACAAAGGTTAACACAGAGCAGCAACTTTCTCAGATGATCATTTACAAAGTTCTTTACGTAAGGAAATGTTTAAGTTAGTCTCAGGCACAAGTCAATGACTCAATGTGTCAGACATGTTTTGAACAGGTACAGGGGACAACAGGACAGGCTTCTGAGGAAACCCCGCTATTCACTAGCAAGTGTGATACTGACTGGCCTGCCTAGCCACCCTCAGCTTTGCGCTTGGTCACTGGCTTTGCCCCTGTGCTGGATATCACCAACTTGGTCTTGCTACAGCTCCGGCCATCATGCGGGTTTGACCTCCATCCTATTACTAATGCATGTTGCAGTTTGTTTCCCAGGTAAAACCACCCTTCCTTGCTGGTGTAAACGCAGTTCACATCACACGAGTGGTTAAAGATGGCAGGCCTGGCTGCCTAGGATGCTGAAACATCATCAGCTGAATGCAAAGCCCAAGTGATAAATATGAAAACACATAGCTTGGGGCAAGTTAAAGTCAACCTTACTGGGGTGCTAAAGAGGTGACTCGGAGGGCAAGAGAGCCTCCTCTTCCAAAGGATCTGAGTTAGATTCCCAGTACCCATTCAGTGGCTTTCAATCATCTCTAACTCCATCTTCAAATCAGACACTGTGTTTTCTCCACGGGCACTCAACCCTCTTACATGCAGGTGCCTAGAAATACATGCAGGTGTGCACCCATACATAGGAATACTTTTTAAAACAATATCCTAAGTGAGCAAATAAATAAATACATTTTTAGGAAAAAAATCCTCTTGGTCTGTAGGCAGTGTAATATTGTATGACATCTACCACATATCTCTTAAGATTAAGAAAAAGGTTTACAAAAGTTTGACAGATGGCAAGACCCAGAACAAAAGAACCCTTTCACAGGGGTCACCCAAGACCACTGGAAACCACAGATATTTACATCACGATTCATAACAATAGTGAAACTACAGTTATGAAGTAGCAACAAAGATAATGTCATGGTTGGGGGTCAGCACATTGCGGCATTAGGCAGGTTGAGAACCATGGCCCCAGGGGATTCAACACCCCTTTCTGGCTTCTCTTGGCACCTGTGCTCCTGGGCACATACCTGCACAAGCACACATTAAAGAAATCTTTTTAAATATGGTGAACTCTAAGAGACACAGGAGAAAATACAGGGACAAAATGTGGAGCAGAGACTGTAGAAAAGGCCATCCAGAGACTGCCCTACCTGGGGATCCATCCCATACACAGTAACCAAACCCAGACACTATTGTGAATGCCAAGAAGTGCATGCTGACAGGAGTCTGATATTGCTGTCTCCTGAGAGGCTCTGCCAGAGTCTGACAAATACAGAGGCTGATGCTCACAGACATCCATTGGACTGAGCATGGGGTCCCCAGTGGAGGAGTTAGGGGAAGGACTGAAGGACCTGATGGGGTTTGCAATCCCATAGGAAGAATAATAATATCAACTAACCAGAACCCCCCAGAGCTCCCAGGAACTAAACCACCAATCAAGGAGTACACATGGTGGCTCCCATGGCTCCAGCTGCATATGTTGCAGAGGATGGCCTTGTTGGACCTCAATGGGAGGAGAAGCCTATGGTCCTGTGAAGGCTCAATGTCCCAGTGTAGGGGAATGCCAGGGTGGGGAGGCGGGAGTGGGTGGTGTAAGTGGGGGAGTACCCTCATGGAAACAGGGGGAAGGGTGATGGGATAGGGGGTTTCTATGGGGGGTGGGGTGGGAAAGAGGTTAACATGTGAGATGTAAATAAAGAAAATATCCAATTAAAAAAAAATAAAAACACCTAATACCCAAAGCTACTCTAAAGCTATTGTGAGAACAAGGCATTCCCATGTTTCTGATTAGAACATGAGGCCTAGCCTCTCAGGGAAAGAGCTGGGTAATCTCAGACAGTTAGATGCATCTACAATATACAACATCACAACAGTTTCACACATAGCTATTGAAGGAGAAACCAAAGCATGTCCAAAAATTTTACACAAATGGGATCGGTATCAATCCTTTTAGCCAAGATTATCACCAAAGCAGCCACCCATCAATGAAGGGATAAGAGGGAGACAGTAACCAAAACCAAATGCCACGTGTAGTGCTTTGCAAAGCAAGAGCTACACAGCAGAAGGGAAAAGGGAACAGCAGAAGAGACTTTCAGACCCAGTGTCTGTTTATGTTTTAAGGAAGATTCCATAGACACTCAAGAGAGAAAGTACAATCTTGTTGGGTAATGGTCATAAAATCCTAAGAACACGTGAGTAAATAAAAATACGTATCATGGTTTAGTTTACTACCTGTTAAACTAATTATCTGGACGAACCACTGTTTGAAGCAACATAAAGAACCAAACTTCTAGAAGAAGAACGAGAGAATTTTGGCTTGAGAAAGATGCCAGTGTAAAGCCGGAGAAGCACAACCCATAAAAACTGAACCACTGACCCTCAGGAAAGCCTCCAAATGATATCAGTTATCTGAAAAGCCAACACCAGAGTGGGAGAAAATGTCTGCAGCCCAAAAATGATTAAAAAAAAAATCATCTGGAATGTATTCAACTCCTTAGAAGTCAAGAGTGAGATAATCTAATCAAATAAAAATTAGTAAACTGAACAAGGACTGAAAAGTTCTTCAAAGAATAAGACTTAACCAGCACACAATATAGTGACTGTCATAATTCCTCATTAGAACTCTCGATGAAGTGACAAAGACCACCCCACCAACACTACAAGACCTACCATTTTTCACTGGAAACAAATCGTCAGTTGGAAATGATGGTGGGTGGATCTGGTTGCACTAATTCACTTTCTGTGGCCGTGATTAAACCCCAACAAAAGAAAACCACACTGGGGAGAAGAAGGTTTACTTCACCTTACCTCTTAAGGGTCCATAAATGAGAAGTCAGGTCAACAACTCGAGCAGCAACTGAAGCAGAGGCAATGGAGGAATGCTGCTTACTGGCCTGCTCCTCCTGACTTTCTCAGCTTGCTTTCCAATCCAGGGCCACCTACTCAGGGGTGGCACTGCCCACAGTGGGCTAGGCCCTCCCATACCCATCATTAAAGAAGAAACTCCACCCCCCCTCACTCCTCTCATTCCCCTACCCCCTCACTCACCCACCTACCCACCCAAAACCCCACCCCATCCCACACCCCAGCTTGCCTACAGGCCTAACTTGTAGAGACATTTGCTCAACTGAATTTCTCTCTTCCCAGAAGGTCCTATATAACTAGCGTCAATTTCTCTCTCTCTCTCTCTCTCTCTCTCTCTCTCTCTCTCTCTCTCTCTCTCTCTCACACACACAAACACACAAAGTGATCATCAGACTCCTCCACTCCAAATGAGAACAAAAGGGGTGGGGGGTGTCTAGCCACTTTGGGAAAGAGCAGAAAGCTTCGTACAGTTACATGTGTGCATACTTTCACAATGTTGCAACAGTTTCACACACGGTTATTTAAGGAAGAGAAACCAATACAAGTCCGAAACGTGCATGCAAATGAGATCGGTATCAATCCTCGTAGCCAAGACGGTAAGCAAAGCAAACAGTCGTGCAGTGATGGACAGATAAGTGTGAAGTGGTAACCAGAAACAAAACACAAACAAAGGGAAGCCACTGTGACTGCAGACCAAGGCTCAGAGCCTAAGGATCAGTGAGGCAGAAGAAGCCCCACGTTGTGCAGCCGTATCCCAGGTGGAGGGGACAGCTAGAAGAGTGGAATTGTGGCGAGAAAAGCAGACCAACTCCTGGACAGAGAAGGGACAGCACTGTAAGTGAGCAGGGGAGGCAGGTGAGATCACCATCTTCTAAAAAAAAAAAAAGACAGCTGCCATGACTGACATCTGGAAAATGTATTTGAATCCTCCAACTCAATCTTGCCAGTGTGTGAAGTAGGTGGTGTTTTAATGACAGGTCTCGCTGGAGCAGAGACTTCAGAAAACACACAACAGTGTTTGGAAAATGAAACTGTCTTAAAAGTAATCTCATGCAAAAAGAAATCAAGCTTTTCTCATTTCCACTAGTTAAAGAAAAAACACAATCTAAGATAAACATAACATGTGTCCCTGGAGAACTCAGAACGAGCCTGAAACGAGCTATTCGGCACAGGCTATTCCTTCTCCCTCTCACACCACAGGGGAATGTAGTCTACTGCATAAAAGCCATGAAAAGAGTTAAATAGTTCTTTAAAAATTAACAGCTGCTATACCACGGAGAGATTCTATTCCTAGGTCTATCGAGACAGGACATGCTAACTTGGTCTACACACGAATTCCCAGGGTACTATCACCGTCCATTTTCCAAATGGTAAATAACATGTTAAACCAGACCAGTGGAATATTATTCAACCATAAAAAAGAATGAAGAATGCTGTGCTGCTTTCTACAAACATTTCAATTTTATCACTTACTGAAAATAGCCAGTCAACACAAAGCACATGTGTATAGAAAAAAAACAAACCCAGAAACTGACATGGAAACACTCAACAACAAAATATACTTAAAGAATATAAGTAAGTTGTAACCGCAATCCCCTCATGTCTATGGCAAGAACATTGGAGACACTGTTGGGACAAACTAAACAACCTAACTTGCTATGTTCAGGAAGCCACAATGGAAGAAAACCATTCTTCTCAAACCAGATCAATACATTCCACACGATGTCAATCTAATTTCAAAAGACTCTATAAAGGGACTAAACAGATCTGAAACAACCAATGGCATTACTCCATCAGTCCACAGAGACTCCAAGAGGAGTCTTGCTCTGTCAAACACTAGGGCTCACTCACTATGGAGCTCTGAAAGTTAAGCTGTGAAGTCATCGAGCTCTGGAAACAACAGACTACTGACACATGGGTAAGAGCCATCACAGGCAACACAAGCTGCGCTGTAGGTCCCAGCGCCATTCTGCGTCCTGAAATAAATAACCAGTTATCTATTGTCAGAATACAAGGAATTAAAGTTTCACAGATGAAGGGAGGGGTCTAATATTTTTTACAAACAATAAAGAGATTGTGAACCCCAAGCCTGAGGCAGGAAGATGGGGAATTAAGGCCACCCTCAGCTACATAGGAGGTTCAAGGTTGACTTTGTCTCCTCCCAGAGACAAAGGAGGAGAGAGAGAAAGAAAACATGAAAAGACAGGGAAGGCTTCTTGAGATGTAGAAAGAAGTAACTAGAAAGCTAATGAAGTCAGTTTCATCAACATTAAAACCTTCCATTCATTAGTAAGTAAATTTTATTCGAAAGAGTTTAAGATGCAGAGACGGTAGCCGAACACATTACTATTATTTGTAGAGTTAAGGAAGGCTTGAACTCAGGACCCTGTCCATGCTGAGCAAACACTATGCCAACTGAGCTGCAGGCTGCACCCATGTACACACACTCCATGGAAGAATACAACAATAGTGAACAGTGATGTAAGACAGCATCTCATTAGAAAGCACAGAAGAGCAAAAGGAAGCTACCTCCCAGAACACAGTCTGTCTCTGTGTGGGTCTCTCTCGGCAGCTTAGGATGCCTCTCTCTCCATCGACCCACACACACACCTGCCCCTGGTCCCCTGACAGTGACAAGATTTGGCACCGCTGTTGCTGAATGACAGCTTCTGATCCTGCCTACACTTCTCTTTCGGGTATGTATTCTAGAGTCTTAGCTGCTGAAAACCCTTAACAGCAATGCTGACTCCACCAGTGCTTTGTAACAGCTGTTACATATATATGACTAGAAGTGTCTATTATATGTGTGTCTGAATATGTCAGCACAGATATAGCTGCTGCGGTCTTGATGAGTGATGTCTTACAGAGACTCACATAACTGCACACCTGGGTCCCAGTTGTTGACACTGTAAGGGCGGTTATGAACCTTTAGGTGGTTTCAGGCTTGCTGAAGGAAGTCCATCACTGGGGCGGGCTTGGAGGATTCCCAGCCTCATCCCACTTCCTGTGCTCTCCCTCTCCCTGTTTCCTGGTATACATGAAAGATGTAATCTGCCAGCTTCCTGCTCCCGCCACCGGCTGCTATGTCTTCCCTTCCCACAATGGACTCTAACCTTGGAAACCACCACAAGCCAAAATAAACTCTTGCATAAGTTGATCATGATGGTCTAGGTATTTTCTCTCAGCCACAGGAAAGTAACGAATACCAAACCTAACTGAAACAAGCAACCAAAAGCACCCACATATCAACCAACAAAGGAATGAATAAGTTCACACGACGTAATATTATCCAGCAGAGAGAATAAATGGACTGTAAATACAGCAGTATAAATGATTTCCTAAAACCCACAATGAATTCAAAAGAACAAGTCTCGGGAGACTATGTTCAAAATACTACGATTTCACAAGATGTAACAAAAGCATAAAATTAACTAACGCAGAATTTAAGTATCCAGGTGGGAAAAGCAGCACTATTAAGAACAACATAAGGGACTAACATAAAATTCCAAAGTGGTCCAGGGTTGCAAACAACGGTAAGAATGAAGCTGTGTGGGTAGGGATGGGCGCTGGTTGATAGAAGTGTCACAGGAGTGGTGTTCTCTTTGCAGGAGGGGGGCAATTCTTGGTATATCATTCCAATACTGTGTCTCACAATGTAACTGTAGATGGGCAGCCTTCATGTGAAAATCTGAATTGCAAAATACTCCAAACCTAAAATGTCTAAAGTCTCTGGTATGATATCAGAAAGCTTCAGGTTTTAAGAGTATTTTAGAGCTTCGGATAGTTTGGTTATGAGCCTGGTAAATCTCATGCAAGTATTCAAGAACAGCAGAAACTTCTGAAGTATGAAGCCCCTCAGACAGGGGGTGCTCAAGTGCAGCCCCATTTCCAGTAAGTGAGACATAATGAAAATAAATGAGCCACTCTGCTGGGGTCAATGGGTCAACTCTACTGTGATAAGAAGCTGTTGGGGGTATGCATCTCAGAAATGCTCACAGATGCACGGAGGTAGGTTCCCTCCCCCTTAATTAACAACAAATAAATAAAAGTAAAGGAGCATATTAAAAGATGCACACATTCACAAAAAAAAAAAAAAAAAGTGAAAGCAGACTTGCAGGTAAATGCTTATAGCTTGCCTAATCTAAGAATGAGGCTAACTCATCAGCAGTCACCAAGGTCTCAAACAAACAATCCTAAGGCCTGCTGGCTTGTGGCTCTGGAGATGGTGGTGGGAGTCACCCAGTGCGCCCCAAGTGCTTCAGGGTTGTCATAGGCTTTTCTCACCAATTGAGGGTAAAGGCCAACAGGCCGAGATCTGTCACGATTAGCAAAAGGGTCAGAAGAAAAGCCCAACTCACCCTTCAATGCAAAGGACTTGCCCAACACAGAATCCCTTATATTGCTTATATACTGCTTTTAGCTCAAAGGTGATTAAAATCGTCCAATGACGCAGCTTCAGAAGTGGGGAATATTGCTTAAGAAAACTGCTGTATGGAATCTAGGATTCTTTAAAAATTTAAATCATGAATTGTAATAATGTTCTAGATCGAGTTTTCTACTGAAATATTTTCACAGTATCTCGCAAGGGAAAGGCACTTTGAAATGCTCTAGGTCCTGGATTGAACACACTTAAGTTCTTCACTACTGGCCTGGTGTCATTCAGATAAGTGTGGCATCCTGACTTCTTGGACTAACTCCTTCCTCTTCAGAAGAAAGGGAAGCAAAGCCACTCATTCCCACATCACATGACCACATCACATGGCTCTGATTCATTCAGATAGCTTTGATGTGCATTTAACTGCAAGCTGGCTATGAACTACTCCAGTGCTGTGTGGCAAAACTTTTCCTGGGGAGCCACTACACACACCTCAGGTGACCTAACCCTCCTCCAGGCAGTTAGCTTGGCAGGTGTCCTCTTCTCCCTGAGGCTGAGTCCTCTTTGTAGGTTGCTTTTGTGAAAGAGACTCTTAGCTTTTACTGCTGATGCTGACCCTGGGAGTGGGTGACTATAGACTAAGAAAGAAGCTATCACACCCTAACAATGGTCACTTGTTCTTGGGAGCTTCACAGTGGCTCTGAGTTGAGGCTGATAACCGCAGTGATCTCTGGGTGTGAACACACATTTATCATCGAGAAGTTCTTTTCTGCTAGGTTCTATAATCTCCCCAGGCCCAGGGTTCTATCCTGGCTTACTGTTGTAGACGTGGTGGCATCCTTCTTGTAGATTGGGCCTCAAATTCCACGAGAAGGCTAGTGATCTTACCCATGATAGCCGAGACATTATTGCACAAGCAGGTACTTCCTGCCTGGCACGTGGTATCTTAGCATGCAGGGTCCATAGCCAAGCAGGAATATTAGTGACAGCCTTCTACCAGCAGCCTACATGGCTGATTCTAGCTCTATAAAAGCCAGCCACCCAGGCGGGAGTTTCTAGTTCTTTCTTCATGTCCTGGAGACAGAGCATGCACATGTAGTGGCTTTGGCAAGAGGGCTACAGTCTTGTTTTGACATATAAGCAACAGCAATAACAATATCCTTTACAGTTTGGAGCCTCAGGAACTGCCCTCACCAACTGACAGGAGGTAGGTAACCCACCCATGGCCAGAAGTTTTCATTCAGTAACCAGATGGCTTCTGGGAGTGTCCTTTTCCAAGCGCATCAAGGTATCGTTTGCATTTTGTTTTTCAATTAGCTTTGCCCCAGTAGGACTATAAGGTAGGTAGATGTACTATCACACCTAGCTGTCTCTCGAGTGGCTTTCCATGTCCGCAAAACACTCAGCTCAACTTAAGTCATCTATATGAGAAAACCCTTTTCAAGACAACGGTTCAGACAAAGCAAAGGACTGAACTACCTTCCCATAACGAATACTGGATTTCAAGGGAAACTCAGGGGGAAGTTCTCGGAGTCTGCTGTCATCTGTTCAGAGCAGTGTCAGGTGACTCCAGAGACTCACAACTAAGCTGATACTACAGTGGAACATAGCAAAGACACATAGCACAGGAAGGTCCCATCCAGCTGGCTTCCTCCACAGATCCAAGTGTGTACACAGCAAGGATGGGAGGTGTTGTCTTAGCTCCCTGTAACTCTCCTTCATTCTCTCTGAGCCATTAGGTTTCCATATCCGACAGCTCTTCCATGGATGCCCCTCCTCCCTGGTCCCCCATGTTTTTCACACACGATGAGCTTCAAGGGTCTGACTTTAATTCACTTAAACCTACTCATGGCCAAGGAGGAAAATGCCCTGCTCTCCCCAGCTGCAACTGCTAGCTCCCTGGGTCAATGTGGTCCCGGGTTGGCCTGGGTGTAACTGATGCTGTTGCTTTCCAGTCACCATCCTTGGCTGGTGGGGGAGTTTCTGGCTGGGCAAACCATCTCCACGCCCGGCACAGCCTCTTGCTGGAGGGAAATGTAGCCTCTAACTCAGGGGGATATGTACCCACTCCTGGGACAAGCTTAATCCCTTTCACCCATATTGCTCTCTAACAGGTGTCTTCTATGAAAGGTTCGTTGGGCTCTCAAGCCTTCCGGCAGCTCCTTAGAACACACAATGGCTTTCTATCATTTCTTTCCTTAGGAACTCCAGCTCCACAAAAATCTTGTTAAATCTGTCTTCCAGTAACTCAGACAAGATATGTCTTTCTCCATTTTACCCTTTTCTTATCTCCTCACTCATTTCTCCAACTCTTTACACACTGGTCTAAGTTACTGAGACTGGCCAAAGCCTTTCCTACCATCAGACCCAGCAAAGCCATTTAAGCTCCCTTCCAGACTGGAGGTCCCTGCAGAATCAGCCTTCTTTAACTCCTCCTGGACCACAGTTCTATCTGGCCCAGTGGATCAGGGTTCAAACACAGCTTCTCTTATTCCTGGTTCCCTTCATAGCATCCCCCACCATAGCCCCCCAGCCCCTGCCATTTATGGGACCTCAGATGGAAATAAGCAACTGTCCCTAATGGATTTAATAAGCCAGTCCATCAGAGATTGCTTCTATGCGTATTGTCTCAGGTTTTGAGCCTTTGCCTTAAGGAAGGATGGTTGGTATATATCACCCAGTTTTTCTGCATCTTCAGCAGTCTGAATGACCACATCTGCTCCCATGTCCCACAGCCTCACAAGTCAGGCTGTGACCAGCTTTTGTTGCTTGTTTAAGTCTTTTTCCAATTCCAGCAGTTCAAGTGTTGAACATTTCCTGACTACCCAAGTTTCTCGCATGGAGCCATTGTAAAGGCCAGTTTCTGTACACTGGATCACAGATTCCCCTCCCACTTTTCTACTTAAGGGGCACCGTCTACTGTGGTTACCACCTCGCATCCTCTTGTTTGTCTAATGTACTTGCCAAACCAGAGGCCAACAGAAAGAATCTCCCTTATTTACTGCAACTGCTCCTTTACACAATCAAGTCCCTGCACGGTCGCCACCTTGTCCACAGATGAATTTCATCTGCACACAGCAGTGGCCAGGCAACCTCTGCTGCTGTTTGTTGACAACACCACCTTTGTGTGCTGAGCTTAAAGACATCAAGATTTCCTCCAAACCTTTAGCTGTTCCCAGGGTAGCTTCATATTCATGTGGTAGGCCCCACCCATCCAGTAGGCATGCCACCCCATGCCACATAGATGAAGACTGATGTCCTGGGGTTCCTCCCACAGACACTGCTAATCCTGATGGCTCAGCCTCACTTGCAGATCTCACTACACACAGCAAGAAACATACAATCCCTGTCGTAGATAGCACAATACGCATTAACATACAACATTCACAACGAGGTAAAAAAGAACTGTGTTAGAATTTCATTCTTAGATGCTCTCGCCCAAGGCTCTCTCCCCTTGTTTGGCTTGGTTGAATGCCTTGCTACCCCATAGCCAGGACTCACTCCTCGCCAACTCATCTGTGGTCCTTCCATGCCCCCATTCCCTGTTCTGTCGCCAATTATGTTGTGTGACAAAACTAGTGACACGCAGTCTACTCAACCCAAATCGGATACCACCACAGTTCAACCTGGTGAACTGTAAGTCCTACTGGGGTTACAGCAGTGAGGGGGAGGGGTTCCTTACAAAAGCAGAAACCACTTGAAGGCAGCTGCTTTCTGACTTTGGCCCACCCCAGCATGGAGGACAGCTCACAAACGCTCTGGAGCACTGCAGACCGCAGGCAGCTAAGCTGGGTAGAGCGTGTCCTTTCCAGGTGCCTCAGTGTAAGGGTTTTTCTGGTGCAAGGGCATCTTGGCAGTTGAGAGCCAAGGAATACCACAGAGTCACACCACACAACACACCTCACACAAGGGGTATTATCAGGGAGAAGAACAGAAGGGTGGCTGCCTCTGAGTGGGAAGAGAGACAGCAGGCAGCTGAATGCAGGGGAAGGCTTTTAGAGTTTTTGGAGCATGAGCATTGCTTAGTAGGAATGTATGCTACTCTAGAACACATTGTTTAGCCATTAACCTTGAGTGTGTGGGGGTGGGGGCATGAGGGGGATGTGAGACGTTGGGGTGGGGAAATGTCTAAGTCCCAAGTCTCAGTGCTTGAGGTCAAGCCAGGGGCAGGGTAGTTTTCCTTTAGCCCAGGTGCTTGGTGTACAGTCAAGGTTGAGGTGTTCTTTCCTGAGCCCTGGTCTTAGGGTCAAGTGAGGGTTGGGATGGTCTTTCTCTAGTCCTTTGACCTTACACTCAGTTCGTCTGACCTCTTCCAGACAGCTTGGCTGCCTTCTGCTTCTCTCAGGGTCTTAGAACCTTCTTTGTAGCTTAGCTTGTCGGAGGGACTCACAGCCTTTATTGCTTAGTATGGCAGGGAGGGGCCCAATGAATCTGGTCAGTTTTAGGGACTTCCTGAAGCTATTTGAACCGTTTACCTGCCTGCCTAAGAACCTCCCCTGTAAGATGGGATGTTTCAGCCTCAGAGGAAACTGTCTAAAACAACAACTAGGGAGCTGGGGTGAGACAAATTACCTTTATACTGTTTGGAAGGCCGAGTGCATCACACACGGTACTGAGGGAAAGGATGTTTTCAAACAAACAAACAAACAAAATGGAGCTATCCTATTGGTTCTGAGATAGTACTGCATATTAAAATCTACCATGGCTATTACAAGTTTTGTACCTTCAAAACTGAGGCACTGATTCAAATAAATAGATTTAATATGTAATTTTAAGATGAGAATAAAAGTGGACCTTAAATCTACGTTTAGTGCTTCAATCCTTTGCTCTAAAGTTACTTCCATGTTTCCATTTGTTTAACACAGAATACTCCCTTTTACTTTTGATTATTCACGTTGGATTGTTTTGTAAATGTATACCGTGCATTTGTTTATGGTTTTACACTTCTGTGAAAATGACCCAATAAGATTTTGCATCAGGTCACTCAGCCATGGCAGTCTGACTAAGGGCTTCCTTTCCCTTCCAGTCTCCTGTCATGTGACTCCTCACTCCCCTAGAGCAGCCACAGGTCTCCTGACGGGAATACTCCTGCCCAACGTGCTCTATCTCCAACTTCCATCTCTTAGCCTTCTGGCAGGTGAGACCTCTATCTCCAACTTCCATCTCTTAGCCTTCTGGCAGGTGAGACCTTCGGGGACACAACGTGAACTTCCTTGTTTTCTGCTAGGTCTCCCTGCTGCATTCTATCTAGCACCTAAGAAGACACCACAACGTTCGACTGCTTTGCCTGTCTCACCAACAGGCACGCTCTGGGATGACGGCAACTCCTTTGGCTTTTGAGGTCTCTACCCACAAAGCACAAACAAACACTAGAAAAGTGTCATGCCTAAACACGATGGTATTTTGTGATCATACAACACAGATTCTAGAAATCAACAAAACTGTAGTCTTCACAAATCGCAACACTGGTGTCCTCCCCCGACTAGCTTCTAAAATCAGGCGACTTCTCAAGTTCAACTACACGGAGTTATCAATGATTGACAAGTATTATTTTCTTTGATCATAAGGGTCATAGCAGGAGTAGGTAATGAGACTTTGCCCCTTGAGTTTACTGGGAACTGTTTTCTCTCTCGAATAACAAGCAAACAGCACAGGCAAGGGGCCATGTTGCAACCAGGACGAGTTCATCAACATGGCCGAACAAAGCACCAGGATGCGCCCTGGGAACTAATGCCTACTGCTCCAAATCTCCACGTGTGGGGTGAGGACCCCTTAGCACAAAACTATTTTCCACTACACAAGTCCAACAAGGTGCTAGATCAAACTAGAAGAAATGGTGAATACATTCACCGAGGGACCTGAGCTTTTGTTATGATTCGAGCTTACAGAACATGATAAAAAGGAAACAAGGTATTCTTAACATTAATCCATTTTCTCCTGGCAATGTTATAAATGTCCCCTTGATGGAATAGAGAATAGGGCTGACCCTGATGCCACATGCCTTTAATCCCAGCACTCAGGAGGCAGAGGCAGGTGGATGTCTGTGAGTTCAAGCCAGCAAGTACCTGGCCAGTCAAGGATACATAGTGAGACCTTGCACCAAAATAAAATAAAATAAAATAAAATAAAATAAAATGCCAACAAACAAGAACAGAAAACAAACATATGACCAGAGCACATCTAAATGTACTATTGAGCATTGCTTAGATTATAAGATCATGCTCAAATCCCTACATGCCTAAAACACTCTTCAAAATGGTAAATGTGCATCCAAAGTGAAGAGGAGGCAGGGGAAGCTATGTAATAAGAACATAGGAGGAAACTTTTCAAGGCCAAATACACCACTATGGTGATAACGAATTAAGCAAAACTACATGCAGTAATTATGTTCTTTGTGAGTGTGCACACTCTTCAGAATGCAGCCGAGGGCACTGCCATTCACTACACATGCCACCCTTCATTCCAAAGAAATCCTAGGAGAGAGAGGGTAAATGGCAGTCAGTTGGAGTCAAAAAGCCCTTTGATTGTTAATTTCAAACCAAACCTTCTGCTATCCACAAAGCCCAAGCAACTGGTTTAAACTGAGAACTTCAGGTCTCAGAACCATAACACCACAGCATAAGAAAAATCTTACAAATTTATGTAATTCTAATAACAGCAAAAGGATGTACTGTGGGCACAACTGGATCAAAATAGGCAACATTACAAAGTTTTCCTATAGGCTCAACTTATCTATCCATTTATGGTATCTGTAATTTAGACCATGACTAGTTATCAGTATTAGGTCTCAATTTTAGAAGATATTTGATTATATTTTATATGTAATTGATTACATTTTATTTGTGTATTTTTCTGTATGTATGTGCAGGTGGGTGCATAAGTGGAGGCCAGAAGGGTTTGCTCTTTCCATTCGCCACGTGGTTCTAGAGATGGAGCTCGGGTCATTAGCCTTGGTGGCAATTGCATTTACGTGCTGAGTCATCTTACTGGCCCTTGGCTAGCATTAAAAAAAAAAAAAAAGAATACTTGGCTAACGATGGCGCAGAGAAAAACATAAGGGTAATACTTAATGGAGATGTTTCCGGCAGTATTTTCTCATCAGAGTCCCTGGGAGGAAAGAACTAAGTGGAGATAATTCTGTAGTGTAGCGCTAAAACAATCAATGAATCTGTTGTTTAAAGCAGGCTGAGGAAGCCATGGGTAGCCCGTCAGTGAAGAGCACTCCGCCATGGCCTCTGGGTCAGCTCCTGCTCCTAGATTACTGCCCTTGTTTGAGCTCCTGTCTTGATGATGCGGAAGTTAGCCAAATAATCCCTTTCCCTAAGTTGCTTTGGTCATTGTGTTTCGTCAAAACAATACTAACCCTAGCTATGACAAGACAAGTCACAATTGTTGCCAGTAGTGCTAAGTCAAAGCCTGATTCATTTAACTGTAAAATAGACAGTAACAAAGTGGAAGGCACAAGGCTCAGTCAAGTTGGGAAACTTGTAGCTAAGAAGTGGTGCTGGGATTGGCATGTGAACCAGTTTGGCTTGGTAATGCAAGTCACAGACACCACAAACATGCCCTCCATATTATCACACCAAAACTGCCTGGGTCAGCAGAGTCCCAGAGACATTCACCAGAGACTGACAATCTATTCAGAAACCAGGCATTCGGTGCCTACAGCTGTGCTACAGACACAAAAGACATATATTCAAGTCCTTTATGACCCAGATAGACACCATGAATAAGAAAACATTATTAGGTATTTTGGCCTCTGACAATTCTCAGCTGCAAACTCACCAAATGCAATGCTTCTGTTACTACCAGGGAATAAACACCCTGAATTTCCCTTACTGGAAGAAAGCTGGTTAAAACATTTTGCAAGAAAATTTCCAAAACTTTTTTTAAGTATAAAAGAAATATAGGAAGGAAGAAAGAAAGGAAGGAGAGAAGGAAGGAAGGAAGGAAGGAAGGAAGGAAGGAAGGAAGGAAGGAAGGAAGGAAGGAAGTCAGTCTTGAAAAAAATGTTGAAATTTTAAAATAAATCATGACCCAGAAAGAACGACAGAGCCTTTCACTTTGTTGCAGTGAGTGGAAACTATAAACCTATAAGGACACGAACAGTAGTTAAGGACATGTGTTTGAAGCAGTTCCACGTAAGGTGAGCCAACTTCCAAACTCACCCTTCACAGGGAGAAACTTCTATTAACCTGGATGTGTCAAAAGAAATCACTTTGAAAACCTACAACTTGCCACAAGAGGCAAAACCAGGTGAGATTTTACTATTTACCTGAAAACTATTTCCTGGAAGGAAAAATGAAGATCATTGTCTGCAATACACTGGACTGTTCGTGTTACAATCCAAAGTCACGAAACTGTCGTCCCTAGCCCGTGCCATCTGGACATTTGCAAGAATGAAATGCGGACTGGTTACACCCTGCACACACAAAAGCAAGGGGCGCAAGGGCAGCTGAGGAAAGGGGGCTGTCAGAAGTTAGCAGGCCCTTACACGTTCAAACTTAAAAGGAATTAAAAAACAGAGTCCATGGAGTTAGGACAACTCTTAAATGTCCAAGAAGAGAAAGAAAAGCTGGTGATTGGTGGAAGGCAAAGTCCTGACTTAGAAGGACACCCAACTGAGTCACCATGATCATATACAATGCCAAATATCTAAGGTGGACAGCTGCATTTCCTCTAGCAGGACACTGGGGACCGCAAGCTAGGTTACCTTGTTCATTTCTCACAATTTCTAGTGATGCACGCCGTAGCCTCAGGTTGTAATCAGCAACTAAAGAACAGGTTAACGAAGAGTCCCCATGAAGCACTTGGGGCTTAAATGTAATGGTTAGACCCTTAAGGGCTGCGTCCGACACCCAGCTAAATTAAATGTTGCCGTGATGTGGTGACCCCATGTGTCTACACAGTGGTGACTTCACGTGTCTACACAGGTGGTGACCCCACATGTCCACACTGGTGGTGATCTCACATGTCCACAGAGGTGGTGACCTCACATGTCTACACAGGTGGTGACCCCACGTGTCTACACAGGTGGTGACCCCCATGTCTACACAGGTGAAGGAGAAATACTGATGATATGCACCCACACATGTATAAAGGTTTAGACAAACTGGATGGAAAATATGTAATGGGGGTAGTCTATTTCCTGAGAATACAGATTGTTCTATGCCCAATATAGTTTAGAGAGTAATGACATCATTATTATATTATATATTATATTATATACATTATTACATATAACAATATAAATGATGACATAATTTGATAGTATGCTCCAAACTTTACCATATACAGCTATTTACCTGCCATTATATTGCATTTGGGTATATTCTATGATTGATTTAAGAAATAGTCAGAATGAAGTGGGTTCTATGCAAATATTACAGTACTTCGTAAGAAACGTGAGTATCTGTGGATTTTCACGGAAGGTTCTAGGACAATTCAGAGTTCTTCGCTTCCTGTGGATTCAGTTTTCTAAGATCAGCTATGGTCTAGAAACATTAGTTGGAAGCGTCTAGGTGTGAAGACTGTGATGAGCTCTCAATGCTTTTGTCGATGCTTTTGTCGAGGTTGTCCACTTTGTATCTGTTACCTGCCCACTACTCAGGATCCCACCATTTATCAGAGTCACTGTCAGAGTATCACATTCCTTACTAATGTGTCAAATAAACATAAAGTGCTTCCTTTAGTGAAAAAAAAAAAAAGGTCTTTACTTCATAAGAAAAGCTCATATTGAAGTTGCTGCAACGGTGGTAGGGAAGACCATACCTACCCATGAAACGGTGAAAAAGAGAAAAGACATTTCTGTGAGTTTTGTTGCAAGACCTCATACTACAAAAGTTGTACGTACAAGCTATGGTGCTTAAGTAAGAGAGAAAGGGCACTGGACCAGTGTATGTACAGGGGAAGCCAGTACACAGAAATCAAAACTAGTCCTGAGTGACCCAAGGGAGGTTGGGACAACTGCATTGCAGAAAGGGGGAACTGTATTTGTTCTGCTACAACAGTTAAGTTAGCACGATAATCCGCATTGGACATCAAAGTAAGCAAGATGAAGAGAGGCTGTGCAGCGAATAGCTAAAGGGGTACTGAAGGGACATGCTCTCCAGATGGGGTTTCAGTCATACGTGACTCTCAACAAGTGCCAGCAGGCTGCTTTGCACGCTGCACGAGAAACTTGGGCACACCCACGGAGCGTGACAACAGAGGCACACACTTACTCCGAGCTCGCCAGGAAGGATATCTCCCTTACAGAAGGAAGGTACACTTTGGTGAAAGAATGTCTTCTCACTAAGCAGCAATTAAAGGAACCCTGTATATTATATCTTCAAAGACATTACTTGAAAACAATTCCTATGCTGATTTTATAAGAGGGGCTGTCCACTTTATGCTTTATTTCAAGGTTGAGTTTTTCTTTAATAGTGCCATCCAGTTCACAGCCCATCAAACATGCTCGTCTTCTGAGATAATGATACATTTTCATAAATGGAAATTCATGCAGGCCTTGAAAAATGAACAATTCTCCTTACTACCACAGTTGAATGCTTCTTTCTTTAAATGTGTAATTATAATAGTTAATTATTATCTTCAGTTAATAAAAATGATTCCAAATTCCTTACAATCCTGATCTTATTTTTTTTTTCTGAAATTACAGTAAAAATTTCAAGAATTTTTTTCAGAGCAAAACTCCTCAGAACGAAGCTTTCAAATATTCTGGGAAACAGAGCAACGCTCCCCCGTCCTCTGTATTCATACTGCTTGAGAGCCAACCGACTGAAATAACAGAGAAGACCGATATTTGCTGTGTCCTGTGGATGTGAACCATGAGTCTTCACCTAGTGAACTCATTACTCCCTGTAACCTTAACAGATGCACACTAGATTAACTACATTTGCGTATACGCACATCATCTATTTCTGCTCCAGGCAAGAGAACTAGCAGCATGGTTTAAAGGAGACACATACAAGACAGAATATGAAAGAGGATATTACAAAAGAAACTTTTGCATTGGGGTTTACCAATGAAGTGGTCCCCAAGATGGCCCATTTATTAAAGGCTCGGTATAGCTCTCCAGGCTTACTGAAAAGGAACTGGATGAGGAGGGCATTAGCTACATCAATGGATCGAACCTCTCATGAATACACAATTGAATAGGTAACTAGGAGGTCGGACCTAGTTAGAAGATGTAGGGTGCTACCCCTAAGGCGTCCAAGGGTGTACCTTGTTCCCATTCCCATTCTCCCAGCCCACTTCCACCTCTGGCTTGCACCCTGTTCAGAAATAAATTTCAGAGATTTTGCTCCAACACATCCCTGGCCACCATAACCTACTGCACTGCGCTTCAGAGAGATATGGATAGGACAGACTGGGACAAATGTCAAGCTGGTGTACCAACAGATAAACATTAAGGAAAATAACAGAACAAAGCCTAACAGTCTCACGTTCCTAGCACAGAAAGGATGGACTCTAAGTAATTTATTTTAAGAGATGGAGCAACGAGACAAAGAACAGTCAATACCTCTTGGATGTGTTCCTCCCAAATGTTAAAGTAATAGGTCCTGAGAACAGCTCTGCAACCGCTCACAGTCCACGCCTTCTGAAAGCAAGAGAGAGACATGTGTTACATTGAGTGCGTGAAATGATTTCGATAATGTGTTTGAAACTGGAGTATTAACTGTAGACTAAAATAAGTTATCTCCAAGAAGCGACAGACGACGACTGTATTTTGAGTCTCATGTAGGCATGCACGCTTCCCTTGACTGTGGCTGCTAATGAAACCACTTATGCTGTACAATTACTTAGACTCCTGTCTTCATGCTAACAGTAGACTCGCCCTTGCTAGAATAGAGATGAATTTCTGGGGAAAACCACATGGGGAGTACTTGACATTCATAAAGGGTTTAAAACACCCAGCTGCTTCTGGCACAGTAGGAAGAGAAGGTTAAACTCAGATGTAGAAGTACCTTCTCAAAGTGGCAGAGACAAGGAGAAGGTTGGAGGTGTATCCAAACTTTTGAAACCACAACTCAACACGATCACCTTTTCTCAATTCAAGACTCACACAACTGAGCCACCCCACCCTCCACCCTGCTCTTACAAGTGCTTAAGATTTTGTAGCTCTATCCATAACTATATAACTATCTTGGGAAACAGACGGCCCAAAGGCTACAGAGGATATGCCTGGCTGAAGGATACATTTGGCCAGCAGAGACATGGCCTCCACTGTACAGGCATGGGCTTTTAATGGTTATGCTGATCAATGGGCCAACGGTGCAGTCAGCCAGTGATTGGGAAGGTATGGTAGACATATCCTGATCTTATTACATCTTTGTTCTACTGGACTCACAAGTTTACATAGTTGGCCTCTTCAGTGTCTAATCCATAACTTAGGATACGTTTTCCAGGATCATAACATGACAAAAACAAATCTATAAACCAAAATACGAACCTACAGAATGAAGCAGCTAGTTCACCTTCATTTTACTTGGAGCTTTCAGTCTCTTTATACAGAGGCCAGATTTCTTGGTGTGGTGCCTCCCCCCCCTCCATGCTAGCTAAACAGGCTTATAACACTCCATCTCTCAGTAATGTTCTGTGTCTACTTATTGTTGTTCTCATTGTGACTGGGAGTCACTCATTTTTCTTTTACGTGCCCCAAGTATCTGTCATGTCTGTTGCAAGAGCATCTCTCAGTAAAGAGCTGTTAAGTAAACAGGAGCCTTAAATCCTGAATCGATGAGTACAGCCTACTTTGGAAAAATCACAAAAGGAGAGAGAGTGGTACTTATTGTTCTCTTAATTGCTTTATATCCACACAGTCACACTTTCAGCCCTTTCTCCATACAGCCTCCAGTGTCTACTTTGGAGCTCTGTCTATCCCACAGACCATAGGCCTACCTGTGTAGTAGGACTGTCTTTCCTACAGTTTAAAGGTCCCGTGTCACCTGCCTGGTAACTGGCACTGCACAAGTCTTCTAAGGACATACATTAGCAAGCCCAGAGCCACCTCCCATCAGCAGCCAAGTTGCCATCTTAGCGGTGCTCATCATTACACCTAGAACTGTAACAGAGTAAGATGTCCCAACCCAAGGCTTTACAAGTAGACAAAAGACATCTCCTTGAAAGTGTCATTTATTCCAGAGAATAATCAAGCAAACAAAAAAACTAAACTAACAAAAAGGACAAAAAAAATGAAGAAGACATTCAGATAATTAGAGGGGAAAACATTAGGATTTTTTCAATTATGACATTTTTTTCCATCAGCTTAATAAAAACATCCCTGTATCATTTTATGTAATACAATTTAACCTTATTCTGACCTTCCTCATGAGACAAACAAGCCTCTCCATCCAGTAAGGTTCCATCTGAACTAGGGATGTTGATAAGCAATACCTTAATTGCATTCATTTACATGACTTTGAAACTATTCTGGGCTGAAGTCATGACTGCAAGGTCACAGAACACAGAAAAGCAGGACGCGTACCTAGGAGAAATGATCCACTGACAACGACAGGGAAGCACCCCCTCCACCCTGAGTTAGGAGCCACCAAAGGAGTGATGCAATCAACAGGTGCACACATCCGTGCACACAGGTACATCTGAGCACGCACACTCAGGCCCACTTTACAATCACATACAGAACAATAAGAATATGGTTGAATAAGTCCATCACATACTCTTGGCTCTCAGATCTGCCTAACACTGGGGTAAAGAAACATTCCATATCCTTTAGCAGCATTAAAAAAAACCAAAACACATGAGAGAGCTAGTATTTTCTACCATCACCCAATGATTTCTAGAAACAAATATATATGTGTACGTATATACAGTTATAAATAAAGGATGTTATGTATATTAAAATTCTAACTCTTTAATGTATACAGCACCCTTTGTTTATAATTGTGTCCCTAGTTGACACGTATATAACACAACAACCTTACATAAGGGTCAAGGAAACTTAAGGAGGAAGGGAGCACAAAGATAGTAAAAGCCAGAGAACAAAAAGTCCTCTGCGAGATTATATCTGGCAAAAATGACTGGGAGGCATCACCCACGAATCCTCAACAATATGGCTGCATAAACAAGGTCTGGGCAATGACACCGCCAATCAACATGCAAGCGTGGGGGAGGGGACTAGAGGATCTTACCGGTCCCCACCCATAGACACACAACTACAGATAACTACAACTGAGAAGCTAAGCAGGCGAGAATGGAGAACTAGTCTTCTCACCAGTAGAGCAAAGGGATTCGACTGCTGCAGGTGGTTTTTTATGTATCTTTTGCATTTATCTACCTATTTAATGATAACTACTAGAGAAAAGCAGGCCATGAATTTGAATGGGGTGGGGGCTGGAAAAGGGAGGGGGAATTGATGTAGTTATATATATATATATATATATATATATATATATATATATATATATATATATATAGTTAATTATGATTTTCTTTCCTCCTTATAAAAAAAAAAAGATCTATGAGGGTAAGACAGTAGCTCGGTGGTGGAGTGCTTACATAACATGCACAAGATCTTTCCATCTCCAGATTAAAAAGAAAAAGCCAAGAGTTTCTGTTTCATTTTTAATAAGTGGAACAAGCATATGTTCCACTAACTGACTAGAGGACCGCACTTCCAAAGTCTCGGGTCCAGTCATACTGCATTAATAAAAGAAAGGAAATACCATAGGTTGAAAGAAATCCACTACCATAAATGACAGGGCACAAGGAGTACTCTTCAAACGCCAAAACGTATCAAGATATACTGAAACAACAACCCTATAAAACAGTTCCTCTCCCATAATAAAATGCAAGTCTAAAATAAATTAGATATCACAACACTTTAATTCACCCAACGAAAGGAAAGGAAACTACACAGATGGGCTGTAAAATACAGATAGATAGATAGATAGATAGATAGATAGATAGATAGATAGATAGATAGACAGACAGATAAATAGATAGATAGATATGTAGATATATTAGATTCTTTTATTATCTATAGATATAGATATAATATATATTATATAGCTAATATATACATTAGATATATTAGCACCAACATAAAGCATCAAATGTTTGTTTGTTTGGGGTTTAATGTACTATCCCAGGAAACTGTCCCAAAATGCTTCTCTCAGTCAAGTCTCCTATATTTAATTTACTAAGCAAACCCTCTGACACTATGCCACCTAAGCCAACATTTTGCAATTTAAAAATGACTTAGGGGAAGAGAAACGACACTACAAAAGCCATGCTTCGTCACCTTCTCTCTGTAGAGAAGTGAAAAAATGTTTAGCTCTATAAGAGGAAATTCTCGCACATAAGTTTTTGATCAGAAGGAGTATGATGCTAACCTCAAACTCCCAGCACGGCTTCCTATGGACTTCCCTACAGCTTTCCATTGCGCTAACACCTCCGATGGCATGGGGCCTAGCCCACTGCAACCTATGATCGTCTAGGAAGAACTTGGATGGGTTGAGTGCACACCTACCATGCTATATGTCTAACTCACTCCAATAGCATCAGATCACATACGTCACCTTCTCTTTTGCTGGGTGCTCACGCCTGTGGAGGTCAGAAGCTGAGGCTGGGTGTCCATCTTGTTCTGAGACAGAGGCTCTGCCTGAAGGTGGAGCTCACCAACCCATCGTGCAGGTCTAGCTGGGACCTGTCTCCACAGCCCAAGTGTTAAAAGACTGCAGGTTCTAAGGATCTGACTCCTGGTTCTCATGCTTACACAGCAAGCGCCTTGCTGACTGAGCCTCCTCCTACCCCCACTGTGTCCTTTTAAAGTAATAAATTAAAAGGCTTTATTTGTATATATAAATTAATTTGCTTTGGATGAGCTGTGTTTTGAAATACAATTCAAGGTCAACTTTTAGCTTTACAAGAGGAAATTCTCTCTTTTTTTTTTTTTAAACAGAAGGGGTGTGAGGCTGAGTTCAAACTCCCAGCACTGCTTCCAATGGACTTTGCTACATTTTTTTATTTGCACTAACACTTCCAATGGCATTTTTGTTTTCTAATAAAAAGGCCACATTGTTTCTCTCAACACTTCTTCAAAGCCCACCTCACTGACAGTGATTTAAGCTCCTTAGCACATTGATTGTGATATTATCCTAAGTTCTAAAACATCCACGAAACATCAGGATTTTTCCACTCCTTGGACATTTAGAAGACATAGATGCCAAGGTTTATAATCACAACTTGATCACCATTTATTGTTAAATATTGGTATAACTGAAAACCAATTATCTTAACAGTATACCATAGCTTTCTGGAAAGAAAAACATCACACAAAATGAAAAAGAAGATGAGGAAACATGATCTCTGGGTGTTGGATCATACTTAGAAAGATAATATTAAATATGCACTCGTCTCTGCGTTCCGTGTGGAGAAGCATGGGTTGAAGAAAGGGGGCTGGGCCTATAACCCAGTTAAACGGAAGTTCTGGCCGTCCTCTGCAGCGAGAAGGTGCGCACGCCAATTCTGCATCACATGCTTAGACGACTGGAGCAAACTCCACCCACAGTGCACGCATGGGGCTTTGACACTTTCCTTTTCCTTTTCTGTAGATCACAATGTTTCAACATCATAATGATCTATTTATCTGAAAGACTTTCCCTCTGGAACAGCCTAGGACCCAATGCCACCATGCCTCTGATAGGCACAGTGATCAATCAAGATTCCACCCCTCCACGTGGCCCACACACTACATTGTTCTGCTTGTTTCACACCACCGAAGCAAATGAAGACGATTCCTGTACACCAGTTCTATACCTATACCTAACTCAAAGCTACTATATGATATCAGCGATCATATTGTTATATATAAGAAGATATAGATCATTAGTTCCTAGGCATTGTACCATCTAGAATTAAATGGCTACATTTAAGACTACCTAGTCTTAAAAATTGCTTTCCCTGCCCAGCCCTTCATTGCTTGTCCCATGGAAATCCCAATAAACACCAGCCCAGTCTCCTCCCTAGCTCCTCTTGGTGTCTCCAGGCAACATTGTTGCTTCCCCACGCCACCAAGCCCTGGGCTTACATGTTCTGAGAAGCCATGAGCACAATAACTTCTTCTCCTGAGCCACTTTCTCATTTCTCAATGACCATACATTCCTAACGAAGAGCAGCGTGTGAGCAGGACTGTGGAGACTTCTTTTATTTCTCTCTCCACCTTGTAAAACACATAGAATGATATGGAGATAAACCTCCCTTCTGCTTGCAAAAGAGGTGCCCAAGGAAAGCCGCCTAACAATTCTGTAAGCAAAAGGAAATTCTAGACGAACGTCTCGCTCAGGTTAACACAAGAGAAAACTGTGACGCCGACTGGAAAGGCGAGGTCAAGAGAACTCCAGTTCGATGCACCTGCTATGGAATATGTTAAATTGTAATTTTGTCTAGGAGACACTCCCCTTCCCACCTCACCTGCTCACCCACCCCTTTTGCATTCAGCTCCATAAACAGCAGTTATCCCCCATTATAAAACAGTTGACGGTTAAAGGACTGAGCCAACCAAGAACGTACAGTCTTCCATAACTGACATTTACAGCATCGGCCTTGGACTTCTAATCTTTCCCAGACGGGCACACAAATCAATCCATCAGCTCATAAAGGTGTGCTTTTTTAACCTCTAAATCAGATGGGATTGGCCAGAAGTGTCTGGCATGTCAAACTGCTAATCACTGCTGCCCTCAGCTTAGGTTGAGGCAGGGTTGCACTGTAACCGACATCAGCCTGTGGGAAACCCATTTAACTGTCACACACCCCTGCCACTCCTGCTAGCCCTTAATTAAGCCTAATGCCTTATGCTTTGACCTTTTGTTCCAGCCTATTAACCCTATCCAGTACAAGTTCAATTACGCTACACTAAAAACTTTGCTGTAAAATATTAAATGCCAAGCTCCAAAAACCATAAGGGGTATCATCTTAACTTTAGGTTCTGGGCACCTTGATACTCAATGCATTCAAAAGGAAAAAAAAAATGAGTTCCCTTCTGAAGCCATGCTGATTTCTACAGAGAAGAACCCCATCTCCGTTCCACCAACCTCCTTATTTTATAAAAAGAACAATTCAGAAAACGTCAAATGACTCACCCATTTCACAGCTCTGCCACAGCTCTCAAACACCACAGTGTCTGTGATTAATACTATGGTCAGCATTACAGCATTAGGAAGACAATACTACTTTTCAGTACCTATTAGGATACGTTATAGATAATGGATGGATGGATGGATGGATAGATAGATAGATAGATAGTCCTGAAACACAATAAATCACAATTTCAATGTAGTTTAGAAGTGATGTTTCCTTTCTCCTCCAAGAGTTCCTCCTCTTCTGGACTCACTTCTTTTGCTTTTTAGAAACAATATCACCATGGTCACAGAGGACTGTCAAGTACTGCAACACCCCCCGAGGTAATATGACGAAAGGTAATGTTGTTCTAATGTTTCATTGACAAGTTTGATTGAGCCAATAATTTGAGCTACAGAATGTAGAATCGCCAGACAAACATATATATACATATATATACACACATATATATGTATATATATACATATGTATTTATATATGTATATATATACATATGTATTTATATATGTATATATATATATGTGTGTGCGTGTGTGTATGTATATGTGTATATATATATGTGTATATATATATATATATATATATATTTCTGAATAGATCTTTTTTCTACACATGTAATTATGGATTTCTGTTCACTTACAAGAATCTCAAAAATCTGAACCAAGAAATATTAGAACTTCACAGCAGGCTAAATCAAACGCAGTCCAAGTTGGCATGCTCATTTTATACATAGCAACCTGCTTCTCATTCTCCTTCCGTATACCTCACACCACTACCAAAAAAAAAAAAAAACTTCTTTATTGCTTTCACTGTAACATAACAATTAAAACACAGTGCCATAAAATGTAAAATGTCTACAGCAACTGGGATAAAAGGCAGGGTAAGTTTAGTTTTGTGGGGCTGGAGAGCTGATGACTTAGTGGCTAAACCTGCTTATAAAGAGGACCCACGTTCTGGTCCCAGCACTGCATCTAACAGCTCACAACCTGGGGTAACTGCAGCTCCGGGGGACCCGAGGCTCGCCAGCTCACAGGACCTCCACGCATGCTGCAGATAAACTCACACAGACACACTCGCGTAACCATGAATAAAAATAAAGATAACTTAGCTTTACCCTGTCAAAGGATTAAAACCAACGTTTTGCCATTTTGTTTGCTGCCAAAAGGACCTATTTTTAAACTGGCTTCTATATTAATATTCTTAACTACGTCGAATTCTCAACCTCACAGGTTTAAGGTAACCTTCTATTAAACGGAATAGGAATGTCTGCAGAAGCAGAGCCGTTCAGATGTGCGCAAGCGCACTAATAATTCTACTCCAAAGGGAGGGAGCTTTAAGGGAAACTAATCAGGGGTATGTTCATGATGCTAGAGCAATGCCCTCAGAGAAAGGAATCGGGGCACTTCTGGGAGGAACATACCAGAAGGGATAAGGTGTGAAGCTTGTGGGTGAATAACTGGTCGAACTCAAGAAACACCTGACATTCACTGCCAGGGACAGGTGATGTTATCCCCACTAAAGTCTTTGTCTCGAACTGGTGAGATGGCTCAGCATGTGCTGCCAAGCCAGACGACCTGAGTTCAACCCCTGGAACCCAAGTAGTGGAAGAATACCAAGCGCCACAAGTGTGCCCTGACATGTTCGCCGGCGGGCGGGTGTGTGCACCGTACATATACACACACACCACATACATACTACACACACACACACATATACACACTACATACTACACACACCATATACATACTACACAGACACATCACACACAGACACATCACACACACACACACAAAACCTTGTCTTCACAAAACACAAACCCATGTTAAACTCATTTTAAGAACACTGTTAAAGATCAAAGCTAATAACAATATAGGTTTTAATAATATGTACATACCTAGATAATATATACACTTTATTTAGCCTTGAAACTAAATCTCTCAGCAGCTGGATTATCTGAACTTCACTTCCATATCATTTTGTTTTCTGCCTCCCATCAGCAATTACTAATTATCAGTCATACAATAACACTACAGCATGACAGGATTCGGATCCAGCAGAGCAGGCCTGTCTTTAAACCCTACAAGGGGCTTTGAATCCTACTGACACCTACAGGATAGCAGGCTTTGTTTGGGTCTTCAACCATTCTTGATAAGTTAACTTTGTAGGACTACTAAAAAACGAAATTATCCAGGTGTGGTGGCCATGCCTTTCATCTCTGTATCTAGGAGACAGAGACAGTCCTATTTCTGAGTTTGAGGCCAGCCTGGTATACACGGGTAGTTCCAGGACAGCCAGAGCTACACAAGGAAACCCAACCTCAAAACCAAAAAAGAAGAAAGCAAAAGCAAGCACTGTCCCACGGACAGATGACACCTTCCCACCCTCAAACTTAAGTCTATGAAGTTTGTTAGGTGGTTGGTTGGTTGGTTTTGCTTGAGACAGGGTTTTGCTCCCCCTGGCCCTCCCTCTCTCTATCTCCTTGAACTGAGTCTGTAGACAGGGCTGGCCTAGAACTCCAGAGGTCCCACTTGTTCTGCCTCCCCTGCATCACCACATCTGGCTAGAAATAAAATCTGAAGATGTGTCTCACAGATGCGTCCATCTTCCAAAGCAGTCAAATCCACAGGATTTAACCTGCCCAGTCGGTCAGCCCCTTCAGGCTGGTATATAAGTGACTCAGGAAACTTCTTAAGAGGTTCGGAAATACCTTTCCACTTCGTCAAAAATTAATATGGAATAAAGAAATGAGATGTTGTCTACAGATTTTGCTAAACATATTTTCTAATCTAATTTGTATAATTTGAAGACACTTACTATTTATTATAAAACACATTTCATTTCAGTTGTCAATTAATTACAATGTCACCAGCAGATATGATCATTTTTCTCCCATAATTAATACAACTGAAAAGAAGATGGATCTTAAGCGTACAATATTATTCCTTTTAGAAGTGCTCATTTAAATAGACCAAAGAAATGAAGAACAAGTATGAATCGCTCATAAGTTCTACATAAGCAAATGTCATAAACCAAAGATTGAGAATGCTGTAATCCTCATCAACCAATCTTCCAGGACTGCACAGCCTCCTCCGAGGCAGGCTCTAAGGTACTAACAACCTATCAATGAGCATGCATGGCGTTTACTGTCTACTGAGAAGAGACACCAGACAAATAGGGCCCCTAGGATCAGTGAATACACAACAGTGTGTGTGAGAGAGAGAGAGATCACACGTCAGGGCCTTCAGGAAGCTTCTGAACTCTTTCACCCCCTCATTATCAGCAGGACTCTTTCTTCCAATGTGCCTTCCAAGGCGAGGCACTGTCAGCTTGTGGCCTGTGTCAAAGGCTACACACAGTTCTGCTTGCTGTGTCCCTCTGTTCTAGGAGTGCAGACGAGGGTCTACTTGGTTCAAAGCACATAAAAAACCACACGTTCCATGCTCGATGGACTAAAAGGATCCCACGCAACATCTTTGATAGTTTAGAGCATCGCTCTTCAGTAAGAGTCGTCTGGTCACACAGTCAGCTCATGGTGCCAGGTCCTGCTAAGTCTTCCAATAGGAAGCTCTCCTGTTGCTTTTTAAAACTATTATATATATATACTATACTATAGTTACATCATTTCTTTCCTTTTCTCACTACAACTCTCTTTCAAATTAAATGGCCTCTTTTTTCTTAGTTGTTGTTAAGTGTGTGTGTGTGTTTATTTATAAACACATAAATTCAACCTGCTCAGTTCATATAATGTTATGTGTGGGTACCTGTCCAGGACTGACTATTTGGTCTTAGTTAACCAATGGGGGTGCTCTTCCCTGTTTCTTCAACTCTCAGCATCCCTTAGTGGCCTGAAGTTCCTTGTCTAGGGGAACCCAGAACCATCATGTCACTAAACCAGCAGAATCTCCAACTGCATTCTAAATATTTGTCCTTAAAACCACATTATAGTCTTCCCTTCTCAGCAAGAAAACTTCTCCTTGCAGCAGACCAAGAGCATCATGGAAAACCAACACGGATCCAAAAGTGGGAGTCCTGTGCCTACGCCTACGCCTATGCCTATGCCTATGCCTTAGGAAAACCGGGTAGAAAGTGAGAGAGACAGGGAATCCAGGAGTTTGCTATAAGATAGTGAGTGTCTCCTAGACACATCACAGAAGCCGCGCCCTGAAGTCTCACCAACAGGACTTCCTAAAAAATGAGAGAGAGAGAGAGAGAGAGAGAGAGAGAGAGAGAGAGAGAGAGAGAGAGAGACTTGAAAACCGATGACTTTGATAGACAAGCTAATGTGGAAGGAAGAAAGCCCAGGAAACCTCAACCCTGTCTCTACTTAAACAGAACTGAAAATGCTTGAAGACACAAAGCAACGTATCTGCGCAATCTCGCACATACCCGTGCTACAAAAAGGCCTACGATTATACAAAGTCAGAGGACTATGAAAAGAATCCAAGGCTACCCTGAAGACCCCAAGAAAATGATGTCCCAAGGCTACAGAGATGTACCTGCCCACCACTTGCCCTCCGGACCCAGCGCTGAGAGCAGATTACAGATCTCTCCTATCCAGTCTCGATTCCTTCCTGGGCCGCATCAGAAACAGAAGCCCAGGACTGAAACAGACATAAATCAAGACCTGAGCTTCCATCCTGGGTCTACCCAGACGCCAACTACATAATCTTTATAGTTAAATTCATACAGGCTCAGCTCCTCCTTCTGGAGATTTTGAAGTTAACAATGACAGAAACTATTAACAAATTCTGTTAATCGATCCCCTGGATCGATTGGGGTTAGTATAAGAAATTCAAAAAGTAAAGGTGGGCAGTATGAAACAGAAAGGATTAAGATGGAAGAAAAAGAAATCACTCCTAAGTCCCAAGTACACTTGAATGCTTGTACTAAAAGAGGAAGCAGGGCCAGACCCCCACCCACATGGTGTGTGCTTAACTTCACCCCATCCACAGTTTGTTCAAGTTTGTCCCTGGTTCTTCCTCTCAGAAATAAGACTCAGACTCAAAACGTATTTACAAATGCCTTGGCCATGTAGCTACTGACTAGATCATAACTAAAATAACCTAATTATTTTAACCTCCATTTGGCCACATGGCTGGTATATGCTCAGGGGCCATGCACCCTTCTCCTCACATCTTCCCCCAGGCTCCCTGCAACCCCTGCTCCTGGCTCTATCCCAGAATTCTTTCTCTTTCCAGATGTCCCACCTTCTAATTCCCTGCCTAAGCCATAGGTCATCAGACGGTTGACAAGCAATGGCATCCATACAATACACAAGATGATCTCTCTTCTAACAGCTTTCTCTCAGGTCCTCTTCCATCCTGAAGATATACCATGCCATTATTTCAATTTATGAAGATTCAAAATTCAGTACTGGTTCAAATGGGGAGTTTGGGACCTCCCCAGCCCCAGAGCTATGCAAGGCCTTGGGGTTTTGCCTCAATGGTACAAAGTTTGTGGAGACTAATAAACTACCAGAGGGTCAAATACAAACTCTCAGCCCAGCCCTGTGTGCTATCCCACAGATTCAGTCTATTTCAACGAATTCAGTCAAGGCGTGGGAGGGTTAGAAAAATAATACGTAATCGGAGACAGAAGATTTTCGTCCCCAGCTTGCTCACGTTTAAACTTCCTCTCTTTTCTTATTTAGCTATAATAAAAAACAACTATTCTCTTAATAAAAGATAGAACAAAAAAACCCTGTTCTTGTAGCTTTTATGGGAATCCTTTATTTCCCAACATTTACTGAGCAATTCGCCATCCAAAGCACACTACAAGATATTATGTATATTCGCTTTCTGTGTCACTCTACGTCTGCAATACAGTTCCAACTTGTGCCTTTCGGTGTTATGAGGAAGTACTCAGTTAGAGTGGTTTGGGGTTCAACATTCCATAAATTTTAAATAAGTGAAGTTAAAGGGGGGGGGGGCGGAGAGGTTTATAACTCCATTCCTCATGGCCTGAACAATAAAAGCGCATGGCTGGTGTGTATTTAAAACTGTACTCTGTGCTGCAAGCCCCCAATTGAAGACAGCTCCCTCCTCATCAAGCTCTACTGCCCCTAGGAAGCCACGTCTTCCTTATCTCTCTCAATAAACTCACAAATGCCTTATCCATTTTCTGTTTGGAGCTCGGAGACTCCTTTAGTAACATGCCATATAGTCTTTAAGAAACCCACTGTGGTTGAAGAAAAGGTAGTAAAAACAAACCAAAAAAAAAAAAAAAAAAAACACATTAAGAATGGTCAAGAGTCACGATTTTTCGACGGAGAAAGCTATGGCACTTGGCTACCGCAGTCCTCTGAAGTAGACAAACACAGTCAGCCTTGGGAACACCAAGATTAAGACCATGACAGGCTATTTTAATGAATTATATCAGGAAACACAGTGGCATTCGTTCGTTGCCTTGAAGCGCACTGCAGTAATTCTGTGGTACACTTCACGAGAGCTAGCACTGGCAGGAGAGTGCCCTTGGGGGCTAAGTTTGGGCGAAAGTGGCCAGTTGCCCTTGGAACTACATTTGCCTCTGGTTAAGGGTAGGCAGCTGAGGAAAAGCATGGAAGACAGGCCTTCCCAGAGAAACCAGGCTGGGAGCATCAGGCTGGGAGGCTTGTCCTCGCATCCTGGGTTCTGTGGTTATCAGGTAGGAGAGCAAGGCTTCCTCAGGGCTTCCTGAATGACAGCTGGTCGCTAGTTTCCTTTTCCAAAGATGGCTTATTCTCATGGAAAATGAAATTAGCTGTGTGACCTCAGGCAAGTGACTCTGGCAAACCTAGTGGGCTGGGTTTCTGTATCTATAAACTAGAGGAAATAATATCCATTCATCTCTTGGGGGGGGGGGGGGAAGGGGGGTGGTACGCAATTGTTTTAAAAGAGAAAAATTCATGTGAGCTGGCCAGAACATGAGAGCAGGTGCCACCTCGGGGTGAGTCCTCTTCCTTTCTCCCTCCTCTGCTCCTGCTCCTCCTGCTGGGCGGGCAGAGGGGGTAAAACAGTAAAAGTCGCGGACCAATGCTACTTCTGCGCATGTCAAGTCACCCCCACTCCTCTAAAAGCACCAGTTTGAAATCATGAACAACAACACGTCCTAACATAAAACAGCGGAACCTCAGAATTTAAAATCACATCGGACCTCTCCCACTACTGGCTGTCGTTGCCGAGGGAGACAAAAGGACTTCCCTTTTACCAGAACTGATTTAGGAGAAGACTCTACACAAGAGAAAGAAATGTAGAGTGAGAAAGCGGAAGTACTATTTTTAATGTCCTTTCGCAAAAAAAAAAAAAAAAAAAAAAATCAAACCCTACCCCGTCCCGTGCGACCCTTTAGTGTGAATGATCCTTCTGGGGAAACAACGCAAGAGTGTCATTAATTCGTTTGGAGTTTTCCAATATCTCCCAATGTTTTTTCCTTCTGCTCCTCCACCCTTATTTTGCTTCCTTTCCAGTGTATAAATCCTCTCTAATGATTAGATTACTAAAAACTCAAAATTCTGAAATCGAAAACGTAAAACTTGGTTTTCCCCAATACATTTATCATTCTTTGCCTAAACATCTCATCTCTTGGGCTGCAGGCATGCTTCAGTGGTAGGAACACATACATGCCTACCATGCACAAGGCCCTGGGTCCCATCCTCACCACCACACACACACACACACACACACACACATACACAAATAGCCATCTCTCTCTATTCCTAGAGAAATTCCTCAAGAAGTCCCATTTTGTGCAAAACTTCCAAATCTCAAATTTTGACCGCAACAGTATGTCAGGTTCAAGCCCACATCAAAAACCATATCATAGTATTTATTCTCACTCAAAGCTTGTATCAAAGCTAAATTTCCCACCTCACTCTAGTAAGGCTATATTAGCATCTGACATTTTTAATGAAGTGATATTTAGCATGGTCAGGTGATATTTAACATGCCCGCGTGTTATGTCTATGCAAATCCAACAATTAAAAGGTCATAACCACAAGCAGCTAGCTTAACCACTACATGCAAGTATAGTGCCGTTACTACCAGCTTTCCTCCTGACTTTATGGTAACTGCCCCGCCATGTCTACCTTCCAGAAGCAAAATACTCACAGCAAACTATCAACAATGCAAGCTGCCAACTCCTTAGCTCCGGGAGTTGCCCACAATCCTTTACAGCAGGTAGAAAGTGCAGGCTTCAAAAGGGGTGGCCCTGCTTATCAGGACAGGCTTTCTTAATTAGTAGACTAAAGGTGCTCTCAGTAAACACCAGCGTGAGGCTGCCGGAGTCTTCCTTATCTGCGTGGGTGGGAAACTGAGGCTGAGGGCTTTGAAGCAGGCGACTAAATCAATGTTTGTGGAAAGTCTCGACTCGGGCTAGTCACTCCAAAATGAAGGCAAACAAGCCCTAACTTCCTTCCACCCTTAAATGTGTTTGAACAACAAGAGGTGGGTTTTAAGTCGGAGCTTTTCATTCCTAGCGGTGAGAATTCCACTTGCAGGAAGTGAGAACTCTGAGTGGAGAGGTAACCCGGGGCAGGCTGAGATCTCAAGGACTATTCACTCTATCAGATGCTAATTCTATTGCCCAGGGTCTTAACAAAAATCCTAGGTGTGCCCCAGTCCTGTTAATTGAGAGAGGAAGGAAGATTGAAGGAAAGAAGGAGAGAGAGAGGTGATCAATACTCGGACATCACAATTACCTTTCCAGCCGGCTTCAGGGTACGCTGCAGTCTTGCTTAGCATTACTTCAGCCAAAACAAACAAACGGATGAATCATAACTTCTAATTATCCATGTGACTTTCTTCAAGTATAATCTCTCTTTAAAACTAGCATAACATTACAAATATTTTTTTCTAGCCTACAGATAGTATGCTTTTTCTTCAGAACCCAAGTGACTTCTTTCTTGTTATTGGGGGGCTGCCAGCCCTTCTGCGTTCTTCAGGCTTGCGTCTCTCCATAGCACTCCTGGGGTTCTAGGCTAAAGACTCATCCCTAGCCTGATTCAAACCCCCCCATACAACTGTAAAACGGACCACAGCTTTTACAAAGTCCACACCTCCTCTCCACCTTGTGAACCTAACAAAAATCGTCTTGTTCAAGGCATGTTGATGATCAATAACACCACAAGTTTTATAATGTTTTGTTTGCCGTGTCTGCAAGAAAGTGTGGGGGAGGGGGGGTCACTTACGTTATCAAGGCCCATGATACAGAATATACAGTAAGAGCTACAAAAACAAACAAACAAATAAATAAATAATGACATAACTTCCTGGTAGTCCACATACCAGTGTTCATCACGAAAAACTTATATTTCATTCCCATAGCAAAACAAAAGTTCTGTCTGTAATAAACTGCGACTTAATGTTCAGAATTTCTACACACTGGTATACATACAGAGTGATTGAACATTAAATGCCAATAATGAAAAATGAAAAAGAAAAAAAATGATGGGTAGCTACATCAAATATTTGTAAGGAAAGCCCGATGAGCTTTCTGGTTCCTCTGCTGTCCGTCCATCCCCTCCCTTGGATAACCAGACAATATACTTCAAGCCCTCTTCCTGTAGTCAGGTACGCCCAGCCTTCTCCATCATGAGATTCTCTTAAAGGAGCAGCAGCTCCACGTCACCATCTAAACCTCAGAACTCAGTTTTCCATGTCCACAGCAAGGCTTAAAGAACTCCAGATCTTCTACAAGAACTGATGAAAGAAACAGGGAAACGATATCCAAGGACCGACCTCCTTGGTTCTATTCTGGCACCCAGGTTTGACATTCCACTTCAGATACACAAGAAGAACATTCAACAACCAAATGTGAATCTGCACAAAGGGAGGACCTGTCATCTCATCCTCTACAACAATCACTATTTATATAATATTGCTGGCCTCATACGAGGGAATCCATTACCATCAGCAATTCCCGTCCCCACTCCAGCATCAGATGCAAACAGGAATGGGAAACAGGATCTCTTTCCTCCATTCACTATTTGTCCATCCCCATGGCTGCACAGATAGATCCTAGCTCCATCCCAAAGGCTGCCTCATCCCCTCCCTGACAAGCCTGGCTTTTTACCTTTCCCCCAGTTCATTATAGTGTTAGGTTTCTGACTGTTGTTATCCGAATACTACTGAATGAGAATGCTCATCCGTGGGTTCTTGAAAAACTACAATCAAACGGTTTAAGTCACAGATCCAGGAAGGACCCTACCATATTCTGTCCAAAATAATAATAATAATAATAATAATAATAATAAATTCATTAACTCTTCAAGAGAAGTCAGGATATTTTAAATTAAAATGTTGTCTCCGGTTGGATGATAAGGACATCCAGGGTTTTGCTAAGAACAGCAAACGCTTTTTCCTCAGTCATCATCCCTGCATGCGTAAAGCATCATTTGGAAATGCAAAGCCCATTGCTGAGGGTGTATGGGTCACCTGAAATGAAAGGTGGGAAGGTACAGAAGAAACCTCACCAGGCCACAGGGACAGAGCGAAGTCAACAAGTTAAAGCAGTCTTCACGGAATGAAGGGAAGTGGCTAAGGATACAGAACTTGTTTATTTTAGCTAGGGAGGATGAGAGGGGAGGAGTGGGGAAGGGAGTGGGGGTGGAGAGAGAACCCAAGTGACTAGCCCACAACTTTAAAAAACTGTGTCAGGAAGCCTAAATTTTAATACATAAAAGAGAAAAGGGGACTCGTCGCACTTTAAAAATGAGCAATTTTTTTTGTCCTGATTAAAATTTAAATGCCTTAAACATATTTTTAGCTGAACGATCTTTTAACTTCATACATCAAAGTGTTTACTGTTCTGGAAAGACAGGAGTTACTTGCCATCTTCAGACTCCCCCTCCCGCCCCCCCCCCCAAAAAAGAATGTAACACCTTTAACCTCCTAGGTCCTAAGCCACTCTGATTTAAAATGATCTCCGTGTCATGGTCTTCTGCTGCTGGTTTGCGATGAATGTATGTGATTAAGAATAACCTCTTTTCCTCTCAACTGTCTGGAGAGCCAGGGATGGCAGATCTATCCTGCTCTCCCTATGTGTTCCATTAGATTGACATATTTTTGCCTCATCTGTCACCTTCCTCAAAACTCTGCTTTCAGATAGGAGTTAATTCATTTTTTTGGTTGTCCTCGATGTTCTAAAATAGTGATGTCTGGCAGAGTGAATACAGTGCTCTAGTTCTCTCTGTTCGGCTGATATTTAATTAAAGATCTGGGAGGCCATCTTTCAGGCGACACCGTGGAAGGAGGGGCCTTACTTCCTCCTTGGACAATGTGATAAGCCACATGGCAGAGGGTGCCTCCTTCAGGCCTCCTGTTTTAACAGACTGCTTCCCTGCATACAGTCCTCCAGCAGGACAGGTTATATAGCACTTCGCTTCACACTGACTGTATGCGCAAACACCTGATCCCACAGGCATTGACTCTCTACTCTCTAACCTTCTCCACATCCAAAATGTTGCTAAGTGGCACCATTCCTCCCTCTCTGTATTTTTTTAATCATAGCTTCTGTGTAACACCCCCCCCCCAGAACCTCCCAAGGCACTGAGAACACTTATTTTGTAATATTTCTTGAATCTCTAATAACACAGGAAAATCTTTGCACAGTCAGAGCCACCTTGGAGCACAAGCTCAAGCTAAAAGAAGCTATCTTTAAAAAAAAAAAATTTTTTTTTCTTTTGAATTAATATCTTCTGGAGACTAGCCCACTTGAGTTGATATGTCATAATTTTTGATTCCGAAAGCGGCATGGGTAATTTAAATTGGCACTTGCTATGCATTACTGAAATAATTGTTCTCCGGGATGGCCTTTGGAAAGCCTAAACTTCTTAATCATGTTTTGACTATACAGGAGCCATAAGGGACGTGTCAACGTAAGCAAACTCCAAGAGCAATAGACTAACAAACAGACTCTAGGTGGTGGTATAGGTTATTTTTTATCACAATGTTTTGCTCTTAAAACTGGAGGAGTCAAAGCCTTGGCCTTATCCACAAACATTTTGCCATTGCTAACGCACAATATTTTCAGATCTCTCTCGATTATAAAAACTCAAGTTCTGCAAAGTTTGGAAACACAGGTAGGTGGCTCTAAGTCTTCTTGTAGCCACTGAAGCCTGGTGAAATTTCAAGTATCTTGAAGGCACTTCACGGAACTCATCGGTAGACCAACAAGCAAGCAACCAAACTGCCCTCCTTAGAGTGTGTATGTCTACTTTTTAAGTATATTTTCTTCGTGCTCCAGTCCCTGAAAGGCTAAGTGTGGAGAGAAGTGTCCCCAGTAGAGTTATTATAAAACAGGCTGGAATAAGTATCGGGTTTGCAGGTACCGCCTGCTACAATCCTGACTCTCCTTCCTTGTCTATAGTAACTAAGTCCTGTACAGAAAGTTCCTCTGGTGTTGAAGTCCCTGAGTCAATTAAACCCTGTTGGATATTACCAAACTGCTGGGCAAAACCAGGGCAACTCACTTGGAAGTGGAAGATTTCAACATACTCCAGACAGCAGCCACTCTTAGGGGCTGTGCAGAGGAAGCACCGTTTGTTTAGAAAGTCGACTTATTTCACCAACTCTTAGACAAAGGTGGCAACCTGATGATTAAACACTGGATAATTGCATCTGGAAGAAGATGCCGCCCACTTGCTAAACCTGTGATTCACTAATAAGCAGGTTCAATGTAATTCATAACTTTAAAGAATTACTAAAGCCCCTGCTTTACAAAACCCAAGAAATACAGACCACACATCATTTAAGCATGTACTCGTATACACAGACAGACAGACATGCCAATCTTGGTTTACTTTTAGACTGTCTCTCTTTTTCTAAAAACACGGTTTTCCTTCAGTGTCACAATCAGCTTACATGAGCAGACAAACTCCAGCCTGGTGCCACACACACAAAAAAAAAAATGAGTTAAAAGTTCTTGCACCTAATCATGCCCGGACTTTCCCCCAACTAAAATGACCCATTAATTAAAACAACAACAACAACGGCAAAGTATTTTAACGTGAAATTACCTAACGTTCCGTTTTTCGTTTACGACCGCCAGAATCCAATTAAATTACTGACATGATGGAAGGTAGAAACTCCTGGAATGCCTTAGAGATCAACATGTGTCAGACTCTCTGCCTGTCCGCCTTTTAAACACAGTGGATTCCTTTGTTCCTTCAATCTGAATATCAACTCCTGATTAAAATTTGGAAACTACTTTGGAAAGGGATAGGAGGGTCTGGGGAATGTTTGCACGCTAGAGGGTTTCTTCTAACAACAATAGTATTAAAGGAGGACAGTGGCACTAGAGAGGAGAGCGGTCTCCCCGGACTTCACCAGGCTCACGCGAGTGAACCCCCTCTCGGATGCTGGGGGAACTGGGCTGAGGCCTCGGGTGCAAGGAGCCTCGCCCTCCCTCGGCAAGCGGGGAGCTCGTGCCCAGCAGGCCGGGCCTGGGGCTCAGCGCTGTCCCTTCTCCGAGTTACTTTTCCCGGCCGGGGATCGGCGAGCACCGCGCAAGGGAGACAGCAGCGATAGGCGGGGAGCAGCGCGGGCGCCACCGCGAGCACCGCTGGGCGGCAGGACCGAGCGGCGCGGCAGCCAGCGCCCGGGGCTCGGGGCCAACGGGGGCAGCCGGGCGGGCGAGCTCAACCGGGGCCCCGCGACCCGGCTACCCGCGTGGGTCCCGGCGCAGAACACCCAGGGCGGCTGCGCCCCTCGCGCCAAGGCTGGCACGGACGAGCCCGCGGCTGGGAACTCCACAACTTGGCGGCTGCGCCGGCCGGGCCCGCGAGTTCCCGGGGAGAGCCGGAGCGGGGCGCGGCGGAGGGCTGTCCCCGGGATCCGTGTTCCCGGAGCTCCCCGCGGGCCTCCCCCGGCCTCCGCCGCCTCCACGGGCCGCGCACCCAGGCCGTGCCCGGGCGGCGCGGCGTCCGCTCCCGCGAGCTCCGCACGGAGCCCGGGCCGCGATTGCCACTCACCGAGGCCGCCGCGGCTCCGGGCCGCCGATCCGCGTCGCTCCCTCCTTCCCAGGTTAGCCGTGCCCTGCGGCCGCGCGAGGCCACGGGCGCTGCGCTCGGGCGGGCTGGGGCCGGCTCGTCCTCCGCCTGCGCCGCGGTCGCCGTCGCCTCCCGAGTTCGGGGCTCTGCTGCAATGTCTGCGAGGCTGACTTTGAGCGCCTCGCTCGCCGCCCGCCCGCCGCAGCCGCGCTCCTCCCTCCGCCGCCGACTTCGCGGCGGCCGGGTCCCTCCCCTCGCTGCTCCACGCCATTCAGCTCTTCAGCCAAGTTTCTTAACCCTTTTCTGCCCCTCCCTCCCATTGTCACCCGGGCCGAGCGCGCACCCGGAGGCTCGGCGGAGCCGGGGAACCCACCCGGCGTCTGCAGGCCTCCTCGCCCGGGCTCCGGGTGGGGGTCCGAGACTGATCGGCCTTGAAGGCAGAGAGAGGACGCGGTTAGTCCCGGAGAAGGAGGGGGTGATGTGCTTCCCGAGCCGGCGCCCTGGCTTCCCAGCCCCGTCCAGCCAGCCGCTTGGACAGATTGCCCGCTAGGGGCCAGGCGATCGCCCATGTCACCCGTGCTGGGGCAAACGCTGGGGGCACCACAGGGGCGTCGGGGCACCTTAATCCTACCCCAGGTTCCCCAGCCTACGGGCTGGCACCTTAAGTGCCTCCCTTTCTCCCGTTTCACCCCACAAACACGCGTTCTCTTGGCGCCCTTTACCCACCCTCAATTTCCACCTCCTTAAAATCTGTGTCCCGCTCAAATCCCGGAAGCTACGGCGCTGTATAACTCTAGGTCATTTTGACCCCATGCTCAGCACCTAGTAGGACCCAGTGATAAATATGGCATGATTCCAAGCGGAAAACTGGAAAGGAGACCTGAGGAGTGCACAGCTCAGCTCCCTAGACGGACGCAGGACCCAGGAACCTGGTTTCTCTTCAGCTGCTTTGTCACTGCAAAGTCTCCAGCAGGGTCTGCCCGCCAATCTGCACCACCCCCAGGAAGGATCTGACCCAACAGGACTAGAAGATGGGCTGTCACTTCTTTAAAGCAGCTCTTGCTGGGTTCAGAGTCTCAATAAATAACAATTACATCATGAAGCCAGGGTGGCAATGCGGGGAAACCTGGGTTTCCTGCAGCCTGCTCTCGCTGAACCCGCCTCTAAATTTGAGGTGGGCTAACAGATTGGTGAGGCGAGAAAGTGGAGGGAGGAGAGAAAAATAAGAAACCATGATCTCTTCCTCGCCTTGTGTTTTCTGCTTTTAAATCCTATTCTCTCTACTCCCTTCATATCTTACTTGTGAAGCCTCCTTTTAACGCTCCCCCTACCCCAGATGTCTCGTTTGTTTTTGACTCTAATCATGAAAAGAATTATCTGCAGGAAGACTTGTTGTGGTTGCAGAAGTTGTTTTTGTTTGACAAAAAAAAAAAAAAAAAAAGCTAAAGTACATCTTTGATTCACCCTAAACTCTGAAGTGCTATGCCTGCCTTAAAATACAATTTTGTGGATGAAGCTTTCTACTCTCATACATATGTTTTCAGATCCTTAAGAATTTCGGTAGCATTTGGAAGCAGTTATTGATGCACACCGAAACCAAAAATTATCCAAGTGACCCAACCGTATTCTTTACTGTTATATAATAGCTCTATAGCTGTTTTTTTTTTTTTTTTGATTTTTCAAATGAAAAACGTCTGGGGTATCTTCCCAATCTTTAAAGTAAAGGCAATTTTTCAAATCAATTCTTAATAAAACTATATTCTAGCACAGTCCTGAGCACATGCAAGAAATATTTTCCTTAATGGTGATGATGGTGCATTTTAAAATATTTATTATCTGTCCTCCTAGTGACTCACCTATGCAATCTGTTGTCATCTAAGGTAGTGTCAATCTCACGTAACAGCATAGCACTCGCATATGCCACAGTTCAAAATCTGCTTAAAGCAAATTAGTAAAGGCAGCATTATCTGTCGGACATCATTTATCCCGGATTGACAAAAAGCAAATAATTGCAAATTAAATGACCAGCATAATTGTAACTTATTAGCGCTTTAGGTTTTTTTTTTTTGTAAATATTATACAAAGACATTCTAAATGTATCCCAATTTAATGTGCCTTGTTTTGTTTTGTTTTGTTTTAAACTCAATGTCAGTTTTATTAAAAGGCATCTTTGTGGTAGACTATAGCAGATTCAACAAATGCGTTCAGTTAGTCAAGGTGGTACTGGCCTGTAATCCCAACTACTGGGAGGCTGAGACAGGAAGTGGGAAGGTGGAGGTCTTCTAGAACGTTTTAGCAAGTGCAAGAATGAAGTTCCAAAAGGAGACCCAGTTTTGTAAAACTAAGATAAGGATGAAGCAAAGAGATACTAGTGAGTGTAAGGCAATGGGTTCAAGTTCCTGCAACACACACACCCACACACACACACACACACACACCGCATTTCAAGCTTCTCTTACCAGTAGGCAAACATTTCCTTCTCTTTTGATTGGCAGTTTCTTCTCTGGAACACACTGAGAGTCCAGATAACCTGTCACAATTAATATAAAGGTAAAGTAAGTAATAAATGGCCTGTAAGAGAGTGAAGCTCCCGTGGAGGGCCGCAGTGACAACTGTGGGGACAGATATTTGAGCCCACTCAAGTGTCACTCTGAAAAACATTATTCTCACATTTTAAGGAGGTTTTAGATCTCCGAGATTGCCCTAGCAAGCTAAATCTTGTTCTGCTTGCCCAGTATCAGTGCTAAAACACCAACAGCTTTATATTAGACGATGTACCAAAGCGGACCACCCCCACCCAATGTAATAAGTAAAATCCTGGACTCTTCTTGATAACACATGTGTGTTAAATGAACTGCATACCTTATGTAGAATTGCTAATTGTGAGAAGATCATTTTGAGTTTATTCTTTCTGTTAGAAAGAAAATCAGTACTGAGCCAGTAAGATGGCTCAAAGATAAAAGCACTTAGTGCATAAGCCTGGCTACCTGACTCTGATCCTTGGAAACACGCTCCATAAAGTTGTCCTCTGAACTCTGCACATGCGCACAGCACATACAGCCACACAAATACACACAATATTTTTCTGTTCCCAGGAATGGAGTCGCATACATGCTGACTGGTCTCTCCCAGCTCCTATTGTGTATGTAATAATTTTATCTTTATAAAAATACAAGTGTCCAGGCTAGGGGGAATCATTATGTGGATATTGGGGTATAGGGAATGTACAAATGTCTCTGCAGTGATTTGTATTTGGAAGCCAGTTCTCATAAGAAGTGTGTGTAATGTAAAAGATGTCATTCAGTTTAAACACCTAAACCTATGTGTTATACAAAGTCTACCAGTTGGCTCTAGAGACATGGCTCAGTGCTTAAGAACACTGTCTACTCTGTCAGAGGACTCGGGATCAATTCGTAGCACCCACATGGCAGCTCACATCTGTCTTTAACTCCTGGATCTGACACCCTTACACAGATATACATGCAGGCAAAACACCAAGGCAAATAAAATATAAATAAATAAACTTTCTTAATGTTTTTCAGTCCACTGGAATTCAATGTTTTAGTTTATCCTCCCGCGCATATCTACCAGGAGTCTGAGATGGAGAGATTTTCATGTGCTTTTTACACGTCTCCTGTTCAGCATCCTTCACGCCAGTTGTTGTGATGCTAAACTTGTCAACATTCTCCTCTAGAATAAAATCTAAGCCCCGCCCCTGCTCGCATGGAGCTACCTCCAACACGCAGCCTGGTGATGAGCAAAAAGAAGGCATTCTGTAGGCGTTGGCCAAGTGACTGTCATGCCCTTGAGAACAGAGTGGTTATTTTTATCTGAGGTATGGATATTAGGCCAAGGGGGTCAGAAAACATTTTATCAGGAAAATGGTGCTTCGGCTGGCTGATGAAAGGTGAGAATCTGCTAAGTCAGCAGAATGAAAAAAAAAAGGATTCTCCGAAAAGAAATGGAGTAGTGATAGAGTTTTCCCAGTAGAAAGTTATCAGAAAACAGAAATGCACACCACAGAGACTTGAACACATGTGTGCTATGTGTATGTGTGTAACAGATCTCGCGCAAGTGGAACCACTAGTCATTTTGCCACACTCCAAAGAACATGGCATGAATCACAAAAGGGAGTTTCAGGTGTGATTTAAAATTTGCAGTAGCTACATCTCATAGGTACAAAGAAATACTGTTAGCTTGAATTGTATAATTGTATTCTACAATTGATTCAATACATACAAAACATTTTAACCATCTTTCAAAAAGCCAAAAAACAAAAAACAAAAAAACAGGGTATTGTTAAGTAGCCCTGGCTGGCCTCGAACTCATGTACTCATGATGACTGCTGAAGTTATAGGTGTGCACCACTATACTCTTTTGAACACTAGGTTTCCAAAATCCAGTGCCTTCTCACGTCACAACAGCCTGCAGTTTAAGCCACTGCCATATTGAGTCCTACAGTTCTAGACCAGGAAGACTGCAGGAAACTGTACTGGTATCAACAAAACAATCTGTTAAGGGAAAACCTAAAGCTTGTGCAGCATAAGATTTCATTTGACAGTTCCTGGTGTTTACACTGTGTTATAAAGCCCACTTTGTGGGTGTGGAGGCTTTGATACCAATCAGAATCAGTAGAGTTGACATTCTATGTACTGTGTCTTCATTAACCACACTGCAGTGACAACTGTTCCTATTTCTGTTAACGTTGGGTGGGAGACTGTAAATGTAAACTGTAGTTACCGCAGAAATAAAACGCTATACATTTTGAGTTGAATAAGTGAAAATAAACAAACAACAACAAAACAAAACAAAGCAAAAAGAACAACTTCTCTAGAACGCAAGACTACTTCCGGGACTAGTTCCGGTTGAGAGTCATCATAGCTGTAGAAGCTGGGGGATTGCGTCTACCAGCACTTAAATATGGACTTCAGAATCCATCCCAACCACCCCAACCACGTTGGAGGCAGGCACCTATCCCAAGCTGTCAGGGTGAATGTGTGGCAGTTCACTGAGATGGAAAAAAAAAGTCTGAAGGAGCCAAAACAAAGACATTTAGACACCCAGGCTGCAGGTGTCCCTGTAGTTTTCCCTAATGGCACTCCAGCCCTTTCGCTTTCAGTGAGACTTGAGTCCCAAGGTGGGCCTTCTGTTTCTCCACTAATATGGATCCCGAAAACTTAATCTCAAAGACATGCGAGTCTGGAAATGATTATCTACAAGCAGACTAAAGTGTGCACGAAAAGGACAGACACTTCTATGGACTGTGCACGATGTGCCTCGTTCCTTCCCAAACAAGGAAATACACACAATGACCACAGAAGCAAGGGAAATCTGCCAATTTTGATGGCAAATCAGTTTACTAAGTATAAAAAATTAAAGTAAATATTATACAAATGTTCATTTTCAGGATCTGACAAACACATATGAGAACATCATGAAAAACATGACTCAGTTCAGTCAAAACATAATCCTTTTGATTATTGGACATGTCTTCAGATAGCCGTCAACTTAATAAAGTACACATCTTATTTTCCAAATTACTCAGAGGTCTATGGTGACGAAAGTTGTAAAAGAAACTGCACTTATAATGTGTGCAACTGCTTGAATCCCCAGAGGATCAGGGATAGGTATGCACATAGATGTATATCCTTAAAAAACTGTCTGATACTCATAATCATTTCAAAGCCAAGTCAAATAGTCTTCCTTCTTGAAACACAGCATGCTTGGAGCAGACAGATGTGCGAGCATACCTTCCTTTCTACACTTCAATAGAAAGCTAACTTTTCAACCAAGGATGCTGGGATGTTTCAGATACACATATGGACATGTGTCCGTGAAAAAGATGGAGTTCACCATTCTTCGTTCATCTCATATCCAAAACGAACCAAAAATGGACCAGAGAGTTAACAGAAGAACTAAGTGAGAAAACCCTGGAGAGAATACAGCTCAGTAAGTCCTGGTGACCTAAGTCCCTGGTAAAGCAAAACTGTGTGAGGTATAAACAGAAAGTACTAGTGACTAAAGAAAACGCATGCTATTGAAGCATTCTAGACCTAAACAGACAGCTAAGTAGCTTGTGGTTTTAGGACATATAAAAACACAACACATAGGACAGTGGGAAGGATTTTTAAATGTGTGTGTGTGTGTGTGTATGTGTATTTGTATGTGGCAATTTGTTATGCAGCAATAAGGTGTATGTAATATATATGTATGTATATGTACATATATATATATATAGGGTTTTTTAAGTACATGTAAAGAACTCTTACCATTCAAAAATACAAAAAAGAAATCATCTTTTTTTCAATGAGCAAAGTTTCTGGATAGTCTTTTCTCAAGAAGATACACACAAAACACATGGAAACATGCTCCATATAATTAACTATTAGGAAAAGACAAATCAAAACAACCATGTAACAGAATGTCAGACGCAGCAGGCATAGCTATAATGATGAACAAAGACACTTGTCAAAGACATGAGGAAGAATTGGGACCCTCACTTTTTGTCCCTGATTGCTGCATAACAAATTGCCTCAAAGTGTAGTGGCTTAAATCTACAAATGATGGAATGGGGTCCACTGGCAACAGATTCAGGAACAGCCCCTGCTCCAGGTGTTGGGGGACCACATGAAGATCAAGCTGCACATCTGCTGCATATGTGCAGGCCAGGGCTAGGTGCAGCCCATGCTCGCTCTTTGGTTGGTGATTCAGTCTCTGGGAGCCCCGAATGGGGCTAGTTGACTCTGTTAGTTGACTCTGTTGGTCTTCCTGTAGAATCCCTGTCCTTTTGGGAGCCCTCATTTTTTCCTCCAACTCTTCCATAAGACTCTGTCTAATGCTTGGTTGTGGGTCTCTGCATCTTTTTCCATTGGCTGATGGGTGGAGTCTCTCAGAGGACAGTTATGCTAGTCCTGGTTATGCTAGTGTCTGCAAGCATGACACAGTATCATTAATAGTCCCAGGGACTGGATCTTGCCCATGGGTCTCAAGTCTGTGGGCCAGTCTGTGGAACCTGTTTTCCTAACTGGGCCATGGCGTCAGGGCTTAGTGGGAGAGGATGTGCCCACTTCTGCAGTGACTTGATGTGTCAAAGAAGGGTGATACCCAGGGGCCTTTCCTCTTCTCAGAGGAGAAGAGATTAGGAGGGCAGGTGGAGGAGGTGGGGGGCCTGAGATCAGGATGTAAAGTGAATAAACAAACGGAGTAAAGATTGAAGGGGTGAGACTACAAATGGTTGTCTCCGAGATTCTGGGGCTAACACACGCAGGAACTTCTTCATTTCCCGCTTCTGTTATACCCTGTCTCTTGTGGTCGCAAAGATGCTGCTGCTGCTGCTGACATCTCAAGGTTTTCCTGGGTCTGGGGTACCCCATGGTAGTAAGATGCCTCCCCCACTTGACTGTTGGCAGGCCACCTCAGGTCAGGGCAGTGAGGATGTCTCCACGGGTTGCCTGAGTATCATTACCTTGTGAAAGTGAACTTCTGCTAAATCCGGTTATCCAAGAAGAACGGCGATGACGTCACACTGTCCTCCGTGACCTGGACAAATTCACACACAATTACTTCCATTTTATTTTAATTAGAAGTGAGTCACTGGGTTCACTCTAGACTCAAGGGGGACATTCATCTTGAAGGGAGGAGTACCAAGTAATTGGTAGACATATTCTTAAACCACCACGGTTAGATATTGGGTATTTGTTCTCTGGTCTGTCCCTTTGGTTCCCCAAACAAAGATACTTAGAGCAGGCTCACTGTCACCTTTAGGAACAAAACTTACATCGCTTCCTCATATGGCACCACATCTATGACGGCCCAAGATTATAAGATGATATTCAGTCCTCTGCATTGGGGTTCCTTGTAGGTCGACACTCAAAATTCTGAAGATATTCCCAGCAACCAGCACACTTACATTTTCTGCGGTGGAAAGGAAGAGAATCTTCACATGCAAACTCTGTTTGGAGAGGGAAGAATGCACCTCCATTCCACAATAATTAGCAAAACCTACCAAGCAGGAATAGCCAAGACTCTGCCCTATCTTGTTTGACCAGTTCTACACTCACTAGTTCTTCCTCCCAGATGTTCTTTTCTCTTCCTCTCTGCTGTCCCCAGATCTTTTGGGGACATCCCTATTTCACAAATTTCCTCAACACATACACCTGCCATAGGCACTTGGGGGGATATTTGCACTTGGAGAGCTCACAGATTTTAAATATCATGACATGACACAGGTTTATTTAAGTTCCTACAATAATGAACTGCACCAGATAAAGTTGGGGGATTTCTTTGGCAAGATAAATTCAACCAGGTAGTCAGATTGATTTATTTCTACTCCATGGACAAGCTACCACAGCCGAAAGCCTTACCAGGCATGGCTTTCCTGTCTGTGGACTCTGCTTTTATTTAGTGGGCCCTGGACTCTGCCCATCCTCTGGTCCTTAAATTAATGGTGGCTACCTTGAGATCATCTGAAATAATAGGCTTAGGTGGGAAGGCAATACAATTTATCACCTCTTGCTGGCAAAATCACTGGTGCTTTATGACAAGGCAGGAGTCTTGCCTCCTGCTATGCCTGCAGTTTCATGGTCACTGCGGAAAACTCCTTCAATTTGAGGTACAAAGCAGATCACTTTTAGCACTGCGAGACCCAAGTCACTGGGCTCTCCATCAGAGCAGTTAGTCGACAGCGAGAGAGAGTGCCTTTCCTAGCAAATGCTTGCTTGCTTTCTTCTACTGTTGATTCCAGAATGCTTCTTCTAGTCAGCGTTCATCTAACTTATAGGAATCTGCAGGAAATGGCACGCTACTGGCATAAACTACCTCCTACCAATATTTTGAATTTTTATGCCAAATCTCTTAACGTTATAGCCTAAGCTTAGTAAACAGCCTGTTTTTCAAGCTGAGGAGACAGCAGCCTAACCAAATATTTTTACCATGTTAAAAATAGAATTATGTCACTGACTGAGTCCATTAAATAATTGGTACCGATATTATGCAGAAACAATGCACTGATTGTAATACTTTTTTTTTTAACACAGTGTCTCTACTACATAGCTGACTGTTTTGAAACTCATTATATCAGGTAGATCAGCCTGACCTCATAATTCCCAGAGATCTGGTTGCATCTACTGGGATTAAAGCTATGTGCCACCACACTCAGCTAATGTCTGCCATTCTTGATCACAAAGAATAAAATTTGCATTTTTTGATCCACGCAGAAACAGTGAATTACAACATCATAGGTATGTACCCTGTGCTGTGAGATGACCCAGGCTTGGTGGCACATAGAGGAAAGGAATACAAAGGAGCTGCCGAATGACAGCCGTATGTCACTCAGACGGAAGGTTGAACTTGGCTCCTGGTTTCAGAAGCTTTGGTTCATGGTGGCTTGGTTTTGTTGCCTTAGGAATCTTGTGAGCACCGCCTCATGGCAGAGGCAAGGACTGAAGTAAAGTTAATTGTTTTCTGGAGAGAGAAAAGTGGGGAGAGCAAGTGCCACCCAATATACCCTTCAGGTGCACACTCTGAGTGATACACTTCCTTCAACTAAGATCCAGCTCTTAAAATTTCCACCGGAATTTCCATCATATGATAGCCGATAACCCCACCAGCTGCCTTCCATACCTTTAACACAGGAGCCTTTGCGGACCATTCAAGATCTTATTAAAACGCTAGTGCCTGCATTACAAGTACATACATGCAAACTCTTCAGTTAGCAAGACTGGGGACTGGGATTTCAAACTTGATACCCATCTTTCTGTGTCATATAGACACAGTTTGTTGATTAAAAGCAGGCTCCATATAAAACCCCAGTTTTGCTTAAGTCCAAGATTTAAATATCCAGGCTGCATTAGAAAGTACACTAGGACAAAGTTATTATTATTTATTGCATCATTCTTTGGCTACTCTCATGGTAGGCAAAGATTTATTTATGAATTTTAATTAATAGCATAAAATTGAAGTACATTCATGAATATATATATATTTTTTTTCCAAGTCTCCCTTTTGGGGGCTGTGTTATAACTTTTTGGTTTAACGTTTTGTGTTAAAGACACTAGTAATGCTTCCAAAGCCTTGATACATATTTCCTTTTGCAGATGAATCCCAGTTCACACTTTTCTAGTCTCATAGACGATGCCCCTTTGTGTCCAGCCCTTACCTAGCAGAGATACAGGAGTGGAAAAATGGCGAGATGATACCACAGAGCTGCTACGAACACCCAAGGACTGCCATTGTCTGATGGGGAGAGAAAACTCGTGTACAAGGTAAGCTTGACTCAAACTCGAGAAGGAACACAAAGCAGAACAAACTAGACTAAAAGTTTCTGAGGAGTTTGGATCATGACGTGAGTAACAACTCATCCCACACTATATAATATGATATGATATAATAAGTGTGCATTTCATTGTATTTTAGCTCCTGCAACTCTGGATAATGACTATTGATTAATATCCTGTACACTGATCAGGATCATATACTCTACTGACTCCTGGACAAGTCTCTTTCAGTGGTCAGGAGTATCCACCACAGCTGACCTAGCAAAAGCAACTTATTTTTATGATTGTTTTAGCATATACCAATTGTGTAAAACAATGGGTTTCATCATCAAATTTTCTTTTCACACATGCATAGAATGTGGTTGGATCAGAACTTCTCTACCACAATCATCTCCAGGGGACCACACTTTTTCCTCTTGATGCTCCACCGCTTACATGCCTTAAATCTTTGTGTGCTTGGACCATGGATAGCTGTCTAATTCTCCAAAAGATAAACTCAATTTGTTCTTACACAGGTCTTTTTTGTCTTTACCGGCATAGGTCTTATATGGCCAGATTTTTACACTAGTCTACACAGCCATATTCAGGGAAGGTCAGGTAAAGTTCACTTAGCAAAGATGATTAACATTCCCAAGTCAGTGAATAGAGCTATCAAAATAAGGATAACATGAGTATAGTGGATGGATAAATTAATTCTCTGGTATAGTCATTATCTTCTGTTCCACTACCAGCTAGGACCTGTAATACTGCAATGACATCATTAATCTTATTTTTTTTTTTTTTAAAAATCTCTGCTTGCAAATTAATGCTGTGTTTTTCTGTGAAAAACACACTAAATATATTCATTCTTTTTTTTTCTTACCAATTATTTACTAATTGCCTACTAAGTCAACAGAGTACACTGTATCATGTTTCTTTGACATTCAGTAGACAAATAACAGCTACTTCTAGAAAGAGACATGTAATATTTATCTCCATACCTTTTTTAAATAAAGATGTAATTAAGATAGGTGCAATAGGGGATGGGAAAAGAAGCCACAGTTAATAGTTTGGAAATCTGAACAATGTTTTCTTCCTTTGAGCAAATGCTTTTAAGCAAGGTTGTAAAGAATGAATTTCCTAACCCGTTTTGCTCTTACAGTTAGCACTCATCAGCTTTTCTAGATTCATTAAGACATCCTCTCAAGTCAGGCTTTGCAGGACTCACTACCTTTCCTTCCTTCCATCCCAGATCATCAATGCACAGGGAGAGGTCCTTCATCTGGGATGTAGGTGCACATTTAGAATGAATGTGTAGTCCCTTAGGCCATGGAAAACCACCGGTGTTGATACAGCATTTCTCAAGAGTTCTCTGCTGCTATTTCTGGGGTTTCCTTTTCTAAGGAAAAAAAATGGTTTTAACATCTCCATGACTTGCATACATATTCCAGCTTGGTGTCTTTACCAGCAACAGTTGCTGCTATCAGCCTAGTGTCTTTCTAGTTTTCAAGGCTGACCTGAAACAGAGCTGTAAAACATTCTAAGCCTACCTCTTTTTTTTTTCTTTTTTTGCCAAAACATACACTATTTCTAATTTACGTTTAGAACAGTACTCTCTTTGCTACCCAGTAACTTCAAAATGACACTATGAGTCTATGTATCTTACCAATAAAATATTTCACGGAGTCCTAAGAAAGATTGCAATCAGTTAAACAGTGCCACAATGCAATCTCTTGTTGTATAGAATTGTAGTTTTTAATGCTTACTGAGGTAGCTCTTTTAAATTTATATCCAAGTGTCTATACACAATCTTACAGCAGTCTTCCATAAAAATACAAAGCTAGCGTAGTTAAAATATGTTCTTAAGCATATCCCTATAACATTGTCACATTGAATATGCATCCTAAGAGTTCCTTTTTGATTTAGACATGAATGTTTAGTCTTCTAAAAGATAATATTTAATTCTTTGGCCATCAAGACGTGCTGTTGATGCAACACTTCTAAATAATACTTGATTGCCACATTAAAAATATAAACTGCCAAGATGGTGCTCTATGAGGGAGGAAAAAAGGTAGAGATGTCCCATTATCTGAGACTCTCCAAAGTGTCATTGAACATGTTGTATGTCAGTGACAGATGGAGTGCTGGATGGTCCAACATGAAATATGCTGTCCCAAAGACAACATTAAGGAACCAAAGCTATGGTTTCCTTGGGATTTCAGGTATGGTTCACAGACAGTTCAAGTCTCTCTCAGAGATTCATGATACAGCTCATCAAACGTCTTGAATCTCCGCAGGCCTACATAACCATTCTCATCCTCTTTCCTACTGAACCTTTTTGATGCAACAGTTCACAAGTTATACTGTTAAAAGCACCTAGCTATGTCTGACGACTTTCCATGCTTAAAAATGAGATAGCAGTGGACTAAGTTAGCTCCCAGGCAGTCTTCAAAAATCACCATTTGGCCTCTGGCTTGTGCAACCAGTAGGGACACTAGAGTCTTGTTTCATATGGGATCGCATTTACAGAGAGCATAGATTTGTGCTTAGTTTAGTTTACCAAGTTCTCAGAGGATTCCAGGGAAAGGGTTCTACAGGGGTTTCATTTGTTGAACCAATATAAGAAACCTTGACTGAGTTCATTCTTCAGGAAGCCTACTCCTGGTGCAGATTTGCTAACTTCTGTTAATGAAGGAGCAAATTGTTGGTGTAGACTCCTTATGAAGGTCTGGAGAAAATCATATGGGATGTTTTAAAAAGTGGGAGTTTGATATATACCAAAAGACAATGGAAGACCTATTATTTGCAAACTATACTTTAAATGTTTTTCTTCGATTACATAACATGAATAAGAATGTTTAAGATTAGGGCAGCCCTACCTCTAATCAACACTTTTCTTGGATCATTTTTATGATGGGAAGGGGAACGTCAAGTTCTTTATCAAAGAACCAAATGTATAGTTCTTTCTACCCTAGAGATTGCTGGTGTGCTTAATTAATCCATCCAAGAAGCCAGGTGGACTCCCATTACTTCAACGTGTCTTCTGTCTAGAGCGTGCATAATTTAATCCTGCCTGAATGGTGTGTGGAAGGAGAGTGATAGAAAATAGCAAGAAAGCTCTGAAGTGAACTGAGCTATGTAATTTGGGCATAAGTGTTCTCAACAACACCTTTAAAGGAACATGAAATGTGTCTGGCAGTGGAGAGAATTCTTTTTTTTTTTTTTTCCTTTTGTATAAATCTGAAAATTATCAGGCAGCATCTGCCACCTTCTTCATCTTGATGAAAACATACTCTCAGGGAAAAGAGTCGTTTGCCTGTGAAGTCAAACACTAATGAAACATTTGCTGAAATCATCTCTTTTAATTTGGTCAACATTTGGCCATAAAGTGTACTCCGTGGCTCGTTCGCCTGTGTTTTGAGCCTTCAGAGTTAACTGAGCACAGCTAAGTCTAATATGGTAATGAGCTCTTTGTTGAGACCTGGGCATATGCATTTCTCATGCTCTGCTGTGTTCGGGGCTCTGGCGACAGGAGATAAGGAGTGCTATTGTGATGGCATTAAAGGTCTCCCATTGACATATCTAAACACCACGAGCTGGAACAGTCTCATTTCATCGTGTCCTAGATGTTTCTAGATATCTGCTAGATCAAAGGCACAAAGCCCATAAATGGTCCAGGTGAATAATGAGGGTGTGTGATATTAACCAAGTCTTCCACATAAAAGTTAGTCATTAATTTTCAAATGCTTAAATGTTCTTTGAATTAGTGTACGGTAGTTTGCATGCAAATGTCGTATTTACGACAAGTGAGACGAAATAAATAACGGCAGAACGGAGGAAGAACTCATATCACCATGATAGACTATTTTTAAATTTCTTTTTAAATTTTATTTAATTATTTATTGTTTTAATCTTTATGTGTATTTTGCCTGCATCTATAGCCTCACATGATATGTATGGCTGATGCCCCTGGAGGCCAGAAAATGGCCACACATCCCTCTTAGCTGGACTCCCTGATAGTAGCTAGCTGTCAAGTGGGTGCTGGGTGATTGAACCTGTGTCCTCTCAAAGAACAGCCAGGGCTCTTAACCATTGTGCCACCTCTCAAGCCTTAATGGACTGTTATTTTATAAAGATTAGATTCTTAGACTTCACATTGCATCCTCCCTCTAAATGACAGTTTAGTGTGCGTGTTTCAGTCTGCACATGTGTCTTAGTCAGGGTTTCTATTCCTGCACAAACATCATGACCAAGAAGCAAGTTGGGGAGGAAAGGGTTTATTCGGCTTACACTTCCACATTGCTGTTCATCACCAAAGGAAGTCAGGACTGGAACTCAAGCAGGTCAGGAAGCAGGAGCTGATGCAGAGGCCATGGAGGGATGTTCTTTACTGGCTTGCTTCCCCTGGCTTACTCAGCCTACTCTCTTATAGAACCCAAGACGACCAGCCTCGACAAGGTCCCACCCACAAGGGGCCTTTCCCCCTTGATCACTAATTGAGAAAATGCCTTACAGTTGGATCTCATGGAGGCATTTCCTCAACTGAAGCTCCTTTCTCTGTGATAACTCCAGGTGTGTCAAGTTGACACACAAAACCAGCCAGTACAACATGTGTGCATTCAGAAATGACAATCTTTTTTTGAAAGATTTGCTGTTGCCTGAGATGGTCTTTCTTTTACTTGTTTGTCCCTAAACAATCCCCTCTACTTGGACAACCCTGTCTACAGAAGATCTTTATTCCTGAGTTTCTTTCTTACATCTCAGTGTTTTCTTCATCTGGGCTGCACTGTAGTCAAATGTTTCTGTGCCTTGGTCATGTTAGAGTAAGCTCCTAAGGCAGGGCCCTTGATAGCACTGGAAGCAAGAATGGAGACACCATTTGAGAACATACAGAATTGATGTGATGATGACGAAGGGCAGAGCTAAGGGTGCTGTAGAGAAAACCTAGTTGGCATCCCTGTAGTGCCGCGTGGATTGGGGGTGGGGTGGGGTGGGTGGGTGGTGGTGATCAAGCAGAGATGCAAGGCCATAGGGGGAGTGCTGGGGTGAGGGAGTGCTGGAGAAGCAGCCAGTGGGATTGGCTTCATTCCCCAGTAGGAACTGATTCAGATTCCAGTGTGTACTCCCAAGTCACTCCTACATCATGAAAAGTTTTTAGAATGAACTTTTGATAGTAGCATGTGATTATACAGGCAGTTAGGGTACTTTCATCATAGAGATCGTAATAAAAGCTACCTCTCTCAACATTATTTCTCTGCATGAATCCTTAGATAGAAAAGTAATTTCTAAAAAAATTCTGCTGAGTGGAGCATCAGAGACCATATATATATATATATATATATATATATATATATATAGTCTCTGTGTGTTTACATATGCATATGTGTGCATGTATATGTATATATACATCAAAGAAAATATATATGAGAATACCAATATGCACGAGTTGATTGTTTAACAGATCATTTCTGTTATGACCAATAATTCCCAAGGATTAGCCCAGAGCTCAAGACACACAAATATTTGTTAACCAATAAATATTTGCTAGGAGATCAACTAACAATAAATAATATTTACTTGGGGCTTATGGATGTCAGACATGCTGCAAAATACTTTATAAATATTGTGTCATTTACTAGCAACTGCTATTAATCCTGCTTTATGAGAAAGTAATCTGGAACGCAAAAGATTGAGCAACTCAAGTAACTCATTTCATTTTTCCTGGATAGTAGGTGGCAAATTGGATTTAAACATGAGAGTACTATATCCAAAGACAGACCTATTATCTGTGCATTATACTAGAACACAAGGTTCCACCATGGAGAACACACAGGAACGAATAATTGAACATTGCACTGTTGAAAAGAAAAAAGTAGAATTTTATAACTCAATAACAAAGCTGGTTAGTACAATTACAGTTCTGAGCACTGCCCATCTTTATAAACAATTTATTATTGATATAGCAAAGAATACTGGCTTGTGTTTTTCTTGAACTTGGATGGCATGCTCTATCAAAATTTCCAACATTATTTTTAAACATACCACATCTACATGATAAAAAGAAATTTAAGATGACGACGACTTCAGCAAAGAATGATAAGTGAAAGACCAGATGCTACATATTTTCAACTGCAAAAAATATCACTAGAAGCCAGCTGTAGCTTCTAAAATTTCATGATGTCATCATATGGCTTCGGGATCTATTTAGTTGCTTCATAATTGTATTAGCTTATCTCAGCTTCCAGTCATGCTCAGAGTCTTAATTGCATAGGTTTGTTTGTAATATTGTTAGAATTAGAGGGCTCATGTTTCGTGTAAGAAGGCTCTTACAGGATAGTGCACCAAACCTTGTCACCCTGAGCAATCCTTAGTGACCCATTGCAAACTGATGTCACTGTAGATATCGTCCAAAAAGGTCCTTGCTTCCTGGCATTGAGTTATCACACTAGTGACTCAGAGTTTTTGGTCTAGTTCAACTTTTCCCAGGAGTTCAAATCTTGGATTGTGACTTCAAAGTATGAGGGGCATAGGGGGCTGTTGTTCAGCAAGTTGCAAAGTCACAGGAAAATTTTGCAATGTTTTCCAGGCATATATTACACTCCTGGGTTCAAAGAGATTTCAATTACATTAGAGACAATTTTTTTTTTTTTTTTTTTTTTTACTGTTTCCAAACTTCTCTTCTGCTCTGAAATCCATTGTGGCTGTCACTTCTTTTTGAACCACCCACCTTTATTCATCTGCTTTTGTTTTTTTAATTCAGTCTTGGTTCTATGTTTTTCTACCTTCTTTTTTTAAAAAAGATTTATTTATTTATTATTATATGTAAGTACACTGTAGCTGTCTTCAGACACCCCAGAAGAGGGCATCAGATCTCATTATGGATGGTTGTGAGCCACCATGTGGTTGCTGGGATTTGAACTCCGGACCTTTGGAAGAGTAGTTGGGTGCTCTTACCCACTGAGCCATCTCACCAGCCCCTCTATGTTCTTTCACATGTCAAGGTTTTCCCATGGGTAAATGTTCAATAGGCTGACTTCACATATTTTCTTTGTGATCTCAAAGATAAAGGAAAGATCTGCCACTTTTAAAAGCAGTTAAGTAAAGCCACCTGCAATCATTGCCTTGTTGAAGAGAGGATTCCCCTCACTTACAGGAGCTAGGCTGAACCTTCCAAGGGAAGTAGTGGTAAGTTATTTGTGTAAGATATCATAATAGCCCATGCCTTTTACTAAAGACTATATTTCTTAGAGTCCCTTCTGTGAGATATATATACATACATACACAGATAGAGATAGAGATAGGGAGATAATAGATGATAGGATTCTTCATACAGTGGAAGCATAATTTACAGTGGCTTTAAAAAGGAAAAAGATTGAATTGATTCTCTCGTGTATCTAAAGATGGCAAGAGTAGAGTATTGATAGGTTCAGGTTGGTCTGGATTAGGAAATAGCTCAAACAGTGTTCAGTCCTCCTGGCTGACCCTATTCTTGACTCTGGTGTTAGCTTTACCCTCAGCTTCATGTTAGAGAGAATATGATAGAAGCATCTTCCAAGTTTAAACACAATACTACCTGGTTCAACGTGGGGAAAAAAAAAGAATCTGATATCTAAAACAGTCGCTAAGCATTCCCTCCAACCAGTGATTCTGGCTTTGATCGACCCCACCTGTCTCATCACGAGTTAACCAGGCACAAATGCTGTTCTGACCATCAGTTCTGCATCCTGCACTCCCTTTAGGGTAAGGATGTCATTTTCTCCTTCAGAGACCACACAAGAAATCAGATACAGGGAAGACCTATTGCTCAAGGGTTTGGTATGTTTGTTGGCATTTTTATTTTTAATAATTTCACTATATATTTTGATCACATTTTCCCTTTCTCCGACTCCTTCCTGATCTTCCCCTCTTTACCAAACCAACTTCATGTTCTTTCTCTCTCTCTCAAAACAAACAAAAATCCTAAACCAAACCAAGGGGACCATCCTTAGACTGTTGTTGATTTACCGACTGTCACTCTACAGAATCAACCTTATTTTACCTTCCCCTGCAACTATTAATTGCAAATAGCTTCTTGGCTACAGGTGGGACTTTGTGCCTACTCACCTTGCTCTATGCTCTGATTTTGTCTGGTGTGAACTGGCGCAACTCTTGAGTGTGCTGTCTGAGTCTCTGTGAATGCGTGTGCACATGGGTCCTGTTATGTTTGGTGTTTGCTGTTTCCTTGGCGTCATACATTATGTCTGGCTCATAGGAGCCTTCAGCCTCAACTACTGCATAGATTCCTTGAGGGAAGAGGTATGACAAATACATCCTGTTAAGGGCTAAATACTCCAAATTCTTTTACTCTTTGTAACTGTTCAGTTGTGGGTCTCTATGTTCAGTTGTGGGTCTCTATGTTAATTACTACGTACTATACGAAGTTTCTCTGACCAACAGTGAGCGTGCCCTGATCTAGGAGAATAGAAATGTGTCATCAGGAGTTTATTTAGCAGAATAATAGTGAAGGGTTTTCACCTCAGTCTGTGCCCTTTCTAGTATCATATTCTTGGCCTCAGTAGCAGTGTCAGGTCCAGCTCACTGATCAGGCTTTAAAGCAAATAAACAAACAAACAAATAAATAAATAAGCAAGCAAACAGTACATTTTAAGAAGTGAAAATAAGGAAGTGATTGGTTACTCCTGTAACCACTTGTGCCATTACTGTACCAGTGGGCATATATTACAGGCAGGTTACAGAGCTCAGAGCTCACTCTGTTCATAGCTGAGTAAGACTTTCTTTTACTTAAAAAAAATATATATATATATTATAATATATAATACATATATATTATGTATTTTGGATATTTTCTTTATTTACATTTCAAATGTTATCTTCTTTCCCGATTTCCCCACCTCCTGGAAGGCCCCTATCCCATCCCCCTTCCCCCTGCTTCTTAGAGGGTGTTCCTCCACCCACCCACCAACTCCCACCTGCCCACCCTTGATTCCCCTACCCTGGGGCATCTATCAGAGCCTTCATAGGACCAAGGGCCTCTCCTCCCATTGATGCCAGATAAGGCTATCCTCTACTACATATGCGGCTGGAGCCATGAGTCTCTCCATGTGTACTCTTTGGTTGGTGGCTTAGTCCCTGGGAGCTCTGGGGTGTCTGGTTGGTGGATAATGTTGTTCTTCCTATGGAGTTACAAACCCCTTCAGCTCCTTCAGTCCTTTCTCTAACTCCTCCATTGGGGACCCTGTGCTCAGTCCAGTGGTTTGCTAAGAGCATCCACCTCTGTATTTGTCAGGCACTGACAGAGCCTCTCTGCAGACAGCTATATCAGGCTCCTTTCAGCAAGCACTTCTTGGCATCCACAACAGTGTTGGGGTTTTGTGACTGTACATGGGATGGATCCCCGGGTAGGGAAGTCTCTGGATGGCCTTTCCTTCAGTGTCTGCTCCACATTGTGTATCTCCTCCCATGGGTATTTTGTTCCCCCTTCTACGAAGGACCAAAGCACCCACACTTTGTCTTCCTTCTCCTCGAGCTTCATGTAGTCTGTGAATTGCATCTTGGGTATTCCAAGCTTCTAGACTAATAACCACTTATCAGTGAGTGCATACCATGTGTGTTCTTTTGTGAGTGGGTTACCATTCTCGGGGTGATATTTTCTAGTTCCATCCATTTGCCTAAGAATTTCATGAAGTCATCGTTTTTAGTAGCTGAGTAGTATGATTCCTCCCCCCCCCCCCCCCCAGGCACAAGCGTAGCACCTTCCCGCACTAGAAATGCTGGTTCTAAGGGAGCACCAGCTGAAGTCTCCGTGCTCAGTGGCTTAACTGATGTGGTTCGGCACCAGAATCTTCCCATCAGGTTACGAAGAGTAACCAATAGATTCTGGTAATAGCCCCCAATGTTTGGAGAGGGATCTACAGGACCCTTTTGGCCGATGACTCAGAAAGATGTGAGCTATTCTTGGTACTGGAGATTTTGTTTGGTGGCATACCATATGTGGTTAGGTCATTGTCTACCCCATTGTGCGGTAACTCCACTTAAAATTCCTTTAACATTTGTATATATTTTAAAAGCATTTTCAACAAATGGTGATGGCACAACTGGTGGTTATCATGTAAGAAGAATGCGGATTGATCCATCCCTATCTCCTTGTACTAAGGTCAAATCTAAGTGGATTAAGGAACTCCACATAAAACCAGAGACACTGAAACTTATAGAGGAGAAAGTAGGGAAAAGCCTCGAAGATATGGGCACAGGGGAAACATTACTGAATAGAACAGCAATGGCTTGTGCTATAAGATCGAGAATCAAAAAATGGGACCTCATAAAGTTGCAAAGCTTCTGCAAGCCAAAAGACACCGTCAATAAGACAAAAAGGCCACCAACAGATGGGGAAAGGATCTTTACATATCCTAAATCAGATAGAGGACTAATATCCAATATATATAAAGAACTCAAGAAGGTGGACTCCAGAAAGTCAAATAACCCCATTAAAAAATGGGACTCAGAGCTGAACAAAGAATTCTCACCTGAGGAATACCGAATGGCTGAGAAGCACCAGAAAAAATGTTCAACACCCTTAATCATCAGGGAAATGCAAATCAAAACAACCCTGAGATTCTACCTCACACCAGTCAGAATGGCTAAGATCAAAAATTCAGGTGACAGCAGATGCTGGCGAGGATGTGGAGAAAGAGGAACACTCCTCCATTGTTGGTGGGATTGCAAGCTTGTACAACCACTCTGGAAATCAGTCTGGCGGTTCCTCAGAAAATTAGACATAGTACTACTGGAGGATCCCGCAATACCTCTCCTGGGCATATATCCAGAAGATGTCCCAACCTGTAAGAAGGACACATGCTCCACTATGTTCATAGCAGCCCTATTTATAATAGCCAGAAGCTGGAAAGAACCCAGATGTCCCTCAACAGAGGAATGGATACAAAAAATGTGGTACATTTACACAATGGAGTACTACTCAGCTATTAAAAAGAATGAATTTATTAAATTCCTAGGCAAATGGATGGACCTGGAGGGCATCATCCTGAGTGAGGTAACCCAATCACAAAAGAACTCGCACAATATGTACTCATTGATAAGTGGATATTAGCCCAGAAACTTAGAATACCCAAGATATAAGATACAATTTGCTAAACGCATGAAACTCAAGAAGAACGAAGACCAAAGTGTGGACACTTTGCCCCTTCTTAGAATTGGGAACAAAACACCAATGGAAGGAGTTACAGAGACAAAGTCTGGAGCTGGGACGAAAGGATGGACCATTTAGAGACTGCCATTGCATACACTAGCAAGATTTTTGCTGAAAGGACCCAGATATAGCTGTCTCTTGTGAGACTATGCCGGGGCCTAGCAAACACAGAAGTGGATGCTCACAGTCAGCTATTAGATGGATCACAGGGCCTCCAATGGAGAAGCTAGAGAAAGTACCCAAGGAGCTAAAGGGATCTGCAATCCTATAGGTGGATCAACAATATGAACTACCCAGTACCTCCCCCCTCCCCCCACCCCCCCCACACACAGAGCCCGTGTTCTCTAGCTGCATATGAATCAGAAGATGGCCTAGTCGGTCATCAGTGGAAAGAGAGGCCCATTGGTTGTGCAAACTTTATATGCCTCAGTACAGAGGAACAACAGGGCCAAGAAGTGGGAATGGGTGGGTGGGGGAATGGGTAGGGGAGTGTGTGGGGGACTTTTGGGATAGCATTGGAAATGTAAATGAAATAAATACCCAATTAAAAAAAAACAAAACGCTTTTACACGAGCAGGTTTCCATGTGACTTTTTCACAGGTCCTGTGTATCCCTCCCAATTTTCCTTCCTCTCCCCTGCTCTCCTCTCCCACATCCTTACCACTTCATCCTCCTGTTCTAGTCTCCATGTGTCCCTTTATAATGCTATATTCTATTTTTGCTTCTTTGAAAGATTGCTTCCTTCCCACTAATCTCTTACTATTTTCCTAATCTCTGGGCATATTCCAGATGAAACACACATATCTGATGCTTAAAACCCTTCAAATAAGAGAAACATGTAATGCATTTTTTGAGGGGGCGTGGTCTGCTCCTCTTTCAGGATAATTGTTTGTAGCTCTATCCGTTTACTTGCAAATTTGAAATTTTATTTTTCTTAGCAGATAAATAATGTCCCATTGTGTAATTGCACTCCATTTTTTATTACCCACTTACCCATTGTTGGGCATCTAGGCTATTTCCAACTTTTGGCTATTATACATAGAGCAGCAATGAACATGGATGATAAAGTATCTCAGTAGTAAATTATAGTGTCCTTCGGTTATATGTCCAAGAGTCATACATTGGATTTGTAGTAGATCAATTTGTAGCCTTTCGGGGAGTCTCCATACTGATGTCCATGGTAACAATGCCAGTTTGCACCCCCACCTGCAATGAATAAATGTTACCCTTCTCCTGCATCCTCACCAGCATCTGCTGTCATTTGTTTATTGATCTTGGCCATTCTGGCTAGGGTAAGATGAAATCCCAAAGTAGTTGTACTTTGCAGTTCCCTGATGGCTGAGTATATTGGACACTATTTTCCTTTGTAGTGTTCCTGGCTATTTGTACTTCAGCTTTTTTTTTTTTTTTTTTGAGAACTCTTGTTTTCATTTCTATTTCCCAGTTTAAAATTGGGGTTATTTATTTTCTTAGGTTTGGGCTTTTTGCTTGCTTGTTTGTTTTCTGTTTTGTTTTGTTTCGTTGTTCTTTGTAGACTCTAGATACTAACCCTGTGTCAGATGTAAGATGAGGAATGCTTTTCCCCACCCTGTGGGCTGCTGGTTGCTTAGCTGACAGTCTCCTTTCCTATACGGAAGCTTTTTAGCTTTGTGAGATCCCATTCATTAGCTGTTGGTTAATGCCAGTGTTATCAGTGTGTTTTTCAGAAAACATTTTCTTGTGCTAATGAGTTCAAGTGTATTTCTGAAGTATTTAAGCTAAAAACAGAAATCAAAATAGGACAAACAAATTTTAGTCACCCACTAAACAATAGCTGTCCAATACTCTACCATCTCTGCAAACTGATCCTTCCTTCATGTCTTTGGATATATTCTCTATTTGTTTACATGTCTTTTATTAGGTACATGAAACACTTTGTTTTGTTTTTCGAAATGCTGTTTTGTAGCATACGTATTCACATCTGGATGTCAATATTCGTTCTCAGGCCCTGTTAGTACCATTTAACTTTGTGCCCTTTAAGCATTATTAATTTCTTATGTTGTTTTAATTCTCTAGATCCTGAATCGTGAATGTCTTTTCCACACCCACCACTGCGTTGTTTTTCCATTTCTTTTTTAATGGCTGATATTTGGAAACTCACGTTAAGAAGTTGAGTGAGTGGGTAGTAAACATCCAATTAGCCCTTTGTGCAGCTAATAATGTGGGGAGTAACAAACGGGAATAGGCAGCAATTAAAATTCGTTGATGTAAAGAAATGCAAATGGAAATAAAATAATAAGCTTATTGAAAGAACTCATCTTAATCACCGCCCTCTCTCAATAAAAACCTTTTTACACGGGTAAGGAATTAGATAAATGTATTTGGGTTTGGCCTCATCTCCATGCCTACTGGAGCTGGTCATGAACAGGAAGACGATTAGAAGACAGATGGCAGGGGAGTTAGGATATGAGTCAAATAATCTAGATGATGCTCACACATGATAGTGGATGCTGAATAATTGATCTGTTGGCATATACAGTTCACAGAGCACAGGGAAGCACAGAACAGAGTTCTATTGTTACCTGTGGTTGCAGATTCCCATCTACCATCCACTAATAACTTCTATATTAAGTTCTTAAGGATAAGAAAAATCTACATTTTTGACATGGCATGTTCTAAGATTAGTCTGGAAGCCTTTGGATAGATATATACATACCCATCTATTTTACTCAGTAAAAATATCCAGTTAAAAAAAAAACAGAATAGGTTTTAAAATCGGTTCTTTGCTTATTTTTTTTATCAATATAAAATATCAGTTTATTGAACTGTATTCTCCGGGGGAAAGATATAGGGCAGTACTATAACTCACAGCACATATATTCATTTAAGCAAATGCAATATATGTACTCATAAGTAAAATACAATTTAGAAAGCCCATACTCTAGACAAGGTACATTGGGAAAATAAACTCCCCCCTCTCTCACTGCTACCCTGTTCTCTTCAGGAAAACTCTTCTTGGATGTAAGAGTGTCTGCTACCATAATTTAAGCATTTTAAAATATGTGTACATCTAGAAACACAAATGTATGACTGTATATCTGTTTAAAAACAGTATACACATTATTTCTAATTAGTAACATACACCAACTATTTCTCGAGGCTGAGGGAGTAAGAAGGTGGTTGTTTGCTTCAGCTTTCTAACAACCATTAGCATTTAGAAAGATGGTATTAAAGTTGTTAGGATAGTAGTCATAAACTCATTTAAACAAAATATCATCATAGCCAATAAACACAGGGAGAGAAATACTAATTAAAACGTGAGGGAATCATGTCCACCTACAACAATGTAAATACCTAAAATAATGTAAAATGATAACAAAAGCAGTTCACTAGCAATAGAGATTTTTAATGTCCAGAGTCAATTGCTGAGGCCCAAACCCTAAGAATAGTTCTGATTTCAAACCTGTACGGGAGACACCAACAGAAGACATGGCCAAGTGGCTCCCAGATTCCGATTCAGAAAAATGGAGGATGACAGTTGTCTTCAGGCACTGTGCGTGTGGTAATTTCTTGACAGTTGTCTTCAGGCGCTGTGCGTGTGGTAATTTCTTGACAGTTGTCTTCAGGCGCTGTGCGTGTGGTAATTTCTTAGACACTAAGACATAACCAATGCGCAGCAAAGTACTTGTCTAGCCACACTCCTGCCCCCTCCAAATGCCCCCCCCCCCTTAACTGTCTTATTTGAAAACTATTTCTTGCTAAGTTGTTCAGACTGGCCTTGAACTCATTCCAGAGAGCTGAAGCTAGCCATAAGCTGACCATCTTCATATCTCAGCTTCTAAAGTAGCTGAGACTATAGGTCACACTAGGCCTGCAGAATACTTCGTTTTTTACAATCATGGTACATTTTGAACTTTTTCATTGACTACTCTGATACGTACTTAATATCTATTTTCTCATATTTTATATCAATACTGGGAAAGCAAGAATCTTGTATATTTGATATCAAAAGACTTGTAGCATTTAAGAGAATTTTGAATTAAAAAAAAAAAAGGTTGACAACGGAAGGTGCTCCTGATGAACACATCAGAATGAAAGAGCAAACTGATATAAACTCACTATTAACTTATGACTTTATATCAGATGTCTTAACTAGGCAAAGTCTTAGAAACGATATTTTCACTGGTGGGAACTATTCCTAGAATGTAGAAGTTTAGCTCCAATAATTTTATTGTAGCTATGTTTGTAGCAGCAAAACAGTGTAAACACTGGCATTTAACAAGAATGTACAGAACTGTTATGTATTCAGTTTATCTACTAGATATTATGCCAAGTAATTCTACCAATACGGACATATTTACTGTGTACTGCTGAGTGATACGAACAAATATCAAGCCATATATGATGAGAGCTCATGTTTTCTGAATATTAATTGTGTTGCTGTGAATCACTGAGAAACAAACTTTCCATATGCTTGTGTGTGTGTGTGTGTGTGTTTTATATGCAGTATGTATATCATTAAACCTAGAATAAGTCTAAAAGGATATGTCACTAAAATCCTTACAATTTCTATCTCTGAGAGAAAAAGTGGGGTTATTTTTTGCTTTTGGTTTCTTTCCCTCATTTTTCTACAATGAGAATGAACTTAAGGCCTGAAATGTCAAAAGGAAAGCTGCCAAATGATAAGGGTTACAGATACCAAAGCTAGAAAATGGAACCAGAGAGACAAAGAGCAGGGCAATAGATCAGGGGTTGGGCAGCAATCCAGGACATGCCTAGAATAAGGAGCTATTGTTCATTGCCCTGCTGGGATATGCTGCCACTTTCCTAAGATAATGGGGATCCTGTAAAGTATGGGAAAGACTCAGGCAGTAGCTTGGTGAGGCAGTGATTCAGGCATTTATATGCTCTCCAAAATGAACTGTCTCCAACGGTTGCAATATAGTCTACTGTGTCCACAGCAGGTCCCCTGGTCTGAGGATTGGTAATACACAAGTCTGCTTTCCTGAGACCTCCTACCAGATCAAACGAACTGATTATCTGCTTTGTGATGACTTCTCAGGAATGAGGTCGTGAGTAGACACCTTTAAGGAACATAGACCATATCGCTTAACTACACTGCTCTGCTTTCATAATCTGTCCTTAGCAACAATGTTTGGGTGTCTTGCCTTCGTTTGTCTGGAGACTTGGCTGGAAATTGGCATCAAGTGTCAGAAACTCCTGCCCCATATCCAGTGTTGATTTCTTTACAATGATGCTCTTGCAGAGCCATTTTCAATGTTGGTAAGGTGCCAGGTGGTGTCAGTACTGGCAGAGTTTTTGATGAATACACTAGTGATGGATCATCCACAGACTAGACTACTCATTTAAGAACCATTTGGTGTGGGCATAGTGTAAAAGTGGGGCGTGGACCATGTCTTCCGCTTTGTATGAAATCAAATGAATTATACAACATTCTAAGCTATTTCCCACCAAGCTCTGCATGGTTACACATACTGTGTCATTCTAGGGCTTTACTTCTAAACTTGTATATATGTGTTATTGAGTAAGAGTCCTATTTTATGCAAATTACCTTCATAACAGTCCTAAACAAGAACTTAAGGGGAAGACCTCAGTTATATATATATCAAGAAGACATCAACATTAATGATTCTGTTTGGACTGGAGACTTTGGCACCAGTTCTTGGACACTTAATATAATTCAAACACATTTAAAAGTTGGGAAAAGTCATCCATTTGAGTCTGCTCAGATCAAGGTTCAACTTCCATAGACTGAAGACTAAGATGGAGTGAAGGATCCAGCCCACACGAAGCTGGTCCTCACCCTTGAGCAACGATCCTGATTCAGAATCTCATCAGTGATCTGGCAGAGATGGAAAATAGATTTGCATATTTTTCGAAAGGGGTGTGGTGGGACCTCATGATGTTTTGTGAATACACGGATAGTGCATGTGCCTTCTAGGCAGAGACTTAAGTAGTAGGAAATGCTCGTTTACTCCATGGTCCCGAATCACAGCTTGTGCTAGGAAAGTTGCCAACTAGAAACCCCTTTATCATTGCCTGATAGTCTGGCAATAAACTTGGTTGGGATTCTCACTTGTTATATAGTAAATCACTCTTTAACAAAAGTAACTTTTTGACGATTCTCAATCTGTCCCCCTTCACAGTTCGAGATAGCTTCCCTCTAGATGTAATTCCATGCAGTGTTTGTCTCAATTTCCCATTTGCTGCATGATGGGACATTAAACAGAGCCAGACTTTTTCCTTCCTCTGAGGCCGAATGACCCTTGGATTACCTATGTGTAGACAGAGTGTCCTGGTTTGACCAATTCTATTCTAGGCACTGACTTCAATAAACAACTTTCAGATGTTGTCCTCTGGTGTCACCACCCAAAGGTAAAAGACACAGAGATAAGCTAAAATTTCTTGCCCAGACAATAGGATGAAGAGGTCAGGGCAGGTCACCAAAGTTCACTGGGTCATATACATAATAGGTAATGATTCTCGAATAGTATTGGCAGCCGTATTTAACCAAATTGTCAGTGTAAGTATTGTTTATGCCAACAGGCACTGCTAGGTAAACTAGTCCATGGGAAAATAGCCCTTTGTGTAAATCGTGTGTAAAGACTAAAGATTAGGTCAACAGGCTTCTTGAATTATTTATTTTAATTTAAGGACAAACTCGAAGCAAAGGAACACTGATAAATACAAGTGTTTCTTTTAGTAAACATGTAATTTTTCTTCAGAAAGCACAAATTACCTTACTTACAGAGATATTAAAAGTTAAAGATCATCCTGCAAAAACGTTCATGAAACTAAATCCTCAAATATCTAATAGTGAATCTTTTACCTGACTAGATTATTGACTCTGGTACAGCTTAAATTTATCTTATTGATCTCCTGAGATAAAAAGAGATGAAATTTCCTGGAAAAGGATGGCTATTTCTTTATTATCAATATTTGTAATTTGACATATGTCAAGTCAAATTCCCATTTGTTTTTAGTCATTCAGTTATTAAAATCTGTTGGGTTTTTTTTGTTGTTGTTGTTATCATTTCAGAATGCAAAGCCATTGATCTTTCTGGAAAACTTAACAATAAAGTGTGCTTGGATCACCCTTCCCCATGACCCAACTTTATTCACTGTGGGGGAAGGAACTTCTATAGAAAAGATCTATGTCGTTATCAAGAAAAATGGTACTTCAAAGCTCTATTGATTGCCAAAAAAACTATTACTGTGAAAAAAGAAATCTTCAACTACTGCTAAAATAATTGACTGGACATATGTTATGTGTGACCCAATGGCACACAAAAAAAAGAATGTCATTTAATCAACAAAATAGATCCTTCACATAAAACTTGGCCTCCCATAATGACATACAATAATCACCAATTTTATGGTGGACTCCAATATTAAAAAGCCCTTCCAAAAGCAATTGGATTGTAAGTGGCCTCTTTTTTTTTTTTTCATCACAGTCACCTGCTGCCCAAATTAAATCATCTTGGTCAGTTGCAGTGTAGAGTGAATAGCTTGAGAGTCCTCAGGTTAGGGAAGCTTTCAGAAAGGCATCTCTGTCCCCTGGGTGAGGTTGACTTCATACAATGCCGCATCTACTTGATCCTGCTTTCCTAGAATTTAGTATGCAAAGTCAGCAGCAAGGCAGGATGACCATATGGAATTCCCAGACAGAATTCTGTTTCCTTTGTCTATGTGCTTGATTGGTCTTTTGTTGGAAGATAAGGTAGTTGGTATTTAGGGCTCTTCAGTCACAATGTGCGCAGGTTACGGTTTGGTTTTTGTTTCCTTATTTACAGGAAGAGGGATAGAACTACATCCCTTTCTTGCCCATAAGACACAATGATTGCATCAATGCACTCCACTGCCTGGGAACATGCTAACAATGACCTCAGGTTTGTGTGTCATCATTGCGCAGGGAAATTTCCTTCACACTGGATAGATCACTTCTCCTGTTTTCCAGCCCACATCTTATTTAAGAAATAACATTCCACTCAGCTTTAGCTAATTCACTTTCTCACGCTCACATTAAATTAGAAATTTGTTAACAAATTATTTCAGCAAAAATGAAGTTTAAGAATGGAAAACAATAGCCTCTCCCCTAATCATGGGTAACTTTCTAAGGATCTGAGTGTCTCCAAGACTCAGCGAAGCCTGCTGGTTTATACTGAGAGATACAAGTCACTCAGCCATGATAGGGAGTCCACAGTCACTCAGAACTGAAGGAATACGGCACAAACCACAAAGCCTTTCCAAATCAGAACTCTAAGTATGTGATATCTGTCTGCAGGCTTCTAAATAAACAGGTGAAGAAATGACAGGAATTTCGAAGCTGAAAACTCAGGACTTGTCCAGAGCATTTCTGAATATTTTATCTAGTGATTATGTATCTCTATTTTCTAATTATCTTCATCCTGAAATGGACTGTGTGTCTACAGATGACCACTGGATCAGTGACTTTTAGCAGAATCTGTTTTTGCTGCCTTCATCTTTTAGTTGGTTACAGTCAATCACACCGGGAAATAGACTCGGTTTAATTCAGTGAAAAGACCATTGGAATTTTGAAATTAGCTGCTTTGCATATTCACGAGGCTTCCTCCTATCAACTCAGGGCAAAGGTGGACTCTTCAGCCCTCATTGATATGTACCAAATATTTTCTGACATTTATAACTACGCTTGGTGAGCTGGTTTCTCGTCAAATTGCCAGGGGACTGTCAGATTGCCTTTAGAGTTGAATCAAATTACAACATTCAACGTAGCTGTGGCTTCATTTATTTCACACACAAACACACACACACACACACACACACACACACACACACACACACTTAAAGCAAAGGCAAATTATCCAATCTCATAAAATTTAGAAGAATTAAAGAAAAACAAAGTTTAATTATAGCTCGGTTATTGAAATAATTACTAACATTTTAGTTCATTTTTAAATCTCAACATTTACATACATGTGCACACAAAATACAAACAAAATGGCTCCTGTCTATGTAACTTATCTATTACTATGTGTGCACTTCAATACATATGTACATCAATATGTTTCATATTATATGTGCAGTTTATTATTTTTCTCCTTATACCTTTGAAAACATTTTATTAGTTTTTTTTTTTTTTTAATCTTCCGAGCTTGGTGTAGAATGGGTGACCAGGCTATGTTATCAACAGTTGAGAGCTTTCCTCACACTATTGGGGTGTCATACATTGGTGCTTCGGAGATGAATCGAATAAGGTGTACTCAATTTAAGAGTGTACGTTACTTACAAAAGGAAAAACACCTGTCTGTATTTGATGATGTTTCTCACAGTAGGAGATCTTGGAAAACCTGAATGACTACCAGCAAGGAAAGAAGCAAATTGGGAGAAGAATCTTGTTCCAGAGCTCCATGTGTGTCACGTGAGAGGAAGTAGGTGTGCAGGTGACAGTTACAGCCATTTAAAACACACACACACACACACACACACACACACACACACACACACACACACACACACACACGTAGCGTGGAAAGCAAACGCGAGCTGCATCTAAAGCAGAATGACCGCAGCCACGCAGAGTCTCCCAGCAACCAAGTGTGCTCACCGTTGTTCTGTATGCCTGGAATCATTCACAAATTTAAAGTGGCTTCTTTATAAACTGTCCTGTCAAATGTGGGGGAGAATAAGCCCACACTGGTTTGGGGGTCTAGGTCAGATTATAGGTGGAACACGTGAGCTTCCTTGGTTGCTAGGGGTAGGGTGTGGAGGAGAAGTCCATTGACTGATCATAGCAAATTTCCCCTAGAAGAAAGGAAGATTTTCCTGGGATTGACGAGGTCTGAAATTCTGGCCCTTTACCTGTGTGTCCTAATAATCCTATCTCTAAATCTGTAACTTCTAAGAAACACGACCCCCCAAAGGCTAGTGAGCAGTAGTATTATTCATAATACAAAGTAGTAGCAGGATCATACATCTCGACAATAGTGAAGCGGACAAATTATCATCATTATATCCATGCGATGGAATATCCTACAATCATTAAAAATAGAGTACTTCGCAGACATTAAACGCTATGCTATTGAAACATATTCGTGTGCATGAGGAAAATATTCACAATATATTTTGTTCAAGGAACAGAACAGGATATAATATAGAAGCATAATACTGTCAATTTTATAAAATATGCATGCTAGCTTATATATTTGCAAATGACAGAGAAAATATTTTTAAACGTTACTACCTTTGATTTTATTAGTTCTTCATGCATTTCTATTTTGGAAATGTCCTGCTATAAACCTGTTTTAATTCCCATAATAAAAAAAATAAAATATAGGAAAAAATTGGATGCTAAAATCGAGAACAGGCATCCATTCGTTTCCATAGCAGACACTTCATGCAGACAGAAAACTGCCTAGGAAAGAGAAGGCTGGAAACTGTCTTCCTTCAGACTTGACTTTTTGTTTCTTCCAATTCAAAGATTGGCCATCTATGAGCATGATGACAAGCACTCTAACTGGTGAGTGAGTGCGGGATTAATATTCGGAGTGTGAATTTCTGTAAACTCTGCGCGCGCCCACCTTTTGGTTTAAGCATTTTCTGCTTCGGCTCCTTGCACGGTGACCCACTGAGCTGGGTCCCCTGTGTGGATCCCACCCATCTGCTCCTGTTTCTGCCAACCTTGCTCTTGACTCTGTTTTTTTTTTAAAGCACCACTCCCCATTTCATAGCACTTACCACATGGTAATGTAACTTTGTGCTCCAATGCCTGCCCCACGCCCCCACCCCCACGATTTGTGCACCTCCTGAGGCCTGCTATGTGTTGTTTTACTTTATCCCATTAATATCCGGCACAAGATCTGAAACACTCTCAATAAACATTGCTCAGTGGATAGCTGGAGTGTACTATACAAGCAAGCACTGTAAAATATGAACTCTTCATATATACAAAGCTCTTATTGTATTACCAAACCAATGTAATATGTGGGAATTGAATAAAAGATTACATGGACAACTTACATGTCATTTTTCAAAAAATTATCATTATTATTAATTATTATTAAAGTATTGTTATTATTGTGTGGGCATCATTTGTATGGGGCGTACACGGGTTCGATGCATCCCTGTGATAATAAAGGACAATTTTATGCGTAGATTCTTTTTCCTCTCCCCTGAACATGGATGCTTGGGGCGAGCTAAGGTTGTCCAGTTTGCTTTGCAAGTACTCTTTCTTACTTGCTGCTCCACGTCACCATAAATCTGAAAGTTTGCCTACATAAACTGGAGGTTTTAGAATGAACAAAATGTCTTAGCCTAAACCACCAGGAAAGCTTAAACCATTAAAAGAGAAACTTGCCCAACTTCAGTAAAATAAGCTATGATGTGAAATACTTAGAAAAACAAATAGAGAGCAATATCAACCAACACTTACTGAGAAACGCTTAGCTTGTAGCGCCATGACAACATCATGGTGCTTAAGCATCTTCTAGGAGCAGAAGCGCAAATTACAGCAGGCTGCGGAGAAGGCTCACCGGTGTCAGTTTCTGGTTATGAAAACTCATATAACATGAGGTTGCCCTCCCTTCTCCACCAAGCAGAAAATGCTGCAGTGGCCAGCGCACCATCTAGAAGCTCAAATCCAGCCAGCTCCGTGGAAGGCTTTGTCCCATTTGAGGTTCTATTTTTTTTTTTAAAGTGATTTGGAAAGTTGGAAATGAACCAGGGAAGAGCAACCAAAATAATTAGTGTTGGCAAATGGACCTATGGGGAACAAAAGTGAAAAGAACTTGGAATTACTTGAGCTGGAGAAGAGATTGCCTGCAGGGTGACCTCATAATCATTTCCGACTGATGTAGTGCTCTCCTAAGGATAGTAGGTGCAGGGGAATGAGAACGTCAATTAATTATTTTCCTCCCCACTTCCGGTTTCCAAATTCCAGAACGGAACAGAATGGATCGAAGCAATCACGGACAGAAGTAACCTTAGGACTTTTAAAACATGGATTTTTTTTCGTTTGTTTCTTTCCCTTTTTAACTTTATTTTACTTTTATCAAAGGGTGCCAACTTAGCCTGAGCACAGAGTAAGGCCTCTATTACTTACTCTTTCATCTCACTTAACATAATGTCCACAAGGTGAGGCAGCCACAGGTCTAGGGAACGTTCTCAGTCAGCCTTACTTATATACAATCCAACGGGTAGAAATTCCAGAAGCTGGATAGAACCCAGAGAACCCAGATGTCCTTTCACAGAGAAATGGATACAGAAAATGTGGTACATTTACATAGTGGAGTACTACTCAACTTTTAAAAACAATGATTTCATGAAAATCTTATGCAAATGGATGGATCTGGAGGATATCATCCTGAATGAGGTAACCCACTCAGAAAAGAATACACATGATATGTACTCACTGATAAGTGGATATTAGCCCCGAAGCTCAGAATACCCAAGATACAATTCACAGACCACATGAAGCTCAAGAAGAAGGAAGACCAAAGTGTGGGTGCTTCAGTCCTTCTTAGAAGGGGGAACAATACTCACGGGAGGAGATACAGATACAAAGTGTGGAGCAGAGACTGAAGGAAAGGCCATCCAAGAGACTGCCCCACCTGGGGATCCATGCCATATACAGACACCAGACACAGACACTATTGCGGATGCCAAGAAGTGCTTGCTGACAGGAGCCTGATAAAGCTGTCTACAGAGAGGCTCTGCCAGAGCCTGACAAATACAAAGGTGGATGCTCTCAGCCAACCATTGGACTGAGCACTGGGTCCCCAATGGAGGAGTCAGAGAAAGGACTGAAAGAGCTGAAGTGGTTTGCAACCCATAGGAAGAACAATAATATCAACCAACCATTATCCCTAGAGCTCCCAGGGACTAAACCACCAACCAAATAGTATACATGGAGGGACCCATGGCTCTAGCTGTATATGTTGCAGAGAATGGCCTTGTTGGGCATCAATGGGAGGAGAGACCCTTGGTCCCATAAAGGCTCAACAGATGCCCCAGTATAGGAGAATGCCAGGGCAGGGAGGCGGGAGTGGGTGGTTGGGTCAGGGAGGACCCTCATAGAAGGGTGAGGGAGGATGGAATAGGGGATTTCTGGAGGGGAAAGCAGAAAAGGGGATAAGGTATGAAGTGTAAATAAATAAAATATCCATATATATGTATATATTACATATACACTTATGAAATATATGTAAAAATAATTATATATATACATATATATATGAAAAATAAAAACAAGAGAGTGGGTGGGGCAAGGCCTAATTTTTTTGCTGTTATCACAGAGTAGTTGGACATGGAGTTGGGGTGGGAATGTAATGGGGGAAGAACTCAAGAAAAAGTAAAGAGGGAACAGACTTGAGGAGAAAGATGAAGGCAGGAGAGAGAAATCGAGAGGGAGGAAGGGAGGGAGAGGAAGAGAGAGAGAGAGAGAGAGAGAGAGAGAGAGATATTTTCCAGAAAGGGCAGAGTTTGACTATCTGAAAATACTATAGGTTGCCGAATAGCAAGCAAACATTTCCCTCCCATCTCAACATCAGGCACCAGGAAATTCCTTTCTCTCAATACATAAACCCGTTAGTTTGCCAAAAGGAAGATTTCCCTTGAAACGAAGAATAATTCTGAGTGTTTCTGAGAGATGACAAAGCTCTCTGAAGGGCAGTTTAAATTTTTCCTTGGAGGACACCTCAGACTTGTAGTCATGGAACCAACAAAACTCAGTTAGTGTCTTTCTGTGCAACTGGCCCCAGGGGCTGTTAGAACATCACACGAATCAAAAATGGTTCGGGGTCAAACTCTTTTAGAAACACTGGGTTAAACCAAGTTAAATTGGATTTGATGCTGAAGGTTACAGTGAAGACTTTAATATTACAATGTTAATTATGAATCTCCATGGTTTTCAGAATATCCCTCACTGTTTCCTCTTCTGGCAGAATAGATTGTCTGGCCTGGGTTTCATGAATATAACCTTAGTTGGCGTCATTAACCCACAACCTAACATGTTGACAGAGAGAACATTGGATCTTGTTTGCAAGCCTTTTCCAGCTGTTTCACTACTAAGTTGGGTATGGTGACTCATCCCACTACATGCTAATCACGGCCTTTCATCAAGATTGACCTGCCAGTGACTGGTAGAACTTCATTAATGGAGATGAGGCTTGAATCCAGATGACTGTATCTCATTGATAGCCAATATGGCTTCGTATTAACAGTGTGCCGACATGATCCCAGTCTATTTTAAATGACTGTTGTCTCTACTCGGTAGCAATATGATGGTTGTTCAGATGGTTAGAGTTAGCTGCTAATAAACAGGGTGTAATATCAGGCAATATAGGTAATACTCCTTCACAGGGCTGAGAGCCACAGAACTTGGAAAATTTAGGAAAGCTTTTTCATAATAAATCTTGTTAATGCTCTCCTATGCACTACCACACCACCCCATAAAAGGAAAACAAGCCCTCGGAGAGAAAGTATTAGTATTAGTATTAGTATTAGTATTAGTATTAGTATTAGTATTAGTATTAGTATTAGTATTAGTATCGCCAAGGGGGTCTCTGTTCTTTTTTGTGACTTTAGAGTCTTGTCACTTTGTAGCTTCTGATGATCTTCCTTTTCAAAGATCTCTGTTCCCCTGGATAATAAAGTGGCCCCTTAAACAACACACCGCATTCAGCTCTTGCTTGGCAGGAAGTGGCTGCTGGAGAGAAATTGCTTCCATCGGCAGGGAAACCTGCTGAGGTTGCAGGGCAGTCGTGGAAGCAGGATGCTTTGAGCTGCTTTAAGGGTTTTGCAGCTTGGATGGTTAGTCCAGAGGATGGTAATTAAAAGATCCCTTCAAGGGAAAGAGAACTTTCAAGAAAAGAGAAGAAAAATACGAGAGAGAAGAGAAAACAAAAGATCCTCGAGTAAATCTGAAGAATGTCCTCGCTCTCCAGCCCCGTGCTGAACGCTGCTTGGAGCTGGGGGTGCATACCCGAGTGTCTGGAGAAAACCCAGAGCCTTCTCTTCTCTCTGGTGCCCGACTCCAAGTTTCTCCAGCTGCCAGTCGGGTCAGTAGATGTGCGTAGCACCATTTCCAGGCATGCTCTGAGATCGGGAGGGCTGATTATATTTCTCTCTCTGACGTACTGGCTTTGGCTATACTGTTTGGAATCTGCCATTTACACTGAAGATTTATCAGCCACATTGTGAGTCCTATCAGGAAGGAACCGGGGAACAAGACTAGATTCCTCTTGAACTAAAGTGCTGAGATCCAGGCATCTGCTGAAAACTGAGTTCTAGTCGGAGGTATAGGTCAAGTCTAGACACAACATTGCTGGGCTCTGTGTCTGTGCTCTGAGGTTTGCCAGAACAAACAGAACTAAATATACACATACTTCTGTTGCCTGTAGGCCCTTGGACCTTTCTACTTCCTCTGCAAAGAAATGTAATGCTTTCTTGCACTCAAAGCTACAGACCTATGTCCACATAAAAACTAAACCTACAAACTCAGATGCATCTGGTGAGCCATGACCTGGAACAAATGCAGCCTAACAAAGCTGGGGAATATCTCACAGCTGGTTTGCAAGGGACACCTCTGAATATCACCACCGCAGGCTGGGGACAGGCCACAGAAGCAGGCACACATACCTAAGTCTAAAACTTTCAGGAAAGAACAAAACTTTGTTTTGTTTTGTTTTTAAATGCTATACTATAACATACTAGTAAGAAAATAATAAAATACTAAAAACATCAAATAATCCTTTCCTTTCCCCCCAAACACTTATAATTTATTCAGGATAACAATATAGCAGTGTCAGCCAAGGTCATAGAGAACATAAAGTGTTTTCATCCAAACAAGCTGTTTCAATACAAATAATGAGAGGGCCCGCCTATTGTAAACACATAGAAATAGGCATTACATGGACATTGTCATGGGTTGTTGGAAGTCACTCCAAGCTGGTTCTGAAAGTGAAGCTGGGCCCTTGACTTCAGACTCGGTCCTGTCTGTGCCAAGTGTCCTCTAACAGCCTTGTCTGATGATGGGCAGCCTTACCTAACTCTGTGGCAAGGAAGGGGGAGAATGACGGGCAAAACAGCCCACGGGGAAAAACACCGTGTCCTTGAGAGCCGCTAAATGATGAACCACTTCCAAGAGAGATTACTGCTGTTCATCCCACCATGTGATGGGCCTGTAGTGGGAAAGAGAGGGCAGACAGGCAGCCATGGGACGCTCATCCGTGGAAAACTAGAGGACACTCTTTGTTCTTCCCAGAACACTCTTGGAGCACATCAGCTGCTTGCCCCATTAGGGCTCCACAGTTGATGTTAGAGTACTTAGTTCGATGAGGTTTAGTTATCTGTCTGTCTATTTAGCTATGTGTCTATCTCTTGTTAGCTATTCTTTCACTTTGACTCACTATATACTTAATAAACATCCACATACAATACTGAACGTCTGGCTACCAGAGACAGCAGCTGTACAGTGTTTTTCACATATCATGAGAGACCAAAACAGCAGGCACTGTCAACAAAGATAAACCTGGGGACCACAGCTTCCTTCAGGCTCTCCAAATAATCAACAGCAGTGCTTTCTAATGGAAATATAAACTAAGCACATACCAGAGCAAGGTTGCCAAGAGAAGGGAATAGTCAATTTCTACATCAGCGCACTTGGATGTAACACCTGTATTAGGGGCAAAGGGAATGAAAGCCAAAATAAAGATAAAATTTCCCCAGCTATCAAATTATACAAGCAAGTGTTTTGTTTTGATTTGCTGGTCTGGGTTATGGGCAGGGATACATCGTTATAGACATTGGCAGTGTGGAAGCTGTGCTGTGAAAAACTTGGCAATGTCTGCTACATTAAGTATTCACATACACACACACACACACACACATACACACACTTTTGACTCAATGGTCCTATTCTCTCTCTCTCTCTCTCTCTCTCTCTCTCTCTCTCTCTCTCTCTCTCTCTCTCTCTCACACACACACACACACACACACACACACTTTTGACTCAATGGTCCTATTCTCTCTCTCTCTCTCTCACACACACACACACACACATACACACACACACACACACTTTTGACTCAATGGTCCTATTCTCTCTCTCTCTCTCTCTCTCTCTCTCTCTCTCTCTCTCTCTCTCACACACACACACACACACACACACACACTTTTGACTCAATGGTCCTATTCTCTCTCTCTCTCTCTCTCTCTCTCTCTCTCTCTCTCTCTCTCTCTCTCTCACACACACACACACACACACACACACACACACACACTTCTGACTAGATGGTTCTACTTGGTTTTCAGTTGTTGTGGTTAAAAAACAAAAAGCAGAAAACAGACAAAAAGACCATATGACCCAAACCAAAGGAAACGGATAGAATAAGGCATTTATTTAAGCTTACAGTTCCAAACAGATGAGTCAGGTCTAGTGAAGAGGATGGCCCAAATGTTAGGCATGATGGCAGGATCAGAAAGCTCAGAGGTTCCTATTCTCCAACACAAGTGTGAGTCACAGAGGGCAAAGTGGAAGTAAGATGAAGCCAGGAACTCCTCAGACCAGCTCTGAATCACATTTCCTCCAGCAAAGCCACACCTTGTAAGCTTCTATCAGGGACTGTGTTCAAATATCTGCGCCAAGGGAGGGAAGTCATCAATCAAACCACCATACACTCATTTATGTAAAAGTAAGACATACAAATGCTTGCCCACTTCATCTTTCTGTGATGATAAGAAAACTGGAAACAATCTGATTGTAAACATGAGGAATTATTAAGTAACTATTGACAGTCAAATTAGAGACAAGTGTTAAACTGGTCCCTTGGATTACTTTAAAATTGTGGAGACAACATAATAAAGTATTAGAAAAATAAGAAGTCCATTTGGAGAGTAGAGTGACAAACTCTTTAAATGAGGGTGTGTAATGCCTATGCTTAAGAGAACATATTAACGGATGACATCAAAGAGAGGGAGAATGGGCCATTAATGTATAAAAATAAGGTAGTTCCTCAAATGAAAATAATGTTGCTGTAATATTATTCAAACACCAATGTATATATAGGTTTATACAAAGAGATGAGAAAGCTGACCACTGTAATGCTAGTGGACTTCTGAGAGGTGGAACTTCAGTTAAATCTTCCTTCTTTTACATACTTTGGTTACATAGTGAGCAAGTATTATTTTTATCAGAAGAAAAAGGGAAGACATTTTTGACTAGCTGAAACCTTATTACAAAAGCCTATTCTTATTTCTAGAAAACAATTCATATATAGTAGCACAAAGTATACAAATTTCCAGAGGAGGAAGTAGGAGAGAGTCTGGGTATCATAGCATTTTAGCCATGATGGGCATTCTTTTTATTTCCTGCACTCTGGATCTATTCAAACCTCGCCTCCTACTGAGGGATTCAGTGCAGAACTAAAATATGATGACTTACTTGGCAACAGCAGAAAAAGAGCATTTACTCAAATGCAATAAAGATAAGCAATAAGTTTCGGTGATGCATAGAGTGTGCTCTCCGCTCGCCTGCTTTCTTCTTTCTTCTCTCAGCAGAAGTTCAACTGAAAATCAGCTCAAACAGCAATTCGCCAAATTAGCTCGTCACCTCACTTGTGACCAAATCACACCCTACAGAGAAACGCAGAACTCCAAGCGTTTGCTTTTTGGAATATCTGTCCATTGAAGGGGCTCTGTAAACAAGAAAAAGGGTAGCTTGGTGTTTCCAGTTTGCTGGCAGTATGATTAGACTAATTGTGTGCTTGATATTCACAGATAATTTCCAGGTTATTACTCACGTGCACCCTAAAATGGCGGTGCAAAAAGAAACATTTTGAGGTTTAATTTCTTCCCACCTCAAGGGAAGGTAAAATAGCACTGATTATAGAAATCCAAAATAAATAAATAAATAAATAAATAAATAACAGACAAAACAGTCTATAAACACACACACATACACAATACAACTTGTTAGATGATATAATTGATCTTTATTCACAGAAACTGAGAGCACTCTCTTTGGTTATGTGTTTCTCTTATTGGCGGTGGTTTACTGTGCAAACAGTGCTAAACCAATCACTAGGCATAGATGCAGCACCACAGACAGGAATGTGTGGTTCTCTGATGGGCTAGCATGAAGCAAGTATGAATTGAACCCTGTGGAGGAAGAAGAAGAGTCATATTAACTAATATGGCAGTTTGAATAAGTGTCCCTCATAGACAGGTATTTAAATAATTGGTCGCCAGTTGCTGGCAGAATTTTGAGAGGCTATAGGACTTTTGAGATGTACAGCCTTCTTGGAGAAAGTATGGCTCTAGGAGAGGGCTTTGAGAGCTGGCAGCCTGGCTCCACTTCCAGTTTATTATCTCTACTCTCTGCATGCATTTGAAGATGTCATCTCTCAGTTTCCTGCTCAAGGCACCTATTGCCATGTCATGCCTGTCATTAAGGATTCTCCCTCCAGAATCATAAGCCAAATCAGCTTCTTCTTCCATATGTAGCTTCTGGTCATTGTGGTTTATTTAACAAACGGTAACTAATCCACTGAGCTACCAGGAAGATGGTCACCTGAAAGAAAGCAGTGCAAGGCCTACACAAGATATGGGTGGCTCTGTGCAAGCCTCAAGCTTGCTTTAAATGCTACCCTAATCATTTTAAACTATTTATCTTGTTAAACCTGAGTAATATAAGCAACACATACATGCAAAAGAATTGGTTCCTCCCCTATGAGGATCTAAAGATTTTTGCTTCATATCCTTGTTTGAAAATAATTTCCATGAGTGTCATAGTTACTTTTCTACTGCTGTGGCAAGACAGCATGACCAAGGCAACTTATAAAAGATAACATTTGATTCGGCGCTGCTGAGGGTTAGAATCCATGTCTGCCTTGTTAAGGAGAATAGCGTAGGCAGGCAGACATGGCTCTTGAACAGGACCTGAAAGCTTCCATCTAATCCACAAGCACTAGGCAGAGAGAACTACCTAGGGATGGCCTGGACTTTGGAAACCTCAAAGTTCACCCAAAGTGACTCCCTTGCTCCTACAAGGCCACACCTGCTACTCTTTCCCAAACAGTTCCACCAACTGGGCACCAAGTATCACAACAGACCAGCCTCTGGGGATCGGCTTCACTCAAACCACCATGAGGGCCAGCCGTTATTTGGGTTTTGTTGTTGTTGGCCACGGATAGCATGACAATCTACTTTCAGAAGAGTTGACCACTAATTCTTAAACAGCCACCATTCATGTTTTATGTTATTGGGAATAAGGAGAAGATTACCCTTCAACAGTTATTGGTTAGTATTCTCCTAAGGGACTTGTCTCTATGCAAAGGTGGACTTTCTTGTAGTGAATTTACCCTAACAATTAGAATGAGGATTGTTTTTTGGATCTCAAGCCACCTTTCAGATTGTTTGAGTTGTCTACCGCTTTCTAGTAAATTAGCAAAAATTTAACAATTTAAGACAACCTATGTTTGTCTCATGGTGGTGAGGCTCAACCATCTAAGCAGGAAGACTAGGGCTGAAGTTCTCTCACCTGAGTCTCTGAGGCATAAACCAAGGTAGTTTGTCTGTTTTATGGAGCCTCTGGGTGAGAATTCACTGCCAACCTCATGCAGATTACTGGATAACCTCAGTCCTTGTGGTTATAGGACTGAAGTCTCCATTCCTTTGCTGACTTCATCAAGGAACTGCTCTGGGTCCTGAGACTGTGGCACACTTTTTTTTTTTTTTAATGTATGGTTCTCTCTATCACAGAGCCAGCCATGGTTCAATGAATCCTTTTCAATGTTATAGATCTCTCTGACCCACTTTTATGCCAGGACTTGCAGAAAATGCCGCCATGAATACACGAGGATTACCAAGATTAACTACCCTGCCGAAGGTCAGCTCTACCATGTGACCATAGCAGCATCTTGGCAGAGCTGTTTGACCAACCTGTAGTTTTCCGAGATCAAGGCAGGACACATTGAGTGATTTCAGTTGATATTTCATCTGTTAGTTAAATATCAGTAAAATAATCTATAGTTATTTTTTTAAGGCAGAACATCTTTGGAGGCTATTTTGGAAATGTGGGCGATTATTTTAGAAATTCTGCCTACCACCTGCTTACTTCTGTTCCCCTGGCCCACATTTATTCAGGGCTCGTGAGTGCTTTCCAGGTGCTCTGTTAGATGTCTTCTGTGGATTATTTATTTAGCATTTGCAGTATCCCTTTGAGGTGGGTACTATTGTCACTCTTGGAGAGGGACACATGTTTAGAACCACTAACTTCCTTGTCAAAGGTTACAAGGGTAGAAGCAGTGGTGTCAGGAGGCAAGCGTCATTCTTGGCTCCTCCCTAGTTTTTCATTAATCCCCTGGCCCGTTGGAAGAAAGCTTCTAGAATATCAGACTAAACTTACCTAGAGAAATCAAAGCTTTAAAAATGTTATCTCCTTAATGTCTGTATGTCATTAGCTTTAGTAAAATTTCATATGGACAAATAAAAGAGTCTTTCTGCATTTCGGAAAGGTTTTAAATATACTGTGATTTTCAAGAATAAGTAAAACCTGCCCCATTTTAAATGCAAAGGAGCAGCTGTTGTCATTTTCATGAGGTAGGTTTTTAAACTTTGCTTCTAGTAAATCTAGTTACCTTTACCCCACCAGAGCCACAAATGTCTCTAGACTATTGGTGTGTGTGTGTGTGTGTGTGTGTGTGTGTGTGTGTGTGTGTGTTATTCAAGATCTCCTGCTTGACCTCAGAGCAGAGCCTCAAATGACAGAGGGCTCTGAGCTTTGAATGGATAAGTTAGCAGGAAGGCTTCTTGCCTTTTGAAGCATCAGTAGCAAAATGTGGCCATCTTTACACTACGTCTCACACCCTTGGCAGGCTGCCCCATGTTTGTGCCAACCTGTCGGCCAGAGGCTGGAGCCCATTTGAGCTCTGAACATTCTCAAAGCCCCACCTTGCAAGCAACATTCATTTTCAAAACTTTCATGCATGATGTGATCCTTTGCTTTGGGCCTAAATTGTTGGCTTTTTGTGGGAACAAATATCTTCCCAATCACCTCCATTAGATCCAATACTGAGGGGTCTGGTCCAAGACTCCAACCAAAAAGTTTTGAGAAATACACTGTTGCTAAAAATTAATCTAGTAGCTACCAATTCAGGGAGATGGCTATACTACGTCTTGGATTAGACTGTACATTAGTTTTTTTTCTATCTAATGTTTTAAGTATAGAAACATAGACACACCAGGGAGTCGAGTCAGAGCAATCTTCTTTTGGTAATTTCTAAATTATCCTGTGTACATTTTCTGACCAGGTCTAAGAGCCAAAACCCAAAACAGAGGAATAACAATTCACTGTGTGTACCAGTTAACCATTATAAATGCCGCCATCCAAAAGCTGCCTGATTTGTAACATTTAATGTGGAATTTATGAATTCCTATAAACCATTTATGTTTCACTTAGCGCCCATTTGAGCGTTGAACATTTGTTTTAATGCAGCAAATTAGTGTCAGAACTTTCAAAGCAAGAGGCTAAATTGTTCATTGTCTTGCAAGAAAACAGTCCTTGTTCTCACTTTTAAAGCATGAGACAGCAAGGAGAAAAAGCCAACTTTAAAAAGTCCTTGCCTCAGAAAAGGCATCGCTTGTCTCTAACACTCACAGTTTGTGACTTGGTGTGTAGTCTTGGCTTCTAATCTTAACTTCACTCCAAGACTCCAACATTTACAATATGAGTCTCTAGGGTCCCGGGTCAAAGTCCGGGCTAACAGCTTGGTAGTGCTACCCACAGGGCAGCAATAAAAGCTCAAGGCCTTGTCATAACACCCGGTACTTACACCTATTAAAAGGCCTGATATCTTTATTTGAGGTAAAACTCTTTCCAAAATAGCCTTTCAGTGACGCAGGCATTTCCAATTTGATCTTAAATGCCTATTTGTTTTATAATTGCTCTTTGGAAGCAAGGAGTTCATTAGTCTTTATGGATTCCATGGTGCCCTTCACAGATGACACCCTCTACATGACAACCCAAATATGTACCATACCCAACACTGAAACAATGCTACATGAACAGTCACTCAAATAGAAGAAATCCGACGTATCATCCTATGGTCATAAAGTTGTACTTGAGGGGGACTTGTATCTTGTACTTGACCAGCAAAAGAGTCTATTTCTAGTGATGTACATGTTCAACCCAGTCAAAGAAGCCGTGTATATCACAACTGATGAGCAGTCCGTAGTTAGATTAAGCTCTTACATTTATTCAGGTGAGGTAGGTATTCAACAAAGATTGTTTCTCAGAAGATTGCTGCAAAAGCATTGCTGGCCAAGTGCCAGCCAGGAAAGTCTCTCAGACCCGTGGTTCAAAGGAGGCAATGAAGTGGAACCATTTCTCCTATCGGCATTCCATTTGAGTAAGAGGTTTCATTTTTCAACCAGTTTCCTGGAAACTGACTAAAAATGGAGCTGGCTAATGTGTAGAAGACACATCCTGACAAAATCCCCTGAGCTCATCTGGATCAGGCACCAAAACTGACTCAATCAAATGGAAAATATAGCTCATACTAGCTGTACTTAGTATTTGGTACACCATATGTGTTTGTTGTTGGTGGTGGTTTTTTTTGTTTTGTTTTGTTTTGTTTTGTTTTGTTTTTTGAGCTGGGGTTTTAAGAGTGGAAGGCAGTGGGATGACAGCATGATAGAATTTTCACTTTCCTCATCTTGGCTTAGAGGGTTTTTGTGTTTTCTTTTTGTTTTGTTTTGTTTTTCTTTGCTTTTGCTTGGCTTATATGCTAGAGGGCTTTGTGGTAAGTTTTGGTTTGGTGTGGGCTGGTAGACCACAAGATGTTAAATGAGGAATGTGACTAAGCAGGCCAACTGTAATGCATGACTAGAATCTTGAGAAGTCAAGAGCTAATAGTAGAAGTCCTATGGTTCTGAATCCATTGATAATTTAAATTATCACACAATTTTAGTTCTGTGAACTTGGGTTCATGAAGCATTATACACGGTTGTCCAGGGTCTTACAGGTGCCTTTCAGGGTTGCTGGGGAAATACATGTTTGTCTCTTTCATGACATAAAATGTAAGTGTATTATAGAAATAAAATTGATAAACTTCTATGAACCTCTCAGGTGAGAAAATGTGTGAAGTTGAACTATGACTGATAACTTAGAACATTATCAAGTTATAGGGGCTGAAGCTAACTATTGAACACCATGTTTCAAAATTCATAGAAAGATATTATAAAACAAGAAATATGTGTTCAATAGAAAAGGAATATTGAGGAGATACCTATTTTTTTTTAAATAGAGATTATGGGGAAATCCAGAATAGAGAGATTGCTGGCAATAAAGGGATAATAAATGTTATCAAAATTATTGATTCAGATAATATGTGGTAAATTTGATAACATAAAAGAATGGATCACCAAGAACAAATACAACTTTCATTTTGAAGCCAAGCCGTGTTTTCAAGAAGTAATCCATTATCTTTTTCTTCTTTTTTTTAGAATAGATGTAGCCTAAGTGATCAGACAGTTAAACCAAAGAGAAACCTCTACTGAAAACGGAGTGATTTTACATATATATATAAATGTATATATATATGTTTGGGTAGAGGAGTTTGAATCCAGCAACATGGTTATTCTGGCTGGAATACAGACACAACTTTGCTTTCAGTTTAGCTTAATTTTCTGTTGTTTTTGTTTGCTTGTTTGTTTCTTTTTCGCAAACAGAATCTCATGTATCCCAAGCTGGTTTGAATTCATTACAGAGCCAAACTTGGCCTTGAGTTCCTGATCGTTATCCCTCCATTGCCCATGTTCCTGAGATCAAACTACTTCCCTAAAAAAGCCTAGTTTCTGCCTAGTTTGATGAGATAGAAATGGGTAACATGAAAGGTATAATTAGGAAAAAAAAGTACCTGTATCAATTGTTAATTTTTTTTCGGGGGAGTTGGTTTTTGGTTTTTCGAGACAGGGTTTCCCTGTGTAGCCCTGGCTATTCTGGAACTCACTCTGTAGACCAGGCTGGCCTCGAACTCAGAAATCTGCCTGCCTCTGCCTCCAGAGTGCTGGGATTAAAGGCATGCGCCACCACGCCCCGCTCAATTGTTAATTTTAAAGGCAAGAAATGCTAATTCTGTCTAGTGTTGTGAAAACCAAAATGTTGGAAGCCCAGCAGTTCTCTGTGTACACCACCGCCCTCCTTTCTTCATATTCATTGTACCATGGTAATAGCATGGCTAACCTTGACAGGGTTCTGTGTTCAGAAACCATCCCTTTTCATTAAGAAACGTTTCTATCAAGAATGACTGATCATAAATAGAAGGGTGTCCGGATCCCTCTAAAGATGCCGAAGGAGTTAGAACTGGGTCCTGAGCTTAACAGCCAGCGTAGCAGCTGTGTGGTTCTTTGAAAGTTGCCATTCTATTCTCTTGTCTGTTCGATGTAAAATCAGAATAGTGTCAAAGCATGTTTGCAGAGTTAACAGAAGGTTAAATAAATCCAATGAGAAAAGCCCAGGAAACACGCAGCACAGAGTGAGTGATGTATATGTTGCTGTTCGTTTTATAGTAATTTGAAGTAGTTTGAGCCGTCCACAGTTTCTCCCTCTAAAATGTGGGCAATGGAGTAATGTTGGGGTTTGGTTATCTACGATGCAATGCAGATGACATTGATAGTGAAGGAATCCCCATACATCTACGAACTACAGCCCAACACAAACGTAGGTTCCCTCTACTATAGGATTTGTCTTCCATGTGGACTTGGTATCAGGTAGGGCTCCCATTTCTACTCAACAAGTATTTATGTTCACTTAGTGCCTGCCAAAGGTGGTTCTAGAGGCCAGGATATCAGAGTAAATAGACATCGCCTGAAGGAATGGGGCTTTCTGTACGTGACCTCTTAATCATGGGGCAGATGGTTCAGGAGAACACAGCAAGGTCGATTTCTGACTTCTGTGACAGGACCTTAGGTAAACATGGAGATGCCGTTGTTTCAAATTTAAAAAAAAACTAAGGATGCATAGATCAGCAAGAAACACAGGCAGGGGACGAGGGTGCAGGCAAGCTTCATTGTCAGTCGGTCCCTATGGTTCTCTGCTAGGTGGACTGAATATGCACTCACGGACCCCCGAAGGTCTGAACTGTGCTGTAGAACATTGCGTCTCATCTAAGAGTGGCAGTTAGGAATAGCCTGTTTGCAGATACCATTTGGGAACCGGCCCATTTCCTCTTGCAGTCCTCATGCTTGTTATTGTCCTGATAATTTTCTACCTCTGATAAAACGCACTGTGAGTAGAGTGGGTGGGATATGGAACTTTCCGCTGTCTTTCCCAGTCCTACACTCACTGGTTCCCAGTTATTACAGAGGTAAACGTTCAGGCTTACATTTTCAACAATGAGTTCCAATATGTCCCAAAGGACAAATGGGGAAGCTTATACTTGAAATAGATTGATTGACTCCATACAGTAAACTAATTGTTTCAAACTGGAGGGAGGATATTTGTACATCATCAAAGGTGGAGGGTGAAGGAGAGGAACACGGTTTATTATTCTCTATATAATTTGCTGTATCATGGGCCAGTGTATAAAGATTAATTAAAATACAACCCTTGAGTCTTTCAAACAAAAAGTGTCAAGTGAGAAGTGGAACTCAAGATGTTATTTGTTATTCCAGAAGAGGGAAAATGAAATGTAGCAAAAAACAAGGAAAAAAAAAAAGGAAAAAAAAATGTGATCAGAAAATTTTTAGTTGTTTTCTTCCTCACACGAATTCACAGTGTTGTTCTCCAAAGTCGGCATTCCTCTGTATCTACTGCTGTCTAGAAAAATGCTGCAAAGTAATAGAAAATAAAAATATTGTGTGATTTTCACCTACAAATCCAACCCTTCACAAATGACCAATCTATGATATTAATGTCAGCTGAACAAGCAGGTGATGTCCATTTCGATCTGGCTTCTTGAGACTAAACCACTAGTAAAATAAAATCAACTTTTTATAAATAAGAACTTACTTTAGAAATATTGATTGCTGCCCTTGGCTTTCTATAGCATCCCCGACTACAGCTTCTTGGCATCTGGTTTCTGCTACTAGCTGTATCCTCACTGTTCCTCTGAACTAATTCTGTGAACGAAGCTGGGATCTTACACTTGTCTCTCGTCATAGCCGCTTCCAGAACACGTGCTAGCATTAGCATTGCAAAGTTTTGCAAGTCCAGATGTCTCCAGTGCTTTTCAACTGACTGACGCGTCGAGAATTGGAAAGTTTTCAGAAACGAGTTGTCAGGCTCTGGTCTCAATCTCTGTTTTTCTGACTTGTGATGGAAGGGGTGGGACGCTGATATAGATTAGATCGCCACCACCTCTGTTCAAAAATCCCATCTCTGCTCTACTTTAGGGTCTCATGGTTGCCCGTGACTTTAGCCAGTGAATCAGATACTTCCTCCCTGTGGGTATACAGGAACACGTTAGGGTCCCTTTGAACTTAGAATCAGTGGGAATCTGAGGAAAGAAAGGGAGGGAGGGAGGGAGGGAGGGAGGGAGAGAGAGAGAGAGAGAGAGAGAGAGAGAGAAAGAGAGAGAGAACGCATGGACATGCATATCATAGTGGAGGCGTGAAGGGGAAATAGCCCGAGTAATGTTAACATAGCTTTCATGAGATAGGACAAGAATTGAAAACAAAAACCCGTGTAAAGAATGTGAATGTTCAGTTGTCTCTTTGATATTCTTGCTAGATCTTGTGGCCATGAGAGCAATAAAAGCCACTGAGAACCAAACTGGCTAGCACTTTTTCCATGTAATCTTATTACCAGAGTTTGCTCTAACAAGTTTGGTTAAGGACACAGCTCAGAGAAGAGACAACACAGAGGCTTCATTGTGCCGATGCCAGACACGATCGTTGAAGTGTCCGAGAAGACGGAGATAGCCACACAGACAAATGCAATTAGTTGTAAGTGAACTTTTGCACACTATGGAAGTTCATATTTAATCTTTAGCCACTCCTCACACCCATAAGTTTATGATGGACTCATCAGTTATAGACTTGCTCTCCTCCTGAGTTCATTTTCTTATCCTCACTAAAATTTGTCAGCTGCGACTTGGAGAAACACATCCCCAGTGGCGGGCCCTTCTCAGCCATTACTTCACCAAATATGGCCTAGGCTTTTAGGTGCTTTAGAAAATGGATCGGATGCTAAAAATGCAGGGTTAGTCTCAGAATGGCGCCTTTAAAAATCTATGGTATAGAAGGACAGTTAGTACATTTTATGGCGTGATAACGGAAGTGGCTAAGAGCACAAATGGTGGGGTTAGAGAAGAGATGGAAGTGCTGTGAAAACATGGAACAGTAAGAAACAAAGTGGGGACTGGAAGCCGACTCTGATGCAAAGGGTCTAAGGGTAGAGCAAGGCTCCAATGGCCCCAGCAGAAAGGAAAACTTTGATGCGTTTTCATCCTTTTGCTTCTGAAGTAACTATAGGCTCACAGAGAGTGCCCACGACACAGACTGCCCATCAGTCTCCCTGAATGATGGCATTCTATATGACTATAGTGCAATGTCAAACCAAGAAAACAGACGTTACAACACCAGTGATAGGACTAGGGTTTTTATTTTACTTCTGTTGCCTTTCTTATATGCATTAAAGGTGTTAGTGTGTGTGTGTGTGTGTGTGTGTGTGTGTGTGTGGTATAGTGTGGTGTCTGTGGGTGTGCATGTGTTTGTGTGTATGCATGTGTTTGACAATTCTATCTAATTTAACTTCATAAAAATATTCATGGGACCGCCTCTGCAATCAGGATCTACTTCAACATCAGAAACTCTTTCCTTCATGATTCTATAGAGTCACCCTAACAAACGTTCTTGCTCCTATCCACTGGTAACCACTAATGCATTTTTTACTGCACCCCACCCCAAGTTTTTAGTTTCTGGAACATTATGTAAGTGGAATCATAGTTTTTATAAAGCATACGGCACATAAAATCCATCTAAGGTACTGTACCTTGTCAATGCTTTGTTCCTTTTTTACTACCAAGTAATATTCTATCATGTAGACACATCATCTCTATTCAATATATTTTTTACCCTGCAGACACAGAGAGGAATCACTCATCCACTGAAGAATATCCCAGTCAGTTTTCATTTAGGGCTGTTAGAAATGAAGGTGAGTTGGTCCTGTCTCTACTTGATGTATTTTAAGGAGTAAGACAAAAATGCAATTCTAGCTCAGAAATATGATTCCTATTGGAGTCCTAATTATACAAACCTACACATCCTTTTTTGGATGTTGAACACAGAGGTACAAAAGAGACAGAATTACTGAGAGGAAATTGACTGTAAACACAGAGTGTTTTAAGGACTCTGACTTTTTGGCGTTATATCAAAAGTCCAGATGGATACTTTTTTATTTTCGATTTTCTAATCTCACTGTTTGCACATAATGTGATGGTCAGATATGAATACTAGTTTACAGATGGATTGGCGGTACTTTTTACTTGAGCACGCTCATTAAAACAATTCTAAAAACAGGCTTATAAAAACTTTTCTTCCCTCTGTTCACTTTGGAAAAAAAAACTTACATTTAGCATAGGAATTTTTCGGAAATCATCAAAATGAAAGCCATCAGCTCAGCTACTGAAACCAAAGGAGAGCACTGCCTAATGTTGAAGGCTGCAGAAAAGCAAACTGAAAGTGTGTGTGTGTGTGTGTGTTGCATGCCTAGCAACAAGCATCTCTTAATTGGTTACAAAAATGGTGACCAGGACAAAGGTCTACCACCAGACACAGGAAGAGGGTAAAACCACCAAGGTTAGTGTGGTATCAAGTCACTACACCCATTTTAACCCAACGTAGCAATATGGTTGCCCTTAGACTGTCTCTTGCTCATTTAGAACTTGCTGGCGAATATCAACACATGTCAACAAAAAAACAAAAAACAAAACAAACAAACAAAAATAACCGGGCAGAGCAGAAGTTAATCTGTTCATTAAAGATCGAAAATTGTTCTTATTAGAAAAGATCTGCAGTGGTAAACGGACAGGTTCTCCGAGGATCTGTTGTGCTTGGTTGTACAGGAAGCCACATTATTCTTGCATGTGGCCCTGGAAATAATAAATACACTAACCGTTGTAATGGCTCTTGGTTTTTGTGGGCATGATCACTCTATCCTGAAGCATCTCCATAGCTTTGACTGAGTTTCTTGACCTGTGAATTGGAAATAAACAACATGCCATCCTCTGAGGGTAATGCATGTGTATGTATGTATATGAGTTCATAAATTGTAAATAATAGATGAGAAATTTGAGTCACATCACCCCCAAATGACTTCTGGTCACAAGAAACTCTGTTATTTTATGATATTTATTTCCTATCCTGCTCTATTATATATCTATATCTATATCTATCTATCTATCTCTATATCTATATCTATATCTATATCTATATCTATATCTATATCTATATCTATATCTATATCTATCTATCTATATCTATATCTATATCTATATCTATATCTATATCTATATCTATATCTATATCTATATCTATCTATCTATCTATCTATCTATCTATCTATCTATCTATATCTTTCTAACTGTTTACCTGTATTTGCTCTATTCTCTTGAAGTTGCTTTAATCGACACAAATGCTTCTATATAAAATGAAGTCCTTTCCTCCTATCCAAATGTTTCCTCAAATAATGCAGGAAAATACATGGTAGACTCTATGTGAGACACTCTAGACTTAATACACAGCACAGACCACGTGAGAGAAATCCAAAATTTCCCATTATAATTTTAGCGATGATTGACTTATCAAGAATTCACTACACTATCAACTGTACACTGAATGTAATTTTAAAATGTATTAGTAATAAATTTTATTGATGGCATAATTACTTCATGCATTCCCAGTGCTTTCTTTACTATGCTTTATTGTTTTGCACAGACTATACAAATATTCAAAAGTTAAAAGACATTCTACCAATTTGCATTGTTGTAAGGCCATAAAGTATGAAATATTACCACTAAATACTTTGACTTAATGGGCCTAGTGCTTTCTTATATATTTATGGTAACTCACTCTTAAAATGTCAAGTGAAATTCAAAAATTTCTTGAATTCCAAATGTAGAACGATTAATTTTATGGCCTAATATCTGATTAAATTGCACTGTGCTTCTAAGAGTGCACAGACTCCACACATTAGACGGGCCGTTTAATCCCATCATTTTAAGTGGAACTGAACCCCATCTTGCCAAATATGATAATACCCTGGGGGCAGGGGTGGGAGGGGGTGCGGGGGTTGGTGGGGAAGGCACCAATAGAATTTAGAAGTTGTTCACTTGCGATGCTAAGCAAAACATCCCAATGCCTGCAGCATTTGCCTGAGCCAAGGAAAATAAGCTGTAAAGGTGAGCATTTTCAGTCGTTCCTCTTGCGTTGATGGACCTACATAAACACAGAGAGGCTTCGACAGTTACGACAGAAGATCTGTGTACAGAGCGCAGGCTTTCTTTGCAGGTGAGCTCCGCGGCTGTATAATGTCTATGGAGCATATCCAAGCCCATTTCCCAAAGGCTGGGTTTTGAGGTAATGACTTTCTTAGTCCGGGAGGTGGGTGGGGGGAAGCCCAGACAGGCTTCCACTCATGCTTGTCTAGAATGCTGCTGACTGGCTCATTAAACAGAGCTGCAACTGACTCCTAAGAAGACCGATTTGCAAGCAAGAGGAAGGGTGCTAAGTGACACATATGAATATACACTGGAGAGGAGAGGCAAGGGTGAGCTAGCCCCAGTGGTAGTAGAGTGAGTGTTCGTGGGCTGTTAATGGAAGAGGCTTGAGTGGTACGACCTCAGTTTGCATTCTGAAAAGCGTTTTCACCACTAAGCTAAAGTGAGAGCTCCCTGTACTCATCCCTAACTGGAAGAATTCTGGATATCATGATGGATAAACCGTGACGCTTGAAGCTGTGTGGTGTTGGAGGTGGGCCACTTCTGGACACTGTGAAGTTTCCTCTCTCTAGCATGAGAGACTTCGAGACTATTTCCTAAGGATATCCACTTCCATTATTTTATTTGAGCATTCTTCGAGTATCTATTGTCTTAATAAACCATAGTGGTTTATTCTATACCGTGCATAAAAGTTCCTCAGAGCCCGGCAGTGGGAGGCAGAGGCAGGAGGATTTCTGAGTTCGAGGCTAGCCTGGTCTACAGAGTGAGTTCCAGGACAGACAGGGCTATACAGAGAAACCCTGTCTTGGATAAAAAAATAGTTCCTCAGAAAATGTTATGCTGATAAGTGACATTAAAATTTAGTTATTTTCTAGCTATGACTAGGCAATTTCTAATCAAGAAGTGGAGCTCAAAAATCTATATAGTAAAAAAAATCATCTCTGTATTCTTTCTTCTTGTTTTTTTTCAATGAAACAGCTCAAAACCTAAATTAGAGTTTCAAATAATTAAAAGTTTTACAACTATATCCTCCTGGTTTTTAAAAAAGTAATCAACATTAGATATCAATATTATAAGGCATTGAAACATACCTCTGGCAATGGAGTTCTTAGGGATAGAGAGTAAACATGATATTTAAGAATTGACTTTCTGTGGCGTTAATATTAATACCCATGTTATTATTAATAGTATTTAATAGAATATTTTTCTCATTGCCTACCTGCAATTTCTGCACTTTAGCTATTTATTTTATAATCATTTATTTGTGTATCGTGATAGGGGGGTGAGGGTGGCATAGGGACATGGCACATTGTTGTCCCAGTGGAGGTCAGAGGTCAGCGTTCAGGAGCCCATTGTTACCTGCCACCACGAGGATCCAGCACACAGCACATTGTTAGGCTTCAGCGAAGCACCTTTACCCACTGAGCCATCTCATTGGCTCTTCCTTTCATCTCTTTTCATTAAACATTAATGTTTTCATAAGCCTTCGTTGCTAGTAATTACCATAGTTTTATTATCTTCCCAGTAAATATGTATGATACGGAAATGACTATCTTTAAAATTCGTCCCATTTGTAAAAATAATTCAAATGATTTCTAATTGCTTTCTCACGTCCAAACGTTGCTAGTGAAAATTGTAATTAAAGTATGCTAATGAAAGTCTTTATTCTTGTCCAATCTAAAGAAGAAACAAACCATTTCTTCAAACACTTCCGCTTCTGACAATGGTTCTCACGTGCATTTCTGTTTTTCTCTCACTGGAGGAAAATGACTGGCTTAATAAATTGAATTTTAAATGATCCTAATGGAACATTTATGTAACTTTAAAATGACTAGAAGCCGAGCCAAACAGTAATGAAAACTTTATAAATACACAATAACAGACTTCGATCAGCTATTTACAAGGAGAGAGCCTGGAAAAGCTCTCCTTCACCTGAGAAGAGCAAGGAGAAGGCACAACAGGGACAAACAAGCAGATTGGGAACAGAAGTTACAGACTGACAGCGGCATGCAGATGAGAAAAATTCCCTGCTTCGGACAGAACACATGTGAGAAATACGATGTTTGAAAAATATTTAGGACAGGAGCAATGTTCTTTCATTAGTAAATATAAAAGCACAATAACCATAAAGTCAGCAGATATGAAAACTGTGAGTGTTGTGCCAGGAAACGTATGTGAACCTCAAAAAGAGGAGCCAATCTGGATGCAATCAGAATAGGGTCTCTCGATTTAACCTTGAGCTTGGGCTCCTGTCAACCCTGACACAGCAGGAAGGTGGAGGAGTCCTGAGCCTATTTTTAGGCAAGCATTTATAGAGGCAAGAAGAGAGTATCTAGCCTTATACACATCTGATTGGGGGCCCATTGTGGCCTTTAACATAATTGGTTGGTGTTGGGAGCCAAACCGTAAACTTCACTTCTGTTCTCCTCCTGATTGGTGGTTGTTAGGAAGTGAAGGGTTGGGGCAGGCTTGTAACCTGGAGGTACAGATTTGTTGGGGAATAACCTGGAAACTGGTGCTAGGTACTGGCCTGTTAGTTAACTTGAGTTCAACCTTAGGTTCTCTAAGATGGAGTCTGAACTCAAAGTTTTTGATCTCTCATGACAATTAATGCTTACAGTATATATGTGAGCAAAAGTTTCCATAGAGTCACATACAAAAATAGTGTTTAAAATAATTTTCATAGGGCCAGTGAGACTGAGATAACTTAGCAGATAAATCATGAAGTCCGGGAGTTGCATCCCTAGACTCCACGTGGTAGAAGGAGAGAACCAACTCCAAGTCCACCAGGTTTTCCTCTGACTTCCACATGCAACTGCCCCCACCCCCAAACACACAAGTAAGTGAATGTGAAACATTTTTGGGAGGAGGAAAGCAGAAAGACAGGAAGGAAGGAGGGAAGGGAAGAAGGGAGGAACAAAGGATGGGAGTGAGGGAGAGAAGAAAGAATGAAAAGAGACAAGAAAACTGTGTAACTCTAAAAGTAGGAATAGACACAACATCTATTCTATATCTTAGTATTACTAAATCAAATAGTGCTGATCAGAAACCTTCGTCATTCATGTATACAGTCTCCGAGTAGGCATTTCCTATTAGTAGGATCATAACCACTTTGAATTCAAACATGGTCCAGTCCTCCTCTATTACCTCCCACACTGGTGCTCTTTCTTCTTGATATTCACCATCATATGTGCCATTTCTCAGATATATCAGGCTAAATATAAGGGTACACTTAGTGACACCCACTTTTGCCTCACATGCTACTTCCTACATCTGATTTGTCAAGACCACTTCATGATACCCTTCAACCGACATGCTACTGCTAAAGCTGCCTTAGAAGTGAATTCTAGAACATCAGTAGCTGGTAAGAGGCCTTGAGTAAGGAGTATTTAGGTGGGTCTTCCCCTATACATGTATCCTCCAGTTTTGGATAAAATGGGTAAACATTCCTCTTACTCTTCTCCAGCCTGCTAATGACCAGAACTCTCTCCAAGGATTTCACACAAGCCCATAGAATGCAAATTCTATTTCCTTCAGTTTCAGCCTCTGGGAGTCCTTGTTCCCTACTCTGTGTGCCAGGTTACAACAACTCAGCCCACCTAGTGAGTTTCACAAACATTAAAATACCGCATAGCATGAATACATGTTTAAGAGAGTTGGAAATTTGAGAATAGAAGTGAAGAATGGTGTTTATACATCAAATGGATTCAAAGGAGCAGAGAGGTTATGGTTCTTAAATATCTTCATTTTCTGTCACAGATATCTAATATCTTAGGAGTCTTCTCAAGGGATGTTCAACTTCTCTATCTCCTGTAGCATATCTGTGAGCTAATACTTTGGTACTACACATTCTTGCTGGTTGCCACAGTGGATAAGGAATACTGCAGTCTGGACATTTGACCCTGTTTTTGGAGCTTGCCATTGAACTTCATTGTTAGGTATACCAGATCGACCACGGCTGTTTGGGTCCAATCTACCAGTTTGATGGAATGGGAACCGAGAAGCCAAGAAGCAGCTACCTTGTTTTCTGACACCATCCCAGTTCAAAAGTAACAACATTCGACCTTGGATCCAGGTCTTTCCTGGTATTTAGATAAGGCAGTGGGAATAATAACTGGTGTCTTGTAAAGTCCCTCACTTCTAACATGTCTGTGTTTACAATTTGATTGTTGATATATTCTTGGAGGACAGCTTGTATCAAAGGTTTGGTATTTTGTCCCAAACTTGTGCAACTTAAACATAAATCATAAAATTCATAAAGAAATACTTTACCACACATTGTGAAAAATTGAGGTTCTGACAATTTCTCCTCATTGTCATTAGTTGTTTGAGAGTGCTGTGCACTGTGAACTTCAAAGGTGGTTGGAGAATGAATGCTTAGGTTGTTCCATGGTGATGCAGCTGTCTTTGCCACAGTGACTTGGATCAGAAAGGATAGAATCAAGTTACTGTCCACAAAGAAAACACAGAAAATGGTGGGAAAACATGTACAAAAGTAAAGTTCTAGATCCCAGTGTCTTAAAGGAGAGGTGTATGGTCACAAAAACATGAGGCTATGCTCAAGAGTTGATCAACTGCTCCTGTACCTCACCTCGTAGAGGAAGCAGATTGCTCAAAAGCAAAGGTCTCAGAATTCATGTGCTCTGGCACAAGAACTGATCCAGCTTTAGTGTAATCTATTCAAACAAAGATAAATATATGAAAGAGAAAGAGCAAAAAGTTGACCAAGCCTACTTACTTAATTCAACTAAACTTCTTATGCTTCTCCCATATTTTCCTAAATTTTAAATGTGATTTCCAGTAGTACTTTTTACACTTTTAATGGAAATCAAAACCACACCTGTAACAAGTAAGAAAGAAAACAAATGGCAGTGAAATAAGATTTTTATCTGATTCCCATACAATGAAATCTAGAACAGAAATACTCTAGAACAAACGGCTTGTTTTGAATTTCAAAGGGTAGGAAGGGATGTAACTTTTTGGAGGGGCAGAAACTTGCAAGTGTGACTGAAGAAACACAAATCACATTGCTGTTAGAAAATCACTGCTTTGGTTGAGGAATAGAGCTCTGAGTTTTACCAGCATGAAACCAATACTGTGCCACAGAGTAGCGCCAACCCCACCCCCTCCAAACAGCCTTGAGGACCTGAGCGAGATCAAGGCCAGACTGCAATCCCTTGAAGCATTGATGATAAGCACAGTATGGTTAAAGGACACAAATTACCCTTGGAATCATAATGCAGGTACATGCAATGGATGTAAGAATAATGTGATTCAAACTAATTTAGGACTTTGCCAAGCAGGAAGGGAAAGTCCTCTGGGCATTCAAGAGGAACATTTAGACAAAGCAAAGCCAGAAGGGGAACTTGTGTTTAGCAGGAAGCTGTTGCTCATTTATATTTTATCAAAGGCTTAAAATGTTGGGGGCAGGAGTCTGACTGTAGGTAGCACAAATAGGAATTTGGAATATATGTGTTTCAGAAGTAAAATAACCAACTCGGAGGGGTAAAAACATCAACAAAGTGAAAAGGCCTTCTCTTCAGGATGAAAACTAGCCACAGAGGCTTCTGTTTTAGCTCATTGTGAGGCTTCTTGTGATTCACCACTCTTCATGCTAATCAAATGAAACTGTTCCAATTATACAGCTTGCCATGAAAAGTCATGAGACATCACATTTTACTAAACGGGAAATACTATTGATCTAGCAAGAATCATTGAAGAATGGAAGGGGTCCATTTTTGATTATACACACCCTCTAGCAAAGTTCAATAACTATACTGGTCAGAGGGGGAAGAGCCCATTGATTTTCGAGGTTTCAGATATCAGTGTAGTTTCACATATGTATCTAATAATGTTTAGCTGACTTATAAATAATGTGTTAATTGTCTCTATCCCCACAGAACAGTGCTAAAAGGTTTGAGATTGAGTGTAATAAATAACAGTTCTTGCTTTTAGAAGTTTATAATCAGAAATACATAAAAGGACCACAGATATAATGGCATTGGAATATAAGCAATTTCAGTCTATTGAAATTTGGGGAAGCTGAGCTTACTTTGCAAGGATAAAATAAAATATTTCTCTGGAGTAAGACTTTAGTCCTAGAAGAATGTACTAAGAAATCTTAAAATAAAATATATTGGAAGTTAATTTGCTTGTCTGCTTATCCATCCGTCCATCCATTTAATGGGACATGTAAAGAGAAAGATCGCTGGAGGAGCTGAGTTAGCAGACACATCACTGTAATATATTCAGAGACTTGACCAAAACAGGAGGAAGGACTTTTCTGTGCTGGTTTGAATGAGAATGGCTCTGTGGGCTCACTTGAATGCTTGTTCTGAATTTGCTGAACTGTTTAGAAAGAATTAGGAGGCGTGGCCTTGTTGGAGGTGTTTTACAAAGGTAGCCTTTGAGATTTCAAAAGCCCATACCATCCCAGTTAGAGCTCCCTCTCTCTCTCTCCTCTCTCTCCCCCTCTCCCGTCTCTCTCTCTTTTTCTCTCCTCCCTCCCTCCTTCCCTCCCTCCCTCCCTCCTACATGTGGACCAGCAGTAGAACTTTAGCTCTAGCTCTAGCACCATGCCTTCCTGTGTGCTACCATGCTCCCCACCATGATAGGCATGGGCTTTCCTAACCCTCTGAAACTGTAATCTACTACCAATTAAATGTTTTCTTTTATAAATTGTCCGGCTCATCCTGTCTCTTCACAGCGATAGAAAGTAACTAAGACAGCAAGGCATCTAAAAATAATGAGGATCTAAGATAATTTATACAGAAAAATTTAAAAATGGCCTTAAGAAAGTGTTAGCATACAGTAAGTAATAAATGGGAAAGATAACTTTGGGCAGCGTGATGGAGCAACTGTAATCCCAGCAGTTGAGGCTCAAGTGAAAGGATAGGAGGATGATAAGCCAGGCTGGGCTACGTGGTGACAACCTGCTCATGACCCCACAGACACACATGCATGTGTCCCTACACAGGGATGGGAGGATCATCAACAAACTGAGTAATTATGGGGATGAAATACTGTGACCTGAAATTCTCTGGAGATTCATAGCCAAATGGAATCAGGAGATGAGGGATTTCATATAAACCTTTAGACAGAATTAAATGTATTGAATTACATTTCTAGTTTTCACTGAAATAATAGATTGCTATGCCTTTGATTATATCACCTCTGGGATTATATGCCTTGGTAATTAAAATGACAAAAGTAATCAGATAATAGAATAGCCAGTTCACACGTAGGATGACCTTAATGATCAAATTGAAGAACAATACACAAAAATCCATTTGTTCGTGGGGCCGTCACTCAACACATATTAATTGGCCACACTGTAATGTATCTGGGCAAGTACTTACAATACAAAATGTCGATTGAACCCAGAGTGCTTCTTACAATTTATCCTGCACAAATACCGTAAAAATCTACTGGAAGTGTTAAAAACGAAGACAAATCCCATTCGGAAAATGTCATGACTGAAAAAGCAGATTTAATTGGGAACTGGAAAAAGAAATTGAAAAACAACCAAGTAAGTGAGGAGGTTTATTCAGGACCATTGTTATTTACCAGTGTTTTTTATTCATGCATGGATGTTGTTGGATGTGGGAAAAGTTGAAGGAAAGACGAACACTTTCTGTTTAATATAAATGGAGGGGGTGGGTGAACAACAGAGCTTAGTCGCTGGAGTGTTTGTAGGTCATGCTTGAAGCCCTGAGATCAGTCCACAGCACTGAGTAGACTGGACATGGTGGCTCACACATAGAATCCCAGAAATCAGAAGGATTGGAAGTTCAAGGTCATCTTCTGAGGCATAGTAAGTTCTAAGTCAGGCTGGAATAATGACAACCTGTGCAGAACAAAACCAAACCAAGGAATAGTATGATGGATGGGTCCTGTGTCTTGTATTCCAGCCAGGCAAATAGACCGGACTGAAGTAAATACAGTAATTGATCTATTAAGTATGTGTGTAGAGTCAACAGACATCTTTGAGCATTCCCTATTTTACAACCACTGTCTAGGCACTGGGATTCTAATACAATAAACATATAGTGACCTGTGCTACCTGTGAGGCAGCCACAGATGAAACATGCAGACAGCAAAACAACTAGGAGCAAGCCCTTGGTAGGCCGGCGGAGGTGATACAGGCAAAGGGGTGTCTAAATCAGATGGAGTGAGATGCCGGCTAAATGAGGAAAGAGGCTCAGAAGCCAAGAAGGGAGAGTTGTGTAATTGGTTATCAGCAGTGTCAAATTCTGTACGTAGGTCAGGGAGCATCAGGATGGAGCCTTGCCATTTGGTTTTGGCAGTGAGCATGTTACTGGAGACCTTGGCAGGGCTAGCTTCTGGGAAGTGGCGTGGGTAGGAGCCTCGCTGGATCTGGTTCAGGAGTGTTTTCACGGAGGAACTGAATGCCTCTGGTGCACTCTAGGAGTTGGGAGAGGAAGGGGAGGGAAGCAGTTGTTAGAGGGTGTGTGCATTTGTTGAGGCTCCGGCTAAGTGAGACTCTGTAGGCACCACAATAGCGGATCCCTCCCTGCCCCTGCCTGGTTCTACTATTGTGTGAAAAAACTTAGCTTTCCTTAGCAATAAGGAACTTCTATTTCCATAGGACGTCCCTTTTGTTGAGCCTGTTTGTTCTCTGCTACCTGGCTGTGTGAGTCACTGGAACACTGACCCTGCACTGAAGTCAGCAGATTCTATTTGGAGAGTCTTGGTGACCATGGGGGAAAGTTGATGAAAATGTTGACAAAAACATTTACTCTCCCTGGTCCCTGAACACCTGTGTGTACTCGGTTTTTTGGTTTTTTGTTTTTTGTTTTTTTTTTTGTTTTTTGTTTTTTGTTTTTTTTTTTTTAGTCAACTGATTGTTAGCCTCAGAGCACGCAAATGCTCTGAGCAAAGTACAGGGAAGTTTCGCCTTCAGGAGCTAAATGTTCACGACACAGGAAGGAGTTATAATACTTTCTATTTTGGTTTCCTCTCATCTGAAAAGACTTATAAAGAGAAAAGTAGCTCTGCAAATGCCAACCTCAATTAAAATGCTAAATACAAATTGCAGCTTTCCCACCGCTGCCAGAGGGAATGCGTCCAACATGACCAGCCACCTGTTTCCCTTTATACGAGCACAAGATGGGCGGCCACTTCCAGCGTACTCCTCACTGACACCGAATAGCAGCGTGACGATGAATCAAAAGTCATCGGCGGTAGAGATCTACTTACCAAGAAACGACACTCAGCAAGGTCATCTCTGGGAGAGGGCATTTTAGCCGTTAAAGTGGATCAAGGCGTGGGTGGGGGTGGGGGGTTCCCAGGCTTAAAGAAAGCATGGGAGGTTACGTGTAAGGGTTATTAACGTTGACGTTTCCAGCCCGACCAAACATGTATGCCAAACTGGCTGAGGATGTTGGAGCAGAGAGCAACGGCTTGTGGTCTGTGATGACTTAGCTAGACACAGCGAAGGTCGAGGTCGCAGAACCAGAAACTCAAGAATCAGTTATGTAACAGGTTAAAGTTGCAGTCGGCAAGAGAGGCGGTGTGACCTGGGTTCTAATGATAGCTGCATCGGTTTTTTTACCTACGAGACAAAGTCAGAAGACTTATGTTCTAAGAGGCAATCTCCTAGCCTGTAAAAATGCAAATAACACAAGTGCTGAGTTCAGTGGTATTTTAAGGATGAAATGATGGAACATACGTCTTATCTCAGGACCAGACAGTGAAACCTTTTATAGATGCTTCATAAGTAATGGCTAAAATTTCCTAGACTTAAGCATCCTCAGTTCCTTATTGATCAGAAAAACACAAAACAAAATAAAACCATTATCATTCAGCTAAAAATATGACAGGAAGCACATCGTGGCACATGCTTATAATCCCAGAATTTGGAAGGCTGAGGATTTTGGAAGCAGGAGGATTTAAGAGAAAGCCATCTTTGCACGCCTTTAATCCCAGCACTTGGGAGGCAGAGGTAGGTGGATTTCTGAGTTCGAGGCCAGCCTGGTCTACATAGTGAGTTCCAGGACAGACAGGGCTATACAGAGAAACCCTGTCTCAAACAAAAAACAAAGAGAGAGAGAGAGAGAGAGAGAGAGAGAGAGAGAGAGAGAGAGAGAGAGCCATCTTGAGCTACACTACACAGTGAGTGAGACCCTGTCTCAAAAATCAAACAGATAAGACATGTGTATGACAGAGGGTATGAAAAATAAATATAAACAGCTTGTTGTGAAAAATCTTACCTTTTTTCATTTATATTTTACTTATTCTGAGTGTGGAGCTGGAGGACACATTTGTCATAGCTAGCATGCGTGTAGAGGTTAGAGGACAACTTCGTGGAGTTGGTTTCCTCCTACTCCCGGCCTCTGGAGATTAAACCCAACTTGCCAAGCTTGCGACTTTACCTTCTGAGCCACCTCGATAAGACAACCTAATGTGACCTCTTTTTAAACAATGCTGATACTCCTAAGAGAAAGATGGAGAGAGCATCATAAAACTCAATTTAAATCTGAAGAGGTTGAAGTAAGAACATTTTAATTGGCAACCAGAAGCCAGAAAGATAATCCTAATGTTATAAAAGTTTTACTCACTTCTAAAATTTAATACGATTCTGATTTTATTAATACGAAATAAAATTGTGTCTATTAAATGTAAAATTAGCTTTATTATATGTATAAAGAGCCTCGGTGTTCTTGTATAAATGAATAGCAATGAAATATTCCCAAGTATCTTCTATGGGATGTATTCGTAACATTTATATAATACCCAGTGCCCTCTCCACCTTCCAGATGTTCTCCGAATAACTTGGAGGCCTGAGCACTTCACTGCATTACAGCTTTAACGGCTCCTAGCTTTTCTTTTGTCCTGGAAGCCCTCAGGCCATAGCTTCTGTCAAAAAGACCACCACCACTCTTACCAGTTCTTAGGCCCCACAGCTAATGGCAGTCTAGCACAGATGCCCTTTTCTTTAAAGTCCTCTCTACTTCTTCCATGTTTTTCCATTTGTTTAGGGGAAACTTACCAGTTTGAAATATACCATTGATTCTTCAACTAGAACCCAGAAAGAGAAGTCTAAGTATTTACAAATAAATAATGTCTTAAGGAACAAAAGGGAAGCCGCGGATGCCCTTCAAATCCCAAAACCCTTGTAGCCTTCAGGAGAACGAGAAAGTCAGCCTGTTAGCCCCCAGCTCGGCTTCTTGTGGGAAATGTAGACTTCTATGCTTTTCCAGTTACAAACTGTTTTACTCAGGTGGGAAAGAAGATAGGACAGGCCCGACAATGTGGAGAACCTGCCACCCACTCTAGTAGTTTCACTGGAAATCCCACTCAAGGGCTTTCATTAGCATCATTAACAGAATTTGAGCATGCCCTTCAGGGCTTTGCTGCTTAGTGCTTCGGCCGTTTGTCTTCAAATGCTCTCTGACTGCAAATAGTCTCTACTGCAGCGAAGAGCCCATCCTGAAGACTTGATCCTCTTTTTCTTGCATCCCCTATTCTAGCACAGATCCCCTTTTCTTTAAAGTCCTGGAGTCCAGAGGAGGAGAAGACAGAAGAAGGGAATGGGACTTTGTGCTTTTTTATTTTTTTTCTTTCCATCGTCAACCTGTAAACCCCTTGTCGTTTTCCTTTAGTACGATGGAGGTAATTATAGACACTGCTTTGCAAAGTGCTTTGATATCCTCAGATGAAGGGAGCCGAGAAAGGGCAGAGGATAATTATTATTAGCAGCTCAGTGGTGCCCAGGTTTTTCCATATGTGCCTTCCTCCAGGGAAGAAGAGTCCGTCAAAATAAAATCAGTGTTGAGAAGAGAGGCACGATAGAAAGTGACTTCAAAAATATGGGCCAGATGAAACATAAGCGTGAAATGAACATTTAAAGTGATGGCCTGCCTCTGAAAAACGCCCTGCTGTCTTACCATGGTGTTGTGCAACAGCTCTTAGAAGCTGTCTTGCTAATAATGGCATCTTGCATTGGTAGCAATCCTTCCCCAATAACTGTACGAAACTTTTGTGACATCCAATGCTCAGATGTCACCAGTATTGTATTTAGATGTCATAATTGAAAGCCAGCTTGCCCCACATCGTGCAAAGGTGAGAATTAGCATCCAACATTCTGTTTCCAACACGAAAGAAAGAAATCGGACGATCTGTCGGCACATAGTAACTATCACATTCTGATTGGAATCTGGTCAGCTAAAGGATGCAGGTGACATCTTTCATATCTTTTTTACTTTCAGTTTTGTTCTTACCGTGCAGCAAGAAGTAAGCAATAATTGTGGAAGAAGGGTCTCCTAGTCATGAGGTTGCTGCTAAGAGAATAGAGATGTGGGAAGGGAAAGTCAGTGTAACACTTAGTATCCAGTGTGCTCTTGGGAAGATAACACACACACACACACACACACCCAAATTTGTGGAGAAATTATTATTTAATAATATTATTAGATATTCTCTTCCATAATTGCAGCAATGGAATGCAATATTTTCAAAAAGACATTCTCCAAGCACTCACGAGGTTTCAAGCACTTGAAAGAGACACATACTTACTGTGGAATATTTTCTCTTTGACCCCAGAGTTTAGGTGGATCAAAGGCAGGCACAGTGCTTTGTTTTGTCTGGTATTTCATTTAGCGCTTCACAGTGTCCTAGACACAAAGGAAGGGCTTAACATCATTTGTTGAATGACATACTGATCTAATAATTTTAAAATGTAGACAATTAAGTATATCACAAGGACAATATGCATAATAAAATTGCTGAGTGTGTTTCCTCTGATAATTAAAATCCATTAGCGGGAAATAATTAGGGGATAAGCATTGTAATCCTGATAGTCTTAGTGCCCCAGTAGCCTTTAGAAACCAGTTAACAACTGAAAAGTTCCTTTAGACATATTTTTTCAAATTCTCCAAAACCATATGAACAGCACCAAGTCTTTCTTCAATAAACAGATGGTATTAAAAGGTAAAGAAAACCAAAGAGCATGCACTAGGACCCAGTTGTCAGGTCCCTCTTTTGTCATCTTCACAGCCTCCTCACCATTGGCTGGAGCCCCCTCAGAGACTCCAGGGAAAGAGGAAATGAAGGATTCCTTTCTAGCAGGGTCATGACACCTCCTAGAATGGAGACAGTTGCTTCGTAGTAAGAGAAGAGAGGAGAAGACGAAGGAGGACTCTAGAGTTCCAGAATGCACCTGGAAAGACAAAGAGGGTCCTACAAAAGCCATTCCTAACCGTAAGAACAGAGGCCAGCTACCTATGTGTCCCTGGAGAAAGACTAGGGTCAGAGGCAAGGCATGGTCTAGGGAAGACTTACCGAGGAGCTACTCCACTGTAGCCAAGGAGGAGAAATGAGTGGTCCTCTACCACTACCCTCTTTCAGGTAAAAAGAGGGTGCATTTTTCTCTATGTATCTTATACCATGTGACAATTCAGAATGTCGCTAGATTAAATTGACTCTTCTTTTCATTCACATTGGGCTCAAAACAATTTCTCTTTACCTATTAAATACTGACCAATTCAAGTAAGTAAGCAGTTCTCTCCACCTTAAGATGCTCTCAATCTTGGTGAGTTGGGGGTGGGGATATTATTTAACAGGACTTTGGCAGGGAGACAAACAGCCAAGCTTATTTACAAGTGGGATCTATCTGTCATGTATGCCTTCAGGAGAAAGCTAACTATCTCACTATCCTCCCCATGTCCTACCATTTGGAAAGGGAGGGGGAAAGGATTAAGTCAAGATTTGGCCTTCTCCTAGGGTGTGAAAATACCTGGGGCTCCTCATTGTGGCTTAAATACCCTGTCCTTCACTGACTGTGATACCCTACATCTCTTCTATAACTTCCCCAGAGAAGACACCTAATTCACTCCCTCAGAGTCAAGCAAGGTCAGCTCCTGTTCCCACTATAGGGAATGAGACACTGGAGCTGGCTTGGCTCAAAAATAGCCTGTGTCCATGCTGTGGACTCAGCCTGATATCACCAAGGCCAAAGCCCGGTGCCAGAAATCCTGCTTTCAGAGAGAAAGTACTCTCCGCCTTTAACATTGCTGTTGTGCAAGTTTTTAATTAGTCATAAGGATAGTGGTAGCCAAGGTACTGAGATAGTATCATGATGACCAGGGCCGAGAAGGAAGCCAAAGGGATAAAATCTCACCTCTAAGGGAATATATTATTTTCTATTGGTTGTGAGGAGAATCTAAGTAACAAGACTTAGATACTTCCTGACATAGCATCATTTACTCCAAATTTCTCGAATTCACTATAATTTACTATGGCATCTCGACCGTTTTTATTTCCAAGAAACTGACCATCACAACGACTTAATCCAGATAATGACAAACTTGATTGATAGGCAAAATGTCCATTAGACAGATGGACTTTAGACTTTGAGCCTTGTCTGGCACTTAGGTACATGCATTACCTTTGAGTAGATGAAGTTTTAATAGCAGAAGAGATAAAATTCAGTCAACTATGTATATAGAGTGCTTATTATTCTTATGACTCTGTACCCAGTTTAAAAAAAAATCTTATTTTAAAAGACAGTTGCATAACTATGGTATAAATAATGATTTATAAATGTTGCTTAATAAATCAAAGCCCTGGCTCACAATGAATATTCATATCCCTTTTGTTTTTACAGATAAACCAAATGAAAGTCATACATTAAGTTGTTGGAAGGAGAGTGAGCCCCAAACCGTGGTCACTTCTACTTTGGCAAAGTGCATTATTCATGAGAGTGCTTCAGCTGGCTCCCAGTGCCAAAGGTAGCCCTCAGGATGATTTTTCTCAGCCTCTGGCCCAGGAGTAATTGGAAAGTGGGCAGCAATTACTTTTGGCATTTTTCTACTTCATATCCAGTATTCTTTGTCTATCTGCTTTTATGGAGTAAAATATTCAGTTGTTCTACCAGACCTAGGTAGTTTCCAACTCTTCTTTGAATTGTTTACTTCCTTACATGGAAGAGCCCCCACATTCCTCTTGCTGTATACACACACACACACACACACACACACACACACACACACCTTCACACACAGAGAGAAACACAGACACACACACTCAAACCACATATGCATGTATACACAACATTGAAGAAATGCTCTCTTCATTTAGTACTGTTCCTGTAGGACTTATAGCCTTCATGGCAAAGTGCAGGAATGGCTGGGATGTGTAGATGGCAGAGGGAGAGATAATTTTCCTTAATGATAAGACTCCTAGAGGTCAACTACAGACCAGGACAGGGTCACACTCCCAAGACTAGTTGGACAACACAATGTGTACTCAATGCAGAAAGAAAGAAACTATAAATTACAGTAAAAAAACCATTCAGATCGTTGACTTGTCTTCTCTAGAGGAAGAGATAAAGGAAGGGCTTTAGATTTCTCCCCAAGGAGTGGGGATTAGATACTTGTGAAGCACACCCTGCCTGCCAGGTCTTGTTCTGGTGTAAGAGAGCTTGTTTTCTATGCTAGAAATAATAAGGTACACCATAAATCTTCAGAGATGTAGGAATCATGTGACATTTGTCAAAATCACAGGTTGAGCCAAGGACCTTGAGTTGTTGCCTACTGGATTTTTTTTCCACATTATATTTTATTTTTTTTCCAAAAATAATTTTTATTAGATGTTTTCTTCCTTTACATTTCAAATGATATTCCCTATTCCCTCCCCCCACCACCCTGCTTCCTAACCCACCCACTCCCACTTCCTGGCCCTGGCATTCTCCTGTACTGGGGCATATAATAGAAGCTAAGATTTCTATTCTACTAGTAGAATCCCTCCATAATTTAGCTCCATCCAAATATACTGCCTTTATTATGCAAAGTTCTTGTAGCCTCCCTACAAAATGTTTATCCCTATGCTTATGATTTTTCTCATTAAAATGGCATTTTATTCAAAAAATTATATATATGTATATGTATTAATGTATGTATATATATGTGTATACACACACACACACACACACATATATATATATATATATATATACAGAGAGAGAGAGAGACAGAAGAGAGAGAAGGAAGTGATAGATCATAATGTATAATTCTTCCCTCCAAATCCTCTCATATACCTCTCTCTGCTCTCTTTCAAATCCATTATCTCCTTCTTTTCTGGTTGTTATTGTATGCATATATGTATGTGAATATACAGATATATTACCAAATCTAATAAAAAAATACCAACTCTAACTGGTTTAGTCCATGTAATAGTACTTGCATGTCTGTTTTCAGGGCTGAACACCTTGGCACTAGACAACCCATCCGCGTGCTTCTCCCTGGGGAAGATTGGCTGTCCAGTTCCCAACATTCTTCTAAGCCTCTAGTTCTTTGTGCAGTGTTGAGGCCTTGTGGTTCTATCTCTGTTCACTTTGGCATGTCCATTGGTGTCATCCATGTTCAGCTCCTGTTTGAGCAGTGTACTGGCTGGTTTTGTGTGTCAACTTGACACAGCTGGAGTTATCACAGAGAAAGGAGCTTCAGTTGAGGAAATGCCTCCATGAGATCCAACTGTAAGGCATTTTCTCAATTAGTGATCAAGGGGGAAAGGCCCCTTGTGGGTGGGACCATCTCTGGACTGGTAGTCTTGGTTCTATAAGAGAGCAGGCTGAGCAAGCCAAGGGAGGCAAGCCAGTAAAGAACATCCCTCCATGGCCTCTGCATCAGCTCCTGCTTTCTGACCTGCTTGAGTTCCAATCCTGACTTCCTTTGGTGATGAACAGCAATATGGAAGTGTAAGCTGAATAAACCCTTTCCTCCCCAACTTGCTTCTTGGTCATGATGTTTGTGCAGGAATAGAAACCCTGACTAAGACAAGCAGTCATTTTGGAGAGACTTTATGAGGGGAGAATCTGGTATTATTAGGAGACACAATCTTACAGCAAGCTGCCTGAGTCTCTGGCTCTTACAATCTCTCTAACTCCTCTTCTTCAGTTTTCCCAAAGTCTTAGCTAAGGCATGGTTTGGAGATGTATCCTTGTGCTCTTTTCTAGTGACAAGGATAGCCTTTGCCATGAGCCAAATCTGTGTTTGAATCCTGGCTGTATCACTCACGGGCTGTGACATTTTTCAGTCACAGTGAGTTTTCTTCTTCTTCTTTCTCATTTTTTAAAAGACAGAACTAATGATTCTTTAGTTTAGATCAAAGTTTGGAAGAAAATATATGACATGTGGAGGTCCTTGCCTTATACCTGGAATCCAGGATGTACCCAATAACTATTGATTATGCCATCATTATGATTGGTAGTGTTTTCTTTATGCCCATCCTCTCCTTAATCTTACTTTCCCTTCAAGTTTCATTTCAAGGTTTCTTTGAAATTATTTTCACCCCATTTCAAATCTATATTTACTTTCTTATGGTTTTATTATGCTCTCTCTCTCTCTCTCCCTCCATAGCTTCCTGCTTCCCTCTCTCCATATTTCTGTGTGTGTGCATGTGTTACATCCTTGTTCTTGAGTCCTTTGAGAACAAAGACTCAGCCTTACAGTGCCACTGCTGAATCTCAGCTCTGAGTCTTCAGTAAATAAGCAGAAAATAGTTGCTGAATTTTAACCTGCTCAGAGTGCTTACTGATTGCGCTTCCTAGCATCTAGGATCATAGTTTGGCAATGTCAAGTTACAATCAGCATGCTGCACACTCTTAAAGGAGCTAAAATTATACAGTACAGTTACCATGTAACAGTTAACACTACAGAATAGCATTTTTAAAAGAATATGATATACATTCTAATTTTTCCCAAGGCTGCAATTAAAATATGGAAAATATACTTTTCTTTCCTTTTAACAGTTCAGAAATGCTTTTTGATGAGCATGAAAGTGTTCCTTTCTTGTGTTTTCCTCCTAACTACTAACTGGAGTGAAATCAATCGGTGGAATGCTCTAGGAGCTGGCCCTCTATATAAATAACCAGAGCCTTGTATTTGGTCCAATGTCCTGATTTACATAGTGCATGCAAGATTATAAATTATACTAATCGTAAAAAGTGATGCCTACCTAAACACAGTTTAAGAGAGGGCCTAGAAATGGTTTCGTTTCTGCAACAGGCACGAGGAGGGAAGTTCAAAGCCAATGACTCAGAAAATCTTGAGTGTAGCTCAGTGCTCACCCATCTGCTCAGAGATTAGCCATCCTTCTTCCCTGAACTTCACTGGCTGGAGCCCCACCCAGGAGCCCCACCCAGCTCTGCCTCTGGGAGCTGCCCTAACCAGCTCTTTTTCCCGGGACAGCTGTCAAGAAACTCCTTTGTTCCTCTCTATGTGGATCAATTTGTCTTGCCATTTCCGGTGTTTCTCAGAGGTTACTTCAATAGATTATTTTTAGGAGCATGTTGGAAGCTGCTGGTAGTCATTCCGTTATCTGCAAAGCACAGAGTACAACTCAAAGGTGAAGCGTGCCCACTGGTGTCAATCTAGTTTCTAATCTACGCAACCAAATTTCTATTAATCATCAGGGCTATTTCCTTTCTTTCATAACATGTTGAGCTTTCTTACTGTTTATCTGCATACCCTTTCCTACAGATCTGTTTGTGGGGGAGGGTTATTTGCTGGACAGTCTGAAAATTAGTAATTTTCAGACTTCTTTGAAATAGGAAGACATCTTTTTAAAAAAAAAATTGTAGAGCTAAAATAAACCTCCAAATAAACTAATCTGGATGACTAAGGGATTCTGATTAATTGAACAAAAAGTTTAAGATAGAAACCCCACCAGAGTGTTTTTAGGAAAGAATCAGATCTGACTGAAGATGGGGAATTTGTCTTTTGCAAATGGCATGGTAGCCGTTTAGCATAACTTACAAATGAGAAAAAAATGCTAGATGCCTTTGGGAACCCTCAAAATCAAGACACTTCTGTTTCACCATCGCTGATCTAGGAACAAAACAGCGAAATGGACTGAGTCAACCCTTCAGTGAACAAATATTATTTACCACCTACTCCTCTGTGCAAGCAGAGAGGAGCATGCTTTCTGAGAGGAACATCAAACCAACCTATTGCCCTATGCCCACACAGAAGCAGCTGCAATTAGGAACACACATCTAAATGTAATAGCTCAATAGAATGAAAGAAGACATCATACAGTGAGTTTTGGTTCTGGGTCCAGCTTCTCAGGAAAAAACGTTAATATCTTTTTGATTCAATGTCTTTTTATTTTATTTTTTGCGAGAATTAAAAGCCCACTTAAGTAAACTCTCTACTTTTCTTTTGATATGAAGTCTTCTCTCTCTCTCTCTCTCTCTCTCTCTCTCTCTCTCTCTCTCTCACACACACACACACACACACACACACTACTTAACACTTTCTATGAGCAAGGTTCCCCATAGTTTAGGGACTGGAACACTTGGTGCCTGATTGGTGACACTGTTTAGGGAAGTTTAGGAGGTACAGTCTTGTTGAGGAAGCAAGTCCCTGCAGATGAGCTTTAAGAGTTTCTAGCCTCCCCTTTCTAGTAGTTCTCTCTTCCTCCATGTCATGTTTATGATGGAGGATGTGATTCTCCAGCCTCCATGCCAGTCTGCCACCATGCTCCCCTGCCATGATGAAATCTTACCTATGTAGAACTGGAAGGAAATTGAACTCCTCCTTCCATGTAGTTAGTGCCTCGGTCATGAGTAGCAGACATGTATCTAGCATGACCAAGAGCAGACATGTATCTAGCATGACCAAGAGCAGACATGTATCTAGCATGACCAAGAGCAACTTTTTCATTTGACCTACCAGAGAATACTAGGTTGTAGATCATAAATACTAAAATTCTGCAGTTCTTAAAACTAATAATTGGATTAAGAAATTGGGTCATTTGTGTACTATTGATCAAAGGAGGTCAGAAACTCCAAAACCAAAATGTAATTTACCTCCTTTGCCAGTATTAGCTATTGGAGGAAATTCTGTTGAACTGTGAGTGAGACAGGGATAGCATCTGTCATTGCTTCTGGGGAATCAGAGCTGAGCTTCTGCCTAGCAGTGTCTATTTCACTACTGTGATTCTCTTATGCTGTTCCTCCTTACCTCTCAAACAGAAAGTAATGGGTGAAAGAATGGCTTACACTAGACAGCAACACCAGCAACAAACTAAACAAAAAATTTGTAAATAATCACCCCGCAAATATCTGCAGATAATCACAAAATATACATGGTGAAGTCCAAAATGAAAAAAGGTTGTGTAACTATGATGAAGTCATCATCACAAGTGAGGAGATTCTTGTGATTTATCAGGATGGTCCAACTATAATCACCAGGGTCCCCATGTGTTATGGAGGCAGGCCTTGCCAGGAAGGAGACAAAGGCACACAGTGTATGTGGCTCTAGAAGCTGGAGGTAGATTCTCTTTGTAAAAGATATAAAAGAGAAAGTCTTTAAACTTCCAAGAAGGCCTTCAGACCTTCACCAGATTCCTTTCATAACAAAGATCTCTCTCTCTCCCAATCTCTCTCTCTCTCCCTCTCTCTCTCTCTCTCAAGTCAACTCCAGAGAAAGAGGAACATTGTCTATCAAGATATCTCCACATATAGCATTTAGAATTCTGTTCATCCTGCAACAACAGTTGTTGAGTGGATGATTTAGCCATTTAGTAATGGTGGAGTGGGTCTTCATCTTACCCCAATGGTCTGAGACATGAGAAAGAGGTTACAGCATGTGTGGGATCATTTAGTCATTACAAAAGCTCTTGTCTTGTCCGTTCCTGATGCTACAACAGAATATCTGACACTGGTAAGACTAGTAATTCACCAACACACATTTATGCTTTTATAAAGATGGAGGCCAAAATCAAAGGCTGAATTTGGTGAGACCATTCTAGCGGATTAAGGATTACAAATTGTAGAATCACATGTATGTTGTGGGAAATATTAAAAAAGAATGGCAAGTTCCCAAACTACATCCAGAACTCACCCAGCTACTCTCAGGCTCTGTGGTCTCACCAGCCAGTTCTTATCCCTTGGAGCCTCTCTGACTCAGAGCTCCAACGTCTCTCCACCCAGCTCGCTAAGTTCCTACTGGTGGGTTGCTACCACGACAGCACCGTGCTTCAAATCCCCCATGGCCTTTGTAGTGCACATGTGGCAAACTTATGCTTTGCTTCCACATCTGCTGTGTAAAAGCAAACATCACACAAACTTAGTTCAGAAACTATGGTAACTCAATCGTTGGGCACAACAACTAGAAGTCTAATCTTGTAAGCCATATTAAATTTAAATCCTCCAGTGGCAAATCCTGGTGAATTCACCATATAAGCCAGTAGACACTAGTAGCTACATCTTGTCCCCTCCTATCCAAGTCCAAAAAGCCCCTAACTCTCTCCTGCTTCCTCTCTTCCTCAGTCCAGCCCAGAAGTCCTGCCTACTCACTCAGTGATTAGTCCCTTTATTCATTTGGGGAAGGTCCACAAGAAGTTGGCCTAAGTATGTGACTCATTCCTCAGTCCAGACAAGCCCTCCTGGGAAAGTGAAGTTAACATCAAAAATACAAACATTACCAGGGCTATCCACAGCACAAATAGGATCAGCAAGAGAGAACCAACTGGTTATGTCTTAAGATAACCCACTGATTGTTAGCCTGTCCATCTCTGAGTGAACTAATCCATTCTGAGGTAGAACCTTCATGAACTAATCGCTTCTGAAAGTTCCCCTCTATTTCCACCTTTTAATATCTCACAGAGAGACTCAATGTCAGCATGAGTTTTGCTTGGAATATTTAGCAATCTTTGGCCCCAATATTTCCATCCAATTTGATCACCTTTCACTGTCTCTGCCTGTCTCACAGAGGAAACCCAAAAATTCTAAAAATGATCTGTATATCCCCCAAAATGGAACTGTAGGATAAGAACAGTGCCGAACATACATAAAGGTCTTTCGGTTCTTAAGAACTGTATTCTATAGATGTGGAAATGTTAGCATTTCCTCCCATTGCAAATCCCATGTCTTTTTATCTGTGTGATTACTATAGAACATTTTCCACTCTAACAAAATTCCACTGCAGCAAAAGCAAGAGTACACTTCCTTCTCCCTTGAAATTTGTTAAAATGGCATTTCTCTTATGTTGCATTTCAGTAGACCTGTGCAAAAAAACATCTCCTCCCAAGATAGCAAGCAACACACAGCTGTAGCCCTGGGAAGAATAATGCTGTGCTTGGAATCTCAGATTCTTTTAAATCTACCAAAGATGGAAAAGAGATTAAGAGTTAAGACTGGAAGTCTGCCTTTAATGTGCTCTCTTATGTGCTAGGCATTACAGTTAATATGTCCCCCCAGATTTTGATGACCTACTTTGCTTGGCTTACAAATGTGCCTGTACACATTAAGGACAGCAGTTCAGCAAGGATTGTGATTTTCCTTGCTTACAAGGGTTGACCTCACACTTGAGTGTAATTGTGCTGTTTTGTATATGAGGAGCAAGGAACAATGGCCAGGGGATGATTAGGGAAAAGGAGAGAGATGAGTAGCTTCGTCCTTATGTAATCACCAGAAGTATTACCAAAATACAAGAGAGAACCTCAGTGTTTTGAAAGAATTCTCACTCTGCCAACCATTCCTGTGTGTGTGCACTTAATTGCTATATAGTGGTCAATTTTTTCTCTTTGGCTATTTAAAATGTAATCTTAAGACCTTTGATTTTTATTACTAGCTTTTAGTTTTTTCTTAAACAGATTTAGAAATGTCCTCTATTGGGCAAATGGGCAGACAATTCTTATAGATGGGTCTCATTTGGCCTCCCCCACCGAGCAGTCTTTTTAGTTGCTGGGATGCTTTGTAACAGGGACACATCTGGTATGTTTGGTGGTAGATTCCACCCTTTTCTATTCTCTTGGTCTAGTTACTTTACATGCATAGCTTTGCCTAGCTTCTAGGTCCCTGATTGCTAGAGCTTGTTATAGCCTGTGCCTGGCTCCTGTGAGACTCTTGAGACAGCTGTAAGTCTAGGCATTTCCACAGAACAGTGGTGCAAGGCTATTTACTCCAGTCCACCTCTGGAGTAGACTATGATGAGTAAATCCAGTCTCTTCATTTTTCATTCCCAGGCAGAACCTTTTTTCCCCTGATATCTGCACTAAAATTAAACACTGGAGAAACGATTTGCAAACCTAAATTCCATAGGACAATTAGATTTATTTGAAAATCTTTTTCTTCTTCTTCTTCTTTTTCTTCTAGAAAGTACTTGGGGTTATATGATGTGGATACAGAAATCCATAATAAACAATTTTTATTAAAAGTATCAAAGGTATTAATCATTTTGGAAATGCCTTGGCATCCTGGTACCATGTATATAGCAGGCACTAGGCATAGAGGGAACTGCTCTTTTTCTGGAACTTGCTGGAAATACAGTTTCAAAGGAGATAGATGTTTCACTTTCAAAGCCTTTGAAGTGGTAGTCAGACGGAAGACTTCACAAAGGGAAGGGGGGAAGGGTCCTGAGGGTTTTTGGAACAGTGATGAGCAAGTTGTTTCTAGGGTGAGTCTAGCTGAGGAGAGAGCTCACAAGAGTAGGGATCTCTATAGAAGTGAAGACGCAGAGGGAAAGCTAGGGAGCACATTGGAGCAGGTATTGCAGCCTGCCTGGGAACTACCAAACACAGCAGGGGTTGATGGGGACTGATCTACAGCAGGAAGGAGAAGAGGAAAGGCTCAACCAGGGGAGCAAGAACCATGTACCTATAAATCCCAATTCCCTTCCTTGGGAAACCAGTTGCTTTCCCTGCTTCCTAGTTTATCCAGGTAAACTCACTCGCCAACTCAAAGTTCAGGAAATGTTGGGTTTTACATCCTGAGACCAGCTGGGTGTAGGCCACCATCACTTCTGGCTTTACTTTTCCCAAGGCCTGCCAGCTGTTGGTCCCCAACAGAAGCTAGGGGTGGTTTTAAAGGCAGTAAATATAATCACACCACACCTGCTCCCTCCAACAAGCCTTCAGCGGTTCCCTCTTAGTTTTCAGAGAAAGCCCTACCCGGTGTACACACTTCTATTCAGCAGCACTTCTAGATCCTGTGTGGTCTGGCTAACCCAGAGTTTCTCAGTCTTGACTCTACTGACATTTTTACCCTGATCGTTCATTTTTAAAGGAGGATCTTTTCTGCATTCCAGGGTAGCTAGCAGCATTTCTGGCCTCTACCAACTAGATGCCAGGAAACCTCCACACACACACCCCAGCCACCCCCTCTCCCCATGGCCCCAGTCATGACAACTGAAAATATCACCCAGGATTTCCAAGCATCTGCCTTCTCATAGAGAGATGTTGCGCCGTCTTGACTCCGTACCCCTTCCCCATCATTCCTAGCCACCCCACCACTTTCCCATTCTCTAGGCCTCTCTGCCTTCCTTCTGTCACTTCAAGTCCATTCCTCTTCCATTCTCCTGTTCACTTCTTTCATACTGCACCACACAGAACTCTGGACTTCCTAGTTTCCCTTCTTCCCTCATAGTGAGCGAATCCTTTTCTTGTTCAGGTTCTTAGACTCTCCCCCTTGACAAATCTTCCATGTATCCACAATACCCACTTTTGGCAGAGGGCTTGTCTTTATAGCAATCTTTTTTATAGACATCTGCTCCCTTTTACGTGAAAAAGTTTCTTCTGGATAGGAAACTTGTTTAAGGAACTTATTGATATTTCAGGTCCTATCCCAGGGTGTGATGTAGAGAATTCACACGGAAAAGACAATGTATGTACTAAATGTCAGGATTTTCTTCAAAAGATGTGACAGACAGAGAAGCCCTAAAGATACCCACTTGGGTAGAGGGTGTCATGATATAGATTCATTTCTGTGTGTCTTAATAAGGCTACCATAAGTGCTTTGTGCCTTAGACTGTACTGTAGGGCAATACATTATTTTCAGAAGGACTCTCAAGTCACACAAGGTTAGGTAGATTGTTTAAGGTCACACATCTAGTAAGTGGCAGAGTGAGAACTTGTACCCTTAAACTTGAATTTTGGGGCCCATCTTACAAATCGCTTCACAGTAGGAAGTTAGGTTCCTGGTGCTTCCTGAAACTATATGGTAGGGCTTGTTTAAAGAAGATCTGTGGTCCTTTGAGACCTGGTGTCAGCCTGGGGTTTTTCAAGAGCAGGGACAAGGAAATGACCCAGGAGCAGACGAGTGACTGACAGCAGACAGATGTTTCTCAGTGTCGTTTGGAAGGTGAAAGTTCTGCATGGGTAGTCAGGCCCAGACAGAGATAAGAATGTTTCAGATATCTTCCTTGTAGAACTCAACGATTCGTTGCTTCCTGTCAATCAAAAGCAGGGTGGTGGTCGTGGTGGTGGTGGTGGTGGTGGTGTGTGTGTGTGTTTGTACATACAAGAGTCAACATCTCTTTTATTTGAGACAAGATCTCTCACTGGCTTGGTACTCATGTACTAGGCTAGATTGACTGCCTTCAACCCCCAAGGACTTTTGTGTCTCTACCAAGCTAACACTAAATTGCATCCTTATGCTTCCAGATATGGTTGTTTTCGCATGTATTCTGAGGGTTAAGCTCTGGTCCTTCTCATGCTTACAAAGACAGCTCTTTACCAACTCAACTATTTTCCTAGAACTCCAACAGGTCTTTAAATGTCTCTTTCTAAACACTATTTTTATTAATTCTTCTGAGCATTTTATACAATGTATGTCTGCAGACTTTAGAAACAGATGAATCAACTAGGGAGAGAAAGGGAGAATGGGAAAAATGATAGAAAATACATCTGTAAAGGAATAAATACACAAAGTGCCAACATCTTGTATCAAATAACTCTGTTGTAGAGAAACTCACTTCAGATAGTCGTGGTTTGAAGAATTGCTCTCATTGGCTCATGCATTTGAGGGAGTGGCATTTCCTGAGAAGCATTAGGATTGGCCAAACAGAAGAAGGATGTCACTGGGGGTGGACTTTGAGACTCAAAAAGCCCAAGCCAGGCCCAATGCCCCTCTCACTCTGAGAATCTGGATGTAGAACTCTTGGCTCTTTCTCCAGAATCATGTCTGTCTGCCTATGGCCATGCTCCCTGCTATGCTGATAAGGATCTAAACTACGGAGACTATAAACCAACCCCAATTAATACTGTCTTTACTAAGGTTTGTCCTGGTCATGGTGTCTCTTTACAGCATTAGAACATGGAGGAAGACAGGAGTCATTTTTAATTCATGCCAAAAATAAATGCAGAATTAGTACCACGAAGAAACAACACGAGAAAATTAGTGGCTATGGGGTTGGGTAGTTATGTTGAAGAATAATTATTTGATTGAACTTGGTACTCTATCTTAACAGTTCTAGATCAGGAAAAGTTTATCACCATCTTGCATTCTTTTTTAAAGGTAATGGTGTGTTTTCTCTAAAGAGAACATCTGAATGTTGTGAAGCAAATGGAATTTGTCTAGAATTATAGGGAGATTGATCGCATGATATAGAGAAAACTAACAGAGAAAGCCTTAGAAACACACTTTCTTTCTCTCTTTTTCATCCCCTTTTTGCCTTTAGTATTGCAATATCTGTCTGGCTACTTTCTTTTCCTTCATTTATTTCTGGAAACTTTTCAGTCTGTTGACCAGAAACTATAACCTCAATATCATCTTTCTTTCTGCTCCCTGGATGTCCTGATCATTAGTTCAGTTCTCCATGCAGACACTAAGTCACTGACCCTGGCTAGTGATTTTTAATTGACTGTCACTTTGCTTATCTGACTTCCCTGTCTTTCTCCTCTTTGTCATGGATATATATGTAAATGTGTCCCAGGGGAAACCAAAGAATATAGATGATTACAGAGAGGCTTCAGAATTACTGAGCTAGTATTACTTTTAAGTTCTTACTCATTGAACTTACTCAAGAACTAAGAATCAAAATGAATAATTTATTATGCTTGTGGGGCTGGAAGGCCATGCAAACTGGGGAGCTGGTCTCAGGCACGAGTGAGGTCGAGACATGTCTGGACCTTGAACAATCTCATCCTGAGCCTGGAAGGAATAGGACTGCTTCCTCCAGGCTCTGGGTCGGCATGTCTCAGAATATGTGAGTGTTACGACCCCAAGGTCTGCCACCCTTGAGGTGGTCATGTAGCTTGGTGGCTAGGTTATAGGTTAAACATCCTCTTTCCTTAAAATGACATGTCCAGCAAGCACCTGGAATTTCTATTCATGCAAATGAAGCATCCCCAGCACCTCAGCCCCAGTCAATAATGTACACCCACTCTGAAAACCCCTACCCACTCCTGGAGGTTTGTATAACCCTTGTTCCTCCCTTCCCAAAAGGCAAAGAAGGGATGAAAAACAAAACAAAACAAAACAAAATTGTGTTTCTTTGTTAGATCTCTCTATACCAAGTTTCTATTTCACTGAAAACTGTCTCAGGAGAAGGCTGTTTCTCCCGTACACACACATATCCGAGCTGAGATCCTGCCTATCCCACCCACCCCTGGCTAAGCGTCTCTTCCTCCAAGCCAGTGAGTAACATCGCTGTATACCCTGAGGAGAGAAGCAGACCAGGAGCAGCATTTGTTTCACTGAATTCATGTTAACCCAAAACAATTCAGTACCTAAATTGAATAAATCTTGCATTTCTCATCTTACAACTTGGAATTATTACAGGGTGTATAAGACCCGATCAGTTTTGTTCTTTGCCTTAATACCATCAGCTATGCAAGCTACGATAACCTATGTTTGCACTTTGTTCAATCTACCTGGAGCAGGTGGCAGCGTCTGGGATTGAGAGACAAGTGGCATTAAGAACCGGTATAAATCAAGGTTCAATTGCTGCATTCTGTCTGGAATAATTGAGACTAAGTACGGAGGCCATGCCTGCAAGTCTAGGTGTCCTGAGTGTGCTGCCAAAGCACCTGATGGCGTTGCTGTCAGGGCAAAGGTAATTAGGCATTCTGGAGGAGTCCCACGATTTTTCAGATCGAGCAAATCCCAAACAGGTGCAGCCTTAATTCAAGGCTTTGGAAAGCAGCACTGAAGAAACAGCTGTGAGCGCTGAAACTCAAAAAGTCAATCGTAAGCAGAGTCCGCCAAGGGAAGGAGTGGATCCCAGGACCCAAAAGTAGAGTCTTGTAGGACCTAAAACACAGTTGGCATGGAAATAGTGAGATGCATGCTGTGGTGGTCCTTTGTATCTCCTGGCCATTCTGCCAGGGCATGAGCTGACATTTGGAAAGCCAAGCACAAAGAGACAGGAAAGCATGGACTATCCACAGGTGATGTTGAATGTAAAACCTCGGGGTGGGGAGAAGAAACGTTTCTGAAAGACTTAAAATTGGTTCTAATTTCTCTTCTCATGGCCAGCTTTCCATTACCATCACAACATTCCTTAGGTTAAGAAGATTTATTTTGGCTCATGGTTTCAGAGGTATCAATACATAGCCAGCTAGCCTCACTGAGTTCAAGGTGAGGCAGGACATCACAGTTATGAGAGGGCATGAGAAGGGAGGCTCCTGATTTCGTAGAGGCCATGAAGCAATGAGAGGGAGGGAAGGAGACAAATACTAGCTATTCCCTTCCTAAGCTCTCCTGTACTTACCTACTTGCTACAAGCAGGTCTGTTGTTCCAAAGTCTTACCACTTTATGACAATACTATTAGGGAGTAACCAAGCCTCTAGCCCCATGTCTCTAGGAGATATCTCAGACCCAAATCATAACATTTAGATGAGGGCCAGGCTGAACGTTCTTGTCATGAAGCTGGCAAAATTCTATATAGCAGGGGTAAGAGAAAGCAGCAAGCATAAATATTGCATATCTTATTTTATTTTGATTGGAACCCAGGTCTTTACAAATGCTAGCAAGTTCTCTAGCACTGAGCTATACACCCTTGGCCTTTCCTGTGCCATTATGTTTGTGTTCCAATAATGCATTTGGAAACCATGTCATTTGAGAAAGTTAAGAAAAGCGCAAAAGGAAGAAAAGTAAGGCTTTAGCATCCTTAGCATTAAGGCCATTCGGTGGGTAGTAAGTTTCTCTGGAAGTTTTGGCATGCCTGGGATTACAGAAGGCTGAGGGAGAATCAAAGGACTTTGTTGCACGGTACCCAGACAGAAGGGGACTCCAGAACTGACCCCTTGTTCAATGAGAGCTAGACACATGGGCATTTTTTTTTAAACATGAAAGGAAAAGAAAAGAGAATGAATTAGCGTCTGAACTAATTCCAACTACTCTTTAAACACATAGTCTTGAGTGTTGAGAGGTTAAATCCCTGGTGGCCCCAGACCCTCAAGGGAAGCTTCAACGAGAGGTCATTTGGTCTCTGTTAATTACTAAATGCATGTTCTATACTCATGACTTCATAGGACCCAGAAAACAAAGCATATTTACTGATCAATATCGAACATAATTTAGCAATCCGGATAGTGGTTCAATTGGGACTGGTTTAGGGGTTGAACCTGGAATTTTCATGAAGACTAATACTTATTTTATAGGTAGCTGTGAACAGGTTCCCCTTTCTAGCATCCTGCCACTTTCTTTAAATAACTAAACTTTCAGACACACTGAGTATCAGTTACTGGACATCTAAGGACAGTGTGTTTATTTGGGAAGGAGAATGCTTGAATGTGTCCTTAAATTGCTTTGACTTCCAATTGCGAAGAAACCTGTCTTGGCTCTTCGATCTTGGAAAGTGATGGACAGGACCAGAACTCTGATGTCACTGAAAGACTGGATGCAAAGGAAGAAGTCAGGAGAGGAGGGAGAGAGGGGGGTGGGCAAGAGAATTAGCAAGAGAAACAAAAACAGAGGAGCTGACTTGGTGGGGAGAGGTGGGGTGGCAGAAGGCATTTCCTTATGTGACATTTAATGACAATCTTGTCTGAGTGCACACATAGGCAACCGCTCTGCCTCTACAAGGGCCAGTCTTGAAGGGAAGCCCTTCCCATGGAAGGGCAAGCTCATGTACGGAAGGGGTTCAAATAGGCAGACATAGGCACAGATGCCCACCCCCCACGGCAGTACTAAGGAGCAGAGAGGGATCGGTTTTTTAAAGCGCCATTAACAAAGAGCTTCACTCAAGAAGAATCTGTTAATAAGTAATGAAAGAAAGTGGCTGTTATGGAGATTAAATGCCCCTGTGCCTAGGTACAAAGTTCAGACTGCAAAGTGCAGCTGTCACCCTGACTCTAACCCCTCAGCAGCCTTAGAACCTCTGGTTCAAAGTCTGTCTTGCTGCCTTCCTGTTACTAGGCTGCCCGGTGCAAGGTCCAGCCAGGGGTCAGAGCTCAGCGTCTGTGGCTCGGCTGGCTGCCTTCTTTGTCTAGCTCAGGCCAGCTTTTCCAGAAGCCACAGACTGCTGATTTAAGACGATTATTCCAAGCAACGGACAGATTATTTCCCCTGGATTTTCATGTTTGTTCTTTAGAAGGAGGCTTAAATGGTCTCTAACAGTAGCCTCTCGAGGATAGAAGGGCACGTGAAAGGATAAGAAAAAACCCGTTTCTAAGGAAGAACTATGCTCCAAGTAGATGTATAAATTGGAGGTCCTTTGAAGTTAAAGACTTGCCTGAATAATTTCAAAAGTGGCTCAAGTAGTTCACTCTTGAGCCACGTATGGTCCTATAAATGCTAGATTAGTTCTTTAAAATGGAACTAAGATATGAACTCACAGAGACTGACAAAACATGCACAAATGCAAGCCAGACAAAAATCCCAATGTGGAAAATGGAAAGTGGGCAGGAAGTCCCCTCCCCCCCACAACCAAGAAGCTACTTGCAACTGTTAACTGCCTGGAGAGGGAAGACAGTTTCTTTCAGTGCAACGATCCTGGGTATATCAACCACTCTCCAGGCTGGGGCTTGGTAGAATGTGAAGCTGGGTGGAGAGAGATGAGGGAAGAGATGGGAAGCCTTGGAAGAAAGAAAAGAATATCAAAATGTAGTATATGAAAATTGCAAAAGTAAACACATTTAAAATCTGACCAGTTAATGAAACTAAGCTAACTTGACCATATATGACAGTAGCTGAATAATTCATTTTAGAGTTGTCTTCCATCTCCTTGTTTATGGCCATTCTCAGAAGAATGAGAGAGAAAAACTCTGACCAATAGTTTCCATGCTTTGCCCTGATCCTTGGAAGAGTTTCAGAGAGTTGGTGAAACATTAATCACTAGTCCCATTTTGCAGGTGAGGAGACAGAGAACTGAGCCACCAGCCTGGGAGCGGTGTTATTACAGGGAGACCACCCGGACGAGGACTTTATCCATCCTCTCCCTCATTCTTAGCTCATTGCTGCCTTTGATGTCTTGACACCAATCTTTTTTAAATTGATGCAGTTTTTCTTCTCGGTCCCATTTTATGGCAGTGGGGCTGAGTTAAAATAAAACATGGGAGGCAGGCGACTCTGGAAATGTGACTGGGGAGAGCGTGTCAGGTAAGAGTTCAGAGAAGCGGCATGACTCCACACTGGCCTCTCGCCAGGCCCTTGTGATTCATGCTCCATCTCCTGGCCACAGGTGCTGGGAGGGCAGGATTTTAGCTCAGCTGCCCAGTGGGTCGTATAGGGTGCTGCTCTTTTCAGTGATAGCCTGGATTAATATTTTACCTCAAAAAGGAGTCGTACCCATAAGTTGATATATCAGTCCCCCACAGGCCTAGAATCTAAAATTCTAGTTGCTTTCCATCTAGGAGAAGATTTCTTTTGGTTCATATTTTTGTTTTTATTAGGGTATGGTTTGAAAACCCTCTATTGGTTTCATTCCTATGACAGGTATATATGTGCATATTTATAAACAAGAAACACATGTTTCAGTTACTTAGTGAGTCTTTAATTTATGATGGTCACACATGTGTAAATATATATGTCAATACACCACCAAGAAGGCACGTATACAAATTCACCCACAGCCCAGTCTTTGATCCCATAATGCTTGGGCTATGGTAGAAAGAAAAGAGGAAATGCATATAGGTAGTGATAGCAGAGTCACACGTAATGTACAAATAGGTAGGAAAGAGCAAGAGTAAATGACTGAGTGTCAGAGATCTACGTGAAAGCCTTTAATTTCCACAACCATATTGGGAGGAGTCACTGCTATCTCCATTTTACAGATAACCACACTCACACTCAGGGTGGTTAAGACACTTGTCTGAAGGCACACAGCCTGTAAAGAAAACAAGGGCATGAACTTAGTATCCATCTGAAATCCACGCAGAGGTTGGGATACTATGGCCAGGAGAGGAAAGAAATATATGCTTAGAAAGGCAGGCAACAGGATTTTTTTCTTCAGAGTCTTAATGGAGAGAAGGAAGAGAGTCTCCAGGAGAGGTCTGACACTTCATATCCGAGCCATGGCGGCAGGAAACCGAAGCCAGAGACTTGTCCACAGCTGATAAGGCATTGTGAGAAGCAGTGGAGAGCTTCAAGGGGTTCGAATTACAAGTCCTCTATCCCCAGGGTGATGGAGAGGAAGGCCTGAGCAAATTGAACAAGATGTATGCTTAGCATTACAGTGCACTGACCTTTTTCTCTGAATTGCATACACAAGAGCGTGCATTTTCTCATGTCTGAAATACGTGCTGGAGTGTGATGGTAGCTCTCACCTGTACTTTGGAAAAAGGGGAACCCTAATCTAGACATTTGACTGCAACTCCTTCCCTCCCTCCCTCCCTCCCTTTTCCCTCCCTCCCTTAGCCCCTTTCTCTCTCTCTCTCCCTCCCTTCTTTCTCTCTCTCTCTCTTTCTTTCCAGATGTTGATCTTTCCTTCATGGTGTCCACTTTTATAACTGAGAGACAGTGTCTGCTCCTGGAAATCTGCTTTTTCCTTATATCCCTTCCCTTAGATATACTACCGTATGCCTCTCCTCCCATGATAGAAATGCTCATGTTATCTCTAATAACTTCTTCACTCACATGCTGTAAACCCAAAACATCATCAGCCGTCTGAAGTTTGACTCCACATCCATATTGTCTCTTCAATTCTCTTTCCCATAGAGACTGCTGAAATATTTCTGTCACAGCCTAAAATCGGAGCCTATGTATAAAGATGACTCTTCATCTCCCACTGGAGCTGGTATCTCTAGTGTCTTTTGCTGTGACAAAATCATGGCTAATCAGATCCCTCTTCTCCAATGTTATCTATTCCTCAGGTTGCTACTAGCAATGATTTGTAAAATACAGAGCAAACGCAGAAAAATCCGTAAATGCACTTCTTACCCTAAAATGTTAATATTTTCCATATATGTATAAGAGTTTACAAATAGGTGACTTTAGGTTATTACTGACCAACTAACATTGTGAGTGTGTGTGTGTGTGTGTGTGTGTGTGTGTGTGAGAGAGAGAGAGAGAGAGAGAGAGAGAGAGAGAGAGAGAGAGAGAGAGAATGTGTTTGAGAAAGAGCACAATATGTGTGAGTGGAGGTGTACTACTGCTAACATGTAGGTGTGCATGTTATTGTGTGTATGCTGAAATGTTATATAATGTTGAAAGTCAGTTCCTACCATCTACTGTGAGTTTTTGTGGCTCTAAGTCTGGTCATGGGCTTTTCTGCTAAGTGCCTTTATCTAATGAACCATTTTACCAGTCGCTGACATATCTTCTTATTTGACTCACACATGAAAGTATCTCGGCCTACATTTGAGTTAGTTATTAGGCTTTTAAATTTGTTTTGGGAAAAGTCAGAATCAGGCAACGATGGGCCAGAGTCCCAATGGGGCAGTCATCACAGCTACCCACTAGAGGCGACCTTCCATTTCAGTTTGCAGTATTCACAGGCACAGGCATAGGTCATATTGAGAATACGCACTCTTGTTATGATAAGCATGACACTCTATGTCTGCAATCATTCTCTCATAAATACAGAGCATGGGGCAAATCTTGAGACACACTGTAACATTAGTTAAAAGGCTTTCTGCAAAATACTGACCAGTGCTCTTTAAAACTGAGCATGTCATCAAAAAAGGAAGTAATAGCTGAAAGAAGTAATAGCTGACCCCCTGTCAAAGCTGGATGAAGACAAGAAGTGTAACACAAAACACAAAACAGTAAAGGCACATGAGGTAAAGCCTAACAGGCATTAAGTGATGGCTTTGGTAATAATGAGCCACAGCCGTTACGTTAATTGCGACAGAATGGAGCACATCAGTGTAAGATGTTAAGATAAACTGGACCCATGGAATCCACCTATTCTACACCCACAGTGGTCTTACAAGTCTAGACCTATTCTCAACGTAAGTGGTTTTTAAAGAATGGAGTGAACACACGACAGAACTAGCATGTAGGGAATGTATTTGTTGACAGCAGTCTTTTCTAATTCTTCAATTTCCCCTATATTGATGTATTTTAGTGCTTTGGGAATAATGCATAAAGCCATGCATTTACATAGATGGATGAGTACCCTTTACTAAATAGATAACTTTTCTCACATATGTATAACTAGATTTCCATGCATACATGAGAGATAATGTTATAGGTGAGATCACTAGGTCGTTTATAAAATGTGGTTGGGCATTACTGAAGAACCAAAAATTCAAACCAACCTGACCTATTGTCAACATATAACTAGGAGGGGAAAACAAAGAAACAAACAAGCAATGGAAACCACTGATTTTTGGAGTTGTTAACATTACTTTCCTAGGGCTCTCTGCATTCATTAACAAATTCAAAGGTTTCCTCCTCCCACACTCAAAAACCACTGGGCTGCTAAAGGAACACAGCTGCAATTAATCTGTGTAGGAAAAAGGCTGTGCCTGTGATTCTTCCAAATGCTCTGATTTACACGTTACTTTTCCTTTATTAATTTCATTTTGCTAATTATTCCCCACAGTCACCTTCTGGGGTACATTGTTCTTTTCCCAGTTTTTCAAGGTGAAGAAATTTTGGCTTGAAAGAGGCTCACTGACTTTCCAGAGGTTACCCAGGGATTCATTAATAGAATAAAAATTAGGCTCCAGTTAATGTCACTAAGTATCACTATCCTCATCTCCCTGCCAGCCTCAATCCAAAGAAGCTCTAAATAAGGAGATAACATAATTAAATACCTTTAGGGGGAAACACAAACGAATCAAATCTGCAGAAAAGACAGAGATAAATTCATCAGACACAGTAAGATAGCCCAGGAATGCAGGGTGTTCAGAAGACAGAAAATTAGATTGCTGCTTATAAGAAATGAGATATGGAAGCCAGGGAGCTCAGGGATGTTCTAGTCTGTTCTCTGAGAGAGATAGGGTGCCCTGACAAGAGCATGGGGATGTGAATGGTCCAACACAAGTCCATGACTATTCTGGGGTGTTCCTTTAGGACTCTGTGACTATGAATGCTCCAATGTGCATTGTGGGTAGAGACAGTAAAATAGTGCCTGGTAATACTGGAGCTTTTGTTTGTCAAGCTCTACAGGCAAAGTTAAGGCAGATGCAACTGACTTAGCAAGCTGAGCAGACTGGGTCAATGCCTGTGCCATTTGGTCAAGGCCAAGCTTGTGTCCACGTGGAAGTAGACAACCCCATCTTTCTATGAAACAAGAATAGGCTTAGATTTTTCAAAACCTATTTTAATAAATCTGCTTTGATAAGGGTTTTCAAATGCTTTGATCCCTTTCCCCTTTCTAGCCCACTATGCAAAGGTAGGGGAGAAAGGATGGTAAATAGGACAAGGAGATGTTGACCTCTTTAGAAGTAGTTCTTGGGGGCAGTTTCAATCTCTAATGTCAGGATATCAGCACTCCAGTTTAGTAGTGTCAGGTTCCCAAATATGAATCAGCAGCAGTGGCATGATCCAGCAGAAACATCCAGGCCTCTGCCAAATCATCATGAGTATGTGGGAGGGACCAGAACCAGCTGGAATGTCAGAAGTTCTGTGCTCTGACTCTCTCAACAAAATGAAGTTCAGTGAAGATTCGAGACCAAACAAAGATTGCACGGCAATCTGTGCAATTGCTCTGTCAGTATCCCTTGAGTTTGACTTATACTCTCTCCAAAGATCACAAGTCCTCTCATAGATCTGCTTCAGCAAACCTTCACGTGACTCTACTTCAGCAAAATTTTATGTGAGTCTACATCACAGGACACAACCAAAAATTTCCACTTCCAACAAGTGATTTATGTTCTTTACCACATTACTCCTCAAATCTACCGTGATCCTTTGGTACTGGTACCTTTTTTCTTGGTAGTGTTAGCACAAAAGTATGAATGCCTTGAATATAGAGAAATTTACTACAAATGGGTTGACTTCCAAAGGCAGGTAAAATATCTGGATGTCATTGGAGAAGAAGACCCCTGGATTTCTCCTTTATGGTGTCTTCCCTTTTATGTTCATGTGCTGACTGTATTCACATCACAGAATTCATAGTAGTACCTGCACCAAGGAGATTACATTTGAATTATGTTCAGGTAACCAAGGACTCAGCAGCACTTTCTAATCAACATATCATCCATCTAATGGATGATGACTAGCCATATCCATCTTAAAGCAAGTAGAACTGAGTGGTGTGTAGAGGAGGAGGAACTATTGCTATTGGAATTTGAGAAAGATCTAGCTCCCTTGTGATAACTGGTCAAGAGAATGGATTCTATAGTTGGAGGCAGTGGTTGTGAAGAAGAGATAAGGAAAGTTTCTATTGTGCAAGCCAGGAGAATGTATAAATAGACTAACTTTGCTCATGTCATCAGCCTTAGTACTGATAAACAAGGTCGGAGAGAGCTATGCTTGACTCTTCCCATCTTTCCCTGTCAAGATGATCTACTCTACAAACACCAATGGTGACTGAGGAAAATGACTTTCTATTCTGCCCAAAGTCTTTGTCAACTGAATTAATGTAAGTCGTCAAATCCATGTTTTCTTTTGTTCATAGAACTGGTAGTATAACACTTGATATGTAGAAAGAATAATTAAATCAATCAAAGCAATTTTTCATTCTTTATTAGAGTAACAACTCCATCCCTGCTTTGCATCTGGAAGCCAAGACCTCATAATGTTCACTGCCTACAGAAAGGCACCAGATCTATCAACCGTATGGAGAAATGTCTTCAGTGCTGTGTTCAGTATTCAGTTCCTGCCACCTGTCCCGCTCTTTAAAATTTTAGTTCATATTTGACACAAAAATAGATACTTCCTCCCTTCTTGTCAGCATTTACGATCACAGTGAGTGCAAGAGCACCCTGTCTGACTAGAAGCTGAAGCCTCCAAGCACAGCCATTTTATTAATGGGCAATGATAGGTATAGATGTTTGGTCAAGGAATAAGAAGACTGAACAGCTTTACCACAAAGACTTTCATGCTTTATCACATTGGGGTTGCCAAACTTCAGTATTACAGTGGCGCATGACCTGTTTTCTGAGTGAGTGAGGTACCATTAAAGGGTCTGTACCCCTGCCCTTACACACACACGCACACACACACACACACACACACACACACACACACTTTAAATAAGTTGGGTATTTGGGGTGTAGGATTCTTCTTTGGAACTATCTCTTTAAGTTGAAGTATCCGATCTAACCTTTTCATATGCCTTTAGCTAGTGATAGCCAAAGGGGCTGTGCTTTCTATTTACAAAATGACACTGGGCAGCATTTTCTCTAACTGAAACGAGTTATTTCTTAACAAAGGAAAAAAGTAAAGGATGCATCTTAAAATATGTACTTGTGATCATTAGCATTACCCTTCTTATTTGGTATAGACATCCATCAATCAAAGCCGACTGATGATCTGAATCTGTGGATAATCAATCAGGAGCCCTCTGAATGCACCTGCTCTTTAGGAATAACTCTGTGTTAGGTTGCGCCAGAAAAGTGGGTGGGGTCCAGTTGCTAGATTTTCTTTTTCACTTCTGTTTTGTTTCCCAGGCAAAGTTGACACACCAGAGGAAGACTCCATTGACATCAGAGAACTGGATCTAGGTTCCAGCCTTGATCCTATTGCCTTAATAAGATACACAGAGAGATCCACTGTTCCCTTGCAATAGGAACAGGTAGAAGAAGGCCGTGGATGGCTTTCCTCGGGCAGAATGAGCCTTGTAGTTCTATGTAATTGGGCAGGGATGGGTGGAACTTCAAGTCAGTGCTGCTGTTTAAACTGCAGAGCTGGCACACAAATGATCCATAACACACTCCAGCATAGGAAATCATCTCCACAGTTCTAATATACCATGAAACCTAATTTACATACAGCATAGCACAGTAGATGAAAAGCCAAGAACAGACTCCTGTTTCCAAAGGCATCAAGAATGCTGCTTCACCTCCTCGAAGCACCCCTAAACTTCTATAAATCCCTTGCTAGAAATGCTATTAAATCACCATGGCCTTCCAGCTACTCAATTCTTAATTCCTTGCCTCTTGTGATGCACCCAGTATGGAAACACATCTCTATTCATTCTATCTTCCCCCCACCCCCGCTTTCTCTCCCTTTCCTTTTTATCCGACAGCCCTTTTTTACTGGAGAGGAATCCCACAGACAACAGCAAACATAATTTTTAGCTTTTTGATTAGATATATAATACACTTGGATTGTAAACATTCATTTAGTTAGTTACCTTGGCTGATGATGGTTGTGACTGGGCCATAGAAGGCGGGACAGACAAAAGGAACACTCTATCTGAATCTAGATCTTGCCTTGCAAGAGGAACAGAGAGAAAGTAACTCAGGATGGACAAGAATATAGCCATGTTGTGTGGAACACTCCTATATAATAATGCTGATATCTGTTGTCGGCTAAGACAGTAGACTTATTAATTACAATCTGCTATCACAGTGTAAGCAGAGTACCGAAATTGGCTTTTACCACCTCAGAATATACCATTTCTTTGAATTAGGCCACTAAACACTGAAACATTACTTAATCATGTCTCCCGGAAAAATAATGAGAATATTTTGTGTTACATTAGAATTAAAATCAACATGCTCAACCATTACTGCCAGTTGTTTGGCCTCAGATTAAACAGATCTAAGGTCTTCTGAAGTCTTCCTTTTCACCAGGGTCCCTCCGTCGTGGTTTCTCAGGGCTGGCACATGCCAGATTTTGAGCCAGCACTTTCTTTGTAAGGAGAATTGCCTTCTGTACTTCAGGGCATTTAGTCTCTGCCCACTGGAAATGTACAGCAGTAGCTGAGCTGAAACTCGAAAATGTATCATTACACGTTGCCAAATACCCCTGGGACAAGGGGCAAAGTTGCTCCCAATTGACAGAGATAGCTCTGGACCCAATCCTTTTTCTTCCTTCCTTTCATGTTCGAGTCCCACCCGTCCACCAGCAATATATGCACGTTTCCACACTATCATATACGCCCATAACGTCTTCCTTCTTCTATGACCTTGACTCTTAGTGACATGAAAGTGCCGTGAGAATGCCCGTGTAAACCAAAGCAAATCTGAATCTCAAAAGAGCAGGTAACAATTCAAAGCAAGGGGGGAAATTTGAAGCTTTGTAGGAAAAAAAATAACTAGAAAATGTATCTGGGCCTCTGTAGGAAGGATCAAGTTGGGTTTGACTGCCTATGGCATTTGGGTGACTCCCTGGGACCTATACAAAAGGGGTTAGTATGAAATTCCCCTGGAAAAAAAAGTTTCCTCTTCTAGTTTATATCTTCTATTGATTTTCTGTATAAATTATTCACCATAAATTTTCCATAACTTAAATTTTTTTTCTAAGTCTCATTCCCCTTGACCTACTTACTTACTCTTGGCAAGTGTCAACCTTTCTGATTTTAAACTATGAAAAGTGATGGGTAAGGGGCTGGAGAAATGGCTCTGCAGTTAATTAATTTTTACCTTTTCAATGAGATGCGTAATATACTTGGAGTTTTAAATATTCACTGAGTTAGTTACCTTTGCTAATGGTACCTCTTGGCACAGGATTAGAATTCAGTCCCAAGCACCTATGTCAGGCAGGTTACCACCCCTGTGACTCCAGCTGCAGGGGATCCCATGTCCTGCTCTGGACTCCATAGGCATCACCTACACATGCGTGTTGAAAGGTGAACTCACACCACAGGTGCACATGTGCGCGCGCGCGCACACACACACACACACATACACACACACACACACAAAATAAATAAATAAACAAATAAATAAAACTAAATAATTATTCTTTAAATAGGAAATTCATAAGAATTTCTAAATAATCTTAATGTATTTTCCCTTTAACTCTCTCCCAATGAACCGTTCAAAATATTTCTTCTTACAACCTCACGTATCTTTGTCACTTCTTTATTTTCTTATTTCCTTTCATGCATTGTGATTACCTTTGCGTTTCTTTTCACTTTCTTTTTTTTATTAGCAATTTGTAGTGCAACAGTCCTGCCTTCCACAAGTAACCCCTTGAACTCTGCACAGCAGAGTGTCTCCTGTGTGTCAGCATCTCATTTTCTTTGCATTTTCAACACTCTGCTGTCTATTGGCAGGTTCTACTTGACTTCGAGACATCACTTCCCACTCCACCATCTCAGAATCTCTCTCCCTCTCCCTCTCCCTCTCCCTCTCCCTCTCCCTCTCCCTCTCCCTCTCCCTCTCCCTCTCCCTCTCCCTCTCCCTCTCCCTCTCCCTCTCCCTCTCCCTCTCCCTCTCCCTCTCCCTCTCCCTCTCCCTCTCCCTCTCCCTCTCCCTCTCTGTCCTCTCCCTCTCTGTCCTCTCCCTCTCCCTCTCCCTCTCCCTCTCCCTCTCCCTCTCCCTCTCCCTCTCCCTCTCCCTTTCCCCCTCCCCTCTCCATCTCTGTCCTCTCTATCTCTCTTCTCTCCTGTCTCCCCTTTCCCTTCTCTTCTCCTTTCCTCTTGTCTTTCCCAACACATTCAAAGCAATAACCTCCCTCTCTAGTGTTCGCTTCCAGAATTTTCCACAGGACCTTTGTCTTCTTTATAAATCTTTCAGAACCACGTTTCTTCTCTAATATTGACAATTCTGTCTAGAATGGCCTGGATCTGGAGGCTTGACTGGTGAGAAGAGGATCCCATTCTTCTGTCTGGGATTTTCAGCCTTCCCCTAACTCTCTGCAGCTCCTTCCTTGTCTCTCATCTCCATGACAGTGAAGTCAAAACTTCACACATCTGCTCTCTCATCTCACCTATGACTCCTCAACAGCATTTCCGGTCAGCATTGTGAAGACTTGGTGACTCCCTTTCGACTTAGAAGTGTCACCCTTTTTCCCCTGGGAAACTCCTGAGAGGACCTGTTTTGTTGTAAGACACCCTCTCCAGTCACCTTGTCAGGAGTAGTTTGTGTGTGACAACCAAGAAAGACTAGTCATAGCTACAGTAGGAGGTAAGCAGAGAGGCCAGCTAAGAAAGGCAGCATGAGTTCATCTCTGCACAGGTGACTAATTTTTGTTGTTGATAATGGTACTAAATGTAGCTTTGTGGATCACTTTCTTTTTAAAAGAAACTCCATCTTTGTATGTTTATGCGATTGATGTTGTACTTGTATATATGTATGTCTGCACAGGTATGGATTTATATGTGTTTGAAGGTGCACGTTCACATATGAACATGTGGAAGTCTGAACTTACTGTCAGGCACCTCCTTCAATTGCTCTCCACCTTATTGAGGCTCCATGGCTGAGCCCAGAACTCATCAATTTCTGCTAGTCCAACTAGCCAGCTTGCTGTTGGAATGCTCTGTGCCTGCCTCATTAGTTCTGAGGTTACAGGCAGCTGGGTATGGTTGCTTGACCTTTGCAAGAGTTCTGGAGATCTGACCTATGCATAGAGTCTCTCTCTCTCAGTCCCAGGATACCTGTCTAAAGAAACTTTCTTTCAGGGTCCCTGTCCCAGTGTGATATGGTAGTAATGATACGATGTTTTTACCTTGCTAGTTAATCTGCCCTTATATCCAAACTGCAGGAAAGTCTAACTCAATGTTTCAGCAATTACAGGTAGACAGAGCACTACTTTGAAGCTCATGAAGTTTGGAATACCTGCCCTACAGAGTAAGGTTAAATATTATGTAGACTTTCCAATAGCATCTTATGAGTAAGTATTAACTGTAGGGCCTTAAAAAAAAGATATTTGGCAATCCCATTGCAAGTCCAAGAATGTCCTAAAACAATTCTAGGTAGGAAAAAAAAAACATTAAAAAACAGAAAGCAGAAAACAAAATAAAGCAACAGTTCCTTCTAGAAGCTGAAATACCAATGGAAAGAAGTCATATATGCACACCTAACTCTATAGAACTGCTTCATCACAAACACATGGAATGTAGACATCAGAGCAACGGAAGAGGCAACCTGAAGAGATCACTGCCTGGTATTTGTTTCTATTTCTTAGGTGACCAAAGATAGTAAAAGTCGGTTTACTACTTGACCTTGCAGTGTTACATAAACAACTCATGATTAAAACAGCTTTGAAGCTCTCCATCTCTTCCAGTCCTCGGAAAAGTCATCAAAAGAGTGACAAAGAACTAAACAAGGTGCTTATACTCCTAGCTTCCAGCCTTTGGTGGAAATGGCATGCTAGAAAGGCTCTATAAGAATCTTGAATGTGTTTGTGTGATGTATGAAAGCACACTGTATATACTTGCATTGCATGTCAACCAGACATCAAAACCCTGCAGGAAAGGCCTGTGAGATGGCTTAACAGATAAAGGCATTTGCTGTGCAGCCTGGCTGCCTGAGGTTCATTTCTGGAACTTGTATACATATAAAAGATAGAACTGACTTTACAAAGTTTATTTCTGGTCTCCACATATTCTCCCTCACACATATTGTGCACACATAGTAGTAATTAAAACTGGAAAATACATTTGGAGAAATAGATAACTTGGTTTTCATGGATCTGACAACTTCTATAGTTGATCTCTGTTCAACACTATATTTTCTTTGTGTGTGATTCTAACACACACTAATTCTTTCGGGAAAGAGAGTCTCTCTCTCTCTCTCAATCTCTCTCTCTCTCTCTCTCTCTCTCTCTCTCTCTCTCTCTTCTCTCTCTTTTAAAGCTGGCCCGAAGGAGTAAGGTCACTTTACATCAGGCTCAGTTTTTTCGAATGGTGTGGCTTCTGCAACCACTTCATTTTCGGTTGGGAGAATTATGGCAAGAATAGGCACAGAGGTCAGGCCTGGAGAGAATTGGAGGAGCTCAAGGCATGTTATGCATAGCTGCTCATCCCTTGATGTAATATCCCACTGTAGTAGTCATAGTGTGGACATCATGGAGAACCCAGTGAGGATAAGATACTACTACCACATCATGGCTCCCTTTCCTATATTGCTGTGATTTTCAATTTGGTGCTTGGGTGTAGAGATGCAGGGTGGATGAGAGCTCATGTCAATGGCTCCCTAGGTAGATGCCTCATATCAAGCATTGTATAGAGCAACAGGTCTGCCTTGATAGTAGATGAAAATAGAAGATGTGATGGGAATGTATTGAGCTATTTGCCACGATGCTTCACAGAAGTTGATAGATTGAAAGAGAATGCATGAAGGAGCCCAAAGTGGAGATTAGGGAAGGGTCCTCACCAAGCATCGAGCTGGTTGGCATCAGACTTGACATGTAGAGAAATGATGATTTAGTGTAACTGATCTAACGGGAGATAAGGAGATTTATTTATTTTTAGCTTAAAGTGTTGCATGAGAAACCAGCCTTCTGTTGAGACCAGAGTAGAGACACCCTCTTCAGTATACAGCAAAGTAGACTCATCATAGAATGGGAATTGCAGAAGCTGTTCTGGAGAGACAGAGGGATGGAGAGGCAGAGCAAAGTTTGGGCCTGAGAGTAGGGGAGAGGGTAGATGGTCAAAGGACTTGAATGTTGAACAGAGTCCGAGAATAAACATGGGCGAGAGGTCTGAGGTCTGGTAAGATTACTGCTTGCCGGCTTCCAACTGGAGCAGAGATGCAATGCAGTTTCTGCACCAGGGTTGGCTCAGGCCCCGACGGGTGTTGCCAGAGGCTTCATGATATTATGAATTGTGATTTTTCTCAGTGTTCCAAAAAGAATCTTGATGGGAAGGCTTTGAAGATGCCCCTGAAGATGCTCAATACACCTTCTGATAAAGAGTGAGGTCTCCCAGGGATGGGTAAGGTCCAATTCTCTCAGAAGCCTTGCTGCGTTCTGATTCAGTAGACTTTTGAAGGAAGCCTGCCAGAGAAGAAGCAAACCTATTTTACCAGCCTCTTTTGGAAACTGGCTTCCTAACTGCTACACCCTGTTATCTAGGCCCTTCCTTCTAAGCAGCCTCTAACAATATAGTATACCCCTTAATAACCTTGACATTCAGCTAAAACACAGCCTATTCGGTTGAATGATGACTGACTACCACATTAACTAAATTCAAAGAATAGAATGTTCTATATACAAGAGAATGTTCTGCCCTGGAAACCTTAGTGTGTGGGATTTGGGCTGATGGTGTGTGTGTATGTGTGTGTGTGTGTGTGTGTGTGTGTGTGTGTGTGTGTGTGTGTGTGTGAAAGAGACAGAGAGGGATTGACATTCTCCAGCAGAGCTATAGGAAAGGAGCCCGTGACTGGTGTTGATCCAACTCCTGGAAGACAGACACTCTTTAGTCACCAGCCTGAAAGCTCTGGATGTTCTGTGTGAAAAATGACTCCTTTGTTCTGAAGGATAACTCAATGTGAAATAAATATACATAGATTTAAAATAATACATTAATTTAAATTTGCCAGGTGGAACTACTTTGATGGAAATGTACCTAAAAGGCGACAAATGATCTGTTTCTGCATCTAATCAGCCAATCAGACACCCCCATGCTGATTACTTAATGAACTGGAATTTTCATGCAAATTTTTTTGATTATTCACAATTCTACCCTACCCCCTCCCACTAGTCCGCTTATAATTCTTAACAAATTAGTTAATATTTTCTTCAACCATATAACAGAATTTGTTAATCAAAACTGAATTCTCGGCTAAATGTCTCTGAGCCACGTGCAAAGCATTCAGTCAGGTAGACAAGGCATTGACAACTAACAGAAGGATTCTTTCCACTGTGAAGAAGCAGATACAGGTAGCTGTATGAAAAGAAACCAAAGGCCTTGGCCATTTCCACAAGTCTCACTGCACAGACCAAATGGGAGAACATGATTATATCCGCAGAATGGGCTCCATAGCATTTGGCATGCTGCTTCCTCTTCGTGGTGTGTGAAGGACCCACAGAGCTAATGGACACTGAGCATGGAGATCTGCTCTAGATGCCCATGGGTACGCAATAAACAGTTGCTATTACTGTTAGCACTCTAGGTGGTAAGTAATCCTCTTCTCACAGGAATGGGGCTCGAATTCCAGCATGTTTTAGTGACTTCTACAAGTAACACCTTAAATCACTACCTTGAGAGTGCTTCCAGGTCACCCTGAAATGAGCTGAACTGTTGGCTTGCTCCTAAATCTATTTCCAAGCTCATAAAGTCAAAGCCATAATCAAAAGACTCACGGATGGGGAGTCTGAAGAGAGCCATTGAACACAATTCTATCAAATCAGATCTTATAGTACATTGGGTTGTTGCTGGGACAAAATGAAATATATCAGTTGCTTGGCCTGATAATCTGAACCTTTGGCAGGTGTCTGGATGCTCTGGCAAAAAGGATCTCTCAATGGTCTGTTTGGGGAGCTATTCACCATGTGAAAGTATCTAGATCCATACAATTAAAGCCATTGTCAATCGTCAGAGAAGGAGAAAAGTTTCAGTATGCTGTGTGCCATGATAGGCTGCTCCATAGATCTATAGGGAAAGCCTAGAATAGGCAAACATGAAGATAAGATGCATACAAATGGTACCAGCAACTGAAGGAAGGTCCTCGAAATAGGGAGTGATGCTGGTAGATCTGTAACGAGTGGATTTCCTCATGGGTAGTGGAAGTTACTTTGGTAATAGCTGTGCTCTGTAGATATACCACTAGCACTAAGGTGTGTCTGTCCAATAAATGAATTGCATGCTATGTGAACTACTAACTAGAGCCAAATGAAAAGAAACAAAGAAGAGAGAAGGTACTGTCTTCAGGGGATTGTGGGAACACACAGGGTACACTAATTAAAAAAAAAATCAGAGTTCCCTGCTTTATCTGGAGTCTATCTTCCCACCCAGAGAATGTTAAAGCAATTCTCTTATGGAGATGTGTTAAAGATGCTAAATGAAGCAAAAAGCTCATTCACAATCAATATGGGTCCCTTCCTCATGCCTGGAGTCATGTATCCTCTATGTACAGATTCAGCCCTGTTCCAGGAACTGAGGTCAAGCATGACCGTGACAAAGGGTATTTATTGTACTCCAGTTCAATACTCTAAGAACATCAGCACAATTAGAAGAGTCTGTTTTCTGGCTGTGTTGGGTCCTCCTCAGACTTTCTAGATGGAGACCCATATCTAACTCTTGTCCTTTTATATCTTGGTATGATTGACCTTTGGTTATGTCGTGCTTGCACTTGACACAAAGTCATTCTGGCCATCTGTGGCGATCAGAATGTAGCCTTCTGGAGTCTGGCAGGGTTTCTTTTCCTCCACCATTGGCCCAGCACCCTTAGTGCTCCAGTCTAGATTCATGAGCTTCTAGACGCTGTTGATGACTCTTAGTATGCTGCAAAATAATTTAAGTTCTGATCTTTTTTAAAGTGTGGTTTGTCACTCAACTCATGATTTTTTAGAAAATGAAAAATGTATATTTAATGTAAGATTGAATGCCTGATACATGAAAAGTATACTCAGAATTCTGGAAATATGAAGCTACAAAGAAATGGTTGATGACTGAAAATCTGAAGTATAGTCATGGGGTAATGGAGACAGTGCCCTTAGTTCCCTTATAGCCACAATAGCCCTGTATTATGTTCTAATAATGAATTTATTTATTTTATGTTATTTTTGTATGTATACAATACAAATTTCTTCTCAAGGTATTCCTCAAGTTATACCTTGGATCTACAGGTTTGTTCATCTTAAATATTGCTACTTTATACCCTTTGGCTGTGCTGTTTCCCTTCTCCACATTCTTCTCTCTCTCACTTTCTCTAATATATATGAGAGATATAAATATTATATATAATATTATATATGTGTGTAGAAGCACTTACATATGTACAAATATATATCATTTTACAAATTCCAGTACTTATATGCAATCATGGAATCTTTTCTGTGTCTGGCTTATTTCACTTGGCATGCTATCTTCTGAGACCTTCCTTGCAAGTTCTAGGGCATTATTATCTTTTCAGCCTACATAGTTTTGTTGTTGATACTAATCAGGATCTTACATCATCTATGGAACTCAAATTCTAACAGAACTTATCATCGCACTGAACACAAAGTACTATGTTTAGTTCTTACAAAGCAACGTGGGGGTGACATTCCATCTTCAAAAGAACTGTGGCTAGGCTTCCTGAACTTTCCTGCTGGAGATGATTCATCTAGGGTCATCCAGGATCGTTTCACAAGACTGAGACAGAAACCAGAGGTCAAGTCAGAGGATGTTATTAAGGCAAGGGGTAAGAGATGAATCATAGTTTTCCAAATGATTTCCCAGGAGCATAGTACACAGCCTAGTTCTTAAAAAATGTAAGGATTCCCTAGCCAGGGAGGGGATCCCAAGTCACTCTGAAGTGCAGTCTTTCTGAATTTACATAGGACACTGAAGATGTTAAGTGCCTAGTTTATGTCTCGTTTTTCTTTTGTGTGTCTATGTGTGTGATGTGCATATGCATGTTCACATATATGAGTTCACATGTATGTGTTCAGGTATGTGAGTGAGGTGTGATTTCACTTATGCACACTCAGATTGATATTGGGCACGTCCTTTGATGGCTCTGCCATTTCCCTGAAGCAAATTCTCTCCTTCAGACCACGAGCTTGCTGATGTGGCTTGTCTTGCTAACCAGCTTGCTCTGGGGAATCCTCTGTCTCCTCCCAAGCATTTATATTGGGTCTCGAGGCCTGATTATCAGTTCCTTCCTTTGTTCTGAAAACATGTTAACCACTGAATCATCTCCCCAGCTGGAGAACAAACATTTTAGTGTCCTGTGATACCATGTCTGAAAAGATATGTACTGACGTTGCAAACACCTGGAAAGTCTGCTTAGTCAGTCAGGGGCCTCTCAGACAATAGTCTTCTTCAACTTCTAGTCCTTTGAATTTACCACCTTGGACATCTAGTCCTACTGCTGCCTTCAGATGCCAACAGCAGTCAACACCCATCTACAACTTTCTAAGAGACTTCCAGTTTAAAAAAAAATTCTTGTGGGTTTCTGCCACTCAAAACTGATTAGAACAAAAATGATTCTTTTATGCTGCTAAAATCTGAGATGACTTGTATTGTGGTGTATCTTCTCTTGGGGAGATACAAGCAAATATCTAGTCAACCAATATAAAGAACCAATGACAGACCCGAGAAATGACTCTGCCCATGTCTAACCTGGTGAACCAATGAGTTTCTTAGCTTACCTAGAGGTGCATGGGTTACTCAGAGATGAGTGAATCACCACCTCAGTGTGTGAGAAAAGCCACAGACAATGAGTCCCTGGAGCCCTCTCTACAAGACTCTCAGAAAGTTCTATAGATTGGAAAGGACCCTCACCCATCACCATGCTTAAATGGCCTTGGGAACCCAGTAAGTTTTATTGACTCATGGAGTTTCCCCTCTCCCCAGGAATGAGTACTTCAGTTTGAATAAAATTATACACCATACCACAGCAGCAATCTGGAAGCCTCAGAGGAGGTGTAGTGCTTAGGTTCTGCTCGTCCCATTGCACCTCAAGAATGGATGGCAAGGCTTGGAGAGAGGAGTCACCAGTGTGGAGGAATCATGGAGAGTCCCAGAGATGCTCAGCTTTGAGTCACCATGAGTAATCTATCATAAAAACTTCTTCACTATTTTGGCCATATATTAGACATGTGAGTTTTTTTAAAACCTTATTTTTAAAAAGTTTCTCAAGATCCTGTGTGTGTGTGTGTGTGTGTGTGTGTGTGTGTGTGTGTGAGTGTGAAGAAGTCTTCACTTTGATTTTAGTTCTAGAAGGTAGATATTCTCCAAGAGAGGAACATGGAAGTTTCCATAGTGGCGAGTGGTCAGAACATCAGAAGGGATACTGGTGTCTGCACCTGGCTTCTTAGCTGCACAGTTGGAAATGACAGGAATAGGTGGTTAATAGAATCCTTATATTCCTTCTGCCTTGCTCATAAGGCTAATTATAAAGAAGCATATTTACAGTAATTGTTTGGAAACTCTCTTGGTTTGCAAACCAATATTATTGGTTATTCAGCAGGCTGTAAATCAGGCCTTCTGGACTCTAGGACCTGTCCCTTTCTCCTCTTTTCATGATTAGAATTTTTGCAAACGATGCAAGGTCTCCTGCCTCAACTTCTCTTCCAAATAAATACTCTCATCAAGCACGCCATCGGCAGGATTCTCAGGAGAAAAGAGAAGACCGATCTTAGACATAACCTCGTAACCCACTCAGCACACCCTCAGCCAGCAGCCTCATTCTCTCTTTGGCACTCAGAGGAGGCTGGTACCCCTTGCCCTCAAAAGTGCTATCAACATAATGAAAGTTGAGGTGAAAATAAATCATTTCCTAAGCTTCTTCTTCCATCTGCTAACAAAAACCTTCTGAGAGTGAGATGAACCTGGAGAGGCTTAAAAGCGTGTGCTGAACTTCAGGGTGCCGATAAAGTAGGCACCCACCCTGAAAGGTTCCCACTCTCTGCTGAATGTATACAGAATATTTTCTACAACAAACTATTTACATAGCATCTCCAGGGCCGTGGCTATTATAAGGATTTAGAGATGAGTTAAGGCATGAACCAATATGAACCAGTTGAATCTCACTGCTGTAGTATCACTTTACACAAAGACTTGAGATTCGGGGAGTTCAGTGTGTGTGGGGGATGCTGAGACCAAAACCACACAGGTAAGATGGATGACTGCCTCCCTGAGAAATCTTAGAAAATCCATGAGAAAAGGAATGCGATTCCTAAGCATTTTGTATCAAGTACCTTAGATTGTTGACAGACAGTCTGCCTCTAATTTCTCACAATTCTCTGCTCTTCTAACGGCCTACATAGTATTACACATTTTCTAGATTTTTATGCCCACTAGACTTTAATGACTAGACATTGGATGCATCTGAGTCCTAGGAAAGGGTAGGATAAGTAAAATCTTAGTAGATTTGTCAATAAATTACTAAAATTTCAATTTTAAAAGAAAAAAGTATAGGGGCCATAAATCTAAAGAGGTTTGGGAAGTAACTACCTGGAGAATCCATACAGAAGCCCAGTTATATTTATATTTATATTTAGGTTTTAAATCTCAGCCCTTCCTTGATAATGAAATTAGCTTAGACTTGTCCTCAAATCTCCTACAGAGCAAGGGAAGAAACAATGATGTGGGCATCTGATCATTTTAATGGGACTTTTGTATTTAGTACACTTATTTTTAAGACACTCATTTCGAAACTATCTGGCAAAACTTGTTGTTGTTGCTTTGATGATGAAGACTCCAAACTTTAAGAAGATAAAAATAATCATTTTCTTAGTGATTTAAGTAGGTGACAGGTACAGCCCAGAACTCCTGAGCCTAAGTTTCCTAACTCTTCAGCAGGGCTCTTTCAGTAGAGCCCACTGCAAAATTCTGGAAAGAGCAGAAGAAGTAATTGTTTATACAAAAAAAAAAAATCAATTTTGGATCTTTGTCAGAAGCCAGAGTTTCTGTTCCACACCTTACTTGGGGATGCAGTCATTTTTCATCTCGGGGCAAGCAGTGCCAGAGAGAAAAGCTTTCTGCGTACTTATGTGAAATGAAGGATGGGAAGTTCCCTGAAAATGTCTGAGGGCTTAATTCAATTGATGTTGGCACAATCAACTTCGGGACTCATCCAAATCCATTATTAAAGGTTCTTGTGCCAAAACTCTGGGGAAAAATGTGAAATCCTCAGGAGTTCTCTATGCTCTATATTTTAAGGGAAAGCAAGAGAATCTCCTTTTTTTTTCTCTGGGAGTTCAATATTGGTCTTTGGTTGCTCTAAGAAAAAGTAAAAGCTACATCTTCAGCCACTGGGTTACTTACTCTTTTGGTGTACAGCACAGCAGTGTAAGAGATGGCAAAGAAAGACAATGGGGACTAGAATACTCTATTATTCTGTATTCTTATGGTCATCCATAAATTACAGAACTCAAGAAAGAATTAAGTGATCAGTGCTTTTTAAAGCCACTGTTTAAGTATCATGCTACTTTAAAAACTAAATATTCTATCAATCCTGATTTTGTTACATTTATGCAAATATAATCTAATCTCCTCACTAGTTTACTTAGAACTTTCTAGAAAACCTAATATCCCCCAAGAAGACCAACTACACCATTTAAAGTCTTGTTTCGAGTCACCCCAGAGAAATAAAAGCAGGATAATTTCCTTTCAGAGTAATTACAGTTGCCAGACTAGGAAACGAAGATTCCACCTGCCTAAGCAGTGAAGACATTAATTATCCCCTTGACAAGAAATGCTGAGACTGGGTAACTCTGAAGCATGGCATAGTTAGGCTCTGGCTTTTGACCTCTCCGTGCCATAGGTAATTGGATGACTGGCTCCTGTCCAGGTTCAAGATGGTGGAAACAGGTCTGAATGCCAAGTCCAAAGAAACTAATGACAAGGATCAGAAACAATAAAGTATCCCATATTCCACGTACTACCTTCAGATGCAAAGACAACTTTCCTAACAACGTCCTTGTGTAGTTAGTTAGCTGGGTGTGTACCCAATGCTGTGCTTAAGTCAAGGCTTAAGCACATTGTTGAGATTGCATCCAGCCTATGCCAGTTGATGGCCACCCTTGAATCTGGTACAGTTATTTATTTTCTTCAACCATGACTGACAAGAACTATAGCTAGATGAGGAAGGAAAGAGCTGGTGTGGTGGAACTGGGGCAGTGAATGGATGCCGAATAGAAGACACTGGTGTTCTCTAAAAGTGTCTGCAGCATATTTGATAGTTCTTAATCCCTCTGCAGTCTGCTGACTCCTTTCCCTTCCCATTATTATTAGTTATATCCTAAGACTTGAGAATTGTCATTGTCTGTTTGCTTTTTACAACAAAATACCACTACTGTGACTTTGTAGAGTTTTATTTCATCTACTTCTAGTCCAAGATGAAGACTCTGACAGATTCAGGGTCTGGTGAGAAACCATTTCCTGATTCAAAGATATCTTCTTGATTTGATGTTATATGGTGGACAGGGTCACACAGTTATCTCTTATTTCTTTGTTAAGGGCTCTACTCTCAATCAAGAAAACATCTCCTAAATCTTGACCTACCTGCTTAAGCAGTCATGTTTGTGGCACGGAATTTTAACATAAAAGTTTTGAGAGGATGCGTCACGGAGATATCTAATGTGTAGCTTAGTCATTAATATCATGAAGGTGATGTCTCTGCTCTAAGGGAACATATTAAGAAAAGGCAGTTCAAAGAGAAAAAGAACCACAGCAAAACCCCCCAAACCCAAGGATGCTTATCTTCCAAGACACACAAAAGCTTTTAGGGCCTGCTGTTCCACTAATTACCAAAGGCAAAGCACACTTGAGCATCAAATAATAAAAGAACAAGAGATTACAGTTTTCCCTGCTTTCAAAAGCACAGCATTTCCTACAAATGTAGTAACAAGGGGGAAGGAAGATTCCTTGAGCCCCATGCAAGGAATTACAGAATGAAAAAGAGCTGAGTTTTTAAATTGAAAACAAGAGAAGTAATTATCTGCAATTCTTGTTCTAAGAAGGTGCTAATTAGAGTAGATCCTCACTCCAGGTCAATACTCCCAGCTCAAAGCTGATAGAACTCCCTGGTTTGATGTTAACAAAGTAAATAGAACAATATATGTCCAAGTCTGTGGGGTAGTGAGGAACATGATTGGGAATCTTAGTCCTGCAATTGTTGCCTTCTGTGGATGGCAACTACAGTAATTTTAATAAGTGATCTCTACTACTGCAAAAGATGGCCCACTAGGGTGCCTTTAAGAGAGAAGAAAATACCTCATTAGTGATTCAATCTCATATTCTTTAAAAGAATTTCAAGCTTGAAGATACGAAATAATGGCAAGTAAATCCTTACTTGAGTAATTTGAATCTGGGAGATATACGTTATTTTTTAATTATTATTTATTTTTATTATTATTATTTATTTTTATTATTTTTAAAAATTAGAAATTTTTACTGAGTCCAAGATATGAAAATTACTTAGAATATAAAAAAGCAGCATAAAAGCGAAATGGGAAAGAAAAGATGCTGACTGTCAACCACATTTCCCTAGATCAGAAACACACTTAGGCATTACCATCTAGAAAAATAACATGCTCCTGAAATTCTACCTGCAGTTAAATGACGATGTTTAAAGGAAAGAGCTCACTCTGCCTGCAGCATAGTAGAGACTTTATCACCAAGATAATTCTGCTGGGGCCAGTGAGTCTGCTCAGTGGGTAAAGATGCCTGCTGCTAGTCCTGACAACATGTGACCAATCTTAGGACCCCATTCAGTAAAAAGAAAGAACCAACTCTAGCAAGGTGTCCTCTGACCCCCATCAAAGAGCAGTGTCGCCTGTCTGTACACACACACACACACAAAGATGAATGTAATTTTAAAAGATTATTATGTAACTATAAGCCCTGTCATAAGGAGCTGGACATAACTTGACCCTCAGCATGATCAGAAATCAATGATTCAAATTGAGATCAAAGGCAAGCAGAATGGGCATTTGATTTGTAAGAGACAACGTTGATATTTGTTATGAAAGTTCTTTTCACAGGGCATCAGATAAGAAAGACTTTAAAAGTCGTGTCCTTCCTGTCAAGTCCTGTAAATAGAGAGGGGAGTGAGACTTCACAGTGACACATGGTCTAGTTTATAGTTTATTCTGATTCCCAGTCGTAAGACTTCCTGTGAAGGTCACCGTGAGGTATAAGATGAGGAGTTGCTTTTGAGAAACACACTCTGTGTTATCAGCTAAAATTTCTATGAATTTAATTAGATCTATCTCATATGTGCATGTGAAGTTATGAACGCTCAGCCCTAGTCGCTAGTTCTGTGTATGAGAGTAGGCTAAAGCTCTTTTGAAAAATTGGTTTCACATCGGATTCCGAAAGCCCATTGAGTCTTGGTAAAAGCAGCAATTCTGTTTCCATTTTTCCTCCCTTCCAGTTTTATAGAAAAGGTGCGTTTTCATTAGGGGAATTAGGTAAGTCACCCTGTTGGATAGATTTCGCTGTCACTTAGTAATACAATCCTTCCCCTCCCTTCTTCACCCAGGCTGGCATGGACTTGACTCCTGTAAGCAGTGGCTCAAGCTTGCAGGGACAGTGCAGGCTGCTGTGACAGCTGACAGACAGGACACTGGTAGCAGTTACGGTGTCAAGCCATCCCTTCCCCAATTCCATTTATTGTGGAGATGTGCTAACCTGAAAGTCACCCAAGAAGAAGTCTTAGTAAATGGTACAGATTTCTCTTCAGCTATGTGATCTACCTAGGAGGGGGGAAACCTCCCTCTTACTCGTATCACCTTAATTATGTGATTTTTAAAAAATGGTCATTGTTCTGTTTATCTTGGGACAATGTTCCAGAGTATGTATCATCTTCATGTTCAGCAAGTGGAAAGATGGAGTCAGCTTACAAAAGTTTCTGTGTGTACGGTACAGGTGAGTGTTTATCTTCAGTAAGGAATCATAAAACAGAGTTTCATACCCAATATAACAACATCCAAGCAGCAGATTTCCTGTGTTTTGGTTGGGTTGAAAAGTTCACTCATTTGTGTTTGCACAGAAGGGTGAGGAAAATGCAAAAATCAACAAGATATGAAGAATGGTGAACTATGGAGAAGCAGAGCTCACTGGTCTGTGTGTTCAAAGAGCTTCCTGCTCAGAATAATCATTGAAATAACAATACTAATATAAGATCGGTAAGAACTACATGAAATATTACCCACAAAGATAGAGAGCTTTACCTAAATGATAAAAATAATTTGGTGACTTTCCAGAAGCTGTGTGGCTTCCTAAAATGGGCCCTGGGCTTAGATGTCTACCATCTAGTACACACCCAAACCCTTATGTTTAAGGGATATTTTATGTCTCTGCTTTTACTATCTCCAATCATAAGAAAGTTGGGTTAAATCATTTCCAAATTCAAAGTAGTTTATGATACCTTTAAAATGTGTGCTGTGCCTTTATAGTGATTTGCATCATAGCTAATAGATCAATTAGTCAATTACCAAAGCATTACCCCTGATTTAACTAAACATGAACTGCTCAGAAAAGTTCTTCGTTCTATCCATGCGTTAACAGTGACTTGGAATAAAAACACCTTTGCTTCCGGCTTTCTCACTAATCAAATATTTCTAAGTAAGCCCATCACATTGTGATTCTTTTTTAAAAAAGACAGACTGAAATTCTATCTGAAGCTACTATTTACACATGACATGTTTGCTTTTTGGTTTATCTTGTTGACTTTTGCCAATCCCCCAAGTGGTTTTTCACTGAAGGCAAGGTTATCTTGCCATCCCTGGTTTGGGGCAATCAGCCATCACAAAACAATTCTTGGTAATAAACATTAGAAGGAAAGACCTGCAAACAGCCTCCGAATGATAACTAAGGATATCATTTTCCAAATAGGAAACAGGAGGAGGTTAATTCAAAATAAACCGCGATGAGGTTTCTTACAGGGTTACCATCACCTGCCTTTCAAAAATGAGCTGTCATTACATGTGAGAGCAATTGCTCATCTCAAGATCTTGTTTTCTTGTCTGATTGTTCTCCCCAGGTATAATGCTTACCAATAGGTCAATCAGTGGAATTAAGTCGCTCTCCAGACTACTTAACTGCACCATCGGTCAAAGTGCACATGTTACATAAATCGCCCCCTTTCCTCTTTTCCCATCAGGCGTACATGCTTTCAGGAGTTTTATGCTGGCCTGTCTTTGAATTCTGGCACATCTAGAGTTTCACAATTGCTGCCTACCTGATCAAATTATTTTTGCCAAAGTAGTAATGAATCAAGGTTAGAGATGATTCCCACCCCACCCCCACCCCCCATTAAGAGAGGGAAGAATACAATATTATACCTATTGTATAAATATACTCACTTTGAAATGTTTGAGTTTCATTTCCCTCATGTAAGAATGAGTGATATAACATATACCCACTAACTTCATGTGAGACCAATTGTGCCAATATATGTAACAAACCTGGTGTCTTAGTCAGGGTTTCTATTCCTGCACAAACATCATGACCAAGAAGCAAGTTGGGGAGGAAAGGGTTTATTCGGCTTACACTTCCATGCTGCTGTTCATCACCAAAGGAAGTCAGGACTGGAACTCAAACAGGTCAGGGAGCAGGAGCTGATGCAGAGGCCATGGAGGGATGTTCTTTACTGGCTTGCCTCCCCTGGCTTGCTCAGCCTACTCTCTTATAGAACCCAAGACTACCAGCCCAGGGATGGTCCCACCCACAAGGGGCCTTTCCCCCTTGATCACTAATTGAGTTTGCCTTACAGTTGGATCTCATGGAGGCATTTCCTCAACTGAAGCTCCTTTCTCTGTGATAACTCCAGCTGTGTCAAGTTGACACAAAAATAGCCAGTACAATTGACCCCTTGTCAACTTGACACACAAACACATCACTAGTAAGCCTCAACCCTTACATTCTTATTCATCCCCAAGATCTAAATAACTTTAAAAGCCCCACAGTCTTTACATATTCTTAAAATTTCAATCTCTTTAAAATATCCATCTCTTTTAAAATCCAAAGTCTTTTTACAATCAAAAGTCTCTTAACTGTGGGCTCCACTAAAACAGTTTCTTCCTTCAAGAGGGAAAATATCAGGGCACAGTCACAATCAAAGCAAAAATCAATCTCCAACCGTCCAACGTCTGGGATCTAACTCACGATCTTCTGGGCTCCTCCAAGGGCTTGGGTCACTTCTCCAGCCATGCCCTTTGTAGCACACACATCGTCCTCTGGGCTCCAGATGCCTGTACTCCACTGCTGTTGCTGCTCTTGGTGGTCATCTCATGGTACTGGCATCTCCAAAACACTGCATGACCCCTTCAGTCCTGGGCCTTCAATTACAACTGAGGCTTCACCTTCACCAATGGCCTTCCATGGCCTCTCACAGTGCCGAGCCTCAGCTGCTCTGCATGACCCCTTCATGCCTTCAAAACCAGTACCACCTGGGTGACCCTTACACATTACCAAGTCCCGCTGCAGAAGGAGTACCTTGCCTATCTCTGGAACACAGCCTCTTTGTGTTTTTAGAAAACACTTCCCAGAAGATGTCACCTCAACGATGCTGGTTTCTTCTTAATCACTGCTAATTTCTTAGCTCCAGCTAACCAGCATCAATAGTCCCAGTAATGCAAAGTTTTTGTTTTAGTAGTTCTGGTATCTTGTTAATCACAGCTGATTCTTCAGCCCCAGCTAACCAGAACTACAAAATCTTCACAATCAAAACAGCAATGGCCCTGAAAAGAGTCTTTAATTTTCCCTCTGAAATTTCACAAACCAGACCTCCATCTTCTGCACTGTTCTCAACATTATCTTCCAAGCTCCTACACAACATCTGACAGAGCTCTTAACAATGAATGGATCTTCAAGCCCAAAGTTCCAAAGTCCTTCCACAGTCCTCCCCAAAACATGGTCAGGTTGTCACAGGAATACCGCACTCTGCTGGTACCAATTTGTCTTAGTCAGGGTTTCTATTCCTGCACAAACATCATGACCAAGAAGCAAGTTGGGGAGGAAAGGGTTTATTCGGCTTACACTTCCATGCTGCTGTTCATCACCAAAGGAAGTCAGGACTGGAACTCAAACAGGTCAGGGAGCAGGAGCTGATGCAGAGGCCATGGAGGGATGTTCTTTACTGGCTTGCTCAGCCTACTCTCTTATAGAACCCAAGACTACCAGCCCAGGGATGGTCCCACCCACAAGGGGCCTTTCCCCCTTGATCACTAATTGAGTTTGCCTTACAGTTGGATCTCATGGAGGCATTTCCTCAACTGAAGCTCCTTTCTCTGTGATAACTCCAGCTGTGTCAAGTTGACACAAAAATAGCCAGTACACCTGGTATCATGACAAGGACATAGCAGACACCAAATAAATGGTGGTTACTGTTTTCATACACGTGTGAGAGGATACTTAGGCTTTGAAAAGACCACACTGTCCTATATGGCTACACTTAGTTTAAATAATACATATTTGTGTCTCTTTATATATATGTATGTGTTCCTGAAAAATGATGGGGTAAGAAAGTTTTTCTCTACATAAAAACTGTATTTTATTACTTTATATTATGCAGTAGGGAAAGCATGCTTTGAATAGAGGAGGGAGCCATTTCTAATCTTGATTCATTACCACCTCAGTAGAAAAATTCCATGTGGTAGTTCATATGCATGAAACACAACTGGGATCTTTGTTGATCTCACTGGAAAGAATGAAAGGAAAAATATGAGGTAGTGGGGTTAGAGAATAGCTATTGAAAGGATGGCAGTATTATATTAGGAAGAAAAACAAAGTCAGATGAGAGCAAATGGCCAGCAACAAGAAGCCTCTTATGGGCATGCAATGAGAATTCACTGTGATGAATATAGTCAGGGCATGTGCACCAAACAAGGGTGTTAAGAGAAAATGAGTAAGAGTGAGTGTCTTAGGCACTTTCCTATTGCTTGGAAGAGACACCATGATGAAGGCAACTTATGCAAGTATTTATCGGTGGCTTACAATTTCAGAGGATTAATCCATTATCATCATGGTAAGGAGCGGTGCAGCATGCAGGCAGATGGGTGTGGCAGTAGAGTGGTAGTTGAGTGTTTATATTTTGAGACAATAACCAGGAAGGAGAGAGGAAGCTAACTGGAATACCCTGGGCTTTTGAAACATCAAAGCCCACCTCCAGTGACATACCTCCTCCAACAAGTCCACACCTCCTCCAACAAGGAGCCCATCTCCAGTGACACACCTCCTCCAATGAGACCACACCTCCTGATCCTTCCCAAACAGTTCCAGCAACTGGGGACAAAGTATTCAAACATATGAGTATATAGGGGCCATGATCATTCAAACCGCCACAGTGAGAAAGATCAGGCATGACTCATGTATGATGAGTTGATGTTATAGATGACAAATCATTTTTTTTCCAAGCTAAGGACTTTCTAGAATTTGGGGCTTTGCAGTCCTAAACCCCAGATAGTCCTAGAGCCTTAACCTAATCCTTAGGCAAAGAGGAAAGAAAATGATGACTTTAGGAGGTTGTCATGAGCCACAAATAAAACACATGACCATGGATTATATTTAATCTTACATATTGGTTGGTTCCAGAATATCTAGATTTACAGTTAATAACATGAAAAAAATAAGTAATGAAAATATGTTCTACTTAGAACAGGTTTTTGTCTAATTTCATTATTTTTAAAAGTGGCTAGCTCACAAGTGGGACTCTAAAATATAATCATAATGGATAGACTAAATAAATAAATAAATGGTAAATTGTTATTTTAAAGGATTTGGGTTATTTCTTAAAATTAAATATTTTCCAATGTTTATACTTTATATGTTTTGCATTAATATCTCTTATGTTTCAAACATTTATAGCTTTAAAAATGTGAATTAAAAATGGTGAATAAAAATATCTGACTTTTTCAAAGAATATTTTTACTTCTAGAAAATTAGCTATGTTTTATATATACATATGTAATCAAAATATATAGCATTAATTACAGGTTTATTTATATTTTTCAAAATCAATATTAAGCTTTGCCTATTCATGGTATTAAATTGCTTTTATACATGACAATGAGAAAATGATATGTCTTTGCAATACAGTAGTTATTTTTACTAAATCTAAAAATTACATTTGAAGGATTCAATTAGCTAAACCTACCAAACTTTTCATTCAATAAAGACATGGAATGTATGTGTGTTTCAAGATGTGAGAGACTACATGAGTGCTAAGAAATAAACCTCTCAAGCACTAGTTATTAAGGTGAGAGGAAACTTTGTATTTTCCAAGAGTCTCTCTGTTGATTGATAGCCTGGACTAGTTCCTGAGTGTGGTATCAGAAAGAGTAATAGGTCAAGTTAATATTCAGCATTGAGTGAGAGCTGTCACAAATGATAGTCACGGTAACTCAGTAACTCTTTTCAACCAACCTGTGGTGACTGAGCCTTGAACTCTTAAGTATCTAATCTTTAATAATTGCAGCATCTATAAATCTAGAAATTTAATCAAAAGGCAGAGAAGACTAAACTATGAATCTTATTATTTCTAGGTTCTCCTAAGAGATGGAAAGGGTTGAGAGTGATCGTAATTGTTAAAATCTTGACTGAAAACTCTTTTTGATGAGTCTGTCAATGCCATTGTCTTTTGTTCTTTGCCCTATGTAGTCATGCTCTGGTTGCACTAGATTTTTGAGCGTACAACACAATGTCAAGAAGTTCTGGGCCTGGGGGACCGTCCTGTGATCACAGCCAGTCACGCTAATGGATGATGGGGGATGCTTTGGTGGATAGAGGTGCTTACCGTCAAACCAGAACTGAGTTTCTTCCTCAGGAACCACACGGTGGAAAGAAGATCAATTCCTGAAAGTTGCCCTCTGACATCCACACATTTTAAAGAAAGACATAATGGATAAAATTTTAAAGAAGGAGCATCATGGGCTGAAGAGGTGGTTTAGTGGCCAAGAAGAACACAGACTCCTGTTGAAGTGAAGTCATATAGTTCACTTAACAGTGCACCAGCAGTGGCTAACCACCAAGAACTTGTAATTTCACTTCCAAGGGATCTGACACCCACTATTTTTCTTTGTGGGCACCTGTCTACAAGTGGTGGTATCTCTCTCTCAATCTCTCTCTCTCTCTCTCTCTCATACACACACACATACACACACACACACACACACACACACACACAGACAAGCATACACATGCACATGGAAAAAATTATTTTACACAGGAAGGAAGATCATGAGTTCAAAGCCTGCCTGATTGACTTAGAAGGACCTTGTCTCAAAAAATAAAATACAATGTACTACAAGGGCCAGGGGTACATCTTAGTAGTGGAGTACTGTCTAATATGTGTGAGGCCCTGAATTCAGTGCCTACCACACACACGTACTTCTGTAATATTTTCTAAATAATACGTGTCTGTATTCATGTTTGTGGTATTTGATTTTTCTTCTTGACTTTTGATAAAATAACCACTTAAAATTTTAAAAAATGGAGTGAGGAAGGGCCTCACTCTGAAAACACCATACTGCTATGGATCAACAAATCAGCACTGTAAGACTGGACAATCATACAAAGAATGACTGAAATGGAAACGGAATCTTTGTGAGGGCTAGGTGTTGTTCTCTAATCGGCTTTTCTCTTGACTTTCGAAGCTGGTGTGTGTGAGATTTTACAGTGTGTAAATCACCTCTGCACTGTGCACTTTCAGGTCTGGGGCAGAGCACAGGCTTCCTCATTTGCCACGAGCTGCACGCTACTGTTGGCTCATCCTCAGCTTCCTCAGAGTGGTCCCTCACCTGGGTAAAGCTCCCATGGTCCTGATGCCTGCCTGAACACTCACAGCCTCGATATATGAACATTTTATTACTTGCAATAACATCATTCAGTCAGATTTATCTAATTTTTATAACTTTGGGGAGTTGCTCAGATAAAAGATGTCCTTTGATCAGAAGATGCCAAACTAGATTTCTCTGTTTGTGGCTGAGGAAAGAACATACTATTCCCACAAGGGACCTCCCAAACGTTTTGTCCCACACTTTTTGAGACTTAGGATCTTTTTTCGAATAGTTCCTTTGTAGATCTGGGTGACAAGTTGGCTAAAGCAAAATGGCCTTTTATTTTCCTATTGGTCAAAACAGAACTAAGTCATCCATAAAGGGAGAACTCCGGGGTGGGCTGGAGGAAGGTGTTAGAGCCAGGAGCAATAGGGAATTTGAGTTGGTGATCAGAGAGTGTGGTTTTAGAAAATCTGCCTTCTGGTCTCCAGCAGCCACCCCAAATCATGATCTCATGCACTCATAAGTGGTCCTGAGCTTGGAAACTGTCTTCGTCAGGGTTTCTATTCCTGCACAAACATCATGACCAAGAAGCAAGTTGGGGAGGAAAGGGTTTATTTGGCTTACACTTCCATACTGCTGTTCATCACCAAAGGAAGTCAGGACTGGAACTCAAGCAGGTCAGAAAGCAGGAGCTGATGCAGAGGCCATGGAGGGATGTTCTTTACTGGCTTGCCTCCCCTGGCTTGCTCAGTCTACTCTCTTATAGAACCAAGACTACCAGCCCAGAGATGGTCCCACCCACAAGGGTGGGACCTTGATCACTAATTGAGAAAATGCCTTACAGTTGGATCTCATGGAGGCATTTCCTCAACTGAAGCTCCTTTCTCTGTAATAACTCCAGCTGTGTCAAGTTGACACAAAAGTAGCCAGTACAGAAACCCAGCTCTTTTTCTAGCGCTGCCACGTATTAGCTATTTGATTCGGGCGGGTGCTTTTCTTTTACCTTTGTGAACGCATGCTTTCTTCTTCCCTTTTAAAATGGCAGACAGTAGACAGGCAGTTAACACCCCCTGTGCTTTCCTCCAGCTTTAAAAAGTAAGCACAGGTACAGGAAAAACACTTTTGAGGTCTTCATAACTCCCTACAGGATGGATATTGCAAGGGTGCATGAGGTTCCATCCCTCCCTGAGCTACTACTGACAGTTAGTGTTAGCTAGAGGAAGCATGTCATGTTCTTCAGTGATATCGTCACTGACAAGATGGCTGTGCTTCTGGAAATAGTTCCTGCCCATTCAGGCACTCTAGTTAAACTCTGTGGGACACATAAACATCTTTGCATGTACATTTGCATGTGTGTTTATGCATGTGCGTGCACACACACACACACACACACACGTAAGAAGGGAATTGTTGGGGATGGTGCTTTCAGTAAGAGAAATAGGTAGGGGTTAAGACAAGGTAAACATGGATGAAAGGGACTAAAATGTATTATATACATGTATGAAACTGTGACAGAATAAAACAAAGAAAAAAATATATTCTGATTGATTGCTATAATTTACTGCGCAGTCTATGAGTTGTATGCAGTAAAAAGTAGGCAGTGAGACTCTTATGCATCCCCAAAGATGATTGGAAGGCAAGATTTTATAGTTCTTATGTGAGTTCTTGATTTTACTATGTCTCATTTTCAAAAATTTATATTTTAGTGTGTGTGTTTGGGGGGATACACATCTGTGAGGATGCACATGCTCATTTATGTGTGAGTCAGAAATCAGGTAAACAAGTTCTTTCTCGGCGATTGTATGTCTTGTTTTTGAGACAGAGTCTCTTATGGAACCGGTGCAAAGTGAATCAGCTCAGATGGCTGGCCAGTGAGCACCAAGGCTTAACTTGTCTTCACATGCCACCATACCCAGCTTCTTTCTTTCCTTCTCCTTCTCCTTCTCCTTTCTTCTCCTTCTCCTTCTTCTCCTTCTTCCTCTTCTTCCTCTTCTTCCTCTTCTTCCTCCTATTCTTCTCCTTCTCCTCCTCCTCCTCATTCTTCTTTCCTTCCTTCTCCTTCCCCTTTCCCTTCCACTTCTTCTGCCTTTTTTCTTCCTTTTCCTCTTTCTCTTCTTCTTCACAAGGATTCTAGGGTTAAAGTTGAGTCTTCATGCTTGCATAGCAAACGCCTTGTTCACTGAGAAATCTCTGAGGTATCCTAAAAATTTACAATAGTAACTCTCCATTTTCGTAGACTGAGGATGGGTACTGCTTTATATCTCATTATAATACTCTGTTCCCACCATCTTTTCTAAGTAATGAGAATAACAATGAGAATAACTTTTTTTTTTTTTAGTGTGGGATAGCTTTTTTCTCTCTCTAAATCTAAAGTCACTGGTATAAGTTTATAAAATAAAATGGAAGTTAGCATCAAATAAATTAAGATGGTGGACTTAAATGAAGGTGTATACTACTGTAGTTTCTCTCAACTGATTAATAATCTGAACAACATAAAGGACAAGCTCTAAAATGCCTGTGACAGAATACAAATGGTGGGACATGCCTATAAGCACAGGAGAGTGGGTTTTGAGAAGAGTCAGGTACACATAGTGAGGCCTTGATGATAAGGAAGATAGAATGGATGAATGGAAGGAAGGAGGGACAGAGGGACTGAAGGAGGTAAAAAAAATCAGGGACATGAAGCAGAAAGGGAAGGAGTAGGGAAAGGAGAAGAGGTGGGGGATTTCGGTAAGAGGAAGGAGAGGAAAGAAGGCAGACTTTAGAAATACTACGATCATTTTTCTGCATTCAAATTCCTTGGAGTTTGTAATTTTGTAAAGTAAACTAAATGAGAGTTTTAGGGGAAAAATCCATTATGAACTGGAGCACATTTTCATGCAAAAGGTGAAATTAAACATTTACAAACTGACTTGGGGGGTTTCTGTTAAAGTCTCCATTAAATGCACTTGGAAGGAGAAAGATGTTACTGTGAAGGACTTCTGTGTGCTGCCAAGGCACTTAACACTTGTTTGTCTTTATTTCTAAAAGATTGTTTTGTCTTATTTCACTTGTCTGTGTCTTATGTCTGTGTGCACCACATGTGTGCCTGGCCCAGGGAAGTCAGAAGAGGGTGTTGGGTCCTCTAGAACTGGAATTATGGATGGTTGTGAACCACCGTGTGGGTATTAAAAATTGAACCTGGGTCCTCTGCAAGAGCAACATGTGCTACTAATCTCTGAGCCTTCTTTCCATCCTCTATATGCGTACTTACTTCTGTATCGTCCTCATCTCCTACCTCTCAAGTCAAAAGCTGTGAGACTGAACAAAGGCACGACTTTTCTTCTCAGTCCCTCAGCATCAGCTACTAGGAGTGAGGAGTTGACTGTAGGTAGCAATAAGATAAAAATACTTTTTTTTTTTAAAATTTATTTATTTATTATATGTAAGTACACTGTAGCTGTCTTCAGACACTCCAGAAGAGGGCGCCAGATCTCGTTACGGATGGTTGTGAGCCACCATGTGGTTGCTGGGATTTGAACTCTGGACCTTCGGAAGAGCAGTCGGGTGCTCTTACCCACTGAGCCATCTCACCAGCCCATAAAAATACTTTCAAGAGGCCCTGCAACTGTCATCTTCCCCACAGCTCTGGGTAGCATGGATCTCTGTGCTTGACTGCAGGTCACCCTTGCCACTCCATTTGAAATGCAAAACAAACTCCGTGAAATGGAACTTGCAGCAGGAACTTGCTTAAGGCTGTTTTTCTTTTTCTTTCTAATATTGATTTTTAGACGAGGTTCTACGCTTATTAGATGCTAAGAAATATGTGTGTGGTAAATGAATTAAAGTGAAGATGTGCGCTTTAGAATTGCTGTCTCAGTGCTCAGATATCTTTGCTATTAAACCACCCTACTTGTATTCTGTACCAGAGAGATGGTTCGGTGTTTAAGAGTATGTGTTACTCTTGTAGAGGACCCACATGGCAGCTTGCAACTGCCTGTCAACCAGCTTCAGGAAATCTGGCCCCCTGTCCTGGTCCCTGCAGGCACTAGGCACACACAGGATACACATACACATATGCAGGCAAGTCACTCTGGTACACATAAAATCAGTGTAAATAAACTTCTTTTCATAAGTTAAGGGCTATTTGATTATAAATACATGGATTGCACTCAGATGCTTAAATCAATATGACTTATATCTACCATGCTTTTTTATTATTTATAACGTGGATTGAAAATATATGAACACAGTGTTGCGTACGGTGATCCCAGTTATTGAAAAAGCTGGAGATGGTAGACACTACCATTTAGAACAATCTGAAAAACAAGATCCCATTAGGAAAGACAGGAGATACTTAAATATGGTAGGACTCAACTTTGCAGTTGTCTAAAAAGAAAAAAAAATGGACCCTAGAAATCACCACTTTGGTTTTAAGACTGTCTAAAACACTTAAGATTATGTAGCAATCTTTGTCACCCAATGTAGCGCACGTGATCCTAGGACTGTTATCAGTGTCACTATACTGAATGCATGAGGAGAATGCATGAGGAGCAGGCCTCTCCTTGCATGTGCCTTAATAATGGGAATGGTCTTTCTCTCAGCATTTCTAGTGAGAGAGCAGATCCCAGGAGTTCAGATTTAACTATGAGACTGGCAAGGCTCCCAGCACTGCCTGCCTTTGAGAGCTGCTCTTTAAAACAAAAACAAAAACAAAAAACAAAAACCAGTAATTGGTGAAGAAATTAGTAACTTTCATAAATAATCAAAGGCTTAAAAAAATCTTAAAGGCTATAAGCAGCCTTTAAAGAAAAAAACATCTAGGGGGGTGTAATAATCTGATTTCTTTTGTTTTGCCATGCAGTTACAATTTTCATTATGCTACAATGATCTTTCTAAATTATCCTGAATTTTAATAGCTAAAAACTATCAACCAATGTGACTGCTCTATCTATCCATTTTCTGTAGTTTAAGAATGTTATTGAGTAATATTGAACAGCAACTATAAAATGGAGACAATGGATTGGAAATGGTATCGTCTGAATCACCAAGAGATTGATTAGGTCATAGGTAAACTGCTTCAATTGGCTCAGTCAACTGTGTTGTTTTAGAAAACAGAATACCCATACCTTAAACATGTTCACAGAATTTGTCCTAACCATAGCTGATAATAAAAAAAAATCTTGACAAAAAGTCACAAATATTGGAAACTAAAATCAACCAGGAAAACAATTATATCAATGTGATGAGGAACCAATGATTTTGTGTATGATTTAATAATGATAGAGATAATTATACATTCTTGGATATCCAATAAAATTAGGAGACTTCACATTCAAGGTCTAGCAATAGCTGGGATCCAGAGAAGGACACTGGTCCTCTCATTTGATGGGTTAAAAAGACCAAAGCTGGGCTGGAGAGATGGCTCAGTGGTTAAGAGTACTGACTGCTCTTCTTGAAGGTCCTGAGTTCAAATCCCAGCAACCACATGGTAGCTCACAACCATCCTTAATGAGATCTGATGTCCTCTTCTGGTGCTGTCTGAAGACAGCTAAGGACCAAAGCCCAGAGGTTGGATGATCGATGTGCATCCATGGCCTAAGTCTGATGTTTTGTAAAATATATCTTCTGTAAAGAGTCTCTAAAACAAATAAACACCACATTAACTAAAGATTGGCCTGGAGTGCTAAGAGGAAGGGAGTGGGGTGGGGCTGGGGGAGACTACAATTATTTGAAAGGCCTTTTGCTGGATATCAGTTATGGCCTGGATATGTTCACATGTAGATTTTATAGTGCATCTTGTTCAGTTTACGGAAAAGAATGTGAAGTCTAGAGAAGTGAAGATCACCATGAGCTTGGGTCCATGCAGATCTTCTGTATTATGTCAGACAGGCTGATGCTCTCTTTCTGGCTCAGGGTTAGCTTTTGGTCAGTCTGTTTGCTCATGATACCATTCCACAAATGCACATAGCACCCATTCTTTGGGACACACTTCAGCCCGAGGCTTGAGTGTGCACCACCAAACCAAAGAAGCTGGGCCTTTGCCCTCAGGGAGTCCTCATGTCCAACTAGCTCCTGGGAAGCCTGATAAAAATTAGATCCTCAATAAGTTGTGACATGGAAACCTCAACACGGTCCTCACATTTTCGTTTTGCTATGAAGGGTTATTAATGCGAATGTTTCCGGTGACAATTGGCAAACATATTTTCTACAGTGATTTTCCGTAGTCCAGAAACACCAAGTTTCAGAACCATTCCACGATTAAAAACATTCTTAAAAGGTTACATTGTCAAGGCCTTCAATAATTCAAATAAACTGAATAGTATATAATATAATGGTTTTTAAATGTTGCATTTACTTCCAATTCTGCTCACCAGTGATCAGTCAAGAAATATGGTAGTAAAGTAGTGACCATAAGAATTGTGTTACATTGATTTGTCAATATAATGTGTGAAAGATGATTCTAAAATGTTTAGCCTTTCTTATGTCATATGCTGCATCTCTACTGTGAATAAGGAAGGACCCCAAGAGATGGGTAGGTTTTGCTGCGTGCACCTTTTCCAGCTGTTGTATGGATATTCCCTGTAAACTGACACACATAACTTGATTCTCTGCTGGGAAACAGTGATAATTATTCTATCACCATGTGTGCGTGCAGCGCCGATAAGAATGATGTGTGTCAGAGAGGCCTGTCCACACTGCCTAGATGAGATTGACCCTTGATTTGCAGCCACAGCTGCTAATGGCAACACACGGCTATTTTCAACCTCCCCAGCTAGATTCACATTCTTCTCTGCTCTGGTGCTTTAAAAAGCATCAGGATGCTTGCCTGTCTCTACTCTGTCCTGGCAGGCCATCATTCTACGGTCGGATTTTAATTTGAGCTTAGGCATGTCATCACAAGTTCGTGGGCAAGTCATCCAGCATCTTCTGAAATGTGATGACTGTGTTCTGGGATCGCACATGGAGGATGTCATGTGAAAGATTATAGATGACTTGGAAGAGTTAACACCATGTCTCGGAAGGATGATAAATCCTAGGAAGACGTGCCCCCATCACATAGCCAAGATTCTCCACAATATTGCAGGGATGAGACGTGCCACCCGTCAATTCTCAGTCCCGAGATACACTGGAAGGAAGAGCCTTGGTGCTTCAGTTTATGAGTTCCTGTGAAAACAGTATGCTCTGTGCAAAGCTGGCCTAGCTTTCAGAAACTTCCCGAGTCTTCAACACTGTAGTGGCAGCCAAGCCACTCAACATGTCTTTTGTGAACTCTCCTCCCAGCTACCAAGAAGAGTTGATCTCTCCCTCTCATGGCTGCTCACTAGCCCTTTGGTACACCCATATGGGTGGGATTGTCTCCTTTCTCTTTCTCTATACAACACTTCCCTCTTTGAGAGCAAGCTCTCTTTCTTTGAATCTCTAGCACACATCACAGTGCCTGGCAAAAATCTTCTTTGATTAAACATTCATGGATGTTTGGATAGATGAATAGATGGGGAAATTAAGTAAAATTGGATTCAGGTAGAGGCTATTTTGCTTGGTTAGACCTGGTGCTCCTGAGCTAGAACCAATTGTCCCACTTTCCCCAGTTGAACCAATTTGAGGAGAAAAAGAAGGAAGTGTTGATGAAGGACAGTTATTTGATATCCATGCTTCTTGGTGGGCAGCTGTAGTAACAGGGGAAGCAGCATCCTTCCTTTTAACCTGGGATCCTGGAGACCAGCTGCCCTCCTTGAATGAGGAGAATGAAGGACATCAGCGCTCTAGACTTCTCGAGAGTTCTATTGTGTGTGTAAATAAGGATGGCCCAGAAAAAGAGCTTCGAAATTAGACACATTGAGGAACCAACTATAATCTAGCCAAGTCTAATTAAGTGTGTGATTTTGAACAAATTGCTTAGTTTCACATACTACCTCACTCTATATGAGTAAACTGAAAAGCCATGATATCATATCTTTCAGTGATTAGGTTGTGAAAAAAACTAAAGTGCTGACATAAAGTGTCTGGCACAGACAGATGGTGAAAAATATTTTATTTATAATGATCATGCTTATACATAATGTTATTTTTAGCTATGTAAGTGCATCTTATTTCATTAAATTTGACATTGATATTACTTGCTACTATTGTTTTGGTTCTTTCAGACTTACCAATAGGAAAAGAAATGAAGTTCTGTTTAAGAAAGTCCAAAAGTAATTTTGTGCCCACTCAGGCAAAATGCTGTGTGAAGAAGGACCATATATTCAGTGAAAAAAATCACAAATAAAATGGGATGGCTGTGGAAAGGTTCTTATCTGGAGGACTGAGCTATACAGGGTCCAAAGAAAAAGCACTTGATATAGAGTAGAAAGAGCCACTTAATACACAATCATAGGTCCCTGTCAAATGTACATCTTAGAAGCTTAACTAATGTGATGACTTGAAGAGATTGGGTCCTTTGGGTAAAACTATGAATGAAGCATCATTTGGGGCAGGCATTGTTCTTCTCATCCTAACAGGAGAAGATTCAGAAGAAGTTGGCTATCTGCAGACTGCAGAGAGCTCCAACTGAACAAAATGCCTATAGTTTGGACTTTGTGTTATCTCTCCAAAGCATTTATGCATCGAAAGCGTAGTCTACAAGGCAGTAGCATTAAGAGGTGGGAGAGCCCTTGGGCGATGCTGTCTAGTGGAAGTTAACTAGGTCACTGAGGGAGGGAATTGATGTCAGAAGGGGGTAATATAATCCTCTCATCATTTTGGTGATTTCCTGTGAGAATGGATTGCTCTAAAAGAACTTGACTGCCCCTCTTCCACCCCCCACCTCCACCCCCGCCAACTCTGGCTTCTTGTCACATCATAGAATCTCTTCTGTACAGGATCTTGGGCCACCATGACCTGAGTTCAGCTCAGACCTGCATCATATGCTCAGAACTCCTAGAACTATGCACCAAACAAATCATTGGTCTTTATAAATTACCCAGGGTCAGCCATTTTGGGAAAGTGATGTAAAATAAATTAATACCATACACATGTTCATACCTTGGTCTCATAATTTTGGCCTCCAGAACTTAGTGAAATGCACTTATGTTGTTTATAAGCCACCCAATCTATATTTCATTACAGCATCATCAGTTAATGAAGATACCTGTGTACATTCAATATAAGACGGAGCTCACAGCTGCTGTGAATCTGACATTCTATATTTCACTCATATTACAGAATGGTCTGAACTCTGTCTACCTTGTGTGCCCAGCATTAGGTTCTTACAATGCTAATCGTCCCTTTCTTCAGAACAGCCAAAACAGGCAATGAGAATAAACAGGTGACCCAAGAGGATGATGCCTGGATGAGTCATGCTGAATGTTGCCGAACAATTCACAGGTTGTTATGGCAACTAGGTCAGGTCTCTGACACAAGACTGGTTTGACTTTGACTCTCTTTCTCTCTCCTTCCTGTGCTTTCACATGACCCTCCTGCTACAAGATGACAGCTGGACTCAGAGAACTCTATCTGTGTCACAGAACCCTCCTCTCCAACCCACCCCCACTCCCTGAAGTGATCTGTTCTCCAGTTGCCTAGTGAACTTTGTGTTCTAACTGGTTGTCATAACTTTGCGGAGCTCTAATCTCAGGTACTTGTAGATTTTGTGATTAAAATTATGCAAAAGAAGGTCTAAGTGAGTGGGAATACCTGCATGAGCAAACCTTCTGTTCATTTGCATATACATGTGTAGCTGGTCATTCATCTGGCTCGCCTGCCCCTCCCTCTTCTGGCTCATAAGAGGAGAGTGGAGCTGCAGCGTGTTTCTCCTGTTTAGATCTCCATTCAGATGACTTCAAGTACAAGTTAACTTGCTGGCTGCCAGAGCAAAACATCATGGGAGGATATGTTGTCTTCAGATAACATTTTAGTTATTTGGGAAAGTTCTCCATTCAGATGACTTCAAGTACAAGTTAACTTGCTGGCTGCCAGAGCAAAACATCATGGGAGGATATGTTGTCTTCAGATAACATTTTAGTTATTTGGGAAATTATCTTTGAAAAGAGACAATATAAAATTCTCTTCCTATTTAATTGAATTAAGCTATTCCTTTTAAAACATTTTTAATGATTCTTTGTGTGTTTCATATCATGTACCCGAGTCCTCCTCATCTCTCTGCCCTGCCATATCTGCCCTTCACCCTTGCAACCTCCTCCCCAAAATAAAAAACACACAAACAAGCACAGAAACAAACAGCAACAACGACAACAACAAAGCAAAGGAAAGTCTCAGCTGTAGTACATGACAGTGTGTCCCACCGTGTGTCCCTCTGTCCAGACATCTTCACTTGCAAATGTTCATTGCAATGAGTCATTGGTCTGGTTCAAGATCTCTGTCTTCTGTGACACCATCAATATTGGATTCCCACTGGGACTCCTCTCAGTTATCCTGTTGTTGCCCTCTGTCATGAAGGTACTGCAGTTTTGCATCAACAGGACTGGCCCTTTCATGCATCCCAGCTACTCACAGATGTTATAGATTTTAGGGTAGGCAAATTCTGAGACACCTGGATCTGGACCTGGGTGTTAGTTGATCTGGTCAGCACACAAGCTCTCCCTTATCGACACCATCAAGGTGAGCTCTCCAGCCCTGCTCTGGCTAAGCCATCCTTTGTCACTATCAGCCGAAGGCAGGTAGTGCCTCCAGCTTTCATGCTTTTGGGGGTGACTCACCCACACCCATGCCTCCAAGTCAGCTCCACTGTGCTGCCTAGTCAATGTGCAGGCCTACCCTTCCAGATGTTGCAGCCTTTGAGGGGCTGGGCCAACTTTCCTGCTCTCCCAACCTTAGGGCTAGCTTATCTGTATCTTCACCATCAGGGCCTGGTCAATTGTGCTGCTCCTGGTAAAGGGAAGGACTATCTCTCCTGGGCTGAGCTCATGACTCTGTGAGTGGCTTTTCTCACTGCAGGAGTTGGCTAGGGGTGAGAGTGGTGGGAAGAATTAAGTTATTCTTTAGATAGTGAAACAGTGAAATGAGTTACCTCAATTTTTTTTCTTTCTTTCTTTTTTTTTTTTTTTTGGTCAGAGAATAGCAGTGGATATTATGCACAATATGATCATGTATAATATGTAGTTTGAAAAGCATGAGTGAAGATGGATTTGGCCCTTGGAAAAAAATAAAAAGTTTAGCAATGAGTTCTGAAAGTAACAGCATGAAAGAAATTATTGAAAGAAATACCAGCTCTCAGCCTGGGAATGCAGGCTTGGTTAATAGAATGCTTCCAATAGGCAAATCCCTGGTTTTGATCTGGGTACCACATATTTGGATATGAAGGTTTATACCAGCAATTTCATTGCCAGGAGAGGAAACGTAAGAAGATCAGAAGTTCAGAACCGCCCTTGTCTACATACCAATTTCAAGTAAAAACAACACCATTGTTATTAATTAAAAGCTATAACTGTGATTCTGAAGAAGAGTGGCTAGGGCAATTTTTATTAAACCCCGGGAGCTAAAGAAAAAGGACTGTTATCTTGCCACCTATGAGATAGGATGCAAGACTGTAGTAAAGGGATAGAGAGTTCGCCTTCCAAAAATAATCCTTTGAAAATCCCCAGGCTGAACTGAAGCACATGCGAAAATACTTATCGTAAACAGAACAGAGAGGCTATAGCTCTGAGGCAGCATTCCAACGCCATGGACAGACTAAGACTGTAGAAGTTGTCTCTGTAAATGTCTCACCAGAGAGAGAGAGTTGCTAATGAAGTCTGGGTTGCACACTGCCAATGGAAGTATCACCACCTCAGAACACAGACGTGTGAAAAGTCTTGGTGCTGTGATTTGTCAAGCTAAACCTTCCCCAGGAAACATGCGACCACACTGACCTCCTCTGTAACAGGAATTGGGAACATGGAAGACATTTAAAAAAAAAAATCTGTAGTACTTAATATTACAAAAATATATGGCAAGTACACACAAAGAGTGATGAAATCAGTGTCTCTTCTGATACTCAGGCAGCGTCTATGAAGAACACTCTGCGAATGATTTCATAGAAGGATGGGGCGAGGGCTGCGGTGGAAGATGGTTCAGCGAAGGCTAAATGTAAAAAAAGCAAGAGTGTTCATTGTGACTCGATTCTGCAGGAAGGAGACAGTCCTAGAGAGATCAACACACTGATTTTGGGTCACTGACTGAAGTGCTATAAGCAAAGTTGAACTTCAAGGGTCTCACCCTGAGACTACTGTGGAAAATACACCAGAATGAACAGGACTGGGCCCATCAGTAGCACTGACTTCATTTTCTCCTCTGTGAAGTTATGAGACTGCTAAATCAGGGAAATCCAGTAGACAATGTTGCTAATTTCATCACGACACTTGATGATCTCTCTTGTCAACAAGCTCTGGAAACATGTACTGCATGGTAGTAATAATTATGGGGATTAATCACTAGGGCTCAACATACCTTGCCAGTCTTTTCTTCCCTTGCTCCCTGCATCTCAGTGTGCTCCGTTCATTAAATTCCATGTTGATCCTGGTAAACACCCTGTGTATTCCAACCACACTGCTTTCCTTCATGGTCATCCTCTCTCCACCTGGAGTGGCATCCTTTTGTCTCTTGACATTGCAATTCAATCCATTGTTTAGTGGGACTCCACCCCCATAGAGTGCTTTCATATTTGTCTACTAATTCTATGCTTCTGTATCTTGCATTATACCATAATGTAGGTCAAGGTAGAGACTTTTTATTCTTCAACATAATCATGCTGATACTGACGATAATAGCACATTGAATGTCTTTAGTGCTTTTTAACCAGATCTCATCGTAAACCCTTTTCAGACGTTCATGGCTTATGCACGTCCATTTGGCATTGAGTGTGTAAAAGGGTAAAATATCCGACTAGCTCCTGACTTCTTTATATTGTCTGAGCAACTCAAGGCAACTTATTAGCTTCTCCAAACTTAAATATTCTCATTTGTAAGCTCTTACAGTTCTATTTAAAAGGCACTAATGGTCTCAGTGAAATCAGTACTAAATCTAAGACCCAGATGCAAGAGAAACATAAACACACATGGGAAGTCCCTCAGGAGTCCAACAGTGCTATTTGATGATGATAAATACTACTACCATACCTAGAAAACAAATGAAAAGTGAACAGTATACACAATTTCTTTCCATTTTAACATATAAAAGTTAAATCTTTTTCTATCATGGTACCCCTGGATTATATCCACATAGTACATTAATATTCTAATCTTTAAAAGTTATATATTTTTTAATCACAAAAACCTGTATCTTCCAGGAAAGGGCTGTACCTCTGAATTTACTTCCAGATGACAAAGCATTTTAATTCATTGTAAAACTTGTGGGTTGTGGTTGTTGTTGTTGTTGCTATTTTGTTTTGTTTTGTTGTTTTGTGAGACATTGCTTCATGTTTCCCAAGCTAGTCTTAAACTTCCTATGCTTAGGATGACATTGACCTCTTGAGCTTCCTGCCTATATCTCCCAAGTGCTGGTATTACAGTTCTGGGGACCTCACCTGTTGTGTGTAGCACTGGGTGGGACTGGTACTCGGACTTGTGTACATTAGGCAAGCACTCCACTGCATCCTCAGATCTTTTTAGGACTATTTGATGATGATACATACTACTACCATACTTAGACCATCAAATGACCATCCAATAAATCTATCAGTGAAAAAAAGAAAGATAGGAGAATTTGAAAAAAACGTATTGGACTTATTTTTTCAGCTCTTCTGTTAAAACCAGAAGTTTGGAATTAAAGGAAGAGCTACAGGAAGAAGGAGGAGGGGGAGGTTTGAGCTTTCTCCTCCCTTCCTTATGCCCATCTCCAAAAGAAGGCAAAGGCCAGGGCCCTAGGATCTTCATCTGTGGAATGCTCTCTCTTCTTTTCATGGTTATGTTCTCAGGGTGAGAACCCGTGTCCCACATCAAAGGCTTTCTCACTCCTCTGCATCCCTCTGGTTTCTACTAATTCCAAGAGGAGAAGCCAATATGTTGGACGGTGAATCTGAAGCCTTCATTCCTCCATCTCCTGTTCTCCTAAGCTGTGAGATATCAGGGGATCCCTGTGCATGTGTGGACCCTCCTGCACCTCCCACAGGAGACCTTTCAACATAGGAATCTTTATCAGCCTTTTACCTACCTTCTCCTACCTTTCAAGTGCAAAGGTAGCATAGCCAGCCCCTTGGTACTTCACTGTCCCTAACTGCCTTTAGTTTACTCTGTACTCTTGGTCAAAAGTATCCCCCAAATTCATGTAGACATTTAATATCCAATTCAACAGTTTTCAGAGGTGAAGCCTTAATGAGAGATGATAGGCGGAGATGCTGTGAATGGATTAAAGCTGTTATCTTGAGAGACAGCTAAAAAGACTGAGTCCGTGAAGAAAGGATGGCGTTTTGCCTCTCCTGCTCTTGCCTCATACACACTCTGCTACCTTCTGTCTTGCAGAGATACAGGAAGAAGGCTGGGGCCAGTTGGCAGTCTTTTTCATCTTGAATTCCCTACCCCTACAACCAGGAGCAAAATAAACTTCAACTGAATGTAAATTGTGTGGCCTGAAGCATTGTTACACCAGCAAAGAATGAATACCATTTCTCTTGAATCTAGCCTTTTATCAATCAATGACCTCACCTTAAAGCTCCTCTCAGTCATCCTGGTTGAATGTGTCACCTAGGACATTGCTGTGATTACACCCTTGCAGCTGCGTGTCTGTTCTCCTACACTGCGGGTTCGGAATGGACAGAAAGGAAGGATTGCTTTTATGGAAATAGGTTTTACTGTATTATTCAAAGTTATTCTTTCTTGGAAATATTTTGATAGTTAAAAATTGACTGCAAATCTCAGTCTTTTTTTTGTGAGGATATTGTAATTTCTCTGTGGAAGAGTTCAGAAAAAAAATATTGTCATTTTTCCTAGTAGAATTCTAAGAGAAATAGATATTTTTCCCTAGCTCTTGTCTTCGGATGAAAATGAAAATAGGTTATTCTTCCCAATATTAGAGCTACAAAAAACCAGATAAGCTCAGAGATAACATCCATCTTAAGACTAGACCAGAAGTCTTGGTAGACAGATTCAACTATAATATAGCATGAAGCAATTCTAAGCCCAAAACAGAAGAGAGAGAGAGAGAGAGAGAGAGAGAGAGAGAGAGAGAGAGAGGGAGCGCCAGGGGCTCAGTGGGTGAGGACACTTGCCTCCATTGTCCCCACTCAATGAGAGAATGGAATCCCACAGGTTGTCCACTCATCTTCATACATGATGATATGCTTGAACACACACACGAGCACGCATACACACACACACACACACTACACACACATATACCATACATACCACACCCACACACACACTACATACACACACACACTACACACACACACACACACACACACACACACACACACACACACACACACAGCAGGGGAAAGAGGGAGAAGATTCAAAAGAGAGGGTGGATCATACATGCTTGAAGTAGAGGAAAATCTATTGTAGAAATTACTCAAGAATAGTTCAACCACATTTTTTTTTAAAATGTGACCCTGTAATTCTGCCAAAGTAAACAGACCCGTAGTGGTAGCTTTAAAAGGAGCCAACCTCACATGATACCCTTGCCTGAGATTTGTTACAGCTCTAGCCTCGTTTGTCAGCATTTGTACCATGTTTTTGCATCCTGAAAATTTAGCGTGCAAAAACTATGAAATAAAACCCATGCTTTTCTTGAAGATAAGACTTTCAAATGATGCATTAAATATCTAACATAGCACAACAACACACGTTTTTATTATTTGATTAGCAGTTATTATCTGATATTTTTCTTATTTGCATATTTAGTTGGTTTTACTATTGAATTGAAGGTCCATATGAACACATGTAATTCTTCTTATGCACTTCTTATTGAGGAAGTTATTTTCACTTGGAAACAATTTGTGGAGTTATTAGTAAGCATCAGATGTCCATACTTCATAAGCAATCATGTTGTCTATGCTAGATTCACAGTGTTAGAATGTAAATTTGTAATGAATGATGGCTGTATTTTATCTCTCATTCTGCATTTCTGTTAACACCATATTGGAGTTCCTCAGGTTTCAGTTTACCCCACCCCACTCATGCCCCAAAACAAGTTATAGCCACATTTCTAGTTATGATCATGAGCCCTAAGGTTTTTCTACCCGATAGTATTTCTGGTCTAAGTGAACTTTCAATTCATAGCAAATAATATTGTTGGTTAGAATAGGATCCAAAACAACAACAATATTTTAGATAGTGCTAATATTGAAAAAATTATAAATACTGAAATATTGACAAGAAAGTAGAAACTCCTATTCTGATCCTGTGCACTTTCTACCTTGCCTCCAAACTAGAGCCTTTATGTATATATTTGAAGAGGTAATCAGGCAGTGTTTACAAGAGCCATGAATATTGAGGCATCCAGTATTCCCAAGTCTGCACTGGCATTTTGCCTACTAGTTCATGACCTCTCCCATTGAGTACATCCTGAAATGTTCTTGGAGATTGCAGGTCATAAATGTGCATGATTAATTGCTTATGTCGAAACCAACTAAAAAATAAATAAGCAAAAAAAAAAAAAAAGTGTTTCCAGAACACTCAGATGAGAGAGTGAAGCAAGACCCTGGTGGCTATCAGGAGAAATCTCTGTTGCAAAGAGGCCAGTGGTGGGGAAAGGAAGGGGGAGCTGACTGGGAAAGGCTGGTAAACCCTTCCAGCAGGTAAAAAGATAGGATAGAAAGAGTAAGTAAGGTTGGACAATGGAGATTTGTTCTAGATTGGGAAATCACGACATAGGTTTCCAGGCAGTGACTTAAGTAAAATGGGAAGAGAAGACAAATGCAAAGCGATTGCCTGGAGAAATTTACACTGTGTTCTCTAAACAAGAGCAACTTTTCAAGTCAGAATACCAAAGCAGTGTGCTGTCTTCTCCACATAGATGTTCCTGGGTTCATTCCCACAATTCACCGCTTTCTACTTCTGGCTTAAAAATTACATTGTGCACTTGGGAGGCAGAAAGAGAAGCAGAGGCCATCAGATCTCTGAGTTCAAGGCCAGCCTGGTCTACATATTGAGTTCCAGGACAGCTGTAGCCACACAGAAAGTAAGAATCTGTTACAAACAGACAACAAACACATCAGCACACAAACAAAAGAAGGAACAAATGACCAAACCTTTGGGAGTATACCTGTATATATGAAAATACCTACACTGAATATATGGCAGGTGGAGTGACCAAAATCAGGCAAAAAAGAACTGAGTCCATATACTCTTGAAGACAACACCGTTGGCACATGAAATGTCAGACAAGAGGCAAGAGAGAGAAAAAAAATGAGATCACTTGGGGAATGTACTACCCTGTCCTTTCCTAGATATGAAAGATCTGTACATCCTATGGGCTTGTGGGTGTCATTGTTTTTCTGGTCTAGATGAACATAAGATGAGATCTTGAGTAGAAGCGAGTTGTTTTTACTTCAGATAATTGCTGGAAGACATAGGTGTCTTAAGTGCTCTGCTACTCAAACATTCTCTTCTTATCGATGACTTCTCAAACCCAATGATAGGAAACCCTGTCCATCACCAAGAACCATTTCCCCAAGAGAAATGAAGGCCGATTGGTGTGTGCTGAGCCATGGCTTCTCAAAGGTGAGCCCTACTCTATGGGAATGGTGTCCGTTGATACAGAATTCTGCAGCCATTCCACCTCCCCTAAGGCAATTCAGGTTTGGAACCTTGAGGATTACTGTTAAATATAGACAGTTTATGAGCTGGAAGGGCGCTGGCACACAGGAGCCAGAGGAGATCTGATCCTAGTGTGTATAAACTCCAAGGTCCTAGACCACATGTCTTACTGTTCAGTGACCTCTTCCCAGAATGGGCATTCTTCCCTTAGATTTCCCTTGCATTCAGGGAACAACCCTCAGTTATGTAATCAAGGTGGCCTGTCTTTTTAAGCATGTTCCTAGGTTGGTTAGACACCCTATAAGCTGTTTCAGTAGTCAAGTGTTCTCAGGGCTCCCCTTCGGGTGTGGACAGCCTGACTGGCATTCTCATCTGGTTTCCCCCCTTGACAAGAAGAAAAGTAGATTTAAGGACAGAATAGGAGTCTGACACAGTGCTGCACACCAGAATCCTGGGACACAGATGGAGGCAGAAGGAATGCCATGAATGTGAGTCTAACTTGAGCTGTGTAGTACGTTTGAGATTATCCTGGGCTAATAGAGTGAGACTCTGTCTCAAAAAAAAAAAAATCCAAACACACAAAAGAGATCTGGAAGAAAACTGTATGATGTCTCTGTAAACTACTGAGAAGCTGAGTTTAGGCAGTCAGTCCAGTTCTGCACACAGCCTTGCTGCCTTATCAGATCAAGGAGGGGAGATTCCCATCACATCTCTGACCTCATGTCGACATACTAGACTATGGGACTCACCTGCAGATGTGGTTGATAAAACACTGTTACAGATGTGCATTGGAATTTGAGAGCTAGCTTTGTTGGCTTTTGTGTCAGAGCAGAGGATCTGGAGTCATTTTTTTCTGGAATCTTCTGGAAGAACACGGGTCATTTTCTTCCGGTGGCCTTACTGGAAACCCGAGGGTTTGTGCAGGCTCTCTTTTCTGCTAATCCAAAGTTGTAAGATCTGTGTTTGGGATGTGTTATGTAAGGCTAACTGCCAGTTATCTCCAGTGTCTCTGATATTCCCTGAACTCCATCTGAAAGATTAAACCAAGGTGTGTCTGAGGGGCAGGGGAAGTCAGTCTCCATAGGACACACCGGGGAAGAAATTGTCCTTAGATGAAGGGTGGTTAAAGGACAACCTGAGGCAATAGTTTCTGGCTTTCCACCATGTCAGTCATGCCCAGACAATGAACTCAGCTCCTCACGCTGGGCAGCAAGAGCTCTTGCCTACTGAGTCAGCTCAGGGGCCCCATTTTTGGTTTTAACTTTTTTAAACTTACATTTAATTTTAAAGAATGAGTGAGAGGATTCTATAGAAGTTCAACAGAGCAACTTAAAATGAAATTAGAAACAAAGGCATAGGAGATATTATTTGGGGACAAAACGATCATCAGGTATGCAGCATACTTGGTCACTGGAATTTGAATTGGTCTTGTCAATCTAGTGATATGAATGTTGTTATTGTCATAGGCATGACTACAGTAGGTTACATCACTGTAGAATATAAGAAAGAATGGATATTTTTTTCTTTTTCTGTTTTTAGAGATGTGTATTTAAATATTCAGGATTATATAACACACATGCAATTCAGTTTTTAATATGTGAGTAAAATACAATAGTATACAAATTTAAACTGACATGATATTGACAACAGTAAGCCTCACTGACATTTCTGCTGCTGCTACACAGACTGTGATCTCAGCTCTCCTGGAGTATGCCTTCCAAACCTGCCCACTTTCCACTTGTACCTCCCTCATATCTTTCTTTCAAACAAACTTCCAATTTTTAGATTCCCCAAGTGAAATAGCACTTAAACAGTCATCAAGTCCCCTAAAAATATGGCATGTGGATTAGAGTGTTAGCTACAAGGATGTAAATTATAAAGCAGAGAAGTGACAGCTGATTTCAAAATGACCTTTCATTGTAATCCTTGATAATAAGTTTGTCTCCCCTACCTTGGCACCAGGGGTCCCTGAATCCTTTAGGGCTTTTACTGTTTTTCAGAAGCCAGCGGAAGGCTGGGTGATACTGTGGTTCTTTTGTTTGACTCCATTAGCAGGGCTTGGATCCTGCTTATTCCAAACACTCAAATGTTTGTGAACTTGATCGAGCTGGAGACCGCATTTCCGTTTTCTCGCTATAACATGTGTGTGTGTGTGTGGGGGGGGGATGATGGCACACAGAGGATGAGGTCTTTTGGGAATCAGGAGTCTAGGCTCTCAGCATAGCTTCCAACACGTGGTGTTAATTACTATTTATACATTTTCCTGTAGGAAAGCCTGATAAGGCTTAAGTCACTTGATCAGGGAATAAATACTTTTGCATTTCAGATGAGGAGATTTCCTTACAGGGGAGCGTGTGCCTTAGTGTGAAAAGAACAGAGACCAAGAGAATCTGAGGAAGGATGAGGAAGCCCGGCCCCATGAAGTCTCTCCCATCATACTGGCTTCCTTTACGGAGCTGGTTTACTCAGGTTTCTCAGACTGCTAGAAAAACTGGCGTCTGAGAAAGAAATTTCTCAAGACTCTCTAAAAATAACGGCATTTTTCTCAACAAATTGAGGCAGAAAAAATCTATTTGTTAGATATTTCACTGCATTTGGCAGGCGTGTTAACGTGGTGTGGTTGTTATTTCAAAATGTTCTGCAATCATTTATAACCAAATAAGACATAATTCGGTAGCTTATGAAATTATTGGAAGTGCTGGTTACAATCAGAGGGCTTGATCTTTTGATGATACATAAGTTTGCAATTATTTATGAATTTGTAAACTTAAACGGAGCAAACATAAAAGGAGGGGATTATTTTGAATGCAATTCTATAACTCTCCTTTACCTTTACTGAATCGTTTTATGAAAGTTCAGGGATGATTGAATTTATCTTTAAATGGCCTGTGAACATGGAGGAGTGGCAGACTAACTTGTCTAACATGTGTGACATCCTGGCTTTAGTCCCTGTCACCACACACACAAAAAAACTTTTAAAAATAATTTTAAAAATAAAAACTTTAGAGAAACTGTTACTGAGACTTGACTTTCATCTTTGCTCTCCGTCTTTATTTATTTAATATCTCCTCCTACCTCACCCCCTGCTTGTAATTCTTTCAACTGGAAAAAAAAATACTGAATGATTTCTCTTTTGAAGTTTCAAGGACCCTGAATTTTTTTCTGCATGGCTAGAAGTTCCTTGGGGGTAATGGACATTCTCTGTTGGACCAAGCAGTTATTATTATTATTATTATTATTATTATTATTATTATGCATTTTGCACGTCTCAAAGAGCCATTTAAACATTTTGTGGAAATGGAATTTTTGTGTTGCCAGAACTGAAAGCAGAAACCCTGAGTGCCTCGAAGCCACTGCTGGAAGCCAAGTATGAGTTCTGCAGACCCCTTCACGGATGAGGGGCCCACAGGGCTGGCGATGCAGTGCAGTTGGGAAAATGCTTCTGTAGCCCGTGTGAAACACTCGATTCTGTCTCCAGAACATATAGATGGGTTTTCTGTGTGTGCCTGTGATCCTAACATCCAGAAGGAAGAGGAGAAAGAGAAGAAACTCAAGATCATCAGTCTAAGGTAATTCTTGTCTACCTTAGAGTCCTAGGCCATCCTGACGTCCTTGAGAGCAAAGATAGATACATAGATGATAGATGAACAGATAGATAGATCAATAGACTGAAGCTAGGTTGGTAGATAGGTAGATAGATAAATGATAGTTTGATAATAGATGATAAAGAGATGATAGATGGATAGATATATGGAAAGATAGACAGATAGATAGATAGATAGATAGATAGATAGATAGATAGATAGATAGATAGATAGATGAGTGGATGATGGATGGTAAAAAAGAAAGCTAAATAGACAGGCAGACAGACAGACAGGTGGATGGAAAGAAGGAGGAGGGAGGGAGGGAAGGAGAGAGAGAGACAGAGAGAGAGACAGAGAGAGAGAGGAAGAAGAGATTAAGTAAATCCTTTACACTGGAGCCTTCTGCATTCAATTTAAAGCAGCAAATTCAGGATTCTCGAGGAGCTGCTGATATCACATTGGAAATGAGGTCATGTCTTCAAATGCTGTCAATGTCCTTGCAAAGGACTTATTCTCCAGAATGGCACGAGGAAGAAGCTGTTCTAGCAGCATGAATGGAAGAAGAAACGGACAGCAGGCCTTCTTTGGTCCTTGGCACTCAGGGTCTGGTTGAAGAGCTGTTGTCACTAAAGCAATGTGCTGTACAGATTTGTCTTTCTTTTTCATCATCAGAACCAAGTTTTAATAAACTTTCTAGAGCATTTGGACATCAGTTTTCCTTTTGATGATGCGACCAAGGTTTCCTGCCACCCTCAGCTGTCCCCTTCCTCTCATCTTCTCATCATTTCTAAGTTGTTAATTTCATGCCCAAGCTTGACCTTTAAAAAAAAAGTACCCAGCACTGCGAAGGACATTGGTCCTGTATCCTTCTTAAATCATTGGATGTTTTTTACCTCCTCATGGTACTCATTTCACTCTCTATACCTTACACACTCCCAAAGTTAGCTATTGATCTCTGCCTATATACAAACTTACCAACAAAAATATTATCATCAGGTTATAAATTTGTGCAGTTCCTTCATTTCTATTAGTTCATCTATACTGTGAACTTCTTTCCAACTGTCCTGGACCATCTCCTCTCATTCTGGCTGGAACTTGCTAGTGGATGAATTTGCAAACCTAATAATGGAAAGGTGAAAAAGCCCTGGTTCCAAGTTAGCACATACATGCAGCTACATGACCCCATGAGGCAGTAAACTTCCAAGCCCTTGCTCAGGATTCCATGAACCTTCTGAAGAGTTTGACTCCATTCAGTACCCTCTTCAGTGGTGAAGCAGGCAAATTTGGACACGCCAGCTGTCTGCTCCTGAAGACAGCTGGAAATAACCGTGTGTGATAGGATCAGCTATCAGAGGCAGGGCAGCACTGTTGTGTGTAAACAGCATGCTATCTCTGAGACGCTGACACAGTGACAGAAGCAGTGCCAGGCTCAACCTGCCCTCAAAATAGCAAGAAAGATGCTTTGCATCCAGCCTTGCCCAAGTAAAGTCAGACACTAAAGCACCTTAGAGATCGCATAGGAATTGACCTTCCCCCATGGCTTTTTCAGATGAAAGGAAAAAATCCTCTGGCTGGTGAAGATGTGAAGATGTGTGATATTTATAATTGTCATATTTGCATGCATGTGTTTTTAGCTGAGCCCACTGGAGACTGCATATAAGCATGAACTGTTCTATTATGCTTAAACCGGTACATTAGTTTCTTTGCACATAGCTGACTGTGAACACCCCAAGGTTTCTTAAGATGTCCCCATAGATACAAGAGTAAAATAAATACCTTCAATTCAAATGTGCCCTCAGCATGTGGGGCAGCAGCAATCATGTGTTTACTGTATGGCAGCCTTTGTCTGCGCCCAGGCACCGAAACTACAGAGACAAATGACTTTCACGGCCAGTGTGGGAAACAGATATATGAACAAGTAATTAGGAGATATTACAAGTGCCATTTGGGAGATTTATGGATAGTGAAATATTAGTATGTGAAAGGAAGCCACCTAGGAGATGGAGAGACAGTGCAGAAAACACAGTGAAGTTAGGTCTCTGTAGGAACATTTGTGGCCTACCGAAGGTGAGGAAGAAGAATGGGGGGAGGAAGGAGTCTGTGCACAGGGACGCGGCAGGCAGGAAGGAGCACCACTTGGTTTACTGAGAACTGGCTTCTGGGTGCAGCTCTTCTTTATTTCTGAATCTGCTAGTCTTCTCTCTACTGTAGGTAAAATAATTATAAACAGGTTGGGGGGGTGCGGGGGGAATCTGGAGCCATATGTATAAACTTACCTTTTTTTTTCCTTCTCAGGGATCCTCTCAGACTATACTCTGATTTGCATTTGGGGTCTCTTTTATTAAGGTGGTCGCAAATAAAACCCTAGTGAAGAAAAGAGGCATTGTGGGTGAACTAATGAGGAACTGTTGGTAGAAATTCTGACTCTAGGAAGGACTTTGGGAGATCAGAAAATTCTAAGAATAACAAAGAAAAAGCTTTCTCCGCTGTGCCCTCAGTAAAAATCTATCCCCTGAGCCACACTGCCACCATCTTTAGGAGTTTAGCTTGGCCTGATTGCAAAACACCATTGCGGTTGGGCTTCTTTACTGTTGGTGTCTCTCACAGAAGAAGAATATGGGATGAATCAGAGGACCCTCTCCTGAGTATACAGCCACCCCTGCCAACCAGTCACATACAATTCTGTCCTAAATAAACATGACTTTTGAGCTTAGTGAAGGGCTGGACTATAAGCTGTGAAGGCAAGTGTAGAGAGACTCCATCCATAGAGCCAAGAGGTGTCATCATTCATCCTGGGTGAAGATCTTTCAGGTCAGCCAGACCCTTTACCGATTGCTCTGTAGATAAGCATAATACACTCAGTGGTTCTCAAGAGTAGACTTTGGTTTGTCATTGGGACCCTGGGCAGAGTGGAGGGAGGCGATGTCTACATCTTCCCTATAAAAGGCACGAAAGCAACTCTGATATAAAAGTCAATCAAATATTCATAAAAATAGGACAAGGAATAAAGGACATATTTTCAGAGTTCAGATTTATGAGACATCAGTGCCACTTAAATTAAGACAGATATAATTGCGTGTCTAAAAATTGATTGGTTTTAGAAAAGGAAGAGGATAAAGGAAAATAGGCACTTCAATTTACTGGTGTCACAAACAGAAGTCATATGGCTGTGTGGAAGTAATTTCTTTTCCCTCTGTCTTTGAATGTCTTTAAGTGTGTGTGTGTGTGTGTGTGTGTGTGTGCGCGTGTGTGTGTGTGTGTGTGTGTATTAAGAATTCAAAAGATATTATTGTATAATATACCATATGGCTTATAGAAGTCTATTTGTTAAATGTATTATGTTTATATTAATATAAAGGTAATTTTCAAATCAGAGTACCATAGACCTTCATCTAGAGATAAAGGCAGTATATGTGAACCTAGACTATGATACACATATGTTCATGACAAAGTAATTTATTTAAATCCAAAATGGCAGCCAGTGAGATGGCTTAATATACTGTCTTGAAGATCCGAAGGCTAGAAGTCCAAGACTGAAATGTCATGGGACTGATTTCTCTGGAAGCTCGAGGAAGGGTTTTGGCCCAGGCACTGACTGGTCTTGGCTGCCAGAAGGGTATCTACTCAATGTCTTCTCATGAATGTTGTGTGTGTTCCTGTATACACACTACTGACACCAGCCCTGTTACATCAAGGCCTACTCTAATGGCTTCTCTTTAACTCATTGTCCTCTGAAGATTTTTTTTCCAAAAAAATCCACACCCTGAAGTACTAAAAAGACTTCCACATTTGACTTTGGGGATAATACAATTCAACCTAGAGCAGATAGCTCATGTATTTTTAACTTATTTAATATATTCATTTATTGCTTCTCTGCTATTTCCTGTGACTAAAAATATGATTTTTAAAAGTCTTAGTTCTATAGTTCAAAAAATTGAAATGAAAGTACTTTTATTTTTGTTTGTGTCTTTATGCCTTCTCTTTTTGGTTGGTTGTGTTTTGTTTTAATTTGTTTTGCTGAAGCAGGGCCTTATGTAGCTCAGGTTGACCTCAAACTTGCAATGTAGCTGAAAATGACCTTAAATCTCTGATCCTCCTGCCCCTTCCACACAGTGGCAGAGATTAGAGTCATGCAGGGCTCTGGTCAGCTTTTTCTGCCCATATTAATATTACTTCCAGATGTCTTACTTAAGAGTAAACACAGGACCACAGGATTATAGTTTAATATTCTTTATGCAAATGGGAAGTTTGAAGTCTGAAACTCTGGATATTCAGTACACACACACACACACAGACACACACACACACACACAGAGGTGGGGTAATAGTGTTTCAAATATTTTTCTTTGTAAATTCCTTTCTATTAAAACAGAGTGTTGATATAGCTTTCTAACACTCATTTTGGAGGGATGCTAAGTGTCTTGCCAGTTTCTGAGCTTGTCAAGTCTAAATTCAATACTATATATTTTGTGTGTGTATGTTTTGAATATTATATCACTTCCAAGTAAGAATTTTTTAGATAAAATGTGTTAACACAGGTGACTCAGGTTTTTGCGAAATTAATAATTATAGAAATCAAATTACATTTAAGCACAGTATTGTATCTTTTACACCTGTAAGATAAAGAACAACCATGCCAATGAACGAAGTGATGACTCCTGTATCCTAAACTTCATTCACAGTTTGAAAGTTTTTGAGGTCCAGATTTTGCCTTCCTTCGTAATGATGAACTTGAGGAGATTGGGGTCTGCAGCACAAAGATGAAAAGTCTGCACAAGGAAAACCTACACTTGAAAATGCTTTCCAAATCTGTGGCCTGAGAGTTCTGGTCATTTGACCGTACACTTCACAGCTCATTCATGGGTGGGGTGCTTAGTAATGAGAAGTTCCTGTCTTTGGTTAGTGTATATCATCCATGTCTTCTTTTGGCTCGTGTAGGTAGTTATTGATGCACTTTCGTGGAACTAGTCAGGTGCAAGAAAATTGTTGTTGTTTAATTCTTCTCTCATAGAATACATCCCAACTGCAGTTTTCCCTACCTCCATTCCTCCCACTCCTCTCCCCCACCACCACTACCGAGATCTATTCGGCCACCATTTCCCTTCAGAAAAGACCAGGCATCCCAGGGATATCAAGAAGGGTTTAACTATCAATTCAGGCACAAATTCTTGTATTAGGGCTGGGGCAAGCAGCCCAGTAGGAATAAAAGGGTCCCAAGAGCATAGGAAAGAGTCAGAGACAGCACCACCTTCTCCCATTGTTAGCTATCCCACAAAACACCAACCTAACAGCTATAATATACCTGCAGAGGACTTAGCCCAGACCCATGCAGGCTCTGTTACTGTCACTCCCTTCTCTGTGAGCCCCTATGAGCCCTGCTTAGTTAAAGACTCCTATTCTTTATTACTACTCTGGTGATAATCTGGAATTACAAAGATAAAATTTGAAAACATAGTGGCTAATACATTCAAAGGACAGGAAACTTGATACTTAATATGCTAAGTGATATAGAAAGCCTTAGAGTCAGGAATTGCTTAGAAGGAAAACTATTGCAGACAGAAACCTCATATATCTCATTGTTTATTTATTCACCTAATATAGGAAGAAAAACTGTTTTGCTGGTATTGGATATGAGAAAGGTATCATTGACGTGTATCAGTTCTCAACACTGGGGCTCTATCTGTAAGTTTAAACTCGTAGCAGGCTTGGTTCTATCTGGTAAGTCAAATCGGATGAGTTGCTTAGTATGCAATTCTCCATTGTGTGTTTGAAGACATCTTCCCCGTCGCTCTGTTTCTCTCTGTGGCTTCCATGGGAAATTAAAAGTTAATTTTGTCTTTGCTCTTTTGTCTCTTTCTTTATCAGCGGTGCCTGGGAGGCAGGGTAAAGTATGTTCAAAGTGACCTTCAGTTAACTCATATCATCTTGACACAAGTGAGCCAAGCTCTCTCTACACTGCTAATTTTCATTATTAGCTACAAGAAAAGGAGTGTCTCTCAGTAGGAAAAGACACATCATCTAAAAAAAAAAAAAAAAAAAAAAAAACCAGGTATTTTATATATCTTGAGTATGATTGTTCAATGAGGGCTGCAGGGGAGATGATCCAAAGGCGAGATAACGTGCCAAGGAGTCCAAAAATATAAATGAAACTGCTAGCATGTATACGGCCAGGTGATTTACACAAGGTCAGCAACAGGACTTCTGCTCACTACACAGTCAGACCTGGAAACCGGAGTTGCATCCCTTCCCCCTGACTGCATCCCGAGGCTGCTCGAGCCCAGATAGTGTTCTTCCCTTCTAGGGTTAGGCAGCTGTTTTAGGCACAGCATAACCACATGTTAGTAAGGCACACTGCTCTTTTACCTCTGACCTATTCATATTTTTCTCCCTGTCAACTAGAGTCAGAAACTGAGACTTCTGGTTGTAAGCACAATGTGGCTCAAGCTCAACTTTCCCCCTGTAAACAGCTTTTTATGAGCATACCAACCAGGGGCATATCTAAACCACATGATTGCTTTTGGCATCTGTGCTTCCACCACCACCACCCCCTTTCCCCTTGCCCTTGCCCATTTTATGGATTAAAGGTTTTGTTTTTCCTGATCATTTTTCTTTGCTGAGGGTCCTTGAAACCTCTGGAAGGACAGACATCTGAAATCCCTTTCCACTTCAAAGATATTCTGACAGTGTTTTGCATCCCACCGTGAAAAACTGATTTCAGATGAATATACTGATTAGAAGTTACTACATTAAACATGTTAAATCTGCAACTTTCTTATATATCTCTGCCTAAAGAGATATGGTGATGGCTTTACTGGAGTCTTTCCTCAAAGGTGCTGTGTACAGATCTTAACTGGAATTTACCGAGTAATCACTGTGGGTTCAGTAAACACAGGGCAGGACATCTGAATTCAGCAAAGGACACAGAGCATCAGTCTGTGCCCTTGGGAGTCTTCGTTATAAACATGCCAGCGCAGAGATAGTGACCTCATGCTTCCCAGGCAAAGTCTTCACTCAGTTGTCCTGAAGTCACCTCAAACTCAACACATCCAAAATAGAACAGCCCTCCTCACACACTCAGAGGGTCACAGCATTCAGTCCCCTGTGTCCTAGCACCAGGAATCTCATTTGTAGGCCAAGGCCAATTAGGTTCTGGTTCTGAACAGTTGACATCTTACATGTCTCTATACTGTTTTTTTGCAGTCAGGTAGTCACCTCTTCTAGTAGCTTGCCCGTTACTTCTTGGAAGTGCACCCTCTCTGTTGTGAGCCACCTTCTCTGTTGCTAAAGGAATCATTTATTACATGTCTGCTCATGTTTCTCCCTGTCTAAACAAACTTTCAGTCATTTCCTGTTGCCTGAAGGATCTGAAGCCAAGTGTTTGCATTCCTTTGGGTAAGGATTCTTTTTATGTTCAGGTTTGTCTGACAGTAGAACATTGCTATGACTCGATGAATGCTTTTATTGTCCCCAAATCCTTACATGGGAACCCACTGTCCAATAGGACACTATTTAGAGATGTAGTATTGTGAATTCATTAAGACAAGAATGCTGTGACCTTACAAATGGGATTAGTGCCCTCATCCAACAGGTTCCATTGCTCTTTGTACAATGGAATCAGAGCAAGTGGAAGAATCAGAGAGTGTTCATTAGATAGTAAATTTGCTCTTTCCTTGATGTTTGATTGCCCAGCCTCCAGAACCATGATGAGGAACAGATTTCTACTGTTTATAAATTACTCAGTTAATACAGTTTGCCATGACAGCTTTAATGAAGAAACAGAATAATGAACTAAGTCCATTGTGTTCAAACGTGCTCTGTGCATTTAACCTCTAGGTTATTTTCTTCCTGTTCTTCCCAATACCACTCTCTCCTCTGAAGATCCTCCTAAATTCACTCTCTCTCAAGGACATAGAATAGAAGTTGAAATTTGGATTCCATAGGACCAATCAGTGTGGAAGCCCAGAAAGTTGTTTCTTATTCACATGGCTACTCAATCCACAGAAGCCAGTAGACCGAGAGATAAAAAGATGAGGATAATTGGCCAGTTATCAATGTGCAAAGCGGCCCTACAAAGTGACATCTTCTGAGGACAGAGTCAAGCTGTAAATATGACTCATGCATCAGTTATAGTACAATTATGGGCGAGAAGTAATGGAGAGGGATGGAGATGGAGATGGTGAATTGAAAATCTTTAGTAGTGATCTTTACTTTGCAATTAACCTAAAGCAAGGACCTTTGATAATTGCTAGAGCCCTCAAAATTCAAACTATTGCAGGGGAAGATGAGATTTGGAGAGTAAATTAAGTTTCCAATTTTCTTATCCTTCATGTTGTTCCTTCCAAAATATATTTATCAAGGCATATTTTTTAAAGAGAGGGGTGGGGAGCACCAGTTACACAAGATGAGCTATCCTCTGCCCAAATGAAGAAATTGTTTAAACCCAGTGCATTGTTTCATAAGCAACTCTTCCTAATGCATGCAGGGCCAGGAAGGGCTTAGGTTATTAGTTATGTAACCCTGGGTTCCTCAAACTGCAGTTTTGATCTGAACACAGTTTCAATTAGTAAGTTCGTTTTTTTTTTCCTTTGCCTTGAGGTGTATTTCATTTTTAGAATTAAGGGAAACTCAGATAATCACAGCATTTTGGAGTTTCTCCTGTTTGTAAAATAACATATCTGACCCTTGAGAGGCATCTTAACTGCATCTATGAACCCTGTGGTCTTTCCGTGTCCCCACATGTAGATTGAGTCATGCTGCCTCAAAAGATGTTATGCCTTAACTTCTAGTATCTGCTAATGTGACCTTACTTGGAAAAAGGGTCTTTGCAGACAGAATGAAGAAATATTTTGCAATGAGGTCATAGTGGAGTTGTGTAGACTCTTAATTTAATCTGACTGGGCTCTTAAAAGAGGAAAGAGACACAGAGACAGACACAGACGGTGAACTCTCTGTGACAAGAGAGGAAGGGCAAGCAGCACAAACACTGAGGGCTTCTCCTAGAGAGAAGGAAGAAGACAAGATAGATGGGCCCAGAGTCTCACTGGAAGTGTGGTCCCTGGCAGTTCATATTCACTTATTTATCCTCCAGAACGGAGTAGAATAAATTCTCATTTTAGTTTTCTAGGTTGAAGCACTTAGTTACAGCAAATGGTTGTGGATACACACACCATTCTACCTCTTCTGATGGTTCAGGTTTATTTTTATCATGTTTCGTCCAGACATTTTGAAACAATGTCACTCACGTTGGATCTAGATACCAGACAGCTCTTCTATTTGGTTACTGTCACAGCCCCTGAGGGAGCCATTATCATCCACAGGGCCACATTCAACCTTTTGTCTCCCAATTTGGTTAGTCAGGAACTCTCAACCAGGTATGGCGGCACATGCTGTTAACCCCAGGATTCAAGAGGCAGAGGTGGGTAGATCTCTGTGAGTTCAAGGGCAGCCTGGTTTACATACTGACTTCCAGGATCGCCAGAACTAAGCCAAACTGTTAAATTCTAAACATGTAGGGAAACGGGGGCCGGTGGTCCCTGGTATACAGGGCGGGGTTGGGGGGGGTGGAGAGGGGCGGCAGCGGAGATCTACCAAGAAAGAGCAGATGACTAAGCTGTGGAGAAAAGGAAGGCAGCAACCTTATCTTATTTGGGATGGCAGAGGCTTAAGGCTGAATGTCTGCTGACCAGTGGCCAGCTTAGGTATTAGATACAGTCCCTGGGTCCTTCCCTGCTGTTGGTCCTGTTTAGTTCCCCCTCTCCTGTGCCCTCCCACCACTTCACTTCAAAATTCTCCCCGGAAGAAGAAGCCACTAACCTTCCCTTTGTGTTCCCTGCCTTGTGCTCCTATACCCCACCCCCTCACGTAGTTCTCCTACCAACTCTGAAACAGCACAAATGGAGCTTCTAAAACGAGTGATGCTAGCAGTTGTTTTCTTCCTTCCACCATAGGGGGAATCGGGGAACTGAACTCAGGCCATGAGGCTTGGTGTCAAACACCCTTACCAGCTGAGTTATCTCAGAGGCCCTAAACTCTGATGGTGGGTCTGCCTGAAGTGAGGTAAATACGTAAGGCATGGCAGTCTTGGAGACACTCATTCTTAGGGTCAATGGTCAGAATAAGTTAATAATTCAAATATGCATTTTTTTTGCCAAAAGTACGATATTAGCTCATTATGCTAGCGTACACACAACAGTTATATATTTTTTTTTAAAAAAGGAAAGAGCAAGGCAATCAGGGAAGAGTAAACATAGGTGAAGGCTGTGAATGGTAAGATCCAGAGATGCTCTACTCCTTGTCAGAGTCCTGCAAAGATGCAGAAGCAATTGACTACTTAGATATCTAAGGTTGGCCTTGAACACCAAGCTCCCAGTTATTTAATAACCCAGTATCTGGGATATGTCATGGAGGTAGTGAGGCTTCCAGACATTAAGGAACCATCTCAGCTTGGACCATGATCATTCAGGAACAGCCTTTGTAGCCCAGAATTGGAGATGTCTCCTTCCATGCTGTTGGCTATGTAGGACTTTTGCATGATGGCGGCACAATGCTGGTAGTAAATCTCAGGAATGACTTATCATTGAATTTCCTGATTCTTAAAAGAGCCTCAGAGAAGTATCCTCTCTTTTTGAAAGAAAATAAAGCCACACAGCCTCCGCTTGCATACATCCACTTCAACTCAGGAGCCATGATTCATAACAAAAGCATGTGTTCCCATGGCTGTCTCCATCACTGGACCATGGATTTCTCCAGGGCAAAGCCTGATGTCTTTGCCTTCCTTCCTCTTGTACTGTGTTCCTAAACAAATGTCTGCTAGATGGATGGACAAGGAGTGAGTCAATCAGTCGTGGACTCAACCAGCTGCTAAGGGCTCTTCACTCACTGAGAGTCTCTGAAGGACTCTCAGAGCAGCATATCCTCCAAGCAATGTGTGTGTGTGTGTGTGTATGTGTGTGTGTGTGTGTCTGCGCATGCTCGTGCATATGTGAAGCAAAGGATAGGTGGTTCACATACAAAGGCTTCCTCTCTCTTTAGCCTTCTGGCTGAAAAAGATGAGTGAATGAGTATGTTTTCTTGTTGGATTTGTGTCTACTAGCTACCTCTCCACACAGTGATAGAAGGAGGATCTACCTCGACACCTCTATCTAACACTTTGTCCAGGACTGTTGGAAACTGTTCAAACGTCTCTTTAGGGACTACTGTCAAGAAAACAGTACTGCCCTCACCCCAAGTTTTATTTTCTTGTTTGCTTTGCTTAGCTTGCTGACTCAAACTTTACTAGCTGTTTTTTGTTTTTGTTTTTGTTTTTGTTTTCCATCATAAATATCTGTTCTCGAAGGTCGTGCTGAAGACCACGAAGCTTTTACTGAGGGTGCTTCAGCTACTATTGGGCAGTGTCTTGGCTCTTGAGAGCCTCCACACCAGGACATAAATTTACCTATCCTAGTCCAGAGCTGCAAGACATCATGTGATTTCTTTTATATGCAATTGATTATTGGATCCTTTACTTAGCTGAGAATATAATGAGTCAAAAACCAAATGCCTGAGGGAAGATTAGAAAAGGCAAACTTGTATGTAAATTATGAAGCCAGACAATTGCTCTTTTTTTTTTTTTTCTTTCCAGCTCTTTTACAGTATAGGCTTGTTATGGTACATAGAATGGCAATCTGATTTAAAACAAGAAGAAAGAGAAGAAGAAAAGAAGGAGGAAGAGGAGGAAGAAGAAGGAGAAGAAGAAGGAGGAGGAGGTAGTGGTGGTTATATGATGAAGAGATATGATTTCAAAACAAATCCCTTCAATACAGTGGAATCAGGCTCCTAAGAGACCCCTCCTTTATCTCTTTCCCAGGAAGACTTACCTCCTTCTTAAATTATTTTTGCTTAGAGAAATTGATGGGCTGAACATTGACTTCTGACTCCCGTGATCTTATTAACCATCTGAGCAGAAATACCATGACTCTCCCAATGGGATCAACAGAGGCCAGGAACTTCCCTCACCCCAGGGTATTTGGCCATCTTCCTTCTTCCTCCTTCTACACCCCTTCTGGAGGTAAGAGTCATCCTATCCCTTTCTTTGCAGTTTTGCTGGAGTCAGAGGGATTAGGCAATGGGCGTGTACTGCAAGATGCCAGCCCCACCCATGGGTCAGAGCTCATGGCCAGGTTACTCACACAGAGGTCAGTATGGTTGGCTGCTGCCACTTTGCCCAGGCTGACACCACTGATCAGATCCAGGCTCTGGTACTGTTGGCCAAAGCCCTAGTTAAGCATTGTAGCCAGGAGGACACTCTGATGGCTGAGTAGAGCCTGCACAGACTTACTTCCAGGTTCAAGTCTGGATTTATCCTAGGAACCAAGGAAGAGTGGACGAAGAATGATTGAAAGTTTACAAATTAGGAGAAGTAACTTTGCTTCTACAAAAGAAAAAAACAAGAATAAATATGGGATGTTGACTATATCAGTAAAAGAAATATTGAACTGACCACAGCTTTGACAATACTGTTAGAACAAACCCATTATTCCCATATAAAGGCATATGTTAAATGACAACTTGTCCTAAGTAAAACCAGCATCTTCAACTGAAAATCCTCTTACATGTTTGGTGTCTCACTGTAAAAAGGCAACAGCACTTTCCCTAACTTCTTATTTGCCTCTAAATTCCCCCTATAAGTAACTTCTTATTTCCCCTATAAGTTAGCATTTGTGATGCTTTGTATTTGTTTTATATATATTTTTAGTCTCTCTCATAAAAATAGGTTTGGGGTCTCCATCCTATGTGATATTTTTACTAACCCTCTGCATTTGAAGAGAAGCTTTGAAGATGCACCAGTCTATTTTCAACACTGCAAGTTTGGGCAAACTTACCTGTGAACTTGGGTAGAGGCTATCGTTGATTGATTGATCTTGTTCCCAACACCTGAATAGTCCCTCCAAATTCTTTCATTCAAAACGTAAGAGAGTAACTGGAGGCTGTTCTAAGCTAAAAGCCCCCTTTGTGTGTGTGTTTTCTGGAGTAGTCTCTGCCGATAGGCTTCCTTCCTGATGTTTATAGTTAAGACAGGTGCTGTGTACTGCTAAAAAGATGACTGACTCCGCATCTAGCTCTTGATCGTCCTATCTCTTTGTATTTTTCAGGTGCCCAAAGAAGCTTTTTCAAATAAACGAAAGAAACCGATCCTAGAAATAGGCTAGGTAAAGGGTAAGGCAGAAAGAAATGCTCACAGTTTATAAACAGTAAAATGAAATTAGAACAGCGGGCCTCTGAACGGCGGCAAGGCCACAGGACAATCCCTTTGTGTTTACAGTGGTAGAGCACTGCAGTAAGCGCTCAGACCTACTGGGAATCCAGGAACTGGCTTTTAAGTTTTGCCGCAGACTCACTGTTCTGGACCAACTGGCCTTGGATTGAAAGGTCCTGGCCTGAATGGCCCTGGACTGAGTTTCCTGATCAGGCTGATAGTCGGGTTTCCTGCCTGCTAGGCTCTGAGTTTATAAGAGGAAAGGTTGCAAAGGGTGAAGGGCGGTATTAGGATAAACAAGACTTGAGTAGCCAAGGCAGGGAGGTGGGTGCTACCGAAGGAAGGGCGCAGAAGCGAGCAGCTGAGGCCAGTCCCCCCCAACTCCCTGCCATCTGGCTCTTGTTTACTTATTTATTTCCGTGTGTATTTTGTTAAGCTCTCTTGATAATCTGGGAGATTTGCAGAGGAACGGAGGAGAGGAGGAGGCGTGACTAGCAAATGGAACCATGTAGTGACAGTTGGTGTTGCCTTCCTGTCTTTAATGTCTCCTCATTCTTCATGAGCCACCCCTCGCTGAGATGGGACAAGGCTCCAAACTTCTCGAAAAGTAAAAGTATTTTGCATTTTTTTTTTTTTTCTGAAGCTCGTAACAGCTCGTACCAGGCCTACCCATTAGAGGACAAGATATTCAAGCCTATCTTCAAACGAAAGCCTGTTTGAAGCATCTTCACCTCTGTTAGGACCTGACAAAGCTTGCTTAGCTTGGCTTAGCCGAGCTTGCTGTGGAGTGAACGAACCAAAGCCCTAAAGAGTTAAGACTCTCCCGCGCCCAGCCCTCCCCACGGAAGAGGAAGAAAAACAGACTAATCTCATGACCTAAAAACACACATAAAGCTGCAAAATCATTAACTTTTACCTGGCATTTAAGCCAAACCTTTATACAGTAAGAATTTGGTTATTTCTGGTCTGCATTTCCACTTCGGCAGTGGCATGAAGTGAACTGGAGAGGAGTTGCACTCTCTTAGGATTCAAAGGCCAACTTTTAACAGAAAGTGACTGCTTTGGCTTCTTAAGTCGCGTTGTCACTCAGGAGGAGCCGAATCAGAGTTCTTACTATGAAGCCTTAAGATGAGCCAGTTACAAAATAACAAAGTTGATTCTTTAAATTTTAAATAATATTTTTAGTACATTGAAAAAAAAAAACCTGTCAGTACTTTTTTTTTTCTTTCCTTAGAGGTCTTTGGTCTGAATAGTAAATTATCCCTTGTTCATTTGTGTGTGGAGGAAGAAAAAAATTATGTAAGTTAAGCTTGCTCCTCTCCATACTTCCTCCGAATACTGAGACCAAAGAATTGATTTTATTTATTTATTTATTTATTTATTTATTTATTTATTTATTTATTTATTTTCAGCTTTGGCTGAGTGGAATGACCTGTTCAATAGTGACTTTTCTCCCCCTTGTCCCTGATTTTCTCTCCTTCCCTCTCCTCTTCTCTCTTTCAACAACTCTGTCCCTTTCTCCTCTAGGGCATTTATGTTCCTACTATGTACACTGCACTGTCATGTTGAGTGTATCAGAATTCAATTACAAAAAAATTAAAAACCCCAAACCCTCAGTCTTCAGAGTATTTTGAGGCAAACCGAAGACTAATACTCCACCTGCACTAACAGAAGGTTCTGAGAACCTGGAAGCCTGGGAGAGCTCGGGGCTGCAGAGGAGAAAGCTCACCGGGGACTCTGTACAGCGTTTGAGCTTTGAATTGGTTAGTACCAGAAGAAAAGCAAACCACTATATGAAGAGAAAAGAGACACATGACAGAGCCCACAGAATCACACTAGGACCCAGATAACATGAAGCTATGGTGTGTATCTTGGATCGGAGGCAAGGGCAGAATGGGAGAAGGAGGTGAGAGTCTGAGACAGAGGGAAGAGCGCTTCCCATGCGCGGCTATGGAATTTCTGGCGATTGCTCTGGAAAAGCAGAAGCCACTGAAGGTGATCAGTATCAGGGATGGCACCATCCAGATTTTGAAAGATCACCCTTTCGAGTTCTAGAAATAGCCAAGCTGAAATAAGGAGCCATTTAGAACTAGATATTTCCCTTTAGAATAAACCTGGGCCAGTGCATTCTTTATGCCTCTAACCTGCAATTATTTTAGGCACCCTGTCTTGCTCTGTACTGGGCTAAGAAGAAATGATACAATAAGGTGGCCACTCACACAATTCTTGGCATACCAAAATGTCAGCATGAAGGAGAGCTCACTTTGCTGGTCTTCAATATCAGCTCTACTATTCCAAACCTCTCTTGCTTTTTTGTTTTGAAATGCAACAGCACCAATATATTAATAGTAACTATCCTTACAATCCTCTGGAGAATAATTGCATGGGCTAAGGAGATGGCGCAGTAGATAAACCTCTCCCATGGCAATGTGAGGACCCAAGTTCAGGTCCCCACTCTCCCCATTAAAAAGCAGGGTAAGTCTTGTCAACCTGTCTATCAGTCCAAAGCTCAGAAACTAGAAATGGGATTTTCACCCCCACACCCCTCATTCCTGTCTGTTGAGACAAGTTGGCCAGCTCCATTAGCAAATTTGGTGTGCTCATAGTTCAGTGATAGAGCATGCTTCAGTAAGTAGCACAGGGAGTGATGGAGAAGAACACGCAGCGCCAGTCCTACCTTAACCTAGCTTATACGTACACGCACGCACACACATACACACACACACACACACACACACACACACACACACACACACACACACGTGCAAGCATGCTCACAAATAATCTCCTTGTCACTGGCATCTCGTTCGGTACCAGCAATTAATAGAAGGTATAACAAAAGCAAGAGTAAAATTTTAGCCGTTTCAATCTGCACCATTCCCTGGCCTATGAAGATATAGTATCTTCATTTTCAAGAATGGTCTCAGTGCTGAATGTTAATTTAAAACGGAAAACAACCCAGCTGGTTGAACAATCTCACTTTAATTCTACTTGTAGGAAATAAAGAGGATAGAAATTAGCACCTCTCAGTGGAGAGTCCTGAGACATCACCACATGAGAACACTGAGTGTGATCTCAGTCAGGAGCTACTGCAGAGAGAGTTCAGAACCAAATATAGCCTCCAAGATGACGTCGGATCCTAAGTGGCAGCAGTCGGTTCAACAATTAAATTCTCGGGGGCTTTCAGATCAAAGAAAATCCCATAATCTTCATTCAGAGGTTGTATCAGTTTCTTTGGGCTTCAGGAATCATAACACTTGACTGGGATACCATCTTTTCCAGGAGCACTTATGTAAGAAAAAAAAAGTCATTTTCAAAAAAGTTAAGGAAAATTTTATAGCAAAAATAGTTTGAAAGTATGGAAAAGAAGAGGAACAAAGAAATCCACGTAGCATCAGACACAAGACAGACCCAAGAAGACATGGGCTGAACAGAACGGATCTCACACAAAGAACACGAATAGAAAGTTACATGAACAGTTTGCAGCTCATATATATTAATAATGCAAGAACTCTATACATTTATTCATAATAATTGGCTGAAGATAATTTGCCATGGAGTAATTGAACCAGAACTAATTGTTGTTCTATGCTCTTTGTTTTAGCACTATCCCTCTTCCTACTCAAATGTTATGCTGTCAAATTTTAGTGCAGCATTAATGACTTGGTTTTCTCCTGTATGTACAAAGCATACATAGGGATACCACATTTGAACACACTACTCTTTAATATACTTCCTAATATTTTGCATGTAATTAAGGTTTGTATACACTAATTATAAAACAAAGAAATTAAATATTTTTTGTGTCACCTATTACTACTACATATTTGTCTCATGGAGTCAGGTGTGGTGGTGGGGCATGCATTTAGTCCTAGTGCAGAGGCAGAGGCAGAGGCAGAGGCAGAGGCAGAGGCAGAGGCAGAGGCAGAGGCAGAGGCAGAGGCAGAGGCAGAGGCAGAGGCAGAGGCAGAGGCAGAGGCAGAGGCAGAGGCAGAGGCAGAGGCAGAGGCAGAGGCAGAGGCAGAGGCAGAGGCAGAGGCAGAGGCAGAGGCAGAGGCAGAGGCAGAGGCAGAGGCAGAGGCAGAGGCAGAGGCAGAGAGGCAGAGGCAGAGGCAGAGGCGTGTTATCTCTATGGATTTGAGGCCAGGCAAGTCTACATAGTGAGACTCAACCATATATAAATATATATATGTGTGTGTTTGTGTGTATGTATATGTGTATGTATATATATATATACACATATATGTATGTATATGTATAAATGTATATGTATATTTATATGTATATACATATATAAAAGTACACATGTGTGTATATATAAATAAATCAAAATAGACTTGTTCTATGGGATGAATATCATTCTTAGTATTCCTCAGACAAAAGTCTTCAAAAATAATAATGAACCCCAAAACTATAAAACTAAATGCATCAAGAGTAGGCTGTCAATTTTAGCCACAACTTCAGACAATTTGATGTTAATTGGTTTTGGACAACGAGGTAGGGAGTCTTTATCACTTTCCAGCCTTTTCTGCATGGGGGATGTAGTTCCCTGGAGCAAATGGCACACTCTTAGAGAACCCTGTCATAAGAATAAAGGGAAGAGGACAAACCAAACCAGAACAAAATCTCCCACTCTTGCTCTTGGTACTCAGAACCAGACTCTGAGTCTTGCCCCCTCTGGTATCTTCTTTGAGAACTTGACTACAGTGAGTCTCTTAAGTGAGGTCTCAGTTTCATCATCTTTGACATGGAGCAGTAGTTACCCCATTCACTTCTCCTGTGGTCCCGAGGAGTAAGAGAGATAATGGAATACAGAGCTGCTGAAGTTGTAAGGACACCAAACCTTTCAGAGGTGCCAAACGCCACTCTTTCAGAATGAATTTCCTTGTCTATTGCCCCTGGCCCTGAGTTAGGATCTGAAAATGCACATGTTTATCCCCTACAAAAACAAAATTAGCTACAACATTTTTTGACGTTAATATTTTAACAAATCCTTTGGTCACCAGAGGAGCCATTTTATCCAGCTTGACAGATCTATCTTGCCATCACTCTATTTGAGTATTAATCTATTCTGATCAGCATAAAGAGGTGACCTCTCTCTCACCCTATAAAACCCAAAGCTTCAATCATAGCAAATCCATAATGTAAGAATTCTGCTCCGTAAAGTTCTAGTTAGGGAGCCGTGGTCCTTCTGACCCTGGGAACTCTGTTCCAAGACTCTTAAGTGTGTTGACATGCTTGTTCAGACAGGTTTTCCAATGTCCACACTGTAGACATTGTTTATGTTGACTGTTCTGGTGAAATGCCACTTGCTTACATTCAACCAGTCTTTTTTTTTTTTTCAAATTTTTATTAGATATTTTCTTCATTTACATTTCAAATGCTATTCCAAAAGTCCCCCATACCCTTCCCCTGCCCTGCTCCCCTACCCACCCACTCCCACTTCTTGGCCCTGGCGTTCCCCTATACTGGGGCATATAAAGTTTGCAAGACCCAGGAGCCTCTCTCTTCCCAATGATGGCCGACTAGGCCATCTTCTGCTACATATGCAGCTAGTCTTATCACTTTCCCCTGTGCAACTCAAGCATTTATTGAGGGTTAAGCCCATCATATTGGAGGGGGATCTCAACATCTAAAGAGAAGTTTGGGCTATATTTTTCAAGAAAAAAAAAGGAAAGGAAATAGGTTTTATTTGCTTTTGATTCTTTAGCAAAGTTGTACTCTGGAGTCCAGGTTGGCCTGAAATTTAGTGTGTAGTTCCAAAGTGCTGGGATAATAAGTTTAAGACACCACGCCCTTCCTGAGATCATTGTGAAACCTCAGGTATATCCGGGCAACTACCCAGTGAAAATTATATTTGCCTCTAAGACTGTAGAAATAGACAAAAAGTTGCACGCACCAGTGTGTGTGTGTTTAGCTTAACATTCGTTACCATAGCAATTTCTGAGACTTCCTCATTTATTTCAGGTCATAGGTAGCAGGAACTCGTTCTTGTAGAGTACCGCATAAATATGTCTCGCTCTGGTGGAATGCACACTTCTCTGCTCCACAAAGTGGTTTTGATTTATGGCGAAACGTTTGATAAAGATCTCCTCCTTTTGGGAAAGTGTGGGTGGTGGTACTGTAGAACCAAAGAACAAGCTGATAAAGTCACACGAAGCAGTGGGTCCCTCTTGGCTGCCCCAGTTCAGTCCGGTGAGACATGGCACAGTTTGTCCTCATATTTGCCTATGGGGAATTCTACAGATCTTTGCAAAGAGGAGTGTTTTAGGGGCAGTATGAACATCTGATGCCGTCTAAGAAGCAGACTCTCCATACAAATGTAGACTTCACGAAAATAACCAGGTTTCTTGTGGTCTGATTTTTATGGGCTTTTAAAACTCAACCCGGGAGATGTAGTTTATTAGTGTGCTTGACAGAACAGAATCTTAGCAGGTAGTGACATGGGCACGTGGCATGTGTTTTGAAAACCCAGCCTGCTTTGGGGTTCAGACTCTGAAGATATTTGTTCAGAGGCCTTTGAGTCTTCAGGTACAAGGTACCTGAGCCAGAAACAGCTGAATTGGGCTGATGTACAGTTGTCAGGTAGACTTTACGTGTTTATCATTTGTGATTAAAAAATATAGGGGCCATGTCCTTCAAGTAATTTTGACCTTGAATCCCCCCCTCAGCTCCTTGTCAGGTTTATAACTGGGTTGTGTTCCTTCAGACCAAACAGTGGGTATAACGTTCAGTTTAACAGAGTTGGGAGTAAGATGCTCATCTCTTCTGCATTATCCAATCACGCATGCTCGTTCCAAGAACAAAGTACAGAATGTTTTGCAGGATTGGATCACACAAACCTTTCAGTCTTGTTTGCTTCCCTTAGCCTACCATAAAATGCCACCTTCTTGCCTTTTAGTCCACAAAGCAACAATGGAACTGGTACCAGCACCTTGATAGAATAATGTGTCTTTGACTTAAAGCTGGTAATAACGCCCGTGCTTGAGCCAACGACCTCTTTTTGTAACATGCAAGAGTCTTCAGGGTTTGAATTCTCTCAGTTGTTATAGGAGTTGTTTATAAATTTCCAGTCTATGATGGTTAAGGTTCATTATACAAATCAATTGTCTACATGGCTAAGGGATGCAGTTAAGAATTCGGATGCCTATTCTCAGTTTATGAATAACATTCTTTTACGAACAGTACTTTTTGACACACGGGGATTGATTGAAGTGATTGTTCAAGTTTCAGGTTTTGAAATGAATTAAGAATGGCTGTGTAACAACACACCACAAATGGCATGAAGTAGCCTCTTAACCTATCTGTGGCACAGCACATACATGACTTCTTGGTTGGCAATCAGAGTAGTAATATGTAAACAATCCAAGGTTTGGGAAGTATCAAAACCAGAAAGGTAAACAGAAGCGATAGAATAGAACTCCATAGGTGGATGTGAAGGGCCAATGGAACTCTTACATAACTCACCGTTTACTAAGTCTGTAAGGGCAGATGTCATAGCAGTTGCTGGAAATATTTTTGTGGTTTCCAGGCTGCCAGGATGCATTTGCATCCTTTTTTTTTTCCCCCAAGCACCTACAGTATTGCGCAATCTCTCGTCAGCAATGACTAACTTATATTAGGCTGCGTCTTGAGGCTGACTCAGGTCCAGTTCTCCTGAAAGGGTTTCAAACGGAGAGGCATGTGGAAATCATATGCAAAGAAGTTTCTCCAGGCAGGACAGAGCAGAGCCTCAGGAAGGTCAGGAGGGTCAAGCTGATTACCTCCTCCAGCTCTGGCAAGCTCAGGGCTCAGCTGGGTTACCCAAGTTCACAAGGAGCTATTGACATTCAGCAGCTCGGCTCTCTCTCATTACCAGATCAGCAGGGAACTGTCTGGGCCTCCGGTTAACTCTTCAGTGTCCTGGTTCAATATTTCTGCAAGGCCTGAGCCAGAAATCAGTAGCTCAGTTTATTCATGATTCCTGTTCAAGAAGAGAATCTTTACTTCAATGTCTGACTCACTGCAGTGTTCTAGGTGGAAACAACAGTCCACATCATCATTTTAAAGGCGCTAGATAAAACACGAGTAAATACATTTGTTTCATGTTTATTCATGCTGCTGTCTGAGTTTATTTCTAAAACAAAAGTCCAGGGGAATATTTAATCTTCCCACTAATAAAAAAAAACAAAAAAACAAAAATCCAAGTCCTACTTAGTCCCGAATAAATTAAGTCACTTTTGTTGTTGTTGTTTGTTTATTTGTTTTTCTATCCTCTTCTTTTTAAAAAATAGCAGTCGTAGCCATTCCTTGTCATTTAGAGGTGTGTGTTTGCTCATTAGCTAAGTTCGTTAGTTAGACAGGAAGTCCAGGCTCAGGGAGGAACAGTATCCAGTGTGAGGTCACAGACACAGGTATTTGTGCAGTAAGCCTGTTGCTTCAGGCTTCCCTTTGCCGCTGACACATTAGGATCTTCTAGAAGTGACTTAACCTGTCTGCCTCCATAACAGTTTTTTTTTTTTTGTAAATTGAGAATAATATTTGATGAGTCCACAAAGCTCGTCGCTATGGTAGCAACCCGAGGGCTGACTCACTGTTAAATCTAAGAGACACTATAGTTTAACTGTAATTGCAAGTCTGCCCCTGTTTAGTATTCAACTGACCCCAGAGTACAAATTAGGCCTAATCCTCTGTTCTCTTATGCTTTGACAAACTAGGGCATGAACTGTTCACAAGTTAGGCCAACTTCTCTTTAGCTCCTGTGTGTGTGTGTGTATTCATGTATCATTTTATATTTAATATATTAAAGTGTTAAGTATTAAAGTATAATATAACATTTAAAGGCTGAGGACTTGTGCGACAAAGCCTTACCCTTAAAGGAACTTAAGTGTTTTTCCAGAAGATAAGGGAGTTATGAGTAATATGGTCAATTCTCAAAATCCAAATGTTGAATTCAGAGCCCTCTTGGACTTTGGAGTTGTTACCCACTTTAATTTCCAGCTTTGTTCAATGACTAAGCTAACTGCCAAAAGCAAAGACGACTCATAAAGACTCTCTCCTGTGACTTTGATCACTAAGGCAAACAGAAAGCCTCTGATCTACCTGGTTGGACAACCTGGCCACTCTCCTTATTAGGTCTTCAGATTCGTGGCATGGAATGCATTGGGTAATGCTAGCTTAACATTGTCTTAGCAATGTCTAGCTCTGTCTGACCATGTTCCCTCCTTCCCAATTTTAATCACTTCCTCCTTCCTAACTTCCATTTCTGGGATTTTTTAAATTGCCTTTGCTGACACTAACATCTCTCTCCAAACACTCCTTTTTGACTCCCTTTGTGCTGGGGATGGATTGGTCATTTGCTCAGGTAGCAGGCTCCCAGTCTCTGAGTTATCTTTGATTTTTTTTCCCTTTGCTTTGACATGCACACTTTTCTTTATATATCTCATCCACTCTGTGTTCAGCCTGGGCCTCATTTCCCTGTATTATCTTTTTCTTAACATTGATCTATTTAAGTTCTCTCTCTCTCTCTCTCTCTCTCATTTCTCCATGATACTCTCAGAGATCACTGGCTAAAATTTGAACTAAAGAGGGTTACATTTTCACAACAATATTCTGGCTCTAATTCATATGGCATCCTTCTGACTATGCTATTTTACTGTTTTCTAGAACCTTTCTAAGTCGTTTCTCCTCCTCCCCTCCCCCTCCCCCTCTCCCCTTCTTCTTCATGTAGTCTACATAGTCTCTGTGTGGATGCTCCTGAATATATGTGTTTGCTTGTCTACAGTTAGTATTCTATAATTCTTCAAGAATGGGTTCATAGGTACCTGTAGCTGCCACAGATTCATTTTATAAATAACCTGTCATGGGATTTGTAATATTTAAGAATGACTTTTCTTAGGGCACCAGCATCTATCAGCAGCACCATAGCTGCCTGTGTTACTTCTAAGTCCTAGAAAGATAGAGGACACTGTTTTGTGGAGGCTGGATCTGCTCTGCTGTGTAGCGCTAGACTTTAGGACAATAGATCATTATTTATTTCAACTATATAGATGAAATAGTATAAGGACTATCACTTCTATTTTGAAATATTTCATAAGATATCAAAATTTAGTGATATTCATTCCCCCTCCATCATCTGCCTTGCTCAAATTCTCTGAAAAAGAACGAGAGAAATGAAAACTAAAAAAGTTATGGACTTTTTAGTAGAAGACTACTAAATGAAGATTACAATTTAAGTGGCAGTTAAGAACATCAAGAGTGAAAATCCCATTGGATTGTAAACAGAATGAAAAAAATCAAACAGTAAAATCAAATTATTCTCATTAGGATTTTAATTAATAACTTTCAGGAACAAAGATCTCCTCAGGAATATTGACGATGAAGTCCAAGCAGGACTGCTTAAATGGTCAGCTCTGTCCAGGAAGCCAAGAGAAGAACACAGAATGAAAAAGTAGTTTCTGGAAAGCAAAGATAACTTAGTGTCCTATTAGTGTAACACAGTTACAAAATTAAATATTAGAAAATCAAATCCCAAGGAACAAATGAGTGACATATCTTTAGATACAAAAAGATTTGTTCGTGTGGCTTATTGTGTGGCTGTTTTAAGAGAGGTTCATTTCACGGGAGGGAGGGTTTGCCTGGCCTTTGTAGGATACCAATCCAGGGTTGAAATAAAAACTTACCAAGACAGATCAGGAGAAGAGCTAAACAAATATGTGTGGTCAAGTGTACAGGTGTCACAAGAGACTACAGAAATGACATCACAATGAGTCAAGGAAAACTGACATTATATTTTCTGCTATTGTATTCAGTGAGGAAGAAACTTCTGCCTATATAGAAGACAAAAGAGTATGCTCTAAAGCTAACAGATGGAGAGAAGCCCCAGCAAGCCCCACCCAACCCTGTCAGACCTGGCCTCACTGCACTGTCTTCCTTCCTCCCAGGTGAAGGAGAGGGTCCCTTCTAAGGAGGGTCTTGTGACCTGCTACCAGATAAGGTAAGCCAAAGACTTGCTTATGGTCACCTTCCACAGAAAGGCCAGAAGAGGTTAGAGTCATAGTTCTAGGATTATGGTATCTTGAGGGAAAAAGCAAGCTAGTTAGTTGATAGCCTCTGGCGTAGGGCACGGGGAACGGGGAGTCTAGATTGCATGGCTTGCAGAAAAAAAGGGCTTGGGAAGAAGAACTGGGAAAGGATCAGATTTGCATCTGAGCACCCTTCCTTCCATTTGAAGTATTCTGGATGGACTGAACTCTGGGAGGTCTTATTTGGAACCCAAACAATATGGTGGAGTATCTTTGTTATAACAATCTTAAAATTTAGTATATAACATATTAGATATCATGATTTTTTATTAGTTACTTTATTAATTTACATTTCAAATGTTATTCCCCTTCCCAATTTCCACTCCAAAAACCCCTATCCCATCTCCCCTCCCCTGCTTCTATGAGTGTGCTCCCCCACCCACCCACTCCCGCCTCACTACCCTAGCATTCCCTTATGCTGGGTTATCAAGCCTCCACAGGACCAAGGGCCTCCTCTCCCATTGATGCCAAATAAGGCCATCCTTTGCTACATATACAGCTGGAGCCATGGACCGGTACATGTGCACTCTTTGGTTGATGGTTTAGACCCTGGAAGCTCTGAAGGGTCTGGTTGGTTGATATTGGATTTTTCTCCTATGGGGTTGCAAACCCCTTCAACTCCTCAGCCCTTCCCCTAACTCCTCCATTGAGGTCCCTGGGCTCAGTCTGATCATTGGCTGAGAGCATTCACATCTGTATTGGTTAGGCTATGGCAGAGCCTCTCAGTAGACAGTTATTTTGAAGGTGTACTGAAGTAGATTCTCTTTTTTTCTTTAACTCCTTTATGATTTGTTATCCTTAATCCCAGTTGCATCCTCTCCCCACATGGCTTTTCCTCGTTCTCCTCCCATATGTATGTATGTATGTATGTATGTATGTATGTATGCTTGTTTGTTTATATGTACACTGCAGGCAATCATTGACATATGAGAAAGAAAGGTTTTTAATGTTTTTATGTTTGAGTTACCTATTTTTAATACTACACTTTTCAAATCTATCAATTTCCTCCTATCAATTCATTTGCTTATGTTTCACACAGGCTGGTCCCATTCCATTGCTCTGAAGAATAGAGCAGCAATAAATATGGCTAGGTAAATATGTCTGTAGAAGGGTGTGGAGTCTCTTGAACGCATGTGCAGGAGTGGTCTGGAGCGTGACGGTAGTTCTATTTTTAATTTTTTGAGAAACCTCTGTTTTGATTTTTAACATGGCTGTGCTCATTGGCAATCCTACCAGTGGTAAGTTTGGCCCACATTGCCACCACTGTTTTTTTGTTTGTTTGTTTGTTTGCTTGTTGGGGGTTTTTTGTTTGTTTATTTTTGGGTTTTTTTTTGGTCAGATTCCTTTTTTTTCTTTCCTTTCTTTAAAAAAAATCCCCCCCCCCGCCCTACTGAGACAAGAGTTTTTCTGTGTAGTCCTAGCTGTCCTGGAACTCACTCTGTAGACCAGGCTAGCCTTGAACGCAGAGATCTACCTGCCTCTGCCTCCTAAATGCTGGAATCAGAGGCACACACCACCCTAACTAAATTATTTTTTTATGACTTGAGATTATAATCTAATTATGTCATCTTCCCCTTCCTTTTCCTCCTCTAAACTTTCCCTTATAGTCTTCTCTTGTTCTTCTTCAAATTCATTATACATACTCAACAGGCTGTATTAATGTATTTAGGAATGTACATGTATATACATATATGTGTGTGTGATGACAATGAAAACAGAAACCCTGGATTTGCTGTCGAATTTCTTGATGACAGAGGTTTTGACTAAGACAAGGTGCTATCTCAAAGCAGTCTCCATTTCCACTTCCCTTGTGACAAGGGATGCTAAAGCCTTTAAAGTATTTACTAACCATTTGTGTTTCCTCTTTTGAAAACTGGCTTTTCCTTTCATTTGCTTATTGTTAATTGGCAGTTTTAAATATATACTTATTTTATTTTTAATGGTGTGTGTATGTGTGTGTGTCTGTGTGTGTGTGTCCCCTTCTGTGTACCACCTGTGTATGGGTATTTGCATTCAAGTGTTGGGGCCTATGGAGGTCAAAGTTATTGGACCCCTCTGGAGATAGATTATAGGCACTTGTGAGCTATTCATATGGGTTCTGGGAACCAAATTTAGGTCCTCCATCAGAACAGCAGGTACTCTGAACTCTCTCTTGCCCCAGTTTTGTATTTAATTTTTTTGCAACGTTGTACAGTTTTGAAGAACAGCCCCCTACCTGAAATATCGAAGGTAAATATTTCCTCCCATCCTGTGGTCCACCCATAGGCTCTGATGATTGTTTCCTTTGTTGTGCAGAGATTTTAATTTCACATACTTTTCTGCGCTGATTGTTGGATAGGCCTAGTTTCTTTGCTATTGGAATTCTGGCTTGAGCTTGTTCCTATGGATCCCCCCCTCCCCCCACCGCCCCTGTTTCTGCTATTCATTTCAGCCGTTTAGGTGTTTAAGTTCCTATTTTGATACAAGTCCAGTTGTTTGTTTGCAGCCCATCTCTGACAAGCTCTCGGCTATCTAGCTTCAAAATTCCAGTTCTGGGTGAACTCTTGCAGCCCTAAAAACAGTCAGTTCTTCAGGGAACTCTGGGATGTCGGGAGTCAAAGTCTCGGTCTCTTATTAACTTCGGGACAACTGAGATAAAAAACCTAATACTGGAGTGAATTCAGGAACTCCTGAGATCAAAGGTTTGATCACTGTCATCTTATGGAGCTGCTGGGACTGAACCCTTGCTCCAGAGCAAACTCGAAGAGTTCTGTAGCCAAGTTCCCAGCCCTGTAACAAACTTTGGAACCACTAGAGCCAAAACTCTGTTCCCATGGTGAACACTGTTGCAGTGGAACATGTTTGCCTATTTGGCACAGTTTCAGAATTTTAAGAACAACAATAAATTCACAAGGTCCAAGAGTTTCAATGATAGTAACTTGTGGTACAATGCTACCTGCATTGATAATCTAGCTGCAGCAAACAGGTTCTTTTATCCTTTCATTCCAATTATAATTATTTCTATTAACTCCCATATCACACAACACACAGTAATGATGTCTGTGTGCCGTTTTCAACAGGAATGCAAGTTAAAGAGGCTGCAGCAGAATTTAAGAGGTGTCTGAAATGGTCTGAAGAGAATCAGTATTGATAATGAATCAACCAACAGCAAGGTGAAAGACACAATTGAGGTTCAAGGGCAGGAAGCAGTGGGTTTGGTCCAGATGGCCAAAGAGGTGGAAGGGCAGGGATTCCAGTAGGCCACATCAACAATGGAGACTATGCTGAGTCCAGTCTTCAGGGATAGTGAGGCATGAGGGCCTGATGCTCTTGGCCCTTTACTTATGCAGGTATCAGGTGATAGACTGGTTTGAGACCATACCATCACAGGGATGGGTGTCTATCACTTTAAGGGATCCAGGTACTGAAGTTACACCCTATTCTTTGTTCTGGTACATATGATAAGCACTTGGGCCTGGTTTCACTGATATGATTTTAATACACCCAGGTGCTCCAATAGTTTCAGTTCACCCCCAGTAAACTTAGAGGGTGGCTCTGTTTCTATTTCCAGGAACAAATGATTTATATTTATAAGTCTGTGTTGGTGGTTGGTGAAGTACAGACAGTATAGCTTCTGGGGCCATCCAGGGGCTAAAGTTATCCTTCTCTCTCAAAATGGAGTCTTCTAGAGCAATGAAGAGCCTGGAAAAACATTTGTTTTGAAATACAATATGGAGTAACTTACCTAGCCTGATCGCAACACCTGAGGACATTGGTGCCAAATGTCTGGTTTTCCAGGAAGCTTTGGGGTCAAAAGAATGAACTCTGGGACAGCTGTAGTGAAAGTGTTTTCCCTTGATCACTCTGAGCACAGGAGTCTGGTCCTACAGGAATTCTGCCATTTATGGTTCAAAACACCATTTCTAGAATGAACTCTGGAATCACTGAGATCAAAGCCAGTCATCTGGGGGCATTTTATAACCACTGGGTCCTATTCCTTGTGCTGGACAGAACTCTGAAGTCAGAGAGTAACAGCCTACGTTCTACTGTGACCTTGAAACCTCTAGGTTCCGGATGAACTATGGGCCCACTTGAATAAAAGCTAGGATTCATTCTGTGGTGGATTCTGTGATTCCTGGATCCAAAGACCTGGTTCCAGGTTAACTCTGCAAGCCCTAGGGTTAAAACTGTGATTGGGGGGGAGTAATTACTGGAACAGTGGATGTCAAAGTTTTGGTACTTTGTGAAAGCTGTGGTTCAAACCCTTCTTCCTGGAAACTGTGGTTTCTGGAGTCAAAGGCCAAGTGCTGCTATGCACACACTGGCTACTTCTGTAGCCAAAGCCTTGGTTTTATGTCTAACTCTGGTACCTCTGGAACTAAAAAGCCTTGGTCCTGCAGCAAACCCTGCAACACCCTGAGCCAAAGACTGGTCCCTTGGTGAACTGCATACCAGGGAAACACTGCGATTGCTGGACTGGCTTCAAAGAAATTGAGAAACTACCTTTGAAAAACGGAGCTGTAACTCATTGGGGAATATGATCAAAGTCAGTATGGAAGCCCCCCCTCCCCACCCCATATGCACTCCCTTTTCCTATCCATAAAAAGAGCTAAGTTGCGCATGATCTAGTCGCCACTTTTAGGATTTTCGAACCTGTAGGATCGAAACCGTCACTTCCACCTCATTAGGAAGGCATCCATTTTTCTCTCAGCTTTCTGGACAAAAAATAGTGAGATCGTAGTAGATTTTTTTTATAATAATCAACTTACAGTTTCTTCTGTGGAGAATTAAAGAATTAGGGTCCAGGATAGCTGAAGGAAAACCCCAGACTCAAATAGTATGAAAAGGCAAAGAGCATTTAGTTGCAGAAATAACCAACATGGAAAGACCAACCATTCATCAAAACAGCCATGCCTTGGGGGCTCGAAGGACCCTTTTTATGAAGGGCTAGGGGGATTTTCCAGAAGGGTTAGGTAACTTCTAATATTATTAGTAGGCCAAAGCAGTGCCATTAGTACAGCTTTGATGGACTGCTATGTTAGTTCTATTATATTTGGTGAGACCTTGAAGAATCTCAGTTTGGGCTTTGATATCTCCTCCAGCTAGGTGTCCCAGGACCTGACTCAGCTCCAGACTTCTCCCCGAGTCAGGGCTGTCATTGACTAAAGGCCCATTGTCAGTGGCTCCTTCTGAGGAACTCAGTATGCTTCCTGGGGAATTGAAAGTTTTATTCCCAGTGCTTTCAGAACTCAAAAGAAGTGTCAGAGATGAACTTGAGTCCAATTTGCGGCTCCCCTAGAATCTCACCAATCATCTATTGTCTCCAAAGCCTGCTTCCGTCTTCTCTCCAGCACTTCCTTGTGCATTCTGACCCACATAAACTTTGACTCAAGGAGGATGACTTCACAGTGGGCTGATCCACCTGCCCTCCGGTTTCCCAGAAGATTAGGATCAGGCTGCAGCTGAAATTGTGCTTCAGGTAACCTGAAGTCATCATTTTCCTGACAGCTTACATTCATCTCAGCTCAGATTTGTGCATCACAAGCCTGGCGGCACCATCGACTCCTCCCGAGTATTCTTCTCAATGACGTCTGCGTGCAGTTAAGTACGTCCTGCCTCTGTGCTTTGTGTGTGTGTGTGTGTGTGTGTGTGTGTGTGTGTGTGTGTGTGTGTGTGTGTGAAGTCTTACTAGTAAATGCCTGAGAGAGATCTGAATGGAATGAGCCTTTGCATATATTACAACTTGAAAAATCATTTGGTAAGGTGCATAACAAGGGTAATTCTCCAGATGTCAGTGGCTCCATATATGGCTTCTGATGTGGGCATGTCTAAGTCTAATATGAGTAAAACAGGTTCCCTATATAGAGAACATTGGCTTCAGGTTACTGAGGAAGGAAAAACAAGATCGGAAGGATGGTTTCTTAAGAGTTTAGGAGAACCTAACAAGAACCTAGTAATTGGATCCAACTGGGATCAATCTTGAAGCCTATGGATAAGTATTGTAGCACCCAGTTAGATTCTCAGTAATTGGGAGCTTGAGTCAGGAGGGTCTTGAGTATGAGGCCACACTGGGCTAGATGAAGAATGGGAGGCTACCCTGTGCTACAGACTCAGATCCTTTCTTTAAAGTAAAAGTTTCAAATTTAATTCATGTTATTAAATATTTTGTAATAACTATAAAGCTCTGGTACTGAACTGTCCCCTTGAAGTCACCTTTCTGCTTGATTTTGACCCTTTATCTATCATACAGTATTTTTATTCCTTCTGTCTTAGTGTGTGAGCCAGGCTGGAAAGAGTTAGACATTCAGACACTGACATAAAGTGTCAGTTTAAACTGCACAGACAGGTACAAGGAGAAGATTATAATCTCTCAAACCACATCCTTCCCGCCCTTGCTCCCATTTCCCCAGGGGCATCAACCTTGAACCACAAAGGAGAACTTCTGCTTTTTAACTCTTTAACTCTCCACTGGAAGTCGCCAGATCCAGTCTCACAGAAGCTGGGCAGGGCTGAGAGATGAGGACACAAGGATGAAAGGATAGCACAGAGCTGCTTGTCAGCTTCTTCAGTTACTCCCAGGTTACAATACAACATTGGTGTTGGGATCTTTTCTCTTTGACAGACTCCACCCCACATGGCTGCAGTAATTAGCTAAATCAGTATGCTCCCCGGTGGGTCACCCTCCCAGCACCCCCCCACCCATACACACCAACATCACTGGATTCTCAAATGAAACACACACACACACACACACACACACACCAGTTAATTTTAATATACCTTGACTAGCTCAAAGGCTGGGCAGTTCTAATCCTTCCCACTGCTAGCAAGCACCCTCCTTTGGTAGCTCTGAGTTAGCATCTTTAATAACTATATTTCATCTCTGCTACCCCACAAACAATTGGGGAAGTGGCAATGTGGCCACTTTGCCTGATTCTCACCCATGGCAGGCCTTTAGGTTTGGTCTTTCTTCTTCCCCGTGATGGCGATTTCTCCTTCTTCTCTTTCAGTTCCTAGCCCGGGCAAATGTAAAGGGTCCACCTCAGTCTACCTGCCCAGTCATTGGCTGTTGACTCTTTCTTGATCAATCAACAACCAGTTGGGGACAAGGACCTTCAGCAATTGAACATACAGACTCCCAGTTTTGGGGCCAGATTAATTCAAAGCATTAGATTCAATCTCTAACACCCTACTGCCCTCAGCTCCTTATCCCAACACCCAGCCAAGAAAGCCAGATATCTGAAGTCTTTGGTTTACTTCTTACAAGCTGCAACTAAAAGGTCTCTTGCAGAATGATCTTATGGGCTATTAGCATCAAATCTGGGTTAGACACTCATGACTCTGTTTCACATTTACAACTTCAAAGTAATTTATAATTGTAAGTTCCCAATTTATAAACTGAAATAGCTCCTTATTTTTTTTTTAAGGAGAAGCTTATGAATTGACTGAGAATTCTAATATTTTTATGGTATTCCCCCCCAACTTTGATTGCATTACTATAATCATTTTTTCATTGTTGTTGTATTGTCCTTACTCATCAAACTTTTCATTAATTATTTATCTTATAAAGATAGAAGAATAAATACCCTCTTTCCTCTCCATAACTGTTTGGATCTTTTCGTTGTGCCACTATTTACTTTTAGTAAATTCATATTATTTAACATCTATCCTAGTACAGTTGACTACAAATTAAAATTTTAGACTTTATGTAAAAATAAATATGCAAGCAGCACTTTCAGTGTTATACTTGTCACAGAACTCCGGACAGTGATGTCCTCCTAGCTTTTTGTTGGTCAATATTTCATAAATAAAGGCCATGTGGATTTCGTGGATTTCATCCCCTAACAAAGGATGTATTACTCAGAATCCTTCATCCTGGTGATACTGGATTCCAGATTTTCATACCCAGATCTTTGTTCTTCTACGAGTTTCCCATTTTCATTTCCTTTATTGCCAGTAGAACTTTACCCTTTATTTCAGCACCATGTTCATCGGGATTCCATATGCTGAAATTAACCCATTAATTTCTAGAAACATTGTGATAGGATACTTTCATGCTCATTTGCTGGTTCTGACTGGTTTTCTTCTCACATGCCATGGAGGGCTTTTTAAAATTACAGCTTTAAATGTGTCTATTATTTCTTAGAGCCATGGCTCCACTAGCTTCCATTCGTTGGTTTTGTTTAAACTATATCTATAGTTTATCATGTGTGAGGTTCTGGGTCCAACCAAGATGACTGGAGAGACAGATACTTATAAAGGATCCACAGTATGATTTTCATAGACAAAGGTGAGTGGACAGCCCATCATGTGTCTGATCATGCCATTACATGCACTACCTATTTATTTGCCTTTACACTGAAAACATGTCTGATTTTCTTGGTGACTACACATGGCTTTTTCAACTTGTACCCAATTGTGAAACTAGTTCTTCAAAAGCGATGTGTTTGTTTAAGCTTTGGGTTTTCTGCTACAAATAGATATAGATATATAACTTTTTTCAATTTCTGGGTCTTGGGCTCCATTTAAACAAAGAGTTTCTTGATAAGGCCCAAGGAGTTTAACACATTTTTAGAAATATCCCACTTAAACATCTAAAAACTCTCATGTAGTTCATTTTTTGTTTTGTTTTTTTCATTCATTGTAGTTTCTTGAGTACTTTTTGCTTTTTGTTCATGTGGGCAGCATACTCCTGAATTTGAAATTTGAATTCCATCCATGGCTTGTGTCTTAGGGTTTTCCTGCTGTGAACAGACACCATGAGCAAGGCAAATCTTATAAGGATAACATTTAATTGAGCCTGGCTTACAGGTTCAGAGGTTCAGTCCAGTATCATCAAGGCAGGAGCATGGCAGCATCTAGCCAGGCATGGTGCAGGAGGAGGTGAGAGTTCTACATATTTATCTGAAGGCTGCTAGTAAAAGAACCACTTCCAGGAAGCTAGGGTGAGGGTCTTAAAGCCCATGCCCACAGTGACATACCTACTCCAACAAGGCCACACGTACTCCAACAGAGCCACACCTTCTAATAGTGCCACTTCTGAGAATATACCAATCATAACAGGTTGCTTCTGTCATTCTGAGACCATTTGCCTGGTAACTACTATTTCCTACTAAGCCCTTGCTGTGTTTGCCCTTCCTTTGCCTCCCCTGCTCTGTTTTCCCCTCCAATCCCTGCTCTCTTCTCTTCTCTTCTCCCCTGCCCAGCACCCCTCTCCACTGCCTTGCCCCCCTCTTCCTGTTCCCCACCCCACCCCTCCCCTTTTCTATCTCATTTTTTATTTTTGCCTCCTCCTGATTCTTCCTTCTTCCTTTTCTCATGGTTGAATGTTGAACCCACAAGGCCTTAGACAAGGCTAGGCAAGCACTCTACTACACTCCTAACATGATCTTTCTTTCTTGATTCCTGGTTTTCCTTAGATGAGGTAATTTTATTGTCTATTTCATGTTATGAATAAAAGACTCAACTGATAGATGTAAATAACAGAAGGAGAATTTCCTCCTTGCATGTACACAGAAAACAACAGACAAATGTGTGCCTTTATTTTATTTTTTAATCAAACCACACCTTTTGTTCTGCTCCTTTTGAGGGATTGTTTGTCCTAAAAATCAAAACAAAACTGAAAAGTCACTTTTAAAAACATTTATTTATTTTTATTTTATGTACATTGCTGCTTTGCACACTTTTTTTTAACCTGTGTTTCCATGTGAGGTTGTCAGAGTCCCAGAACTGGAGTTATAGACAGTTAGGATGTGCCATGTGGGTACATGGAAATTGGACCCAGGTCTTGGGAAAAAGCAGCCAGTGTTCTTAACCACCGACTATTTCTCCAGCACTAGAAACAATAACATTTTAATGTAATTTTATTCTTATAAACCACTTTATTTATTTATACATATTATTTTAAATGAGCTTCATTACTTAAAAAAACAAAACTTGTGAAGAACTAAAACACCACATACCAAATCTGTACAACTAAATGAACTTAGAGTTACAATTAACACTCGAAACAGAAGCTGTGAAACCTCGTGATGAACTCTACACTTTAGGCATCAAAAATGTTTTATGCAACTATGCACCACCAAAACAAAGAAAATATTATATAAAACCATAACAAAGGTCACTGTAATAGTTGCTTCTATCACTAAGGTTTGGCAGATTCTTTTTTTTTTAAAGATATATTTATTATCAGAAATGAGTACACTGTTGCTGTCTTCAGACACACCAGAAGAGGACATCAAATCTCATTACGGGTTGTTGGGAGCCACCATGTGGTTGCTGGGATTTGAACTCAGGACCTTCAGAAGAGAAGTCAGTGCTGTTACCCGCTGAGCCATCCACCCAGCCCAACAGATTCTTCTGAACAAGGAAAAATTTAGGATATAAAAGCTTTCTGCTCTCTGCTTCCATCCCTGTGCAGTTCTGGCTATAGGTCAGAAGATCTTGCCATGTGACAATCCTGGGTAGTGCAGCTCGCCTCTCTTGTTTCCATGGTTTAATCAGTTATTCTGTGAACACACCTCAACTATTCAATTTGCTCATCTGGCCCTGCAGTGATTTGAGTATGTCCCTTTCATTTAGCCAGTCTGGTATGACATAAACATGATTATAATGAAATAAGAAAACACATTTCCTCTGTGGATTTTCTTCAGTTCTAATTACTTTGAACTAAAAACAGTCTATTTGGGAAAGGGAGAAAATTTCATAAGGATCAAGTAACGTACAGATTTAGTCAAACCTCAATAATCTTATGATTGCTAAATATGATAGTCTTAATCTTTACAACCGACGCTACTAAAATCTCACTGGGAAATGGACTCTTCAATAGTGAGTATTTTCAAATTTGACAAAATGGAAACATTAAGATACTCTGCTTCTATGTGAGAAAAAATTAGGATATGAACATGTATAGGGTATTAAAAAAAATCGGATAGTTGATCCATTGATATGAATTCTCTCCCTGGGAAATTCACTCCAGGGATTTCTATCAACTCTTTTTCATTGTTGCCCTGGGTTGGTCAGCAAGGAACTTGACTTATCTGAAACTATGAGAGTCTGTCTCTAGGGAATTGACATTCCAAGTGTCTGAGCTCGTTTAAAAAAATAAAAAAAACCTACAAGTGAGTGACAATTAAAATGCTCATGGCATTGAATATGAAAATGCCTGTGGCATTGGACATGATGGGTAGTCAGTTACCTGTCCATGTCACATTATATGGAAAGAGAAACAGAGATAGCCACAACATGCCTAGAGAACCAAAGAGGCCAGAAACCACCTGAAGAGACATCACCTGGATTTTTGTTGCTAATTTCCATTCCTTTAATGGTCTAGGATTTGTAAGCTTCATATGAATTCTTAGAATATTTATTTATTGATTGATTGATTGCTTGCTTTGGTTGGTTAGAGACGCTTTACCACCGCTACCAAAACTAAACAAATCAGTGACGGCTTGAATGAGAACGGTCCTGGTAGGCTCATATATTTGAATATTTGGTTCCCAGTTGGCAGACTGTTTAGGAATTGATTAGGAGGTGTGGTGTTGTTAGAGGAAGTATGGTATAGAGGGTGTGCTTTGAGGTTTTAAAAGCTCCAGGTTCTCTCTCTCTGCCTCCATCTTGTGGATGTAAACTCTCATCTACTGTTCCGGTGCCATGCCTACCTGCTGTCATGCTTCCTACTATGATGACTATAGACTAACTCTGAAATAGTAGGCAAGCCCCTAGTTAAATTCATTCTTCTATAAGTAGCCACGGTCATGGAGTCTCTTCATAGCAGTAGAATAGCACCTAAGACCAAAACCAAAGCACAAAGCAAAACAAACACTTTCTGTCTAAGTACAAAAATAAATTCAGATATTTCCAGATTTATGTCTGCCTAAACAGAATGAATTGTTTGATTTCAGGAGGATTCTCATGGCTTGTTTTCTGTTTGTCTTCTTTTTTTTATTTAATATTTTCTTCATTAATACACGAGAAAGGCATCTTTAGCTGTTTCTGCAGTAAGCCTTCAGGAAAAATTTAAATTCCAAATGTTTAGGTTTACTCAATTTTTGTGCAAGTTTGAAAACTTGGTATTAGAGTTTATGTAAATTTGGGGATCATTCAGATTCTAAGTTGGCTCAGTGTGTAATGGCTTGTTGCACAGGTCTGGCCACCTGAGCTCAACGGAGCGTGTACCAGGAATTTTTAAAAAGAGTCTAGTTTTTCTCTACCCAAGGCTAGCTACCAAATGAAAGAGACTGAGATTACTAGATTTACTCAATCAAGCTTTCCCGCCAATACCCCGGCAGTCATTGATCTATTTTAATCCTCAAAGGTAAACTGGCTACCTCCCAGTCAAAATCCGCAGGATGCTTGCATTTTAGTGTTGGTCTGGTTCTCTGGGTTTCAGATGTGTGTTCCCATGTTGTCTCCTCTCGCCCTCCTCTTCCTGGCTGAATTTCTTACTCTTTTCCGCCACCCACCCTCAACCTGGTTAGCTGAAGTTACGCCATTTTTTCTCTTCTGCCCAGCCATTGGTTGGACAGCTTATATTGACAGGGCAGAGAGTCAATTGTAAGCATTGTTTACACAAACTTGAAACAAGAGATATATGGAATAAACTGTAATGCTTGTCCGGATTGCAAGAAGATGTGAGGGTAGAGATATAAGCATTTGATTAGCCAAAAGATAATCTTTACACACCGCACTAAAACCATCATGGCTGCAGGTGAAAGCCCGAGTATAAGCATGGAAGGATAGAGGCAGCTTTATGAAGCTGCCCTTTGATCTCGACACACCATTCCTCCTAACTACCCATCAGTTAAACACACACCTAATAGTAATATATATATATATATATACATATATGTATATATATATATATATATAAAATTTTAAAACTTAGATGATACTATAAACCAAATGAAACATTTATGAATGATCCTAGAAGAATCTAGTACAATGTCTGGTAACTCAGATAGGTTTTTTTTTTTTTATGAAACATTACTTTATGTCCCAACTTAATGATTGCTGTGGAAAAATACTATCTTATGCACAGTGCTTGCACGTTGGTATTTTAGTATGACTTGTCCTGAAGAAAGAGCTGCAGGTGTACAAAGGCAGCAACATCAATTCTGTGCCCCCCCCCCAAAAAAATTGAAATTAAAAAAAAATCTAGCAAAAGTGCAAGTAAATCAAGAAACTTCCTGAATGCAGATCTATAGGGCTGGTTGCATGGACTTATGGTTGATTGCCACTTAAGGGAGAACAAACGTAAAGTTAGTCAATCAACAGGAATTGTTCAAGTCACACACTACAACTGTGTGTGTGTCCCTGAATTTTCTTACTATGATTTTCAATGCATTTAATCAGGTGTTTCACTTGGATACTGTTTATAAGGCTGTGAACCACATGGTCCAGTCTCAGAATGCACAGCAAGGAAAACACTCAAACAAAAAGCCATTACCAAATAGTTAAAATATCTTACCTCCATTTCTGGAATACCACAACGATGGCCCATATCCCGGGTATTACTTGTTCAAACCCTTACTTTTCTTGTTCTGTATAATGCAGTTATGTTATCCTTATTTTTCTAGACTCTGAATCTATACACCACTCTTTTCTGCTTCCTTCCTTCTACCAACTAAACTTACACCACGGAGGGTCAGAAGAATCAATCTGGTTACTTTGGTTTCTTACCAGCTAGTCAAGATGAAACAAACAAACAAACAAACAACAAACAAACAAATAAAACCCCCAAACCTGAGAGATCCCTGGCAGAATTCTCTTGAATCAGAAAGAAGAAAGAAATGATAGTGTTATTCCTAAATGAGTGAATTATCTTTATTATTAAATTGTTCTAATTTCACTATTTACTGTTCATAATTTATTTGTTTGTTCACACATTGTTGTTATTTGAGAATACAGAGTGTCAAAACTAGGACCGGGGACTAACTAGGCCAAGAGTCTAACAGTGAACTAAATGCCTAGCCCTCATTTTTAATTTGTTTTAAAGGAATGTCAATCTGCGTAGCCCCGGCTGGCCTCAAACCCATCGTTCTAAGTGCCAGGATTATAGGCATACACTTCTGTGACAAAAGTGGAGTGTGTTTCCAGCTCTCCCACTTAGTTATTTATCTACAATTCGGTCATCACACTGTTTAGGTGGCTATTGTTCCCTCTAGCCATTCCCAGAGAGAATGCCTACTTGGTGCCAGGTCCTGGTTTGGACCCTCTGTATTGTTAAATAACAATGAATGAATGAATGAATGAATGAATGAACAAACATACAAACAAATAAACAATAAATAGGGACGTTAAAACAATTTGATAATAAAGATAATTCACTCATTTATGAATAACACAGTCATTTCTCTCTTCTGTCTTCTTTCTGGATCTGAGTTAGTATTGTCTAGTATAATACATATATATATATATCAGCTAGTTTGTTTTCAACCTTTCATAAAATGAGAACATATGGAATTTAAATCATTTACTTTGACTTAAAAGGTACAGGAAGCCTCTTTCTTAAACATCAGTGAGGATCTAGGATTAAGATACTGTTTAGTTCTACAAGGAGAAAGGCTAGTTAGCTTATCATGAAGAGGAAAAAGTTATTTGAATGCCCTCTACTGTGGCTATAATGCATTGAAGAGGAGAGTGTTTTTTAAGATTTTGGGTTAAAACAGGAATGATGGTACCAGCCTTTAATCCCAGTAATCAGGAAACAGAGGCAAGTGGATCTCTAAGTTTGGGATTACCCTGATTTACAGAGTCAGTTCTAGGGCAGCAAGAGCTACATCGAGAAGTCCTGCATCAAAAATCACAACAACAAAAACAAGCAAACAAACAAACAAAAAAGAAAATAAAAAATAACAACAGCAGCAAAAAGGATTTTAGGTTGAGAGAACTCAAATAAGCAGCCATTCTTCACGTGTTTTGGTTCGGATGTATTGTTTTTAAGGAATGGTTTTCCCATGTGTCTCTGGCTGTTCTCTGACATGCAAGAAAGTAAATTAGAACCTCCCAGGAATACACACGTATGATGCGGTCTCCTGAAAAAGCCTTGAGTTGTATTTATCTGACTAAGGAACAGGGCATAGATGAGTCTAAGGAATTTTTATCTTCAAGGGCAATGACGTTAATCAAACAATAAGTGGTGTTTGGATCCATGAAAGAGGGGCAAAGGACCCATGGCAGCATCTGCCATGTTTAACAGGGTGGATAAACCAAGAAGCCAAGTGGCAGTCAGACAAATATCCCAGCAGCGTTTTAAGGTGGATTACAGCACCAGTTTCCAAATTGTTAGCGCTGAAGACATAAAGTCATAGCTGCACGTTGTCATCCACAGTAGCCCAAACGTTGCCCTAATTATCTAGGGACCTCAGTTTGGGCAGAATCTAGATTCATGGCTTTGGCACTGAAAGGAATTGTAGAAGTCTCTAGTATAATAACGATTATTTTAATACAGGTTTAAGCATGAAGGTTAAGAGCAAGTGAACAACTTAATGGGAAATTAAGATATGCTAGTGTGGATGTTTGGGCTTCTCAAGGGACCCTAGTCCTTCTAAGAAGGAATTTTAAATGTAGTATGCTATTTATTTTTTTAAACCTTGCTTTTTTTAAAATCTTAAAACAGGACATAAAACTATTTTTTCTTTGATGTAGAACTTTGTCCTGTAAGGAAGTAAAAAAGGAAAATGAAAAGCTCAGAGGAAGATAGATCATAGAGGTGTTCTCGCAATTTATCTTTAGCTCTACATAACCTCTAACTTAACATAAATAAATTTCTATTTATTTTTAACCTTTGCGAACTGATATTTAGTTCTTAGAACTATTAGTAATGTTTATAAATGACCAACTTTATCATTTTAGGTGACACTAAATTTTAATTAAATTATACTATTTATATATAATTTTTTTAAAGACAGTAGTATATGCATCACATCCATCACATCAGGGATAGTCTTAGAAGCAGGAGAAGAAAGATTGTAAGAGCCAAGGTGTTAGATAACATTGAGAAAACACTATTTTCTGAATACAACATGGCAGTTACACGTATAAACTCACAGTGATCATAGCAGCATGCAAAAGACCTGCATAAGCTCAAACCAGACAAAATCCTACCGTAGCCTGGGGAAGGTAGGTACACAGTCCCATCACCACGGAGCTATTGACATTTCATCACTGCTGGGAAGAATAGAGTCACCTTTCTTTAATGATGTGACCTATGGAAGGTTGTCCACACACAAGAGGGAAGTCTTTATCCCCAAGACTAGTTGTTCAGTACAAACTGAACTTGATGGAGGTTAAAAATGAAAAAAATAAAATAAAAATGAGAAAGCTCAAAGTTGAATGTGAGGGTGAGAAGATGGTTGTGAAAGGAGTTGGGGAGAAACTGTAAATGTGTTCAAAATTAATTAAGGATAGTCTCAAAGGATTAGTAAAAATATTGCTCTTTTTCTTGGTCTAGGATATTTAGTTAACCATATCAATCAAACCAGTTCAGAGACAGCAAGTGTTCCCCACTGAGGGAAATGCAACAAAACTATCTTTATTTAGATTTTAGAAACTTTTTGTTTGATTTATTTTATTTTATTTCATTTTATTTTATTTTATTTTATGTGTACTAGTCTTTTGTCTGCATACATATTGGGATATTCCACACACTTCTGATACCCAGGGAGGTCAGAAGATGGTATTTGATTCATTGGAACTGGAGTTTGTCTATGACTGTGTGCCCCTGTGAGGATATTGAAACTTAAAACTGGGTCCTCCACAACAATGACAAGTGCTCTTATCTACTGAGCCATCTCTCCAGCTACTCATATGTGCATTAACACTTATATGTTGAGTGAACTTATTTATCAAACATGAAGTCAGCTGGAATAACAAATATGTATTTGCTTTTCTCCAAACATGTTTCCTTTCCTTAGATAAGACTTGGGGGTGGGGTAGGTTTAGGGAAACAGACTGCTAGCAACTTAACAATCCAACTGGTCAGAAACTACCTACTGTATTTTCAGAGGCCTGAAAGCAAGCAGAAGACCAGGACAACAGAAAACACAAGATCAAAATGGTCTTAAGTCAAGATGCTTTCAAAGCAAACCAACATAATGAATACAAACCAAAACAAATGTAAAGCAAACCAAAACCCCAGAAGATAATATACAGGTAAATATACCAATAAATGGAATTCTAAACAGTTAGTTCAGAGTAAACAGCAAATGGTCTTCTGAAAAAAATGCAAGCGATCTGACGTCTCAAACACTCACCAGAATCCACCCTAGGAGATAGTGTCATATAGACACAAGGGGAACCAGGTTGTTGGTACCTGGCTCCAGGTCATGTGATTTTTTTTTTTTTTTGGTGAAATGTAGATCATTCTTGTCACCCTGTGGTAGGTACCATATCTTTGGAAAGAAAGACACAGACACAACTCTTACCTCAAGGGGATGTGACACTGTTTTTCTGAGTTACCCCAAATTCCATGTTCCAATGTTGTTATAGTTCCTTAAACTTTTATAACAAAGACAACAATAACACTAAAATAAGAAAGCCATAAAATAAAACACTTTTAAGATACATTGGTGGCAACATTAGGTAGGCAGAATACAGAGCAGTGCATAGCAACTATAGAACTCAGGTATCAGCTGATGATCTCCTCCTCCTCCTCCTCCTCCTCCTCCTCCTCCTCCTCCTCCTCCTCCTCCTCCTCCTCTTCTTCTTCTTCTTCTTCTTCTTCTTCTTCTTCTTCTTCTTCTTCTTCTTCTTCTTCTTCTTCTTCTTCTTCTTCTTCCTCTTCCTCCTCCTCGTCCTCCTCGTCCTCCTCCTCCTCGTCCTCCTCGTCCTCCTCCTCCTCCTCCTCCTCCTCTTCCTCTTCCTCCTCCTCATCCTCCTCGTCCTCCTCCTCCTTGTCCTCCTCCTCCTCCTCCTCCTCCTCCTCCTCCTCCTCTTCTTCTTCTTCTTCTTCTTCTTCTTCTTCTTCTTCTTCTTCTTCTTCTTCTTCTTCTTCTTCTTCTTCCTCTTCCTCTTCTTCTTCCTCTTCTTCTTCCTCTTCTTCCTCTTCTTCTTTCTTCTTTTATTAGATATTTACTTTATTTACATTTCAAATGTTGTCCCCTTTCCTGGTTTCCCCTCCCAAAACCTCCTATCCCGTTCCCTATTCCATTGCTAACCAGCCCACACACACCTGCTTCCTGGTCCTGGCATTCCCCTACACTGGGGAATAGAGCCTTCACAGGACCAAGGGCCTCTCCTCCCACTGATAATCCTCTCCTCCCACTGATAACTGACTAGGCCATCCTCTGATACATATGCAGCTGGAGCAATGAGTCCCACCATGTGTACACTTTGGTTCGTGATTAAGTCCCTGGGAGCTCTGGAGGTACTGGTTAGTTCATATTGTTGTTCCTCCTATGGTGATGCAAACCCCTTTAGCTCCTTGGGTCCTTTTCTAGCTCCTACATTGGGGACCCTGTGCTCAGTCCAATGGTAGGCTGCAAGGATCCACATCTGTATTCACTGGTGGAGCCTTTCTAGAGACAGCTACAACAGGCTTCTGTCAGCAAGCACTTGCTGGCATCCACAAAAGTGTCTGTGTTTAGTGATTATATATGGGATGGATCCCCAGGTGGGGTAGTCTCTCTAGGTGGTTATTCCTTCAGTGATTCTTATTTTTATCGTTGGTGGAAACCAGGATTCTGTTTGTACATTCCAAACAATGTACCAATGGTCACAAAGTTATGAGCTTACTCTCAGCACATCAGCAATAACTGACCATTAGGGTGGATACAGATGGTCCAAACAATTTGTTTCTGGACTCTCAATATTTTATCCTCTCTACCTCATGGACGTTCTAATCAGTGGGTCAGCCTTGTACAGAGTTCAATGGAAGGTGTAGCTCTAGGAATATCTGTTCACATGGGCCGGCCATTTTGTATGCATTACCATGTTGAACACTAGAGACTGACACGTCCTCTACATCTGGAAATGTAGCTACAAATGAAGCTTACAAAGGTTAACTGAATTTCAACTTGGAGAAGTGAGTCGAACTGGTATTTTTAGTCCAGAGTCCACAAATTCAATGGAGAAGGTACAACAACCTTTTCCTTCTGCCTTAAATCCCCAGAACTAATGAGGGGGAGAGTGGAAGACATCACATAATACAGGGCATTGAAATGACTGTGTTATCACATGACACATCCTCTGAATTTTTAACATGAGAAAAATGACAGTAAAATTTTCACAAAAGTTAAAAGTGGCCAGTCTTAGAGGGTAAGAACCCTCCAGACAGCTAAAAGAGTTAACTAGCAGCATGGACATTGACAGGAGGAAGTGACTTTACTCCTGTTAGATTGCAGCATTTGTGAATGGCATCTGTGCCCTGCATTTGGTAAGTCAGACAAGATGCACAAACCACGGATCTTGAATATTAAGTCGCTGGCTGGGACAACCGACATAAGGTGTTTAACGTATCATACTAGTCACAGAAGGTCAGTTAGCTTCCTTCCCTTTTCATGGTGTATATTAGAGCTAACTGGGGACGTGTGAGGAACATTAAACACATGGAAATATTGTCAAAGAGATGACCCATCTAGACTTCAGTCTCCTTCCTTCCTCCCTCCTTCTTTCTTTCTTTCTTTCTTTCTTTCTTTCTTTCTTTCTTTCTTTCTTTCTTTCTTTCTTTCTTTCTTTCTTCCTTCCTTCCTTCCTTCCTTCCTTCCTTCCTTCCTTCCTTCCTTCCTTCCTTCCTCCCTCCCTCCCTCCTCCCTCCCTCCCTTCCCTCTTCTCTTCTCTTCTCTTCTCTTCTCTTCTCTTCTCTTCTCTTCTCTTCTCTTCTCTTCTCCTTTCTTTTCTTTTTTGATTATTTTTGAGACAAGGTCTCAATGCTAGCCCAGGCTAGCATGGCACTTGCATTATTGCTTGCACTTTTGTGTGCCACGTGCTGGGATTTTAAGCCTGTGTCCCCATGTTCAGCTTCATTTTCATTAGAAGTACATAGTTAGGTAAGGCATTTCAAAGGTAATTGGTCCAAAGTTGTGTTATTTAAAAGTTTGGAATAGTATGAAATTTATTTTTATAAGACGAAATAATTTTAATTATATCAGATTAAGTATGAGTTTAAGGGAACATTGAATAAATTAATATGGCTGATTTAAATTTGCCTTCAGTACTAGACAATCCATAAAATTCTGGAATATAATTATAATATAAAGATATTACACAATACGTTCCAGAAGGCTTATTTGGTGGCATCATTCCAAGTAAATTAAACGTCTTAGTCAACACTTCACATCCTACAAGCTTTCAGGACCCAACAAAAGGATACAGCAGACACACATTTTACTTTAGAAAAACTTCTTAGTCTGGCTAAGCAGAAATATTTCAAACATAGTTTTAGGCTGACAACCAAAGGTTTAGCTTTGCCAAGTCATTTGGAGATAAGACTCCACAATCCGTGTTTAGGATTACCTGAAAATGAAGGGGCTATAGTAGCATACCTTTATAATTGGAAGAATTTCCCTTGTTGGGACAAGACTAAGTTAACCCTTCCATACAACTTCCACTGACCTACACACTATCTTGAAAGTCACAATGTACACTTAGGGGCAAAGCCTCAGGTTTGCATGTCCCAAAACCATAGTCCCAGTTACAGAGATGAGCAATGGTGGTATTTAGAGAAGGAGCATTAGTTAGCCCATGTGAGCATGAAGAAGAACCAACACAGGACTCGCCCAACTCAAACGCTGTCTTTGGGTTTAAGAGAGTAAGTAAAGGAGAATTGCGTTATTTCAAGACAACACACACACACAATACACACACATATACACACACATACACACACAATATACACACACATACACACACAATGCACACACAATGCACACACATACACACCCAATACACACACACATACACCCACACCCACACACACACACACACACACACACACACACACACACACACACACATCAACACATTTGTGGATTCTTATAGCCTTGGCATATGCTGTGGATCTGAAGGGAAAGATGCTCTAAAAGAAAAGTTTAAGTCCCCACAATTGCTTTTATTCTAGAGGAGCAAGCTGGATGTTGCTGAGGGAAAGCCACATTGGCCTTAGTCCTGCTGAGGTCTACCTTGAAAAGAAAACAGAACTACATCTTAGTAATGAAACTGCTGCTCTCCGTTTTGCAAACTTGCAGTATTCTGTACAATGCCTTGTTCTGTCCACGAAGGAAGAAGCCAAAGACGATAACATTTTAATAACATTAGGTTGTATAATTTTTTTTGACATAGTGCATATGGGATGAAATATATGATTGTATTAGAGATAATTGAAGTCACGTGCCAAAAATGGAAATTGGACTCATTGTTTTTAATCTGATCAAGTCCCATTAATCACCAAACGTCCTTCACAACTAACTCCATCACTAATATACTAAATATTGTATTTATTGGGGTTTAGCACAAAATAAAATGTTTTGTAAATTAAAAAAAATAAGTGTAAAGTTATCACAATACATTTACACGTTAAATTTATTATCATCATCATCATCATCATTGTGTGTGTGTGCGTGTATGTATGTGTGTGTGTGCGCACATGTGCTAAGGTACATGTAGGGAAATGGGGACACCTTTCAGAAGTTAGTTCTCTCCTTCCAACAGAAATCCTTGTTTCAAAAAGGAAAAGGCTATGGCATCTGGCTGGTGAAGTAACAGTTACAGTACGTGGATGAATTTTAAATGAAAGCAATGCTACCTGTGTTTAACTTACTGAAAAACCTCCATTTGCCTTGGATGATTTCAAATTATTGTCTCTGTGATGTTGGGATTACTCCTGGAACAAAAAACGTGAAGCAAAGCAAACAGGTTCAACCTTAAAACCATCTATTCATCCAATTTTGAAAGGAGTCAAAACTCGAGATAATCTATTTTCCAATCATTTTAGCCATAGTTAAGGATAATACCTTAAGCCAACTCATGCTTCCTTGCAGTTTCTGTTTTAGTTGGAGAACAAAGCTATGAAATCATTGGCACTTGGGTTTTCAGGTCTTCAGTTTTCAGATCCAACTTCAGAAGATTTTAACCTCTAACCACAGCACAGGAATAAAGGACACCTGGGGGCTCTGTAACAAACAGAAAACTTCACACCTTCACACTTGGGGGAAAGCATATTTTCTTTCTTCCCCTGAAATTTCAGAGATTCTCATTAAGACAAATGTCTAGAATTCTCTTTCCAAACGTTTCATGTTTCCTCAGTTTCCAGTCGCTGTTACCTTCACGCTGTCGGAAAAGTTTATTTATCATTCGGCTCTACTGCGGGCACCACGTGTTTCCTCCAGTATCACGCTTCTGGTCACCGGGCTTATTGGCAGGAGACTCTGACCCTTCTGATTCAGTTCTGGGCAGCCTGACCTTTGTAACCTGACCTAAGGCAGAGACACTGTTGACCTTTGCATCCTAATCCTTCAGGATAGTTTTAAATCACTTCAAGTTTGAGGTCTGAGATCTGCTTTAGAGTCTGGTGGGTGGTCTCTTTGGACGCCAGGTGGGGGAGTCTCTATGGGCAATTACAAACACCGCATCACTTTCCAATACAAAGCACTGCCGATTGATCTGAACGCAATTTCTGACTTTTCAAAATTCTCGTCTATACTGAAGTTCTGGGATTAGAGACTCTCGCCCCGAGGTATAAGAAAAGCCGGCAGGTAGCCCCCACTCCCAAACCCCTTCTTGTGTGGGGAGCTCAGATATACAAAGTCTGGAAGTGGAAAACCGCTTACTCTCCTCTCCATGGGGACTGGTCTTTAACTCATTTATGGGCCATTTTCAAGAAAAGCAGTTTTCCTGGTTGCTTTGATTTTGGCAGAAGCCCTTTCATCAAGTGTCAGTAACGCCCCCCTTATAAAGAATCACCAAAGCAGAACTATTGAACACCTGCATATTAGCAACTGTAGGGAACATTCTCCCAGTTAGCCACAGAAAGTTCTTCTTGGCCCCTCTGCCTTTATCTATACCTACTTCACAAGACCCTACCTATAAACCCCTCGTGTGTTAACCCCAGTGCATTCTATGACTGTAAAGATTTCACAGGGGCTCCAAGTGATGCTATTTCCCACAGTGGTCCACTCCCCCTCCCCCCATGATGGATGGCTCTTGGCATCATGAGTTTCTCCCACCCTTCAGTAGATTTCAGTGTTATTTAATGGATTCTGGTACAGTGACTTCTGCCTCAGGTACTTTTCCCCCTCTCCTCCCAGCTATGAATTTCATTTTCATCACAAACTTTTGTTTTTAAAACCTATTTTCTCAAGAACGCCTCCTAGAGTTTGAACATGTATTTATTAGGTGGAACAGTGGGAAATTCCACCCTTTTGTCTTTGAGAGATCCTTTAATACTAATGACACTATTAATAACTACTACCTCCAGGTCCGATTACCATATCTCTTTTAATCAGAGTGGCAATATTAAATTAATTTTAAAGTTAGCGTTAGATTCTCCTCTACACAAAAGAGCTACCAACTAGAGGCCTTGGCTTTTTTGTTGTTGCTGTTGCTCTTCCTACGGAACTATCGAGAAACAAACAGAAATTTATAGTGAAAAGTGCCAGGATGCCTTGTTCTCACTCTGAAAACAGTCGACCACCTATTGTTCAAGACATCTGCTGTTTATCGTACCTTTACTGTGGCTATTACTAGAAGCAAAAGAACAGAGTGGTCCATCTTGCCTTTAAGACAGAGGATGGGGAAAATGGAACAGTAACAGCTAATAAGGAAATGACCAGGAGTAAGGGAGAGACATCGTCACACCACCATAACACCCCTAGCAGCTCTATGTTGGGGAGGGACAACATTGTTATTACTAATACAGTAAAACAGTTTTCTATGCACAAGGTCAGGGTGAAAAGAAGGGCTTAAAGAAGAAGATCTGAGGCTCGAAATACTAGGTAACAAAGAGAAAGAAAGGAAAGGGAAAGAAAACTACAGAGGAGAAAGCAGATCAGGAGTCAGGATTAGAAATTCTGCAAGAGAAACAGTGTAGGCGTGTTTCTACATCTGTCATAGAGATATTATCCCTTCTTGCTAATGAAAAGGATGGGTGGTCTCAAAGATATTTATAGCCACGTAGCTTGGGGCTCATGCTGTTTTAATTGCTGGAAAAGATCGGTTGGTCCTCTGTGTTCCATGATTAGTAAAGAAATTCGAAAGATGACTTTGTAGCATTGTAAAATGTACCCCAACCCTCAACCTCACATGGGATATAGGTGACTTTAGTAGTCCAGACTCTGGAAGGCTTCACTCTAAAACATGTGTCAACTGTCTTCCATTCTAGAGGCTCAGGCGAGTTATAGCTTGTCATCAGACTTAGTAGGTTAGAGAAAAATCAGGAACCTTGACTTAAATCTATAGTTCATCTATCTAAGATTTTTTTTCAGACAACTGAAAAACAAAAAAGAAAGGAAAAGAGCTAATCTCCAACTATTATATCTATAAACGTCTAAAATTTAGCAAAGTTCATGAACAGTGAGAAGAAAATGTTCAAAAGATGCACTGAGTTCTCTTGCTGGGTTTCTACTGAAGGGGCTTGAGTTCAGGTGCCTGCTGTATAACTATTTGGCAGTGTGCACTGGGGGTCTTGATGGGGATGCTGGCCATGTGTAGCTCTTACCTCACGGCAATCTGAGGCTACGTATGTTCTAATACATCAGCCACTTATATATGTGCTGGGTCACAGGGAGTCTCACTACATGCCCACAATCAAATCCTCCGTTTTTGTGTCTGTACATATGTTATAAAAAGAATTTTATAATGTAAAAGGCTGGCCAGGTGGTTCAGTGGGTAAAATCACCAGTTGCCAAACCCAACAACTACACTTCCACACCTTGTCCCATAGTAGAAGGGAAGAACTGACCCCCACACATTGTCTGATGAAACCACACAACAAATAAAGAGTATTATGATTTATAGAGGGGAGTCCCTTTGACTGTGTGTTACATATTAAAACAATATGCTAGACAGATTAATGTATTGTTTAGTAACTATGCAATGCAACAGATAGTTGAACAATTTTATATTTAATTATTCTATATATAAATATAATAATATTTTTGCATTTTCTATAATATAATTTTTATATTTAATTTATTCCCCATAGTTCTGTTTTATAGTTTAATTTATTCTTTGTATAATTTATTCTCTATAGTTCTCTATAAATTATTTGCTATATAGCTTTTATTATCTATCTAATCATTCTGTAGTGTACTTTTGTATCCTCACAAATTCATATGATGAGGCTTTAATTTTTAATGTACTCATATTAAGAGGTAGAACTTTATTAAGTAATTGAATTACATGGGGAGAACTTTCATGAGTAAAATCAGTACCCTTATAACAAAGCCCAAATGATTCTTTTTTTTTTTTTTTTGTTCTACCATATAAGGTCATATAGGAGGTACCATCTATAAAATAAAATGTGAACCAAAAATCAAATCAGTTGACACATTTCTGTTCATATGCCACCTCAGAAAGAGGAATATGCATACGTATATAATATAGCTATGGTTCTATTCAGAAGTTTTCAATTGCCTTGGGTATTTAAGATCATGAGATCTAAATAAAGAAGCAGTAAATCTCTCTCTCTCTCTCTCTCTCTCTCTCTCTCTCTCTCTCTCTCTCTCTCTCCCCTCTCTTTTCTCCCCCATCCTCCCCAATTTAAATTGCCCCACATATAGGAACATGGGAAAGGCAGACCATAACTCCACTTGAATTTGTCATGTGTATAACACACATATTCGAATAAAGTATTTGCCAGCAAATCATCCTGCCTGCTACCTAGAGATTAACCACAACTGCCAATCAACCAGAAAAACTGGGAATGGCCAGAATCCGTCACCTTTAACATTGGTTAGTCACATGATCATTCAAACTCATGAACAAATCCCCCAGCTCCCTCAGTAGGTTTTAGGGAATGCTGAGTCCTCAATGTTTGACTATGCTCTGCTTTGTGATTTCCAGCTGGAAATCATATTAATTTTTTCTTTTTATAAACTTGTATAAGCAACACAGTCCTGCTTATATGGGATTGTCCTGGTGGCCCAGGAAATTAGGGAGACTGGGGCAGGACAATCAATAGCTTAAGGCCTTCCTTAGGTTCAAACAGAGTCTGAGATGCTTAGTGAGCCCTTATCTCAAAAGAAAGAGAGAAGGAACGAAATAAAACAAAGAAGGGAGGGAGGAGGAAGGAAGGAAGGAAGGAAGGAAGGAAGGAAGGAAGGAAGGAAGGAAGGAAGGAAGGAAGAAAGGGAGGGAGGGAGGGAGGGAGGGAGGGAGAGAGGAAGGAAGGGAGGAAGGAAGGAAGGAAGGAAGGAAGGAAGGAAGGAAGGAAGGAAGGAAAGAAGGCTTGGGGACACAGAAGGGTGGGATGGTTCAGTGGTAAAAGCGCTTGCTGCTTAAGTATTAGATGGAAGGTCGGATCACTAGCACCACATAACTGCAAGGAGGTATATAATAGCATGCCTGCAGTGCCATCACTAGAGAGATGGAAACAGGGAACTCTGAGAGCAAGATGGTTATCTAAACCAGAGAAACTGGCGAGTTCTGGAACCACATGAGAACCCCTACCTTAGTATATAAGTAATTGGGCAAGAGAGTGATGGAGGAACATACCACTGTCAACCTTAGTTGTCCATGTATGTGCACACACATGTGAATGAACGCACATGTACACTCATGTGTGAATGAGCATATACATGCATGCATAGCACACACACTAATGTGTGTGTGTGTGTGTGTGTGTGTGTGTGAGAGAGAGAGAGAGAGAGAGAGAGAGAGAGAGAGAGAGAGAGAGAGAGAGAGGAGGGGGAAGAGAGAAAGGGAGAGGAAGGGAGAGGGAGAGAACTGGAGATTTAATACAAACTGAGCATGTGCCTAGCATGCTGAGATGCCTGAGGTCCTATGTTCAATGCTCAGTACTGGAATAAAATCGGGGGTGGGGGGGGTGGAACCGTTACACACTAATTATCTTTAAAACCCTCCCTCCACAGTTTTATTGAGGCTTATAATAATGTTAACTCAATGGCATGTTTGGCGTGTTTATATTTCTATTAAAGGCCAAAAGAATTTTTTTGCTAGCTCTCAGAGGATAATTCCTGTGCTGCGTTTAATTTATGTGACTTCATGCTTCTGTCGCCAGCTCATCTCCTCTGGAGTCACTTCCAAGATGAATACTTGCCTCTAAGGTCCTTCTCTGGCCTGTAGTCCAGCTTGAACCTTGTACAGGGCTTTTCCCACAAAAGCCTTCAACTTCAGGCAAGAGTTGCCTTTTATGTGTCCGAGGAACATGGCCACACTGCTCCTAGCTCTCCTCGCTGACCTTTGTCCCATTTAGTGGAGTTCAATTGTCTCGAACGTTTAGTTAAGCTAATGATAGAAGCATTAAGCAAAAGTTGACAAAAAGGACAAACAGATTCATCATGAAAATGTCCTCAGCCATAAAAGATCTGTACACCAAGATGCTGTTCACATTTATGAAAGTCATTGGCTCTGATATTATATAGGCTATTATATATAAATAGGAGCAAGGAGGACTATAGCAGCTATTAAATGAAATTGGCTGGCTGGAGGTAGAAGCAGCTGGCACATCCTTTACATTGTGGGACATCATGGAGATGAGCTGAACACTGCTGAGTGTCTGTTCCTAAGAGGTGCTCAGCCAGGATGTATGAACTTCTTTTGGCTGCTATAACAAATAACCATACAGTTGAGGCCTTTCAGGAAAAAAAAATCTCATTTGCTCCCCCATGCCAGAGGCAGAATTCCGAAATCCCAGTGTTGTTGTGCATTCACTGCTGGGGCTGTAGGAAAAAGTCTGTCCCAGGACTCTGTAAGCTTCTGGTACCTGCCCCGATGTCCCACTCTTTGCCTCTGTGTTCCCAGCATCTGTCTTCTCCTTTTTCTGTCCGACAAATGATTATGATTAGGGCTTACATGGATAACTTAATTCTAACATCCCTAAATTGCATATTTTTTGCCAGGTAAGGTGATATTTGCTCTTTTTCTACATAAAGTCATAGTCCTACGTTGCCAGAACGAGGGTCCTACGCACATTTAGGGGTTACCATCACTGGCCTTAAAGGGAGGAATTATTCTAGGGCTCATTTTCTCCCGATTAAAAGTCAGAGGATACCTAAAGCCTCCAGTTTTACTCCCATTGCAACATTCTAACCTTAGCTTCTCATACCGAAATTCTTTGTTCCCCTTCTCAGTGCCTAATGCTGATCCTGTTGCATATTGCCAGAAGCCAGGTATGGTATAAGAGCCATTGGTTTTAAAGCAACATTTTTAGGACTTCTAAGAGGCTAGCAAGGCTGATTTCTCTTTCTCTTGGGAATTACCTGAAAGCCAATATCTACACTTAGAGTCACCCAGGTACTATCACTTCACCATGTGCACATCCCAAGAGAAGCTGAGCCAGCCTCTGCGATGTTCTTTGATGTTCCAGGAAGACAATGTATATGTATGTTTCACATACTTCTGATTCTGAATCTCCTAGTCAGGATTCCCTAAGATACATTTTGAAAATTATGCTCTAAAAGAAATTCTCATAAGAACATCAATCAAATTCCACTGTTTTTCTTTGGTTAACCAACAAAGACTCTCTGGTTCTATTTATAGTTACAGGCTATCATTTTCTCATGAGTTTAAGAATTAATACAAGGAGCCAAGTTGTTTTATACCTTGACTGGTTCTCTTTACATTTCAGCATATCTTTCTTTCTCCTGAAAGTCAGTATCTAGGATTAGTCTTATCCAGATATTATCACTTAACCTATCATTTAAACATGTCCACAGTCCAAGAGAAGCTGTGCTTGGCTTCTACAATTTTGCTAATTTAATCTGGCTAGGGAGCCAAGATTGCCTGTATGATCCTCCTATGTGTTCAGCTTGGATGGAGCCAACTGCAGGTCTTACAATTTTTATAGACTGAACAGAGTTGAACTACACCAACTTTCCAAACTGTCTATCTATCTATCTATCTATCTATCTATCTATCTATCTATCTATCTATCTATCTATCCATCTATCTATATCTAAACATTGTTATATCTTGTCACAATAGTTTGGAATAATTTTAGGTCTTCAAATTCCCTTTCATTTTCAAAAGTTTTTTATAACACATATTTTTCATCTGGTTTTCAATAAAAATTGAATTACTATGCCTGTTATCAGTTTATATTTACAGATGAGACAGCATGAGAGAGTGTGTGTATGCTATTAAACACTGGAGATATATGGTTGGGAAATAAAGTCGAGAGAAAGGAAAGATTTGATAAAGTAATATTCATACTGGATCATAGCATATGAATGGAGGTTCACTGACTATGAAAGTATGGCTTTACATAGAAACTAAAGAACACACAAAAACGAATCAGTAGAGTGTGGGGAATGGCAAGAAAAGCAGATGTGACATAGAGGTAAGATCACATGTTGTTTTATCAAGATATCTGACTGACCTGATTTTATAGAGGTCTTTGCAGAGTTTTCATGTAGTAGTGACATCTTGAGTTTCTAATTTTAGAATGACAATTTTTTAAGTCAGCACATGGGAGATTTTCTTAAAATGCAGGAACTTGTGGGCTGCGAAGGTGGCTCAACCTGCAAGGTGCTTGCAGGACAAGTGACAGCGCTAGAGTCCAGATCCCCAGAACCTGTATAAAAGTCATCTGGGTATGGTCTCCCATCTGCAATCCATGGGAGGCAGAGACAGGATTCCCCAGAGCAAGGTGGGACTTACCCATCCCAAAAGTCTATCTGTAAAATAAACCTTAGGGTTCTAGTGAGAGAGCTTGCCTCACTGTGGAAGGTAATAAGGGAGGAGGCTGAGGGCAATTTCTAGTCTTTATATGCACAGGGACATGGGTGCTCATGTACCTGTGCAAATTAACCCACCTACACTCAGAAATAACACAAATATATGCACACACACACAGACATGTACACACTCATACTAACACACACAGATACACAGACAGACAGACAGACAGACAGACAGACACACACACACACACACACACACACACACACACACACACACACACACACACACCAAAAAATGGTTGGGGAGAACCTGGTAGGTAACTACAGGAATTTGACACTTTTTTTTTTTAATGTAAAGAGGCTGGAAACTGAGCCAGATGCTCTTTTATACAACTTGAAGGTTTAGTTTTTTTAAAAACATTTTATTGGTAATTGAGGAAATGAGGGAGAGGCTAGAGTTGACTCTGAAGCTCCTGTTTTGGTGAGATTGTAGAGACAAGAACAGCCATGGCTTCAGGGGACATGGATGGAGATGAGTATAGAGGTCCTCTAATATGATTAGGAAGATGAGTTTAAAGGTTAGAGAATATGGCAAATCAATTTTCCTTTGCTACACAGCAACACCACAGCGTAGGTAAATGATAGAGAAAAAAGGCAGGGTCCCCTAAAGCTCTGTGATGGAGAAGCCCAGAGTTCCATACTGGCTTCCTACTTCCAGATTCCATGGAGAGTGTCACACAGTGAGACTAGGCATACTAGCCAAGGACACCTTGCTTTTAAAACAGAGCTGCTCTTACAATGATAGTGAACTTGACAGCATGGTAACAGTATAGACCCCATCATGAGGACAGAGGGTTCACCTGCCTACATGTTAACTCCTAAAGCGTCCATGTCCATTGTCCCACTCATAGCCCACCTTGATCAAGCTTCTCAAATCCACATTTCCCACACTCATTTGGAGCTGTACATCACTGCATACCCTTGAGACTTGGTAGGTGGACTTGGTAGATGAACATCCTGAGGTGGATTCCATTGATGCTTTTGCTGTTTCCAACAGCATGTATGTGCATGAGATGTGTACTATCTCTGCAGCACCTTTGGCAGAATCTCCAATGTCCAACCCTTGGCTTTCTGGTGTTGAAAGGTAGGATCAGAGACACCCTATTGTTGGAAGAAGATGTACAAAGCTGGGATAGTCATGGCGGAGCTGACAGCCACCCCTTCTGTTGTCTTCTCACACGGATGGAATAGGCTTCATACTGTCATTATGGAAATAATTACTGGAAACTCGATTGTCAACCTGATCCTTCCCCATTACACAAATCAAAACATCAAATACCACTCCAAGCCCCCCTGCCCCCTTAGAAGGACTACCATTACTATGTAATCTTAACCAAATTGCTTATGATAGAGAGGAACACACACACACACACACACACACACACACACACACACACACACACGCACAGAGAGAGAGACAGAGACAGAGACAGAGAGAGACACATGCATTTATAGGAATTGTTGAAATAATGCTGTTTTCATGAAGCCATTGCTTATGCTTGGCTTGTGTGTTTGCTTGGGGCTGACAATATGCCAGTCATCTCAACTGTAGCTCGTGGAGGGCATGGCCTTGTCTTACACACTTTTGAGTGTCCTGTGTGTGGAACAGTGGTTTACACCTGGTGCTGTTTTGTGTATTTATTCGATTTGCTTGAATTAATTGAATTGCTTAAACAATCTGTCCTCTGTCTAACAGTGTCAGATAGCACAGTTGGCAGCTCCCTAATGCCGGTGGTAAGTCGCCTATGCTGTTAGTACCCAAAGTGCTTTGATCTTAAGTTTCTACTGAATTCTCAAATGCACACCATCTGGCTTCAGTGACTCATGGAAATTTAATGTCTTGAGTTGTATTCAGCACCTGTTGTTTCATTTTTCTTTCTGTTTTTTTTCTTCCTGGTGAATCATATTTGCTTTCAATGAAAAAGCAAGTTTTTTAGTGAGAATGCCACATTTATCCTGTCAGTGACGATCATTATCACTGAGTGACAGAGGACAACCATCCAACTTCTGCTGATCTGCAATGATCTTGATCTCCTCCCTGATATGTGACTCCAGTTCCTCCCCTACATCCGGACAGGTGTCTCTTTAAGCCTTTGTATTGTTCTTACAAGCCATTGGTTTCTGCTCTGGGTTTTAAGTGAATAGTTGGTGTTCTTCCTGGTAAGGTCGGGTAATCCTCTATAGGTGTGATGGATCCTCTTGTGCTTCAGTGATATTCATATGTGTTACCCTATGCCAGTATTGTTAATTACTGCCTCTGTATGTTGTCTCTCTTATGAACATTTAAGGATTTTTCTTGTTTTTGAGATCATACCTCATGTAACCCAGGGTGGCTTTGAATGTGCTATGGAGCCAAGGATTACCTAAAACACCTTTTCCTTCTGCCTCTACCTCCCAAATGCTAGGATTACAGGCATAAGTAATCCACTATACCCATTTGCAATTTTATTGCTTTCTCTGGAATGGTACAGGAAACAGTTTTCTATTTACATGGATACAACAGAAACAGAATACATGAGAAAGAGACACAGGCATTGCTCCCTGTACCTGTCAGGATGCTTTTGCCATCAGAACCAGGTACCCAACTCAAACTTGACAAATGGTAAAGAGGGCTAGCACGGTGAGCAACCGTTCGCTAATTCAGCATTTGAGATGCTAAAGCTGGAGGGCAGCTTGGGCTACACAGTCAAGGGCAGCCTGGGCTACACAGTGAACCTCAGGTCAACCTGGGCTACAGAATATGAGGGTATATTTGTTCACCAACCTGACAGTAATGACATAATAATTTCCTAGACTTTGTGTGTGTGTGTGTGTGTGTGTGTGTATTTTATGGCTTGCTTCATTTATCTTAGAGTTTTCATTCCTTGGCTTGCCTTCCTATGGTTCCACGTCAGCTGTCAATTACACTCTGGCTTGCTATAGATGTAGCACAATATTTCTAAGCCATGCTGTAGTTGGGTCTCTCTCAGAGGTATAAATACATTTCTGAGCTGTCCTTTATGAGCATCTTACAGGGGGACTTGAACGACGGCTAGGAAGAAAGGCTGACACTTCTACTTATAACTAAGTCTTCTGTAGTCTGCGCTGTGCGCCACAGACCAAACAAGGTACAATTCCCAATCTTGTTAGTATCAAACTTACTTCATGTTGTGTCATAGTTATATTGTGCTTATCCCTGTTCTTTGTCAATGATAACAAGATGAGGACAAGTTACCTTTTACACTTGTTACTAATTTTCACGACAAGCTATGAGAGACACTTGAGTAGAGGAAGTCAAGGACCATTGATTGTTATTTGTAGGTTGTATGGATTTTGTAGACTTAGGGTAAAGCAATTCCATGGCTATCTGCCCTGTTGCCATGATGTATTTAAATATGGTTATACCTAGAACTCATGCTGAAATTTGGTCACTGCTCTTGGGAAGTAGTTAGCATTTGGGATGATAATTAGAGTGGCCTTGTGACTACATTTTGGTGGCTTCCCATATAAAAGGTGAGAGGAAGGGACAGAGGGATGGAAGGAAGAATAAGAGAGGAAGAGGGGAGATACAGGTCCACTACTTCTTCCTGTCTGAAGCTCTGTACTCTGCTGGCTAGACCATAGATGTGGCTGCTAAACCATGAACAGCACTGCTGACTTTCTAAGCTGCCAGCCTCAGGCATTACACAATGCTAACAAAACAAGATTAATATGAACCCCGACTTAGGCTTTGCCTCTTGGGCAATCAATCTATCAATCAATGAACACATTGTAAGTCCTCCTGTGTGGCAGGCGGTAGCAGGTTATGAGGAGAAAATAGAAAGTAGTATAATGTAGACCGTATCACACTAAAATATCTCAATGCAGATGTCTAGATCTCAGGCCATTGCTGTCCCTACTGCTCGATTTAGAATCCTTATGCTTTGAGAAGTTTTTTTTTTCAGGTTCTCAGTGATACAGGGTCTGTGGATGCCTGTCTATGGCATTCAAATCTCTTTTTACTGAGGAAGATTTATTTGGCTCAGTTGGAAGACACCACTCTCTAGGGCCAGGTCTATAGAAGGGGAAGTAGGTTAAAGTGATTTCTTGGCTGAAGTGACATGAAAGGATCTCTCTGCAAAGCACGTTCCCAGTGGGGTCTCTATCCCTTTCTACCTGGCTACAGTTTCTTAATACCAACTCACTAAACTACCAAGGTCAGTGAAAGTGGGGCATTGTCTTCAACAGGAATCCTCAGCGATGATGCAGTCTGCCTGAAGAGCTCATTAGCCTAGATTAGCTCGTTATCTTTGAGATGAACTCCAGAGGAGTTTCACATCAGTGGAGAAAAGAGGATGAGATCACGGTGCCATCCTGGGCAGGCAGGGCATGGTGGGGGGCAGTGGGGCCCCAATGGGACAGAGGGATGTGCAGTGTCAATGCTCCCATCTCTCTGGGATTGGCTAGGTCCTGAGGTCCCACTTCCATTCCTTCTCTTTTAATTTATTTTTTCTTTTGTGGTAGGCAGAGTAATGTCTACTACCACACAGAGCTGTCCACCAACCAATTCCCAGGACCCCATGAAGGTGTTACTGCCCACAGTTCAGGGTTGTTTTGAGATTGACTTAAGTTGAAGATCTTGAGATGTGGACATGATCATGGATTCCCTGAGTAATCCCAAAATGGAAACAGTGGCTGGAGAATCAGAAAGAAATGAGATGATCAAAATATATTTGTGACTTGGGCAGAATCTAAGAAGTAAAGGCAGTCTCTAGTGACAAGGAAAGCCATTCTTAGGCTCCTCAGAAGGTGTGCAGATCTATTGTCTTGCTTTTAGCCCTACCACAGATGACCTGTTTTGGACTTTCTCCTTTTAGAAGAGAAGCAGATAATAAATGTATATTATTGAATTACCCTCATTGCTTGTTTCTGTGACAAAATATCTGACAAAAGCAACTTGAGGAAGGAAAGGGTGATTTGGGTCACTGCTTACGGGGACAGCCCATCATGGCCGGGAGGTCAGGAAGTCAGGGCAACAGAAGCTTCAGGTGGCTGATCCCGTTGCACCACCAATCTGGAAGCAGACAGCTCTTGCCATTTCCTTTTAATTCAGTCCAGAAACCAAGACCATGTGATGGTATTTCCCATAATTAAGATGAGTCTCCCATATCACGTAACCAGTCTGGTAACCCCTAACAGACATTTCCAGAGGCTTGTCTCTTAGGTGAGTCAAGATATTTTCAAGTTGGCTATCAAAGGGAACCATCACAGTTATTATGAGCTACCAAATCTTGGTTATTTTGGTATAGCAGTGCCAAGGCTCTAGTGTGTCTCACATCTCATGGGGCTTGGACGTGTTCATATTTGAGGTCTTAGGGAGAGGTTCTGGATTCACTAGTGGGTCAGGGGATTCACCAGTTACTTAGGTGTAGCCTTGATCCAGAAGGAAGCTTGGTCTACAGTGTTTATTTTGTGTCATCCTGGGGTGTTTTTACATTTTACCTGATGCATTTTCACATTGGATTTTTCAGCCTCTATGACCCAAAACTAAGGAAACCTCCACTTTTAAAAATACATTGCCTGCACTGTGGCATTCAGTCATAGCAATAGAAAGGGAATGAAGACAGACAGCTAGAGGAGATTATGATCCTTCTCTATAGAAGATGGTCTTGAGTCCAGAGCTCATCTCTCCTACCGCTGTCCTCTTGTATGGTATGCTGTTTGTGATCTCAGATTTGATAGGGTAACTTGACAGGAGTGTCTCAGGGTCAAAACCTCCACAGAGCCGGAAGTGGAGGATGTACTACAGCTCTGGAAAACTGAGAGGAAAGGAGGGCCTGCCACAGCCCAATCTGAAGTTCATCCTCACCAGTGTGGATGTGCAAAACCATGGAGAGCTATGTGTGGGAATGGTGGAAGCAGGGTCAGGGGAGGAAAACAGGGACAGCCAAAAAAAGGTTCAGGCATGACTGAAAGCTGTGTGTCTTTGTGTTGGGCTCTACATACTATGGATACAGTGACTCAAGTATAAGGGATAACAATTCATTTATTTTAGAACATCTTGAAGTAAATGTCTTAAATTCATTGAGATATAGTGAACATGGAAAGGGAATCTTTAAAATATTACTTTTTAGTATATGCACATTTATTTTGTCTGAAGAGTTGTTGCAGGACTGTATGATCATGGAAACTCATCTTAAATCACCAGAAACTACAATAATCTGGATAATTTATTCCTCATTTGAAAGTGGCACAGAGTTCAACCTTTATAGAAGTCACATAAAATGACTTGAGTTATTCTGTAGGGGCTAGGATGCAGGGTGTCTTAGGGTTTCTATTGCTGTGATAAGTCACCATGACCATCAGCAAAGTGTCAAAGAAAGGGTTTATTTCAGCTTACAAGTCTCAGGTCCATCAACCAGGGCCAATAGAGATGGAATTCAATACAGGAACCTGTAGGCAAGAACGGAGGCGTAGACCATGGAGGGATGATGCTTACAGGCTGGCTCGTCATGGCTTGCTCTGCCTGCTTTCTTATAAAACCTAGGACTACCTGCCCAGGGCTGGCTACTGGCCACAATGAGATGAACCCTGCTACACTAATCATCATTAAAAAAAAGGCTCCACAGGTTTGCCCACAGGAAAATATGTCAGGGACATTTTCTCAATTGAAATTCTCTTATCTAAAATGATTAGCTTCTGTTAAGCTGACATAAAACTAACAAGCACAGAAGGTTTTGTTCAGCTTTAAGAGATCCCTTTTGAATTTTAAAAATTCTTGAAAGATATATAATAATGTATTGTATATATTACATATCATATATACACATATATTGGTGTATGTTCCCACATACACATGTATTCCCTTTAGTATTCAGAAAATTAAATCCAATTGCTAAAGTGGCTTAGCAAGATGCAATATCGTGAGTGACTCCATGATGCTCTGACTTTTCATCCAGATGAACCTGAGAGCGGACACTCCAGCCAGAGAAACAGGAAGCTAACTGTAGGTCTTCATCCCTTTCACCTCTCCTCCAATTTCACTTCCTCAAATGCAACCCCAGCTTTGAGGCAGACTCCCTACTGCAGCCTTTCTCTCTGCCCTTCCCTCCAGTGTATCACACAGATCTTTCTATCCAAACATCCTTTCTCCCACTCATCCCACCACCCCAGCCCCAGAGTCAACAGTAATTCCCAGGAACCTGGCAGCCACGCCTGCCCAAGAAGTAAGTAGAATAGCAGAGCAGGTAAGCCAGCTTCAGATTTGCACACTACCTTCTCTCCTCCATATCCACCCTCCAGACTCACCCCCAGTTCTATAGCTGATTACCTGTTATGGTATCTCCTCACACATTGCCCTCATTCTCAGGGGACTGAGTCTACAAAACCTAGAAATCCACTGTACCAGCACATTGTCGGTGGCCACACCTATGAGGATCCAAGAATTTTCTACCAAGCAAAACACAGCCACCACAACCTTGAAAGTACCAGACAGGACAACAAGAACTGAGGAACAAAACGCCCACCCAACAAAGACAAAATAAGATATCAGTACCTACAATTACAATAATCATAAACCCAGATGCCTAGATATCAGCATAAAAATATAATCAGTAATAGCCAGGATAATACATCTTCACTAGATTCCAGCAAACTTATCACATTTGGGTCTGAAAATTGCAACATGGGCAAAGCACAAGACAAGGACTTTAAAAAAGCCTTTATATATGTGAGAGAAGGCCTAAAAGAGAAAATGAATAAATCCCTTAACAAAATCTACAAAAACACAAAGAGTAGACAGAAGTAAATAAAACATTTCAAGACATAAAAGTAGAAATATAATCCATAAAGAAAGCCCAAACTGAGGGAAAGTTGAAAATGAAAAATTTAAGAATTTGAACAGGAATCTCAGATTAAGCTTTACCATCAGAATATAAGAGATGTAAGAGAGAATCTCAGGCATTGAAGACATGTAAGCTAAAATAGAAAGTCTCCTTGGCACATAATAATTAAAAAATTAAACATAAAGAACAAAGAAAGAATATTAAAAGATGCAAGAGAAAAAGATGAAGTAACATATAAAGACAAATTTATTAGAATAACACCTTGACTTTCAATAGAGACTCCAAAAGCCAGAAATACTGTTATAAATCTTCAATAGACTCTACTTTACTTAGCAAAACATTCAATCACACTAGATGGAGAAAATAAGACATTCCATGATAAAACCAAATTTAAGCACTATCTCTCTACAAATCCAGCCATATTGAGGACACTAGAAAGAAAACTCCAACCTAAAAAGGTTAACCACACCCAAGAAAACACAAGAAATAATCCCAGACCAGCAAATCAAAGAAATGAGACATTTCCCCCTAACCACAAAAAAAAAAAAAAAAAACTAATAAATTATCCCAGGAATCATAAACACTGCACATTGATATCTGTCAACATCAATGGTCTCAGTTCTCCAATGAAAAGACAGGCTAACAGGATGCATGAGAAAATAGAATTCATATTTTCACTGTGTCCAAGAAACACATCTTAACATCGCATCTATAGACATAACCTCAGAGTGAAAGGATGGAGAAAGATACTACAAGCAAATGGACCTAAAAAAGTCAAGCTGGTGTAGTCATTTTACTATCTGACAAAATGGTCCTCAAACAAAATCTAATCATAAGAGATAGGGAAGAACATTAAATACTTATCAAAGGAAACAAATCCACCAAGGCTATACTGCAATTCTTAACACCATGCACCAAATGTGAGACCACCCAAGTTCATAAAAGAAACACTACTACAGCTTGAATTATATATCGACCCTCACATAGTGATGGTGGGAGACTACAACACCTCACTCTTGTCAATAGACAAGTCATCCAGACAAAAGCTAAGCAGAGATATGGTTGAGCTAAATGATGTCATAAACCTTGTGGGCATTATATATTCACAGAGAATCTCACCCAAACACCAAGGAATACACATCCTTCTCAGCACTTCATGGACCTTTCTCCACAATTGGCCACATAGGACACAAAGCAAATCTCAACAGATACAAGGGATTGAAATAGCTCCCTGTATCCTATGTAATTTCCATGAACTAAAGCTGGATATGATAACAGAAACAACAGAAAGTTTCCAATCTCGGGGAAATTGAACAACTCATGACTGAATGAAAAATAACCAAAGCTAGACATTAAGAAAGAAATGAAAGGTTTTCTGGAATTGAGTGAGAATGAGTATACTCAAATTCATAGGCTACAATAAAGGATGTCTTTTTTTTTTTTATATTTTTATTACATATTTTCCTCAATTACATTTCCAATGCTATCCCAAAAGTCCCCCATAGCGCCCCCCACTTCCCTACCCACCCATTCCCATTCTTTTGGCCCTGGCATTCCCCTATATTGGGGCATATAAAGTTTGCAAGTCCAATGGGCCTCTCTTTCCATTGATGGCTGACTAGGCCATCTTTCGATACATATGCAGCTAGAGACAAGAGCTCCGGGGTTCTAGTTTGTACATCATGTTGTTCCAACAATAGGGTTGCAGATCCCTTTAGCTCCTTGGGTACTTACTCTAGCTTCTCCATTGGGAGCCCTGTGATACATCCAATAGCTGACTGTGAACATCCACTCCTGTGTTTGCTAGGCCCCAGCATCGTCTCACAAGAGACAGCTATATTTGGGTCCTTTCAGCAAAATCTTGCTAGTGTATGCAATGGTGTCAGCGTTTAGAAGTTGATTATGGGATGGATCCCTGGATACGGCAGTCTCTAAATGGTCCATCCTTTCATCACCGCTACGAACTTTGTCTCTGTAACTCCTTCCCTGGGTGTTTTGTTCCCAATTCTGAGAAGGTGCACAGTGTCCACACTTTGGTCTTCATTCTTCTTGAGTTTCATGCGTTTAGCAAATTGTATCTTAAATCTTGGGTATCCTAAGTTTTGGGCTAATATCCACTTATCAGTGAATACATATTGTGTGAGTTCTTTTGTGATTGTGTTACTTCACTCAAGATGATGCCCTCCAGGTCCATCCATTTGGCTAGGAATTTCATAAATTCATTCTTTTTAATAGCTGAGTAGTACTCCATTGTGTAAATGTACCATAATTTCTGTATCCATTCCTCTGTTGAGGGACATCTGGGTTCTTTCCAGCTTCTGGCTATTATAAATAGGGCTGCTATGAACATAGTGGAACATGTGTCCTTTTTACCGGTTGGGACATCTTCTGGATATATGCCCAGGAGAGGTATTGCTGGATCCTCCGGTAGTACTATGTCCAATTTTCTGAGGAACCGCCAGACTGATTTCCAGAGTGGTTGTACAAGCTTGCAATCCCACCAACAATGGAGGAGTGTTCCTCTTTCTCCACATCCTCGCCAGCAACTGCTGTCACCTGAATTTTTGATCTTAGCCATTCTGACTGGTGTGAGGTGGAATCTCAGGGTTGTTTTGATTTGCATTTCCCTGATGATTAAGGATGTTGAACATTTTTTCAGGTGTTTCTCTGCCATTCGGTATTCCTCAGGCGAGAATTCTTTGTTCAGTTCTGAGCCCCATTTTTTAATGGGGTTATTTGACTTTCTGGAGTCCACCTTCTTGAGTTCTTTATATATATTGGATATTAGTCCCTTATCTGATTTAGGATAGGTGAAGATCCTTTCCCAATCTGTTGGTGGTTTTTTTGTCTTATTGATGGTGTCTTTAGCCTTGCAGAAGCTTTGTAGTTTCATGAGGTCCCACTTGTCAATTCTCGATCTTACAGCACAAGCCATTACTGTTCTATTCAGGAATTTTTCCCCTGTGCCCATATCTTCAAGGCTTTTCCCCACTTTCTCCTCTATAAGTTTCAGTGTCTCTGGTTTTATGTGAAGTTCCTTGATCCACTTAGACTTGACCTTAGTACAAGGAGATAGGAATGGATCGATTCGCATTCTTCTACATGTTAACAACCAGTTGTGCCAGCACCATTTGTTGAAAATGCTTTCTTCCACTGGATGTTTTTAGCTCCCTTGTCGAAGATCAAGTGACCGTAGGTGTGTGGGTTCATTTCTGGGTCTTCAATTCTATTCCATTGGTCTATTTGTCTGTCACTATACCAGTACCATGGTATAGTTCTCTGGTGGAATTTTTAGGGTCACTTATATATACTATCATATCATCTGCAAAAAGTTTTTTTTTTTTTTTTTTTTTTTTTTTTTTTTTTTAATATTTTTATTACATAATTTCCTCAATTACATTTCCAATACTATCCCAAAAGTCCCCCATAGCGCCCCCCACTTCCCTACCCACCCATTCCCATTCTTTTGGCCCTGGCATTCCCCTATATTGGGGCATATAAAGTTTGCAAGTCCAATGGGCCTCTCTTTCCATTGATGGCCGACTAGGCCATCTTTCGATACATATGCAGCTAGAGACAAGAGCTCCAGGGTTCCGGTTAGTACATCATGTTGTTCCAACAATAGGGTTGCAGATCCCTTTAGCTCCTTGGGTACTTTCTCTAGCTTCTCCATTGGGAGCCCTGTGATACATCCAATAGCTGACTGTGAACATCCACTCCTGTGTTTGCTAGGCCCCGGCATCGTCTCACAAGAGACAGCTATATTTGGGTCCTTTCAGCAAGATCTTGCTAGTGTATGCAATGGTGTCAGCGTTTAGAAGCTGATTATGGGACGGATCCCTGGATACAGCAGTCTCTAAATGGTCCATCCTTTCATCACAGCTACGAACTTTGTCTCTGTAGCTCCTTCCCTGGGTGTTTTGTTCCCAATTCTAAGAAGGTGCACAGTGTCCACACTTTGGTCTTCATTCTTCTTGAGTTTCATGCGTTTAGCAAATTGTATCTTATATCTTGGGTATCCTAAGTTTTGGGCTAATATCCACTTATCAATGAATACATATTGTGTGAGTTCTTTTGTGATTGTGTTACTTCACTCAGGATGATGCCCTCCAGGTCCATCCATTTGGCTAGGAATTTCATAAATTCATTCTTTTTAATAGCTGAGTAGTACTCCATTGTGTAAATGTACCATAATTTCTGTATCCATTCCTCTGTTGAGGGACATCTGGGTTCTTTCCAGCTTCTGGCTATTATAAATAGGGCTGCTATGAACATAGTGGAGCATGTGTCCTTTTTACCGGTTGGGACATCTTCTGGATATATGCCCAGGAGAGGTATTGCTGGATCCTCCGGTAGTACTATGTCCAATTTTCTGAGGAACCGCCAGACTGATTTCCAGAGTGGTTGTACAAGCTTGCAATCCCACCAACAATGGAGGAGTGTTCCTCTTTCTCCACATCCTCGCCAGCATCTGCTGTCACCTGAATTTTTGATCTTAGCCATTCTGACTGGTGTGAGGTGGAATCTCAGGGTTGTTTTGATTTGCATTTCCCTGATGATTAAGGATGTTGAACATTTTTTCAGGTGCTTCTCTGCCATTCGGTATTCCTCAGGTGAGAATTCTTTGTTCAGTTCTGAGCCCCATTTTTTAATGGGGTTATTTGACTTTCTGGAGTCCACCTTCTTGAGTTCTTTATATATATTGGATATTAGTCCCTTATCTGATTTAGGATAGGTGAAGATCCTTTCCCAATCTGTTGGTGGTTTTTTTGTCTTATTGATGGTGTCTTTAGCCTTGCAGAAGCTTTGTAGTTTCATGAGGTCCCACTTGTCAATTCTCGATCTTACAGCACAAGCCATTACTGTTCTATTCAGGAATTTTTCCCCTGTGCCCATATCTTCAAGGCTTTTCCCCACTTTCTCCTCTATAAGTTTCAGTGTCTCTGGTTTTATGTGAAGTTCCTTGATCCACTTAGACTTGACCTTAGTACAAGGAGATAGGAATGGATCTATTCGCATTCTTCTACATGTTAACAACCAGTTGTGCCAGCACCATTTGTTGAAAATGCTGTCTTTCTTCCACTGGATGTTTTTAGCTCCCTTGTCGAAGATCAAGTGACCATAGGTGTGTGGGTTCATTTCTGGGTCTTCAATTCTATTCCATTGGTCTATTTGTCTGTCACTATACCAGTACCATGCAGTTTTTATCACAATTGCTCTGTAGTAGAGCTTTAGGTCCGGCATGGTGATTCCACCAGAGGTTCTTTTATCCTTGAGAAGAGTTTTTGCTATCCTAGGTTTTTTGTTATTCCAGATGAATTTGCAGATTGCACTTTCTAATTCGTTGAAGAATTGATTTGGAATTTTGATGGGGATTGCATTGAATCTGTAGATTGCTTTTGGCAAGATAGCCATTTTTACAATGTTGATCCTGCCAATCCATGAGCATGGGAGATCTTTCCATCTTCTGAGATCTTCTATAATTTCTTTCTTCAGAGACTTGAAGTTTTTATTATACAGATCTTTCACTTCCTTAGTTAGAGTCACGCCAAGATATTTTATATTATTTGTGACTATTGAGAAGGGTGTTGTTTCCCTAATTTCTTTCTCAGCCTGTTTATTCTTTGTGTAGAGAAAGGCCATTGATTTGTTTGAGTTAATTTTATATCCAGCTACTTCACCGAAGCTGTTTATCAGGCTTAGGAGTTCTCTGGTGGAATTTTTAGGGTCACTTATATATACTATCATATCATCTGCAAAAAGTGATATTTTGACTTCATCTTTTCCAATTTGTATCCCTTTGATCTCCTTTTGTTGTCGAATTGCTCTGGCTAGGACTTCAAGTACAATGTTGAATAGGTATGGAGAAAGTGGACAGCCTTGTCTAGTCCCTGATTTTAGAGGGATTGCTTCAAGCTTCTCACCATTTACTTTGATGTTGGCTACTGGTTTGCTGTAGATTGCTTTTATCATGTTTAGGTATGGGCCTTGAATTCCTGATCTTTCCAAGACTTTTATCATGAATGGGTGTTGGATCTTGTCAAATGCTTTTTCCGCATCTAAGGAGATGACCATGTGGTTTTTATCTTTGAGTTTGTTTATATACTGGATTACGTTGATGGATTTCCGTATATTGAACCATCCCTGCATCCCTGGGATGAAACCTACTTGGTCAGGATGGATGATTGTTTTGATGTGTTCTTGGATTCGGTTAGCAAGAACTTTATTGAGGATTTTTGCATCAATATTCATAAGGGATATTGGTCTGAAGTTTTCTATCTTTGTTGGGTCTTTTTGTGGTTTAGGTATCAGAGTAATTGTGGCTTCATAGAATGAGTTGGGTAGAGTACCTTCTGTTTCTATTTTGTGGAATAGTTTGTGAAGAACTGGGATTAGATCTTCTTTGAAGGTCTGATAGAACTCTGCACTAAACCCATCTGGTCCTGGGCTTTTTTTAGTTGGGAGACTATTAATGACTGCTTCTATTTCTTTGGGGGATATAGGGCTGTTTAGATCATTAACCTGATCTTGATTCAACTTTGGTACCTGGTATCTGTCTAGGAACTTGTCCATTTCATCCAGGTTCTCCAGTTTTGTTGAGTATAGCCTTTGGTAGAAGGATCTGATGGTGTTTTGGATGTCTTCAGGATCTGTTGTTATGTCTCCTTTTTCATTTCTGATTTTGTTAATTAGGATGCTTTCCCTGTGCCCTCTAGTGAGTCTGGCTAAGGGTTTATCTATCTTGTTGATTTTCTCAAAGAACCAGCTCCTTGATTGGTTGATTCTTTGAATAGTTTTTCTTGTTTCCACTTGGTTGATTTCACCCCTGAGTTTGATTATTTCCTGCCGTCTACTCCTCTTGGGTGAATTTGCTTCCTTTTGTTCTAGTGCTTTTAGGTGTGTTGTCAAGCTGCTAATGTGTGCTCTCTCTAGTTTCCTTTTGGAGGCACTCAGAGCTATGAGTTTTCCTCTTAAAAATGCTTTCATTGCGTCCCATAAGTTTGGGTATGTTGTGGCTTCATTTTCATTGAACTCTAAAAAGTCCTTAATTTCTTTCCTTATTCCTTCCTTGACCAAGGTATCATTGAGAAGAGTGTTGTTCAGTTTCCACGTGAAGGTGGGCTTTCTATTATTTATTTTGTTATTGAAGATCAGCCTTAGTCCATGGTGATCTGATAGGATGCATGGGACAATTTCAATATTTTTATATCTGTTGAGGCCTGTTTTGTGACCAATTATGTGGTCAATTTTGGAGAAGGTACCATGAGGTGCTGAGAAGAAGGTATATCCTTTTGTTTTAGGATAGAATGTTCTGTAGATATCTGCCAGATCCATTTGATTCATAATTTCTCTTAGTTTCACTGTGTCCCTGTTTAGTTTCTGTTTCCATGATCTGTCCATTGGTGAAAGTGGTGTGTTGAAGTCTCCCACTATTATTGTATGAGGTGCAATGTGTGCTTTGAGATTTACTAAAGTTTCTTTAATGAATGTGGCTGCCTTTGTATTTGGAGCATAGATATTCAGGATTGATAGTTCCTCTTGGAGGATTTTACCTTTGATGAGTATGAAGTGTCCCTCCCTGTCTTTTTTAATGACTTTGGGTTGGAAGTCAATCTTATCAGATATTAGAATGGCTACTCCAGCTTGTTTCTTCATGCCATTTGCTTGGAGAATTGTTTTCCAGCCTTTCATTCTGAGGTAGTGTCTATCCTTTTCTCTGAGATGAGTTTCCTGTAAGCAGCAAAATGTTGGGTCTTGTTTGTGTAGCCAGTTTGTTAGTCTATGTCTTTTTATCGGGGAGTTGAGTCCATTGATATTAAGAGATATTAAGGAAAAGAAATTGGTGTTTCCTGTTATTTTTGATGTTAAAGTTGGCATTTTGTTCTTGTGGCTGTCTTCTTTTAGGTTTGTTGAGGGATTACCTTCTTGTTGTTTCTAGGGCGTGGTTCCTGTCCTTGTATTGGTTTTTTTCTGTTATTATCCTTTGAAGGGCTGGATTCGTGGAGAGATAATGTGTGAATTTGGTTTTGTCGTGGAATACTTTGGTTTCTCCATCTATGTTAATTGAGAGTTTGGCTGGGTATAGTAGCCTGGGCTGGAATTTGTGTTCTTTTAGTGTCTGTATAACATCTGTCCAGGATCTTCTGGCTTTCATAGTCTCTGGTGAAAAATCTGGTGTAATTCTGATAGGCTTGCCTTTATATGTTACTTGGCCTTTTTCTCTTACTGCTTTTAGTATTCTATCTTTATTTAGAGCATTTGTTGCTCTGATTATTATGTGTCGGGAGGTATTTCTTTTCTGATCCAGTCTATTTGGAGTTCTGTAGGCTTCTTGTATGTTCATGGGCATCTCTTTCTTTAGATTTGGGAAGTTTTCTTCTATAATTTTGTTGAAGATGTTCGCTGGTCCTTTGAGTTGAAAATCTTCATTCTCATCCACTCCTATTATCCGTAGGTTTGGTCTTCTCATTGCGTCCTGGATTTCTTGGATGTTTTGAGTTAGGATCTTTTTGCATTTTACATTTTCCTTGATTGTTGTGCCGATGTTCTCTATGGAATCTTCTGCACCTGAGATTCTCTCTTCCATCTCTTGTATTCTGTTGCTGATGCTTGCATCTATGGTTCCAGATTTCTTTCCTAGGGTTTCTATCTCCAGTGTTGCCTCATTTTGGGTTTTCTTTATTGTGTCTACTTCCCTTTTTAGGTCTAGTATGGTTTTGTTCATTTCCATCATCTGTTTGGATGTGTTTTCCTGTTTTTCTGTAAGGACTTCTACCTGTTTGATTATGTTATCATGTTTTTCTTTAAGGATTTGTAACTCTTTAGCAGTGTTCTCCTGCAATTCTTTAAGGGATTTTTGTGCTTCCTCTTTATTGTCTTCTTCCTTTTTAGCAGTGTTCTCCTGCATTTCTTTAAGTGTGTTATTAACGTCCTTCTTGAAGTCCTCTATCATCATCAGGAGATATGCTTTTAAATCCGTGTCTAGCTTTTCCGGTGTGTTGGGGTGCCCTGGACTGGGTGAAGTGGGGGTGCTGGGTTCTGATGATGGTGAGTGGTCTTGGTTTCTGTTAGTAAGATTATTACGTTTACCTTTCGCCATCTGGTAATCTCTGGGGTTAGTTGTTATCGTTGTCACTATTTAAAGATTGGAGCAGAAGCTGTGTTCCACTCACCAGCAGTCCCAAAATCCTGCGGCGGGGGTCGTGGGTAGCTGGCGGGTGTCAGGCAACCCTGCGCTCCCGCTACCCTGGCGCTGATCCGGCCGGGTGAGGCCTGTGGCCCTACTCAGGCCGGTTTCTGCTTCCCTAACTAATGCAGTCTCAGGTCCCGCGCAATTGGATTGGAGCAGAAGCTGTGCTCCCCTCACCAGAAGTCTTAAGATCCTGTGGCGGGTGTTGTGGGCAGTTGGCGAGTGTCAGCAGACCCTGCGCCCCAGCTGCTCAGGTGCTTTTCTGACCGGAAGAGGCTTGTGGCCCTGTGTGGGCCGGATTTCTCTCTCCCCAACCAGAGCAGTCTCAGGTCCCGCGTGATTGGACTGGAGCAGAAGCTGTGTTCCACTCACCAGCAGTCCCAAAATCCTGCGGCGGGGGTCGTGGGTAGCTGGCGGGTGTCAGGCAACCCTGCGCTCCCGCTACCCTGGCGCTGATCCGGCCGGGTGAGGCCTGTGGCCCTACTCAGGCCGGTTTCTGCTTCCCTAACTAATGCAGTCTCAGGTCCCGCGCAATTGGATTGGAGCAGAAGCTGTGTTCCACTCACCAGCAGTCCCAAAATCCTGCGGCGGGGGTCGTGGGTAGCTGGCGGGTGTCAGGCAACCCTGCGCTCCCGCTACCCCGGCGCTGATCCAGCCGGATGAGGCCTGTGGTCCTACTCAGGCCGGTTTCTGCTTCCCTAACTAATGCAGTCTCAGGTCCCGCGCAATTGGATTGGAGCAGAAGCTGTGCTCCCCTCACCAGAAGTCTTAAGATCCTGTGGCGGGTGTTGTGGGCAGTTGGAGAGTGTCAGCAGACCCTGCGCCCCAGCTGCTCAGGTGCTTTTCTGACCGGAAGAGGGTTGTGCTGCAAAAAGTTTTTATCACAATTGCTCTGTAGTAGAGCTTTAGGTCCGGCATGGTGATTCCACCAGAGGTTCTTTTATCCTTGAGAAGAGTTTTTGCTATCCTAGGTTTTTTGTTATTCCAGATGAATTTGCAGATTGCACTTTCTAATTCGTTGAAGAATTGATTTGGAATTTTGATGGGGATTGCATTGAATCTGTAGATTGCTTTTGGCAAGATAGCCATTTTTACAATGTTGATCCTGCCAATCCATGAGCATGGGAGATCTTTCCATCTTCTGAGATCTTCTATAATTTCTTTCTTCAGAGACTTGAAGTTTTTATTATACAGATCTTTCACTTCCTTAGTTAGAGTCACGCCAAGATATTTTATATTATTTGTGACTATTGAGAAGGGTGTTGTTTCCCTAATTTCTTTCTCAGCCTGTTTATTCTTTGTGTAGAGAAAGGCCATTGATTTGTTTGAGTTAATTTTATATCCAGCTACTTCACCGAAGCTGTTTATCAGGCTTAGGAGTTCTCTGGTGGAATTTTTAGGGTCACTTATATATACTATCATATCATCTGCAAAAAGTGATATTTTGACTTCATCTTTTCCAATTTGTATCCCTTTGATCTCCTTTTGTTGTCGAATTGCTCTGGCTAGGACTTCAAGTACAATGTTGAATAGGTATGGAGAAAGTGGACAGCCTTGTCTAGTCCCTGATTTTAGAGGGATTGCTTCAAGCTTCTGACCATTTACTTTGATGTTGGCTACTGGTTTGCTGTAGATTGCTTTTATCATGTTTAGGTATGGGCCTTGAATTCCTGATCTTTCCAAGACTTTTATCATGAATGGGTGTTGGATCTTGTCAAATGCTTTTTCCACATCTAACGAGATGACCATGTTTTTTTTGTCTTTGAGTTTGTTTATATACTGGATTACGTTGATGGATTTCCGTATATTGAACCATCTTGCATCCCTGGGATGAAACCTACTTGGTCAGGATGGATGATTGTTTTGATGTGTTCTTGGATTCGGTTAGCAAGAATTTTATTGAGGATTTTTGCATCAATATTCATAAGGGATATTGGTCTGAAGTTTTCTATCTTTGTTGGGTCTTTTTGTGGTTTAGGTATCAGAGTAATTGTGGCTTCATAGAATGAGTTGGGTAGAGTACCTTCTGTTTCTATTTTGTGGAATAGTTTGTGAAGAACTGGGATTAGATCTTCTTTGAAGGTCTGATAGAACTCTGCACTAAACCCATCTGGTCCTGGGCTTTTTTTGGTTGGGAGACTATTAATGACTGCTTCTATTTCTTTGGGGGATATAGGGCTGTTTAGATCATTAACCTGATCTTGATTCAACTTTGGTACCTGGTATCTGTCTAGGAACTTCTCCATTTCATCCAGGTTCTCCAGTTTTGTTGAGTATAGCCTTTGGTAGAAGGATCTGATGGTGTTTTGGATGTCTTCAGGATCTGTTGTTATGTCTCCTTTTTCATTTCTGATTTTGTTAATTAGGATGCTTTCCCTGTGCCCTCTAGTGAGTCTGGCTAAGGGTTTATCTATCTTGTTGATTTTCTCAAAGAACCAGCTCCTTGATTGGTTGATTCTTTGAATAGTTTTTCTTGTTTCCACTTGGTTGATTTCACCCCTGAGTTTGATTATTTCCTGCCATCTACTCCTCTTGGGTGAATTTGCTTCCTTTTGTTCTAGTGCTTTTAGGTGTGTTGTCAAGCTGCTAATGTGTGCTCTTTCTAGTTTCCTTTTGGAGGCACTCAGAGCTATGAGTTTTCCTCTTAGAAATGCTTTCATTGCGTCCCATAAGTTTGGGTATGTTGTGGCTTCATTTTCATTGAACTCTAAAAAGTCCTTAATTTCTCTCTTTATTCCTTCCTTGACCAAGGTATCATTGAGAAGAGTGTTGTTCAGTTTCCACGTGAAGGTTGGCTTTCTATTATTTATTTTGTTATTGAAGATCAGCCTTAGTCCATGGTGATCTGATAGGATGCATGGGACAATTTCAATGTTTTTGTATCTGTTGAGTCCTGTTTTGTGCCCAATTACGTGGTCAATTTTGGAGAAGGTACCATGAGGTGCTGAGAAGAAGGTGTATCCTTTTGTTTTAGGGTAAAATGTTCTGTAGATATCTGCCAGATCCATTTGATCCATAACTTCTGTTAGTTTCACTGTGTCCCTGTTTAGTTTCTGTTTCCATGATCTGTCCATTGGTGAAAGTGGTGTGTTGAAGTCTCCCACTATTATTGTATGAGGTGCAATGTGTGCTTTGAGATTTACTAAAGTTTCTTTAATGAATGAGGCTGCCTTTGTATTTGGAGCATAGATATTCAGGATTGATAGTTCCTCTTGGAGGATTTTACCTTTGATGAGTATGAAGTGCCCCTCCCTGTCTTTTTTGATGACTTTGGGTTGGAAGTCAATCTTATCTGATATTAGAATGGCTACTCCAGCTTGTTTCTTCAGACCATTTGCTTGGAAAATTGTTTTCCAGCCTTTCATTCTGAGGTAGTGTCTATCTTTTTCTCTGAGATGAGTTTCTTGTAAGCAGCAAAATGTTGGGTCTTGTTTGTGTAGCCAGTTTGTTAGTCTATGTCTTTTTATCGGGGAGTTGAGTCCATTGATATTAAGAGATATTAAGGAAAAGTAATTGTTGTTTCCTGTTATTTTTGTTGTTAAAGTTGGCATTCTGTTCTTGTGGCTGTCTTCTTTTAGGTTTGTTGAGGGATTACCTTCTTGTTGTTTCTAGGGCGTGGTTCCTGTCCTTGTATTGGTTTTTTTCTGTTATTATCCTTTGAAGGGCTGGATTCGTGGAGAGATAATGTGTGAATTTGGCTTTGTCGTGGAATACTTTGGTTTCTCCATCTATGTTAATTGAGAGTTTGGCTGGGTATAGTAGCTTGGGCTGGAATTTGTGTTCTTTTAGTGTCTGTATAACATCTGTCCAGGATCTTCTAGCTTTCATTGTCTCTGGTGAAAAATCTGGTGTAATTCTGATAGGCTTGCCTTTATATGTTACTTGGCCTTTTTCTCTTACTGCTTTTAGTATTCTATCTTTATTTAGTGCATTTGTTGTTCTGATTATTATGTGTCGGGAGGTATTTCTTTTCTGGTCCAGCCTATTTGGAGTTCTGTAGGCTTCTTGTATGTTCATGGGCATCTCTTTCTTTAGATTTGGGAAGTTTTCTTCTATAATTTTGTTGAAGATGTTTGCTGGTCCTTTGAGTTGAAAATCTTCATTCTCATCCACTCCTATTATCCGTAGGTTTGGTCTTCTCATTGTGTCCTGTATTTCCTGGATGTTTTGAGTTAGGATCTTTTTGCATTTTCCATTTTCCTTGATTTTTGTGCCCATGTTCTCTATGGAATCTTCTGCACCTGAGATTCTCTCTTCCATCTCTTGTATTCTGTTGCTGATGCTTGCATCTATGGTTCCAGATTTCTTTCCTAGGGTTTCTATCTCCAGTGTTGCCTCATTTTGGGTTTTCTTTATTGTGTCTACTTCCCTTTTTAGGTCTAGTATGGTTTTGTTCATTTCCATCATCTGATTGGATGTGTTTTCCTGTTTCTCTTTAAGGACTTCTACCAGTTTGGTTGTGTTTTCCTGTTTTTCTTTAAGGACTTGTAACTCTTTAGCCATGTTCTCCTGTAGTTCTTTAAAGTCCTTCTTGATGTCCTCTACCATCATCATGAGATATGCTTTTAAATCCAGGTCTAGTTTTTCAGGTGTGTTGGGGTGCCCTGGACTGGGCGAAGTGGGAGTGCTGGGTCCTGATGATGGTGAGTGGTCTTGGTTTCTGTTAGTAAGATTCTTACCTTTACCTCTCGCCATCTGGTAATCTCTGGAGTTGTTATAGTTGTCTCTGTTCAGAGGTTGTTCTTCTGGGGATTCTGAGTATCCTCTGTCAGCAGACCTGTACAGACTAAGTTCGGCGGAGTCCTGGAGCCAAGATGGCGCTCCCTGCAGGGCAGGTCACTGTCCTCCGACTGGGAGGGTGCCGGATGTCTGCGGCCCCAAAAGGGTGCTGCCTCAGCGGTTCTGTGGCTCCCGCCTGTCCCAGAAGCTGTCTGCCTCTGTGGTCCTCACTCTGACCTGTACAGACTAAGTTCGGCGGAGTCCCGGAGCCAAGATGGCGCTCCCTGCAGGGCAGGTCACTGTCCTCCGACTGGGAGGGTGCCGGATGTCTGCGGCCCCTAAAGGGTGCTGCCTCAGCAGCTCTGTGGCTCCCGCCTGTCCCAGAAGCCGTCTGCCCCCGTGGTCCCCACTCTGACCTGTAGAGACTAAGCTCGGCGGAGTCCCGGAGCCAAGATGGCGTTCCCTGCAGGGCAGGTCACTGTCCTCCGACTGGGAGGGTGCCGGATGTCTGCGGCCCCAAAAGGGTGCTGCCTCAGCGGCTCTGTGGCTCCTGCCTGTCCCAGAAGCCGTCTGCCCCCGTGGTCCCCACTCTGACCTGTAGAGACTCATAAAGGATGTCTTAAGTGGCAAGTTTGTAGCACTCAGTGCCTACAATAAACAAACTGGAGAGATCTCATATGAGTAACTTAACATCACACCTGGAAACTGCAGAATAAAAGGAAAAAGAATCTCATCAAAAAGGGGGAGACAGCAAGAAACAATTAAACTGAGGGCTGAAATCAAGAAAATAGAAACAACAACAGTACAAAGAAAAATCAATGACACAAAAAATTGGTTCTTTGGGAAAAATCAATAAGATTGAAAAACTCTTCTCCATATTAAGTAAAGGTAGAGAAAGATTTAAATTGCCATAATTAGAGATGAAAGGGGGTGTATCCCAATAGACACCAGGGAAATTCAAATCAAAAAGGTATACTTTAAAAATGTAAACTACAACAAGTTGAAAAATCTCAACAAAAATGTATAGTTTTCTTGATACATACATACAAATTAACAAGATGAGATAAACAATTTAAACAGACCTATATCCCCTAGTGAAATCAAAGCAGTCATTAAAAGTCTCCAATTAGAAAAAAGAAAAGCCCAGGATGACACACTTTTAGTGCAGAATTCTACTAGACTTTCCAAGACTTAATGCCAAAACCTCTCAAACTTTTCCACAAAATGGGAAAAGAAGGACCAACCCCACTCCCCTTTTGATGAGGCCGTAGTTACCCTTATACCCACACCACACAGAGACCCAACAGAGAAGGGAAATTACCGACCAATATCCCATATGAACATAGGTGCAAACATTTTCTAGAAAATACTTATAAACTGAATCCAACAATATGTCAATATGTCAAAAAGATCACCTACCATGATCAAGAAGGCTTCATCCCAGAGATGAAGGCATGGTTCATCGTACATAAATCAATATAAGTGTAACCCACCATTAATACAGACTAAAAGACAAAATCTGAATGATCATCTCATTAGATACAGAAAAGGCCTTTGACCAAATTTAACACTGCTTAGTGATAAAAGTCTTGGAGAGATTAGGAATACAAGGAACACATCTCAAAATAATAAAGGCAGCTTGCAGCAAGCCTCCAGCCAGAATCAACTTACATGGAGAGAAATTCAAAACCATTCCACTAAAATCAGGAACATGACAAGTTTGTCCCCTCTCTCAAAACCTATTCAATAAAGCACACAAAGTCTTAGCTAGAGCAACAAGACAACTGAAGGAGATCAAGAGGGATGCTGTTTGGAAAGGAAGAGGTCAAAGTATCTTTATTTTCAGACTATATGATAGTATACATAAGTGACGTGAAGAAGTCCACTGAGAACTTCCTACAGTTTATATATACACCTTCAGCAAGATACAAGGTTATCTCACAAAAAAGTCAGAAGAACGCCTATATACAAATGAGAAATGGAGAAAATAAGTCAGGGAAATGACAACTTTCCAATATCCTCAAATAATCTAAAATACCTTGGGAGTAACTCTAACCAAGCACGTTTAAGACTTGTATAAAAAATGATTTGAAGAAAGGCATTGAAAAAGTTATCAGAAGATGGAAAGATCTCCAAAGCTCATGGATTGTTAGGATTAACATAGTAAAAATTACCATCCTAACAAAAGCAATCTACAGATTCAATTTAATTCCATCAAAATATCAATACAATTCTTCACGTACCTTTTGTTGGTTTGAAAGGGTTTGGCCCTGTCATGTGTTTGAATGCTTGGCCCAAAGGGAGTGGATCACTATTAGGAGGTATGACATTGCTAAAGTAGGTGTGGCATTGTTGAAGGAAGTGTCATTGTTGGAGTAGGATTTGAGATTTCCTGTGTTCAAGCTCTGCCCTGTGAAGGATCAGAGCCTCATCCTGGCCACCTGAAACAATTTTCTCATGGTTGCCTTTGGATCAAGATGTCGAATTCTTGGCTTCTCGAGCAACAAGTCTGTCTGTGTGATGCTGTACTTCCCACCGTGATTCCTAATTGCAAATAGAATATCATCAATACTGTCAGAGATTGGTGCTTGCCCATGAGAAAATTAGCAGTTTTTAAGAATCAACTAGCATCACCGAGGTGAAATCTTTGGGAAGTGTTTTCTGAGAGCACAAAGTAGCTATGCTCCAGAGATAGACATTATGCTGGCAGCCAGACTCAGTAATGTGGAAGAATCAACTAAATGGTGCTGGTTTTGAAGGCATGAAAAGATCATGGAAGTCAGCTGAGGCACTGTGAGAGGCCAGGAAAGCCATTGGTGAAGGTACAGTCTCAGTGGCAGATGAAGACCCAGGATTGTAGGGGTCATACAAAGAAGTTGAGCCTTGGCACCATGAAGGGAGCTTATGAGAGGCTATTGGTGAAAGTGTAGCCTAATTTCAGAGGAAGATGCTAGCATATTGGACATGCCAGTACCATGGGATAACCACTAAGAACAGCAACAGAAGTGGGACAGGGTCAACCAGAGCCTAGAGTGCTACAGAGGGCAGAGCTGGAGAAGTGACCCAAGCTCTGAAGATCATGTGTGGATGTCAGACATTGGAACAAGAAGCTGTCACAGTAAAGTTGTCTTGGAGACCCCAAAAGTGTAGAGATGCTGAGTGTTGGAAGACCTGCTAAAGAAAGCTGCTAACAGCATGTGGAACCAGCCTAAAAGAAAGAAATGTGTTGCAGTCAACAAAACTGAAAGGAGTTGGACGTCAGACACAGAGATAGAGAGTTTGCAATGTGCTCAACTGCGTTTTGGCCTTGCTTTGGTCCAATATTTTTTAATTATGATGTTTTGGAATGGTAATATATTATCTTTTGATTTTATAGGGATTTCAGTTAAAAGGAATCTCAGAAGAAATTTTGAACTTTGGACTCTAAAACCTTGTCGAGACTGTAATAGACTATTGTTACTTTTGAAGTTCAACTAAATTCATCTTACAATATGTTATGGCTACAAGCCTAGTGGGGCTATGATGTGGAGTGTGATGGTTTGAATAGGTTTGGCCTCCATGGACTTGTGTATTTGAATGTTTGGCCCACAGGGAGTGGCACTATTAGAAGCTGTGGCCTTGTTGGAGAAAATGTGTTGCTTTTGGGATAGGCTTTAAGCTTTCCTATGCTCAAGCTCCACCCAGTATAGAATCATAGCCACCTCCTGGCTCCCTACAGAAGACATTCTCCTGCTAGCTGCCTTTGGAGCAAGATGTAGAACTCTTGGCTTCTCCAGCAACAACCAGCTGATATCTGATTTGACTTAAGGCCCACTCTACAATTTAGAACCTTTATTCAACACTGCTTGGATGACCAAGAACCTAAGACTAGATAGCCCAGGGACTTAGGTTAAAACCAAATACAACTGTAAACAGAAATGTAGTAATAAAATGACTGCTAATGGCATTCTACTATCTTCATAAATCCATTCCTTGATCAATCCTGAGAGAAGAGTCCTGCAGCAATGGGAACAAACACCACGCAGAAAACCATGGCTAAACATTATGTGGATGAGAGACGTTGGACCACTCATCCCTAAATGGGATGTCTCTATCAAATTCTTCCCATCTGGACTCTGGGAACACTGAGGATGAGGAGTCAGAAAATGTATAAGAGCTAGAAGGGATGGAGGATCCTCAGGGAACAGTGGCATCCAGGATCAGTGCTCTCAGAGATTGAGGCGGCATGCAAGGTTGCTACAGGAGTCTGCACTGCAGACGTGGATGCCTGTCCCCATCCCTAACCCAAAAGCTACCTCCAACTGATAGTCATTTCCAAGTGAAAATTTAGTTTCCTCCAAGAGAGTCTCACTGGAGAGCTGAACCACTCTTAAGGTTAGTCTGCATACCCAGCAGAAAACAAACTCAGTGACACCATTGGAGTTTCCTTGTCTTATAATGCCCTGTTTGAGATTTCAGAAAAATTAACAATATATATATATATTCCTTCAGGTCCTTTGCTGTATATGTTGACTTCTGGTTTAGTGTTTTTATGGAACCCTTGAGAGTGCAAAAGAGTACATCTCTCTGTCTATATCTGTTTCATAAACCTTATTATAGTCTCTTTTCCTTCTGTTTGTTTTGCCCTATATCAGTGGACCAGTTTTGGTTCTGTCTTATTTTATTATTATCCCCTCAAACCCTGTTTGTTTTCTACTGAGACACAGAAAGAGGATGGGTCCAGATGGGAGGAGAGGTTCTTTCTTGTTTTTCCTCTTATTACAATAACTTTTTTCCTTTCACATAATATATTCCTTCCTCCCTCCCTCCATTCTTTCCAGTTCCTCTCTACTTCCCCTCCCAAAATCTTTGCTTGACTTGAAAGACAGGTCTATAATTCATCTCCTCTCTTCTTTTTCTGAGAAACGGCTGACAAAATCTGGTAGGTGAGTTCTGAAGCCGTTGCTCAGCTGAGAGGGCCACATAGTTACCACGGAGACAGATCTTGGGACCGTACTCAGAAGAAGCACCTCATGGATTAGTGTTCTCTCCTTCTGTTTACCACTGACTTAGATTTTGGTGGAGAGCAATGGTTCCATTTCTGGGGACCTCAAGAATATTGTCAACCAAGAGGCAGGGGTGAGGCTGGAGCTACACAGCCGAGAAGGCTCTGTGTCAGAAACCAGGATCAGAAGTCTTGGTGTTTCCCTGGCAATACTATCTACATTAAGACAAACAAACTTTAGGGAATCTGAAGACAAACAAACAACCCACAACCAAGACCATAAGTCACAATAGAGTGTCCACAATAGAGGGCTGAGAAGATTACGTCTTCTCCATTTTTCTTCTCAGCCCTCTATTGTGGACACTCTATTGTGACTTATGGTCTTGGTTGTGGGTTGTTTGTTTGTCTTCACTTTAGGGAATCTGTTCTCTCTCCAGTCAGGATACTACATCCCAGTGGAAAAGGCACCATGTACTTTCTTTCTTCAGCCTGCAGTTTCCAGTACTCTCTTGGAAACACCCTCCTGCCTTGCAAGGAGTTGGTGGTCTTGTGATAAATAATTCGTAAAAATAAAATTTATCACATGTAGTTAATTATACATGGATAGAGACCAGACGACAAGTTGTGGGAATCAATTCTCCCACGTGGTGGGTTCCAGGGTTCAAAGACATCATCAGGCTTAGACCAACACCTCATGAGACCTCTTGCTTGTCCAGTTAAGTTAGTTTAAAATGTGAGCATCATCCCTTCACAGTAGAGCAGTGGTTCTCTACCTTCCTGATGCTGAAACCCTTTAATACAGTTCCTTATGTCGTGCTGACCACCTCCCCCAACTATAAAATTGTTTCATTACTACTTTATAACTGTAAACGTGCTACTGTTATGAAACAAAATGTAAACATCCGATACTACAGACTCCACCACTCGAGGGGTCGCAACCCACAGGTTGAAAACCACTGCCTTAAGGATTCCTGAGTGAACACTTTGAACTCTTTGTTTCGATGAGTTTTCACATGATACTGTCCCCTTGGCAACCTACATACTCCATGTATATAAATGTAATGTATATTTCCTTGGCTCATCATAACCGGCTTCCTTTCTAAGATTATTTTAGTAGGATTTCAAACTAATATGACAGAGAAAAATGGAGAAGACGTAATCTTCTCAGCCCTCTATTGTGGACACTCTATTGTGACTTATGGTCTTGGTTGTGGGTTGTTTGTTTGTTTGTTTGTTTTTGAGTCAGGGCATGTAACTCAGGCTGGTCATGAACTCCAAGCTTCTGCTCAACCTCTGAAGTGGTGGAATTGGAGATAGGTGCCACCACTTTCAGCTATACCCCGAGATCTTGAATTTGTTCAATCTTTAACATGTGAAATCTTTGCCTCAACTCACTTTTTAGTTTTTTGCAACCTTTATGGCTGTAGCTGAACTTTACTACAGCAACAAACAAAGCCAAACACAAAAGTACCTTAAGCCACCTTGGTGACTGAAACAGCATTTACTGTTCTTTGGAAATTGCTTTGTTCTGGGTAGCTCCAGGGCTAGACTGAAATGGGGAGGCAAGGAAGTGATGCAGAAGCTGTGGCATCCCAGAATCTCAGCATGTTTATTGCATACAGTTGATTGGGAAGTGCAGTTCTGCATACAGCTGAGCAAGGAGGTAGCTTCAGCTAATCTGGATAGAAGCCATTTCTGTAGCAGAGCAATATTAAGGCCATAAACATCTTCAGGGAGAGAAAGGCACAGTGGACATTTTCTGCCTACAGTCAGCATCTGCGTTTGGATCCAAGGAAGGCTTTGCTAGACTTCTGAATCTAACCCAGGGAAGGCTGTGTCACCCCCATGGGCCTGAGGCACTGGCGTCCTTGACAGGGCTCTGCTCGTGTCAACAACGCACATTCACCCAGGACCACATTTACTCTCTCTGAGAAATAGTTTAATAGTGAGTAATATTTGTTAAAATTAAAAGATCACATTGTGGTGGTATTTATGTTTTCCCCAAACATTAGGATAAACTTAAGAGATTTAAATCCAGTATTAAGTTGAACATAGAATTGTCAAAGGCAGCCAGTTTATTGTAACATTTAGTATTAAGGTGAATATAGAATTGTCAGAGGCAACTGGTATTTTGTAACAAATGAGAGAGAGAAAGAGAGACACAAAGACAGACAGGAAGGGAAAGAATCCGTGGTGTAAAAGATGAATGTTGTAAAAGCCGTGAGAATATGGACAGTTTGTTTTCTCACAACTTAAATACATTGAATTACTTTTCCAAGGCTGGTCTCCTGAGAGGGGTAAAAATGTATTTACTTGGCTCCTATATATAGGATAATATGGAAAATGTATTCTGGGCTTACTGAGTTGCCTGCCAAAAATGGTCTTCATGTGTCTGCTGATAATTAATCAAATTAACTAGCTTTAAAAATAACAAGCAGTTTTAAATAGCACATAATACAATAAGGCTACAATGTCCGTATATTTCTCCTGATAATTTTCTTCCATCTCATTTTCTGATAGTTAAGGGAAGAAACAGTAACAAACTTTCATATGTTCTATTCTTCCTTAAATATTAAAGATTTGATTCACAGATATTTTGGCACTCATCCTGAAATCCTCTGAGTTATGACTAATATTTTTAAAATATATACAATAAAAGCACCAATATTTACCCTGTACTTTTTCTAGCACTTAAAATAAATTTCTTAAGACATAAACCCAGAAAGGGCTAACCACAGAACATAGTCATTAAAGCTGTTTCTAACTCCTAGTACTTCCCAATTATTTACTGGAGGAAGTGATAATCTCATTAGAGCTCAGAAACCTATCCCCCAAATCAGTAATTTTCTTTATTCTTGCATCGGTTCTCAGAGTTAAAAAGCACCTCTTCTGCACCCAAGACAGTATTCCGCAGACACAGGTTCCTCCTGTACTTTCCTCAAAGGCCATATACAGAATCATTCACATATTTAACTGCTTAGAACCTAAGTCAATATATCCTGCAGGGTTGAGTGGGTTTAAGTACAAAGTGATTGGCACACATCTGTCAATATAGATAGACCTATCACTTTGGGGTGTGATTTCAGCATCAGGGAATGAACAGTACTACATGAGAAAGAGAGGAAACAGTATATTTTTAACAGGTCCTGATTCATTCACAGGAAATCCCTCTTTCCTATGTTTTAAGGAGATGGTCACCATGCTTTAAGAGCTAAATGTCATGGACTTAATAGTTTTCGTCTTTTAGCATCTTTTAAAATACCAAACATAGTAAATGATTCTCCTTTCGTAGATGAGAGAGCTAGACTGAAATGAGATTGATTTATTCAAAACAACACATGCTTAAAGGAAAGACTCTTGACATGAGTGGAGATCTCTGACTTTAAGAGAGATGCAATTGCTTCTATGCTTATTGCCTGACCTATTCTGAAAGGGGACAATGAAATCATTGGTAGGTTAATGCATGAATCTTCAATGATAATAATAACTATAACTGTGTACCATGATACTGAAATTAATGTTAGTTTTAAGCATCTCCATGCTTCCTTTTTGGCATTTTGGAGGAAGGGAAAAAAGATTAGGGAAGAAGAAGAGGAAGGTGCAGTTCCTTTCAGACCTGTTATTTGCCATAAGGATTTGGAAAACTGAAGCTATAGGGTTTTGTGTGTGTGTTTGTGTGTGTGTGTGTGTGTGTGTGTGTGTGTAACTTTTCTATCAAAGCCTATTGCAAAGTCTAGGCACCTTGTAAAAGATGAGACCCGGACTCCTCAGCTCAAACTACGTGCAATGAATATTCTCTTAGAGAAAGCTAGTTTGGTCAAAGAGTAACTACCTGCTCCCATCACTGAGATATTAGCTAGGGATCTATCTATCTATCTATCTATCTATCTATCTATCTATCTATCTATCTATCTATCTATCTATCTATCTATCAGTTGTATTTCTATAGCATTTGTCTTCTATTTGAGAAGTCGTGTCCAGAGTTTGTGTGGTGAACAACTTAATCACGGCTGTTACTAGGCGTCTCATCCATTTTCTGTTAAAGCCTGACTAATGTATAAAAGGTAGAAACCCATTTGGCTTACGATTGTTAAAGTGGGGAAGTCCAAGGTCATGGTAACAGCATCTGGCAAGGTTCCTTGAGATGATATTCATGGTGGGAATACAGAAAGCATGCAAATAGCTGTGAGAAGAGAAAGCACAGGAAAGGACTCACTTCATGACAAACGGCTATGCCAGTAATTTGGTTCCTTGATAGCAATTCAGTAGAGCCCCGTCTGCATGACCAAGACTTCCTAGTAGACCTCACCTTCTAATACTACTGCATTAAAGAGTGGGGCTTCCAAGGTCTGAATCTTGGTGATGATGGCACAAGACAAAGTACAAGAAAGGTTTGCTCTGATATCCTTTTCCTTGACGTTTGTGTCCACCTCACCCCTACCCCTTTCCTCTTGCTTTCCTCTTTCAACAAAGCTTACTGAGAATTAGTGTCTTCTTCCTGATCCAAGCCCTGCCCTGAAATAGCCTCAAATTCTTCTGGTTGCCAAATTATTTTAACCTCAAAGAAAACTCCCAATCCCTTAATATAGATCAAGATTCAGCAAACTTTTTTTGGTGAAGGGCCAGATAGTAAATATTTTCAGCTCTGCAGGCCAGATGGTCTCTGCTGTAACTACTCAGCTATGCAAGTTGTAGTGTGAAAACAGCCATGGGCAATAAATAACCAAATGAGCATGGCTGTGTTTCAACAAAACTTTATTTACAAAAACAGATGCCAGGCTGGATTGGGACCAGAGGTTGAGTTGCATGATCTGTGATAGGAGCCATTCCTCTCATTATACTGTGCTCTGGTGTCAAATTTCAGAAGAACAGAAAGGTAAAATTAATACTGGTCTTCATTCATTCAGCAGTGGGGTGTCAGAACCCCCGCCCCCCCCCCAAGCATGTGCCTCGGCCTGTGCCTTGTATTTCAGAACTAGTAGTGACTGAGACTTGGCTTCTACTGAATGCTACTCTCCTACCTCCTAGCAGCAAAAGGACAACAATGTCAAAATTATGGCATAGGGGTTAATTCATTCTTTAATAAGGTTTCTTTCTTCCTGTGGGTGCCACAGGAGGCCCTGGGATCTGGAGTTAAAGGCTATTGTGAGCCACCTGATACAGTGCTGGGAACAGAACTCTGATGCCCTGCAGGATTAACAAGTTCCCTTAACCATGGAATCATAACTCTCTCCATTCCTTTAAAAACTAGATCTATGCTCTGCAAACAAACCTTTGGATAAGCTTGCGGCTAGACAAGGTTCATTATCTCTGTCTCCTCTGATTTTTCTCATGAACCCCTCCTATTACCTTTGGAGATCATTTCCTTCTACTTGCTACATTCTTCTTCTTTTCTCTCCTCTATGCTTCACACATTACTTCTTCCTTCATCACCCCCAGCCCCCCTCCCCAACAAAATACTTCCTGCTGTATTCTCCAAGACATCAAATCCCTGAACACAAATGATTCCACATCTGGTGATGAATTACAAATGCTGAAGGGTGCATCTCCAAGCACTGCTTAAGCTGTCAAGGGTCAATCATACCTTTCCCAACTCAAGGGAAGCCAAGTTGAATTTGGAATCAGTGGAGTCCCAGTAACTTTCTCAGTTTTCTAAAAGAAGTGATGTTTATTCTGAAAGAACAGACAGCTCAAGGCCTTCCTGCAGCACGGACCCAAACAGACGGTGTGAAATGAATTAATTAAACCCAGCTCGTATCATTATGGGAACTGTGCACCAACAAAGGCAGAGTTAAATGTTAAAATACTTCAAAATAAAATTCCACGTCATCTCTTTGTCCTTCCTTATGATTTTCTAAGAACAGGTTTTGTTTGGAGATCTAGCAATCAGCAATCAGCCAAAACTCACCTATTTCACATGCATTTAATGCTGGAGTCAGTAGGAAAGTGATGGCTATCAATTTTTATTTCTTTGCTTTCATTGCATTTTTGTTATGTATGTGTTGGTTTCATTTTATTATGATGGTGAGGATTGAACTTGGGTCCTTGGCCATGCTAGACAGATGTTCTACCACCGAACCAAACCCCTAGCCTTGACTGTATGTTTTCATTTAGACATACAATCTTGAGTGAATATTTCAATAAGAAATACAATGGTGAGTGAACCGTATTAGTAGAAAAATATAAAAAGTAATTTTTATTTGGTCATGGAAAAGGAAAAAAGAATCCTATATTGGTCTGTAGGAAAAGGCCAGTGGTTATAGCAGGGAGGATATTAATATGCATCAAACAAGCAAGGTGGTCCTCACAAGTCAATTAGCTTCTCTACACTTGTTATACATAGTGATCAAAGAGACTTGCAATCTGTGCATTGGGCAAGCACAATGCTTCTTGGCCTTCAGCTCATCTGGTGCATTTATTTTCTCCTGGGAGTTGTTTATGTGGCTTTACCACTGGTCTAAGAGGAGTTGGGTTTCCTAAGAAGTGATGATTAACTGTTATGGACTGGCAGCGTCATCACGGCCTACAAATCTCAGCTGTACCTCATTGGGTCCATTGCTCTTGCCTGATGCCCATGCTCTTTGGGTAACAGTGACACAATTAGGCTAATTCCCACGTGACCTGATAACGCTGCTGTGAAAGCATCCTCAGACAAAGCTCAGCCCAGGGCAAGTGAGATGGGAGCTTGCAGAGAATTTGAACATAGAAATTCATCAGCATGACCTTTCCTAGAGGGTTTGACACATCGATGGCACCTCCCACTATTGCCAAACCTCACTTTTGTCCTCTCTGAACTAGAAGGTACGGTTTCGTAAAGACTTGGGTCTTTGAGCTGCCCTGGCCGTGGTTTAGTTCTCAGACCTCTAGAATTCTGGTTAGGTGGATCACAACCACCCACAGCTCCAACTCCAGCAGACCGAATGTCCTTCCTGGCTTCCATAGGCATATGTGTTCTCTCTGTCTCTCTGTCTGTCTCTGTCTGTCTCTGTCTGTCTCTGTCTGCATCTCTCTCTGTCTCTGTCTCTCCTTAGGTCTCGCTCTTTCACACACACACACACACACACACACACACACACACACACACACACACACACGGGGAGTAGATAGAGAAGAGAGAGAGAAAAGAAGAAAGTGGATTTTTAAAAGCAATGAAATACAATTATAACTGTGAAAATCGTCATAGTGTATTGGTATATTACATTTTGTGTTTCCATGTGCACATTCATGGTGTTCATGTACATGTGTGTGCATGTGAAAGTCCTAGAGCAACTTACGGTACTGTTCTTATGGTACTCTGCATGTTTTCATCTTGAGACGGGTTTCTCATCAGCTTAAACTCATCCAATAGGTTTGGCTGCCTGGCCAGCAGATCCTAGAGTTCCATTGTCTCTGCCTCTCCAGCACATCAACATGTTCAACTTTCTTTACATGGTCTCTAGGGATTTGTCTCATATCTTTGTGATTTAACTAACTGACAATTGCGCTATCTTCCCAGGCCTGAAATATACTTCTTTATAACAGTCAACAAGATATGGTTGTGTCCCTGATAACTACCATAACTTCAAACGACTGATACCTATTCATACTTTTTATATTTTTACATAAAATATCTGTGATTTCTATTGGATATACAAAAACTTCCTTAGCATTATTAATTAGTTTTACCTATTTATAATGTATCTGGAGGTGGTTTTTAAAAAATGCAAAATTTTGACTCATTTTTGTTCATTGCAGACAAAAATTTGAAGTTATTCCATAAGCTTTGGGAAAAATTTTCAATCATGTCTGACATGTTTGAAGTGGATTTATCTGACAAGCCAGATATCAAAACTAAAAGAATAACTCGAGGCAAGATATATTCATTTATCAAGAAGTGCCAGCAAGTAAGACACTGGATAGAATTGGTACAGACCATTTTTTTTCTCTATATAGTAACATGTTAATTATAAAATGAGTGAACACTGAAATGTGGTCAACTGAAGCCACCATGCCAAAGTCATGCCGGTGTGGTGCTCTAGTTTGAGGATAAACATTAGCATCTTTACAATCAGAGCTATCACCAGCAGTATGCATTATGTTATTCCAAGACACTGTAAATCCTTCTAAGGACTAGTCCATTTTATTATCAGCTTTCAGGTAAGGGGTTCTCTATCATTTTTGCTTCATAGATAAGTGACCAAAGCAAGATAATTCTACTGATTTTGTACAAGATGAGAATGGTTAGAAGTAGGCTTTGAAACCTTAAGGCAGACTCAGAGCCTTTGTCCTGTTTCTCACTGCTATGATTTATATTTTGAGCCCAATAGTACTAGAATCCACTTTTTTTTCAAGTGTAAATAATATGTAAAGCACTTACAGAGGAAACCAGCAGTACAAGTGGTCATTTTAAAGATGATGATGATGATGATAATAATAATTAAAACTTTTTCACCCAAATCTTGCTCTATCAAAAAAGTTGCTGTAGACTGAATGTTCATGTCTCTGTAACATATAATCCCCAGGGGTGACTGTATTTGAAGAGGGGATTTCTTAGCAAGTAATTAAGTGACTCATAAGGGCAAAGCCCTGATTGATTAGTGTTCTTATCAGAAGGGATATCAAAGAGCTTTGTTCTTCCCTGTTTTTCTTTCTCCTTCCTTCCCTGTCCATCTTTCCCTGTCTTCCTGTGCTTGTGCCTGCTTACGCTCCCAAGAAGAAGAGTACACAGCAAGAAACCTTCAGGAAGGCAGGAAGAGCCCTCACCAGAAACCACAGCAGCCGGAATGTTTATCTTGGATGTGTTGTTCAGTCTCTAGAACCCAGAGGAAATACATTGCTGTTACTGCAGCCACGTAGCTTAGGACATTTTCTTGTGGCAGCTCAAGCTGATTGAGATGCGGTGTTAAGTTACAAATTCTTTCCCCAAGCAATGAGTTGTGTATTAATAACTTGAAAGATGGTTTACAAGATAGACACTTGCATGCATATCTGAAATTAAGAATGTTTTATTAAACCATGACCCCCCCCCACTCTCTGCCCCACATACATTCATAAAAAGTCCCCAATTCCAGCAGTGCTAGAATCTTTAATAGGAGCAAACCTGAACTAAGAATCTGGTCAGTAAAATTGTATATATTATATATTATATCTCTATGCAGACAGGAATTTAGCGCTATTATTTGCAAAGAGAAAAATTACAGGCATAGGCCATCCCTATTACTTCTGAATGTTTGAGGTTGGGGGCCCTTCACTTCCTAAAAGACATAAACAAAATAAAAGAGCAAATGAGAAAACATGAGATGTTTCTTGTTCAATGAAAATATAAAGAAGCCTCTCTCTCTTTTCTAAAATGTGACTACCCAACAAATCAAAATGAAGAAGCATGTCTTGTAGAGTATTTTTAAGGTATAAATTTCCCTTTCAATATAAACAGGTAGATTAGTATATACAGTTACTACACAGTCCACTAGAGTATTCAATTTGTGCTTAAACGGAGACGATGTTAGTGTTTTATATGTGACAAGTGGTGATTATAAGAATCAAAGACGGTAATCCATACGAAGCCTTGCAAACTGTCAGTTCTATTGAAATGTCGAGTTGATCATTATTATTGAGTTGCTTTCCCTATACGGGTAATGCCGCATCCTGAATTTAAATCATGTGCCTCCTTTATCAAAAGGAGGCAATAGCCATGTACACTTTGAAGACAAATTCAAAGCTTCCCTGAGTGATCATGACCAGTATTTTCAACAGCCGTTGGGCATGTCATTAATTACAGTTTAGTGACAAAGGATCCATAATCAATACAAGGTTTGGGATTGGAGACATGGCTTAGCAGGTAAACGGACTGCTATGTCAGCATGAGGAACTGAGGCTGAACCTTAGCACTTAATGCAGACATTTATAAAGCTGAGTGGGGCAGCCTGGGGTTAATGCCAATGCTTCAGGGCAGAGACAGGGGTCGGGGGTTCTGGAGATAGGTAGGTCATCTCCATCAATGAATTCCAGGTTCAATGAGAGGTCATGGCTCAAAAATAAGGCAGGGAGGAATTGAGAAAGATACCTGGTGTAGATATCTGACCTCCATATGATATGCTCATGTCTACACACACACACACACACACACACACACACACACACACACACACACCGCATTACAGCAGAATACAGTTTCAAAAAAGTAAAATTCTAGTTAACCCCAGCAGAATACCATAAACCAAATTGCCAGGGGATCTGTCGGACGGGTAAAGTTGTGACTTTAGAATCATAGAGTTCATAGTGAACCCCGTTCAACAGACATCTAGGAGAAGCACCCCTTCCTTTCCTTTCAGCCGGTAACCAGTACCTAACGGCTGTAAGTCGTTATGCTGGTTCCAAGACATGCCTGGGTCTGCTCTGCTCACATAGGATATAAGGAAGTCACTCAAACACTAGTGTGCTCAAAGCTTGGTCCTCAGTGTGGCAGGGTTGAGAGGTGATGGGACCATTTTCCCATAAGTACTAGTGCAGGAGACTTAGGGCAGAGGGTGCTGCTTTGAGAAGGGACTAAGACCAACCTAACAGACTTAGTTCTTAGGGTGAAGAAACATATTCCTGCTTCTGGTGGTTTGGGCTTCCTGCCTGGCTCGCCATCTCTTTTATCTTTTGCACACACCTACCCTTTTGATGCTTGCCACCAGGATGCTATCAGCAGAGGCTGATGGGATAGATAGCCTCTCTCTATGCTGGACTTTCAAGTTCCAAGAGTATGAGTGAAATAAACCTCTTTTCTTTATTAAGTTTGTAATGTGAGGTATTTTGTCACAGCAACAAAAATGCAGACCAGTCCAGGTGGTGTATCTACAACTACTGTAATTGTTATGATGTAATTTAGCGGGGCAGGGCGGGGCATGTTTGCAGTGTTGGATGGTTGATCTTGTGAATGAGAGCTTTACCAAAAACGAAAGGAGAGTTAAAAAACATGTTATTTAAATATACTTCAAATTCCTAATCGTCTCACAAACTGTAATTCTTGATACTCAAAGCAATCTTTAACACTAATGATTCTTTAGCAATGGAAAAGACTTATGTGAAACTTTCTAGTCCTTAATTCTGCTTTTTGTAAAACAACTCTAGTGCCTTTTACATATAAAAGAAGTTCTCAGCTGAGAGAAATGGCAGGAAATATTGGCAGTGATTTTTGCTTGGGTGCGTGTAGTATCTATGTTATCTTTATTTAACCTTCAGTTATCTCTGGTTGATTGTGAAAAATCCTTGAGGAGGGGGTTTGACTAATGTTTTGTTTACTTCCGGTTTAGGGAGAAAGTCGTGTCAGAGTGGGATGCTTCTTCCGGTTTTGTTGTACTGAAATCTTTCAGGGTCTCTAAAGAGGCAAAAGAATTGGATCTCAGTGGACAAATATCGCCTTCAAATTCGTGAGGAAACCCCAACAAACTTATGACTCAATTTCCAAAAAGTGAATTCTCTGGCGGTAACGATCACATTTGGTGAATGCAAGAGTTAATTGTGTCCAGGGCTCATGCCAAGGAAAGACAGAAAGAAAAAGTTAATTTCTTTTCCATATCTGTCAATCGAAAATATGCAGTGTTGTAGCTGAAACATGAATATTTTAAAGTAGCAGCGAATGCCTGTAATTCTTCTTGGCCAGCGGCTCCAGGCGTGTCCTTTCCTGGCAGCACACCACATTCAGTGCGAGTCTATCTCTCAGTGCCAAGGAGTTAATTACGCTTTCTTAAGACGGGAGCTCCTTTCTTCCTTTCTCCACCTCTTTTGTGCGAAGCAATCCAAATGTCTTCTCATTTCTCCATCAAATCACTTCCCTTTGATAGGGTAGGATTTTGATTTTTCTCTTTGTGTTCAGGAATTAATTTTCCAGAATCCAAATATAGATACCCTACCTTATATTTTCACAATTTTTGTCCTTACAGTTCAGTGTGTCTTGCTGACCCAAACCCAGGAGGGGCCGTTCCCAGCAGTGTAATGGAATTAGGCACCACGCTATCCAATTTATGGTTAGTTTATACAGTTCATACATTAAAAAAATAAGTGCAGTTGAAGATGCCTAATGGAACTGTCTGGCACACATTACTGGAGAGTACTTAAATATAGGCTGATAAAAAATTAAAACCAATTTATCAAAATGGCAAAACATTTGGTAATTTGGAACACTCTTTATGTCCATTTAAAGTGCACTAGTCAGTAATTTATTCTGTTTTGGAGATTTCAAGTGATCAGAATGTAGTACAATTTATACCTCTCATTCTTAATTCGCTATTATTTACTTTAGCAAACCACGGAATCTTACCTTGTCCCCCTGCCCCCTGCCCCTTCAAAGTGCTGAATCCAATCTTGTTTAGTACCACAATATGACATACTCAGTAAGGAGAACAAACTGACAGTGTCCTAACCCTCTAGATGCCCTAAATAAAGTTTCAGCCTAACTTTGTATAAGCTCCATTTGTTTGTTTCAAAGAATGTCCCTTAAAACCCAGTATCTTAGTGAATCCGGAAGGATCTTGTTTAAAATGCAGATTCCAGGCCTCTAGCCCCAGGTGTTCCAATCAGCCTGTCAGGAATGAATTGAGCCAAATGATCTGCATGATTTTTTTTTTTATAATCACCTCTAGGTGATTTTTTTTCCCCAGGATACATGGTGAAGAAGCATTTGTGTTGATAGAAAATATGTACTTTGGGTATCTCAAGCCATGTTATATAAGAATTATTAAGGAATGTTATTCTAATCATGAAATGAATCAGATCGCTGATTATGTCCAACTTTGTGGATTTATGTTTGAATGTTTGCCATGTGGAATTATTCCTTTTTTTTTGTAACATTACAAGTTGTGTCATTAAGTTGAAGTCAAATTCATCACACCAGTAATTCATCTGGAGCGGGAGGTGTAGCTCTGTGACAGAATGTTTGCTTAGCAGGCACAGAATCCTGGGATCAACCCCTGTGCTGCAAATAAATAAATCATTTGGTAGACCATGACACATATTTCCTTTTCTTAGCATCTTTCATGGAAAGTAAATCTCTCAGAGTATAAAATGAAATTAAAAAACAATTATCACAAAAATTGAACATAACAAAACTTCATATATATACATATACATACACACACACACACACACACATATATATATATCCATCAAAAAGAATGGGATAATTTTATAAATATATTATACTCCAAAGACCTCCTAAATATTATTTCTTTGAGTGTCAATTCAAGGCTTCAAGGCTGAGGCCTCATTTTAACCATGTACTGCAATGATCACTTAATATTTTGCATTTAGAACTAAACATATTCTAAATTATTTATTAGCAGTACTATTATTTTAGTTTATTTTTAAGCTTGAGTCTCTCTATGGAGCTTGGGCTACTTCATCTTCAAAAGTCTCTCACCTCAGCCTCTCAAGTATGGAAAGAGCATCTTTAAAAAAATATATGTATGTACACATACATACATATATAATGCCACATTTTCTCCCCAGCTAGAGATGGTGTTCTTACAAAAATCACTGTTTACAAAGCAGAAAATAGAATCAATCCCCTTTCTTATCCCAGGTCAAAGATGAGGACCAGTGAACTTCTGAAGATACCCATTCAATCTTAAGATATTTCTCCAAACAGAAAACTTGATTATAAAGGAATGTGAAATTGAAACAGTAAATATTATCTTAGATTTAAAATGACAGTTTAAGGAGAATCCACAAGATTCCTGCTTCTTGACTTACGATGGGGTTATGTTCCCAGTAAACCCATCGTACATTGGAAATATCACAAGCCTAAATCCTAACAGCCTAGCTTAGCAACATAGCACATGGTAGCATGCTCAAGGTTTACAGTGATTGCATGGCCGACTGGAAGCTACAGCTCACTGCTGCTGTCTCTACTGCCCACCACTGTGAAAAGATATTGTAAGAATATTGACACATCTCCTTGCCTCCGCAGTAAAGTTAAAAAGAAGAAGAAGGAAGAGGAGGAGGAGCAGAAGGAGGAGGAGGAGGAGGAAGAGGAGGAGGAGAAGAAGAAGATGATGAAGAAGGAGGAGGAGGAGGGGGAGAAGAAGAAGAAGAAGAAGAAGAAGAAGAAGAAGAAGAAGAAGAAGAAGAAGAAGAAGAAGAAGAAGAAGAAGAAGAAGGAGAAGGAGAAGGAGAAGGAGAAGGAGAAGGAGAAGGAGAAGGAGAAGGAGAAGGAGAAGGAGAAGGAGAAGGAGAAGGAGAAGGAGAAGGAGAAGGAGAAGAAGGAGAAGGAGAAGGAGAAGGAGAAGGAGAAGGAGAAGGAGAAGGAGAAGGAGAAGGAGAAGGAGAAGGAGAAGGAGAAGGAGAAGGAGAAGGAGAAGGAGAAGGAGAAGGAGAAGATTGTAAATTAAAGACTGCTTGTCTTTCAGAGTGTTGAAAGGAGCCCAAAAGAAAATGCCGCACACATCCTCCAGGATTTAACAATGTAAACAATCCAGATAGAGGTAAGCAAACAAAGTGTAGGATCCTGGACTGGAAAGGCAGAAGAGGAAATTAATCTCTGCACCATACGGTACCAAGGTATAGAACTAAGTTCTCCATCTAGCTCTTGGGCAGATGTTGGCAGAGGAAGATAATTCCTGGTTGTTGAGTGACAAGCTGGAGGGAAGGGGCTTGCTTGACAAGAGAGTTCTAAGGAATTTAGGGTCCAGAGGTATCTTGGTTCCTAAAAATGCTACCATGACAAGGATCTTAACAGCTTTCTGTCTTTCTCTTTCTATCTCTCATTTTTTCCCCTCATATGCTCTCTGAATTTTAAAAACAGAGGAACAAGAAAATCCAGTTAGTACCAAGTTCTACATCCATTATCCAAGCAAAAGGCCACGGAATCAAATCTATCGGTACTGTTTATGTTTGCCAAATGAACCATTTGAAATATTAAAATGACATCAATACAGGTTTCTGGAGGAGCTCACTGACATCAACAGCCCTGCCAAAAGTGAATTGCAAACTTCTGAACATTTGTCATATTTAGAAAGCTCTGGTTTTTTTTTTTCCTCCAGTTCTTTTCTTCAGAGCTGGAGAAAGAAAACATGAACTGCTCTGGTGATAGGCAGAAGGAAACAAAAATATCACCAAAGCTTATCACAGGCTTCAACATTGCTGCGTGTGCTTTACACATTGTCTTGTTTGCTAAGTGTGTGATATATGTGAAGTGTGTCAGACATGTAAAAGATAACATTATGTGGTTTATAGGCATCTAGGGCTTCTGTGATGAACAGGACACCTGTAATGATTTTTCTGGTTTACTTACAAATTGTAGGAATTAAAAGTCCTTTGGAACCAATTGCCTCCAAGAGAGGTATGCTATGTCTTCTATGCTCTCCCCTTTACACTTTGACTCATACACTTTGCTAGAAATTTAGATAGCTTTAGTTATAAGCCTTGGGAAAGACGAAGTGACTTATTGGAACTTTGTTCTTACGGTCTCTTGTGGATTTGGTTTATTGCTTGAATTCTGTTATTTGGTAATTGCACTAGAATCCTGCTATTTGGTAATTGCACTAGAATCCTGCATGTGAGATGCTGAGGGTCCCTGACCTTAGCTGGTTCTGGTTGGTAAACAAAGTTGCCAGCAGCTAATGGCTGGGCAACGAGACAGAGGCGGGACTTTGGGATTTCCAACCAAGGGAACTGAAGAAAAAGAAGAATCATCATGCTAGGGGAGCAATAAGATTGAGCCTTGATTGCTGCAGAAGGGAAACTACAGCTAAGATGGTCTTGGGATTACATTGTGAGGAAAATTGGTAAATCATACAATAGACACAGTATGGGTTTCACTTAAGAAATGTCCAAGTCAAAAGTTAGTGAGTGGTTATAGACACATCCTATTCTGTCAGCGTTGTTCACAGGAGCTTGTGGATACCTGGAAGTGTGGCTTTCCCAGAGGAGGGTCCCTAGTTTTTTCTAAAGGCAGAGGCCTGGATATTTGAGTAACTTAGGAATGTGCTATAATGGGAGCAGATTAAGGAACAGCGCCCCCCGCCCCCCCAAAAAAAAGCCATACAGGAAAGGAAGAACAGTGATATTGAATGAATTATCTGCTTGGCCATTTATCCTATAGAACACAGAGTTTTGTGACACATACATAATTATCATTTGCTCAAAATATGAGCAACCACATATTGACTTTTCTCCTAACGATTAAGGATGTCCCATTGGGCCTTAATTTGCCATGAGCTTTTTAACACTTCATTTTATGTGAAAGAAACCCTGCTATAAGATGAAAAATCCTGTATCCCAAGCCTGAGGAGAGGCACCTCGAGATTGTCTTTATAGGAATCTGATCAACTCTCATCACGGAAACAATGAATCCTCTCTGGGTAGGCTTACGACATCCAAGTATTCCATGAAGCAGAACAATTACTATTTGGGACTCAGTCATGAATAACTTTCCTAGCAGCTGTTAGCGCAGTCAGTTCCTGAAGACCTTGGGAGCCCATAGAAAGTTACAACATCCTCTGGGGCAAAGGAACCAGGCACACCAAGGGGATCTGGGTTTCCCAAGCAGCTGCAGGGAAGTGGGATTCCAACACGGCCTGCTCATTATCAGGTTGTGAAGAAAACCCACTTGAGGTCTCATTTACAACTCCCGACTTTCTCTCTCTCTCCATTGCAGGTCTACACAGTGTGCAGATTCTTCTAATAAAAATGTTAAGCCCAAACAGGTCCCCAGAGCTTAGCACGAATGACTCCATGCTAGAGGCACCATTTTGACCTTAAAACCCAGCGCATAGGCCCCAACATCTGCCAAAATGGGAACAAAGACCTAATCCATCAAAGGCCTGGTTCGTAGTTCCAGGAAAGTCCTTAAATGCACTAACATAGTTTTTTGGCTTCTGTAGCTCAAGCTTCTTGCTAACTGAAGTGTGACAACCAGGATTTGGGTTCTGTGCGTAAAAGACAAAGGGCTGTAAGACTTGGGGCTGTAAGATCTGGGAAAGTTCCCTGTGCAGATGCCAGCTGGCAATAAAACATTTTTCTGGCTTTTAGAGTATCCACATGGTGGTATCAGGTGGTTGCAACATTCTGGAGGTGCCAGTGAGGTGCCCAGGACTAAGATGCTGAGACACCAGGGGTCTTTGATCCTCTCTGAGATGATAGGTTGGGAAATGTACAGTTTTCCCAGGAGGACTGAAGGCTAGAAAACTTACCAATCTGTCAGGGTGAGTGAGGTTATACAAGAGTCCCAAGAGATTGCTGGGTTGAGGAAGACATTTGGGCCACTTACCTGATGTTCTAAAAACCAGCAAGTAACCAATATTGCTTTTGTTATGTAGTTGGTCCTAGATCTTAGAAAGAAACACCAGGAGTTAGATGTGTTTGAGGGTATAAATAGGTCCCAATTATTGGAGATTGCTCAAAAGTTTTATGATAACAGTCACTCGGTAGAGGAAAAGCAAACAAAAGATTGAACTGGCAGTGGTTGTGCGCTCAGGGAGATCAATAAAAGAGATCCCAGAGGGGGAGCCATAGACACTGCATCTTAGGGTTTTATTGCTGAGAAGAGACACTATGACCACCGCAACTCTTATAAAGGAAAACATTTAATTGAGAATGGCTTACAGTTCAGAGGGTTAGTCTATTATCATCATGGCAGGAAGCATGGCAGCACGCAGGCAGATGTGGTTCTTGGAGAGGCTGCTGAGAGCTCGACATCTGGATCAGCAGGCATCAGAAAATAAACTGACTTGAGCTTCTGAGACCTCAAACTCCACTCCCTATTGACACACTTTCTCCAACAAAAGCACACCTACTCCAACAAGGCCACATCTTCCAACAGAGGCACTTATTAGAGACCCATAGGGTCATTTTTATTCAAACCACCATATACTGGGAAAGGAAGAGGCTAGAAAAGGACCGGTGTTCTTACTGTAAGCGAAGAAACTAAAACAAACTAACAAAACAACAACAATAAAAACAAGCAACCACCCCAAACAAAAGTAAAACAATGCAAAGATTGAATAGAAGAATCAATGGCTAAATTGGAAGAGAGAAAAGGTTGTCTTTTCACCATTTGGCTGAGGACTGATAGATCCTTTCCACAGAATCCAGGAGCCAGGGGTAGGGGGCAAATCTGTTCAATTCCTGGTCAACACAGGGCTGATCAATTCAGTACTGACAGAGGCTCTAGGACCAGTGAGATGTTGTTGGATAGTTGTCCGAAGGATAATTGAGTAGACTACTCTGTTTCCCTAGATAACCTCTCAGATGATGGATTTGGGCAAGGTATTAAGGCCTGCTCCTTAGTCATAGGCCAGATTGCTCCTATCTCCTCATCAGGGAAGACTTATCACAAAAACTGCAGGGCACCCTATTGTTTTCAGGAGGCCACCACCCACCTTACTTTTGATCCCATTCCACCCCCAATCCGTATTCTTGTAGTCTGCCCTCCAACCAAGTTTGGTACCTCAAGCTGCAGGAAGCCTGCAGATCCTGTTTCTGCTGATCCCCCAGTTTATTTGTAAGCAGGTGTTGCTACAGGCATGCTAGTGAAAGAAGCTGGCAAGCTGAGTTTGGTAATAAAAGATGATTGTATTTACCTGGTAAATATTATACCGAATCTAACCCTTGTATTTGAGGATAATTTGTTGTAAAGAAAACTTTGAGTAGAAGATTCTCTACATCTTCCTTTAGGTAGGTGTGTGGTGTGACTTGTCAGAATGCCCCCCAACACACACACATACACACACTGCCTTCTACACTCCTATCATTCACTCTGCGTCTTTGATAGCATAAATTAGCAGATTGCATGGACTGTATAATCTTTGGTTTTGTTTCCTGAGACAGCGTCTCGTGTAGCCTAGGCTAGCATTTACGCAGCAAACGATTCTGGAGTCCTGATCCTTCTGCCACCACCATCTGTGATGCTAGCATAACAGGCACGTGCCATCATCAGCTCATGTGGATAATGTTTCCTATTTAATTAGCCTTCTGTTTTACTTTCGAAAAGGACCGTTTCCTAATCAATAACTCCTTCAATGATATGTCATCCTTTTTCCTTTTTCAAACTTCCTACTTCCCTGTTAGGGAACTTAGAGTATTTTCTCGTGATGTCATATTGCTCAATGTATAGTTGTTCATAAATGCTTTTGTTTAAAATGCCTTGTTTCCAAAGTTGATTTACTTTCTTTCTCTAATTCTATAAAGTGTGTGTGTGTGTGTGTGTGTGTGTGTGTGTGTGTGTGTGCATTGGGGAAGGCTGGGGGGAAGAGACAGAGATAAAGAGAGAGACAGAGAGAGATAGAGGAAGATGATAGATAGATGATAGATACATAGATAGATAGATAGATAGATAGATAGATAGATAGATAGATAGATAGAGTTGATAGTCTAAACATTTCATAAAGACCCATATCTGTTGGATGTCACTTACAGAAGTGAACTGAGAGGACTCATCCTGCTTTCCAATTCTTCTTTGAACAAACATTTGTGAAATCATCATATACCTAGAACAGACACCTCTGTCTGATGCCGTCGGACACAAAGGACTTGGCCCCAAGAACACACAAGCTAATGCTGCTACCTCTGGTTTTGTCAAGGTGTTGGCTGTGGGTAATAATGAGTAGGAATACAAGTAGGAAAAGAAAAATCAGTAGAAAGTCTCTGAACAGCCGTTCAGCATAGCAGGAGAGAGCGTTAGGAACCCGGGGATACGACTCGGTAGAAGAAAAGTGCACGGTAGCATGCATTTTTGAAAAGAATCCCAGACAAAAAGAGTTTATACTTCACCCTGCAGGGAAACCTAAATGAGAAGGAGAATACTTGCCTTGTGGAGCCATAGGAAGAATTTGGGATTAGGAGGACCCTCAGCAGTTGAAGAATCCAGGAACATCAGCCAGTACAGCCTGAACATGCAAGGTGGGCTGCTCTCCTGTGAGTCATTTCTAAAGCTCTGAACGCCCAATGCATTGCCCTTTTATTTAGCCTCATTTGTGCACAAAATGATTTATGCTACAGTTTCATCCTCACTTAATGTCTTATAAAAACCAGCAATTTACTGGTAACAGCATAAAACTGTAAAATGCACAACTCTCAAGCCTTGTATTCTGGATGTTTGAACTTATAATTATATCTTGCATTGATGTTATAGAACCCACAAGAATAAATGAGATTTATTCTGTTAGGAAGATGGATTTTCAAACAAGATCAAGTCCCCTGGGGACTAAATTTCAATAAGAACAGAGTCATGTGACATTGCATGCTAGAAGGATCTAAATACCAGGAGGGGAGTTTCTGATTGCTCTGCACTTGGGAAGAGACACAGTGGAAGAAACACCTTCTTGACAGTAAGGACAGTCATTATGCCGTCGTTCAGAACACAGTGATACGGTAACCCAGTTCTAGGTCACAAGATGAGTTAAATTCCACAGAGATTTTGCAAGAATCCAACCACATGTGGGAGACGGTAGTTCAAACTCTCACAGGAGAGAAGTCAGGGGACAGGCCAAGAAATGCTTTCTATGTTGGACCATGGGGACAAGAATGTCAATTTGTTAAGTCATTTCTGGTTGAAAAAGAAAAGGAAATTCCCTGGCCTATGTCATGGGACCTTCCAAAGCGATTAGTGTGTATGGGACTTCTGGGTGACCGATCCTTTAGATCTTTCTTGAGTCACCCATTAACATTCACACTGTCCTCTGTGTGTATGCTTTTGCATGGACTCAAGGTTTAGAGGTCTTGTTTGCCATATATTTTTTGACTGTGAGCTGGTTGACAGAACGTTGTTCTGATCAACAAGTCTCTCTGGCGTGCTGACTGACCTCGTAACAGTCAATAGGTAAATTAGGGGTGGGGGTGGGGTGGATGAGTGGAATGGGATCTTGCTAGCCCAGTGGTTCCCAGCCTGAGCACTGAGATCCTTTTGGGGATAGGACAACCCTTTCACAGGGTTCAACTAAGACCATCAGAGAACACAGATATTTACATTACGAGTCATAACAGAAGCAAAACTACAGATAATTTTATGGTTGGGGAATCACCACGGTATCAGAGGAGCTTCGAATCGCCGTGCTTCTGCATCTGTTTGTATCCTCCTCAAATAAATGGAAACTTAAATGATAACCCTTGATCAAAACCCAGACGATTTCAGCAGAAATAGTCACCGAGATTGGGAGCAGAGGGACTATGCTAACCTTAGTCTTTGTGCATGAATGCTATGAATTTTAATCCACCTCGCTTAGAAGAGTGAAAATTTTAGCATATGCTCAAAAAGAACAGTTTCAATATAACTTTTGTCAGAATATTGATGTTAGATTTTATTTTGGTGTTTTCAAACAATTTTTTTTCTTTTTCTTTTTTTTCTTTCTTTCTTTTTTTATTTTTTTATTTTTTTTTGTTATTTTTCCTCCTTCTGTGTGCCCTTCGCTCCTTTCCCCTCCTGGTAGCTTCTCTTCTTTCATGTCGCCTGTTTACTTTTGCCTTTCTGCCAGCTTCCTTGTCATTTCTCCTTCCCCACCCATATTTCTCCTATCTAGTGTTTAGTTTTTCCTTCCTTTAACATCCCTTCAATTACACACATAAAAACTGCAAAAGAAACAGCAAGTATATCTGGTTCTCTCAACGAAATTTGTTCTACACCCATCTGTTTTCCTTTAAATTTCCTAATTTGATTTTAACATTTATTGACCTACCAGGGCACCGGGATGTGATTTTTCTTCTCCCAGGCAGGGTCAGGGTGGATGGAGTTGTCCACCAGGTTTGGCAGAGGAGACTTGGGGATTCTACTAATGGTTTTAGAAATAGAATCTCCAATTTTCTTTTCCTTTTTTTCCATAACAGTTACTATGGACTTAGCTTCTTAAAAATTGTGGTTTTTCTATACTCTTCAGTTTTCAAAATGTGCCTGGTTCTAAAGTGTTATCTGCTCATAAAGTATTCCACATGCAATCTTGTTTGTTCCATCAACTCTTGACTACTTTCGTGAAACTTACTGTCTTTTTCTTTCTACTTCCTTAAAATAGAACCAGTTCTCTAATTCTGATTGGATGCAGACACAGTCTAAATTGCAGGAGGGTAAAGGCATTTTCTGTCATTCCTGACCCTCCTCAACGACACTGTGAACACATTATAACTCAGGGAGCAGCTGATGAGCTGTTCCGAGGACTGCTCTATTGGACTGCCTCCCTGCCCCTTCAGAGTCTGAGTCTAGATTTTACATGCTTAAAAAGTCAGTTATTTTTAAGATGACATAAGATTTTATAATATTAATGTATATATATGTGCATATATATGTATATATATGTTTTCAAAAACAAATCCTTGCCAATGGCCTTATAGCACTGATAAAGCCATAGTTGGCATTTTTATTGTAATGACTAATGTACATGCCATTTCCTTTTATAGGAAAGAGCAAAGCAGGTTTATTTAACATTCTTACACAATGCTTCTTCTAGATTTGGTAACTGTAAGTAAACAATTTTCGCTTCTAAGTTGATATGGAAGTTAATGCTAAGATCATGCTCTGTTCGGTAGCTTTATAAATAAGGCATTGCTCATATTTCTCAACGATCAACTGTATCTGATAACCTACCTGTTTATTGACTGTTATTTTCTCTGGAAACTTCCATTCTGGGATCATCTGTCCAACATGCAATGGCTCTTTCTGTGTGAAGGCTTCTGTCAAGCTGTGAACCTGGACTTTTGAAAATGTATTTTGTCTCTTCTCATTGTGGATCCTGTCTCCTGCTATGGCATATCCTTCTGTCTGGGCCTAGTCTCTGCAGGGTAGAGCATACCATTAGTCTCTAGATGGAGGGGGGCAAAAAGCTGTCTATTGACCCATTTTTCCTCAAATGCCCTGATATCAATGCAACATAGTGATACTGTGGCTGGACACTGACTATTTGTAAGGATATCTTGGAAGGATGGCATTTCATGAAGTATCTGAAATGCACTGTGCTGGGCCTCAGGCTTTGATTTTATTTCCTGTAGAGTTCACAGTTTTTTGTTTGTGTTTTTGTTTTTGTTTATTTATTTATTTATTTATTTATAAAACTCCTGTTAGTTGAAGAGAAGACATCTGTATTAATTCTCTCCCTTTGTCCTTGGATTCTTATTGGTTAGCACTTTATGTTTTTGACTTCCCAACTCTTTTGTTGTATTTTTATTATTTAATATCAACTTTTGTTATGGTTTTGATGTTATTCTTGTTTACCCTTAAAGAATTTTACAAGTGCATACATACAAGGCTTTTTGATCGTATTCAGCTCAATTCCCATCTCCTTCAAGAGCCTCCCTTTAAGTCCCTAACTAACCTTAATTTTCTTTTCTTTTTTTTCTTTTTGTTAATAACCTGTTGTCACTTGAATGAGAAATGTCCCAAGAAAATCCTCTTTTTAACTAACAGAAGTCTTGAAAGTAAACTGAACTCTGCTGGAAATAAAATCTTGTCTTTCTTCTACATGTATTTGAACATTTGGTTCCTAGTTGGTGTCACTGGGCAGGTTTTAGGTGATGGATTTGGTGGAGGAAGTACATATTGGGGGAGGGCTTTGAGAATTTAATTGTCTCTCTCCATATCCTGTTTTCTCTCCCCCACCCCCCTCTCTCTACCTCTCCCTCCCTCCTCCCCTCTCTCCCTCCACCTCTGTCCTTCTTTTCCTCCATTCCCCACTCTCTCTTTCCCTGCTTTTTTGTGGATGCATGAAAATGTGAGCAGCTTCCTGCTGCTGCCAAGTTTCCCCTCTCTGTTGCCACGCCTTTGATTTCTATCTTGTTCGACCCACAGGCCTCATTAAACCCTTTTGGAGGCGGTAGAATTGGTTCATCAATTAAGAGTCCATGTGGATCTTGCAGAGGACTCAGATTCAGTTCCCAGCACTCATGTGGCTCGTAACAACCCTCTTACCTCTAGTTCCAGGGGACCCAACTTCCTCCCCTGACCTCTACAGGTACTGTACACATACATATATTCAGACATAGATATATACACATAAAATAAATATTAACAAAATACTATACTCTTTCCTATGTTGCTTTTCTCAGAATATTTTATCATAGCAACAGAAAACTAACTACAAAAAAAAAAAATGGTAGCAGTTATCAGCTATCCAAGGGTCAGCTAGGGGTGAAGGCTCTGAGGTGGAGGGTTGAATGCCTTGACTTCTCGGCAGTGTTGGACAAACAGCCATAGCTGAAGTAAGTTCATGACTACTGTTGTGTTAAAATAACAGCTCCTGTCTGGTCGGACCACACCAGGCCAATACAGATCCACCTGGGAGGTTTATTGTGGGGGAAGAGGGCAAAGGTGGTGATGAAGATGAAGGGGGAAGAGAGGACAGAGGTCAGGAGGGTCTGCCTTTTATTTGGGTTATAACATAACCGCTTGCAGGTAAAGGTGGAAGGTGACCCAAGTGGATTCTGGGAATGTATGGTGATTGCCATGGCAACACGAGCACCTGTGAGTGACTTCACTGGGTTCGGAGATGATCTGTCATGCTGGTACCTGACACTAACAAGTACAATGACCCTATTGTGTCTAGGTGACCATGTTTTGCTCCAGTTCTCTTGATCTCTGGCTCTTAGGATCTTTCTGCTCCTCATTTTCTAACGTGTTCACTGAGCGCTGGGGAGAAGGATTATAGTAGATATGTCCTGTCTATGGCTGAGCACTTAACCTACACTTGCTCTCCGTATTTTGGTTAGCTCTGAGTCTCCATGTTATTTACTGTTCACTACATAAAGAGCCTTCTTTAATGATAACTGAGAGGAGTGACACTGATTTATAAGCACACAGATACATATTTAGAAAGGAGCTTGCTACTATGTCCGTTTGGCAAAATAATAGCAGTAGGTTCACCCCTAAAGCGTATGAGCTCCCCAGATATGAGTTCTGGTCTCAATCTACAGCATCAGCCATGAGTGGAATGGGCCTTACATTCAATCAGGAAGTGATTGGGTACCCATATAACTTTGATGTCACTATTGTATTCTTGGGCTAGCTTGCCTTGCTCCACTGATTGTTACTGTGGCTTACACAGTTGTGGCTTACAGTTCATAGCTGGATAAGGCTGTTCATGTTCTTTCTCATCTAGCAGCGTGTATAGCATCTTCCAACACTGCAGGAGCTAGTTAGTGGTGAGGACATCTCCATCTTAGTTCCTGCTTCAGTTCTCCAAGTATTATGGACAAAATAGATGATGTTCTCAGTGACAGGTTCTTATGATCAAGTTCTAGATAGCAACCAAGAGATATAGCCATCGTTATCATTGTTTGGAAGATTTCTGGAATCCTCCCCTCGTCCACACAACAACAACTTGATAAGATGTATTTCACTCTGCATAGTAGGATTTATGTGGCCAACCGATGTCTTACATGTAGGTATAAGGCAACTTCACTTAAAGTCTGAAAATGAAGTTTACAAAGTGATAGGTTTCTATATGGCCTTTTACAACATCTGCCTCTTTCCTCTCTTTTTCTCCTTCTCCTCTATTCTCTTAAACATCCTTCCATTGTATCTCTTTCTCCCTTCTTCTCACATATGCTCTACTACCATCTTAAGAGCACTATACCCCTGACTTTCTTAGAGCTTCTTTATAGTTTCATGGTTTCTATAGGCATTTCAAGTTAAATACCCAAACATAAAGTTCAGATGTTAGGAACTGCATATGTGAGAGAAAGTATTAGCAGCAGGAGTCTTCTGGGGTGGGGGGATGTCTTTGGAGTCTCACATATAAAATCTCATCAACCACTGTCAGGGATACTTCAACTTCTTTCCTTTTTTTAATGTCTTTTATTTCCTTCCTCAGCTTTGTTGCTGTGTCTAGGACTTCAAGTACTGTATTGAATAGGTGTAGACACCCTCTACGCTGTTCTTGGCCTTAGTGAGAATGCTTTGAGTTCTCATCATTTAACGTGGTTGTTGCTACAGGTTTCTCATCTACAGCTTTTATAATGCTGGAAAATGTGCCTTTTATCCCTAGTACCTCTAGTTGTCTCTCTTTCATTTTTGTAAAGAGATGTGAGACTTTGTCAAAGTTATTTTCTGCTTAACTGAGATGACCTGAAGATGCTGAGATCTTTCATGCACATGGATTGGTATTGTGAAAATCACCATCCTACTAAATCAGTTTACAGATTCAATGTAATACCTGAAAATTTTCCTGTGCAATTCTTCACAGACATTTAAGGAAAATCTTAGATTATACATGCAAGCACAAAGTCCTTAGATACCACATCCTTACTACTAATAATATCAATATTATTATTATCAATAATACTGCTGGAGGTATCACCATTCCTAGTTTCAAGTTATGAATTTTTAATTTCTTTTGTTTTGTCTCAGAGATTCAGTACACTCTTAGCTCTCCACAGATACTGATTATAGTATTTTTCTGCTTCCTGAATGTGTTATGACTCTTTTCTTACTGCAATTTTAGAATTTTTTGGTATTTTTAATTGACATTAACAGCTTAATAAACAAATAGGTTTATGAACACAAAGTGAGAGCCTGTTTCTACCTCTAGTTCTCTCTCTCTCTCTCTCTCTCTCTCTCTCTCTCTCTCTCTGTCATCAATCTATAGATGGATAGATAGATAGATAGATAGATAGATAGGAAGGTACCACCATTAAATGAGTTCAAATATTTATGTTGTTGCATTGAAAATCAGCTTATTAAACCAAATGAAGATCTAAATGCTTTGGGTGAGGGTTAAGATCGAGTAAAAGAAACAAATGTTCTTAGTGCATAAAGTTATGACATTATCCTAGCCTGTGATGCCTGAAAGATTACATTCCCCTCATGAGTAGGTCCTGCCTTGATTAATGGGATCCGCATCTAGGGATCACTAATGGATACTTGTGATATTTTAATACACAGGCAAGACTCTGATCTTATTCCTCTATTATTCATGAAGACTACTGATAACTGTTATCATAGTAATACTCATCACAACCTCTAAATTGATTTAAAAATTATTTAATTTTAGTATATGGATGGGCCTGTGTGTGTGCACATGCATACATCTGTAAGTATGTATGTGCACCGTGTGTGAGTAGGAGCACTCAACAGGCTGAAGAGGGGTTAGAGCTTCTGGAACTGGAGTTGAGGGTGGTTGTAAGACCCGGTTTTGGGCCTAGGAACTGAACTAGGGTCCTTTGCAAGAGCAGTAAATTCTCTTAACAATGAAGAAATCTCTCCTGCTCTGCTCAACACAATTTTTAGATGAGAAAAGAACTATTCATTGGGTACTAATACTGTGTCATTTTGTTTGTTTTTTTTAAGCTGGATTTCAGGAAGCAACTTGCTTTCTTGATGAAATGAAAAGGATTCCCATCACTTGTATGAATCATTTCCTGGGGTTAGTTTCAACAAAGCTAAACATATTCCTTTTATAATGACTTCTATACCTTTCATTTTAATTGACTATCTTAGCTTTTTGGTTATAACTCAACTCACATATCCAAAAATCTTTCATTTGACTACATTTTGCATTTACTATATACTCAATATTGTACCAAATTTCTATATTATATGTATAGGTTGCAAGAAAGATAAACTCTTTGCATTTGCTGGAGTCCTGAAAAGGCACACGACAGTCCAAAATGTAGTCAAAGACTTTTCTGTCTCTTTATAACCAAAAAGGCACTCTGCTACATTAAAATGCATACTCATCAACACACACACACAGACATACACACACATATATATGAATCATGCACACATGCACTCTACACACAAACACAGGCACATATGCACAGGCACACACTTGTGTGCATGTACATACACACCACATATATACACTGCACACACACACTTCACCACCACCACCATCATCAAGAATAGATAGTTTTAATCACTGCACTTTCTCTCAATTCCCAGGAAAAACCGTGGCAGAGTAAGTTTTGCATGTTTTAAGTGTCTCCCTGAATTTTCCACATGTTCCTGCACTAGGACAGTTGACAGTAGGAGAATGTAGGACCGATTCCAAGGTATGCTTCCTGGGCCAATCACTAGCATGTACAATTATCAGTGTGAGGTTAAGCCAAAAGTACAAGTTAGATATTGATATTTAAGTTAAAAAAGATATAGTGAATATAGTAGCCCAATCCAACACATATGGAGATGAAGAACGAAAAGGTATATTTCTAGACATTTTATAAATATAACACTTGCTTAATACTGACAGCTGACTTGAAATTCTCTTCTGATGAGTATGTCTGTAACTCCCAGATCAGCCTGGAAAAGTATTCATGAAATAGATATTTATAAACAGTGGTATAAAAGTCAGTAGTGCAAACTGTGTAGACAGGTGTTGTTTCAGTGTTGTCAAGAAATGCTGAAAAAGTGCAAATGTTTAACATTACAGCTTGTCTGAGCGCTGTGGCGGGGAACTCTATGTGCTGTGTGAGCTTTGTACATTAGTGTGTATGCAAAAGACATGCACGAGCACTTTGGAAGTGTGCCTCTGCACATTCTGCCATAGATCAAGCCATTCAGAGAAGAGGGCTCATTAGGTTAGAAAGAAAGAAAGAAAAAAAGGAAGAAGGAAGAAAGGAAGGAAGGAAGGAAGGAAGGAAGGAAGGAAGGAAGGAAGGAAGGAAGGGAGGGAGGGAGGAAGGAGACTAAGCACGAGGATCTGAGCTGGAATACTCAGATCCGAGGGAAAGCTAGGAGCTGTAGTGTACATCTGTAATCTCAGTTTCTATAGTGAGAGAGGAAACAGAGATAGCAGAATCCTCAGAAACTTGTGGCCAGCTAGCCTGTTAGACACAGGAGAAAATAATAGATAAGGTAAAATATGGAAAGTGAGTTCTGCCCCCTAAGGATGTACTCTGACCTTCACACACACACACACACACACACACACACACACACACACACACATCACCTATATATACACAAACATACAGAGGAAATGTTTAAAGAGTTAAAATATTAGAAAATAATTATGGTCCAATTTAAATCATTACAGCAATGCAGCCATGACCTTGCTTTTTATGTGACCCTAAGATCCCAAGGTTGTCAACACTATCTCTGATTATACATAACCAGGCACTCTAAGAATGTCATAATGGCAAATATGCTTTTAATATGATGCTAATGAGACAAAGATTGGTTGGTTGTGTGGTGAAAATATTGATACCATGATCATCTTAAAATGCAGGAAGAGTAATGTAAAACCAGTCTACTTCCTAAAGAGCGGTAGTCAACAACACCTTCACATATACAGTGGATTTCAAACTCCAAAAGCAGTTTCTCCTGTCCTAATGACCTTGAAATTCAATACAATTAGACCACCAAATACTTAGAAGGCAAATGTTAGTAATAGTTGATTGACACTTCTTCATCCCAGTTTTTATGCCTGGATTTATAACACAACTTCTATTGTATTTTTCATTTCTCCCCCCACCCCCGTCTTTTTTATTTCTTTTCTGGGACACCACCTGTTCTCAACCGTTTTAGGGAAAAAATTGGAATGTGAAGAGTATCTTCAAGATATTATATCCTATGGCCTTTCTTAAGGTAACTCAAAGTTGGAAGAGGCCAAAAAAGAACTGTATGCTAAATTTATGTATGTTCCCAGAGATGGAGCAAAACTATTTTTTTCTCTGTCCTCTTCATGCGACATTTAAACAAGTGGATAACAGGTGCTGCATGCCTGGAACATGTTGTGCTCAGAATATTCTAGGGAGGACTTGAGGAGCTGTTAACTCTGGAGGAAACGTCTCAAGTCTCAGCCTGGGTAAGAACCAGATGTTCCTGGTCATCACTGGAACGGTGATCCTCGATGATGGGGTGGGATTTTAAGGGCTATGGATAGAATGGCCACTCCACATGCTTGGTCAGGAAATGGATAACAGAAGCCTATCTTGGCAAATATTAGCTTTCTGCACTCTGGGACAAGATGTTTCACCTTTGTTTTAAATGGAAGAAATCACACAAGGTGGAACAACTTACTAAACCAGTATGCTACTCTAATTTGGTTACAAGACATGCTCATGTTAAACGTATGTTTATGTCAAATGGTGACAGTCATGTAGGGACTGATAGACATCAGTGACAAAAAGGAGGAAATGTTGTTGGCAAGTTGGATTAAAGTACAAATCAGCCTCTCTCTCTCTCTCTCTCTCTCTCTCTCTCTCTCTCTCTTTCTCTGCATTAACCTTAGAATTACGAGATAGAGCTCATGGATTTGACCTAATAAAGACAATTTACACAGTGCTATGGATAAGAAATGAGCCCCTAAGGACAATATTTGTAAGCCATAAATTACTAATACATATGTACTTAATATGAATAAATTATTTTGTAATAAAATGAACATGATCTATCTTTGAAGAGAAAGAGAAAATCTGTGTTTCTAAAGAAGAATTAACTCCTTCAGACCCTTGGGGAATAGGGATTATTTTCAAGTCAGTGTGTTGCATACAGTTGTATGAATGTTTAAGAATTATGAGCTTGCCATGGGCATTATCTCCCTAATTCTTTCAAGAAGATCTGAAATATGATTTATGTCAGTTCATGAAGCCTTTTATAAGCATGGCAAAGACACCCACATCTGGCCCACCCCGTTCTTGTGTCTGTGACTCATCGTGTCACTCCAAAAATATGGTATTGTTGCTTAACTCATTAATGGTTATATTATCTGTAAAATAATCATAATTATGTTGACTGCCACCTGTAGCTTACTCTTCTAGCTTGGGGTCTGCATGTTTTCTTGTTGTTTTAGTCATTCAAGTGGACCAGAGTTTTGAGTGTTTTAGTTTGGACTTATTGGGGAAACTAGATTCCTTGGTCTTAGTATAAAATAGTCAATCTGAAAACACAATAAACAAACAAACAAAAAAACCCCATGAGATCAAGCAATGCATGAGTCAAGCCCCTCAGCCCAGTAGTGTCTCAGTTTCATATATGATCAAATGTGTGCTTCTAACAATTTTAGAGAAATTTCACAGATGGCCTGTTGATTACATCTGTTTAATACTAAATTCCTCTTCTTTTTCACTGAGCCAAATCTTTCTGTTCATCTACTTTGCTTGAGATATTGTGACTTGTGTGTGTGTGTGTGTGTGTGTGTTTTAACGGATGCTAGAAATACTGAAGAAAAAATCAAAACAAAACTAAAAATCCCAAGTGTGTAAATTGTGGTGAAGTCCCAGGCTCTAGTCCATCATGTGCGGAGCTCTACTGTGTGAAAGCCTGGGACTTCTCCTGTCCTAGGCAGTAACATGTCTCGGTGACAAATTGCCAAAAATGACATGAATGTTTTGTAAATTCCAGATACACCTAGCTCTGCTGTAACCATCCTCTGATAGAGTTGACATTGCATGTAGCTAGGAGTGGAACATAGATTTGGTTAGTATAGATATGGGGTCACCCCAAAATGGCTTTTCCCCAGATGCATTGTGTTCAGAGGTGAGACTTTAGGGACATGACTAGATCTGGAGGTTCTAGCTTCATCAATAAGGTAATCCATTTGATAGATTCTTAATTTGGTGTGAAGGAAATAAATCATGAATGGAAAGTCATGGAAGAATATTTGGGAACTCTGGGCTCATCCTGAATCTTTGTTAGCCACCTTTGTAACACACACACACACACACACACACACACACACTCTGCACAAGGCCACTCTGCTTTGCTGCAGGCTCAAAGTAGTGCACCCAGCCGACCTTGGACAGAGGACCCTGAAACTGTGAGCCAAGAGAATCCTGTCCTCCTTCAAGCTGTTTGTTGCAGAGACAAACAATAACTCCATCTGGGAAGGGGCTAGAGAGCTGGCTGAGCAATGAAAGGAAAGCACAAGAGTGCATGAGGTACAATTGTTTCTAAAGAAGTCTAGGAAGAGCTAGGACCTCAAAATCCATGCTTTTCACTGTCTGCTGAAGCAACACTATCAGAACAGAGATGGGGCAGGGTGTTGAGCAGCCTTCCTCTGGGGACTTGTGGGGTCCTCTTGCTCTACTACCCATGTGTATGCTCATTGGCTCGTGGTATGATAAGGGCCATTAGACTTCCAACACAGGTCTGAGCAGTGGTGAGTGCTAGCTAGCTCCACCATTAGGAGAACTAGCAGAATGTCTTCGTTACCAGCAGCAGAGCAGAAACAGAGACACATGGTAAGCAGGTCAGAAAGTCATGTCCAGACAGAGTGGTTTAAAATGAATGCAGAGCCATACCACGGGAATTTAAAACAAAACCAAAAGCCCAAAACTAACTCTCTAGAGGGAGACATTCAGACAAGCCAACAGTATCTTTGAAGCCAGCTCAGGTATATATGATGTTCTTTATAAGAAATGATGAGAGACTTGAGTTAGGCTACAGACCTCGCACGTATCTTACAATGAGTCCATCTAGGAGCCAAAGAAGACAGCACACACCCTCTTCTCTAGAATCAAGACTTATGAGCAATGTTCCAGATTGGAGAAATCTGTTCCTAGCTCCCCTTGGACTCAATTTGTCCCTTATCTAGATTTACAGGGTACACTGTTATGGTGGTCCGTGCGAGTAGGTGCTACTTTGAGTCTGTGGACCCCTTCTGGGAGGGTAAAACTATCCATCGCCTCTTCGAAGTATAGTATTTAGCAAACAATACAAATAAATTTTAGTTGAGAGAGGGAGGAACCCAGAACCATGGTTTCCACCCATTTAGGGAGACCAAAGTATCTCCAAACTATGTGCTTGTAAAGATTTTCTCAAAGCAGTGGGAAGGAGAAGTAGAAAGTACCTCTCTGTTTCTAGAATGAAGGTTTTTTTTTTTTTTTTTTTTTTTTGAAACTCAAAACCAATAGTAAAGAGGCTCCAAATTTTTAAAATCTTGTTGTGTTCCAATCCTTACAGAAAACCAGCAAGAAACTCAAAGTGGATCCAAGCATTAGGAATTTAGGAGCTGGCTTCCAAATTACATGCACCAAGTGTTCTGGAGGAAGCGCATAGAAACGACAATTAGCGTGAAGCAGAGCACTGATGGGAGCCAAGCAAGAAAACAGAAGAGGAGGAAATGAAGAGAGCGGTAATGAACAAGAAAAACACAGACAGGAGCAGGCAAGTCTGGCCCTGAAAATGAAGAAGGGGGGAGGCACCATTTCCCCTCGGATTACTTTAGCATCCCAGGCCCCTCTTTTAACTACAGAATGAATCATGTCTAAGGTATTTCAGCCAGGCAGAGGCCAAACCTCCTCCATAGCTTCTATCTTCCCCAAATGCCCCCAGGGGCATTGGATTCCCACTGAAGTCCTGTCTTAAAACAGTTTTGCCTTCCAGATGCTGGCTACACAGCTAGTGATGTTGATGTCGTTTATCAACGTGGAACGAGACCCATTTCAGTGTTCACATCACAGTTAGCATTGCTGACTTTGAGGTTTTAACATATTTTTGAAGCTTTGTTCTATATCAACCTTGGTTGGTGCAGTAATTTGACTTTCCGAGAATATAAAGCCCAGTGAGTAATTATTGATGACCAATTATAGGTTACCTATTTGTTACTGTACTTCTCATTTTGATGTTTTGTTTTGGTTTTTTTTTTTTTTTTCATCATATTCTCGCCAAGTGTTCTGAACAGATTGCGTACACACAGGGTTTTTGTGCTGCAGTTTATGATGGACTGGTTGCTAAACGTGGAGGAGATGAACAATATTCTTAAGGAACCCAAATTCCTTAATTAATTATGTAAAAATAAGTTTAAAGTAGAATCTACCAAACAATGTAGATTGTTCTGCTACCAAGACTTCCAAACTGCACAAAGTTGCAAGTAAATCAATTCAGGTGTGAGATAACACGCACATGCCTAACATATCTTATTTTGTATAGACATGTGTAACCCCAAACCTCCTTTGTTTATAGTGCTCTTCTCATACATGTATATTTGCTTATAGCAATTAAAATTCAAACATGTGATTAGAAGCTGCTTTTCTTGATTCAAAGTCTGAACTATTTTCTTTTAGAATGTTTGCTATGAGTTTATATATTTATGTGGGTATTTAATATAAGACGCTATATTTAAGTTGATAGTATGTTGTGCAAATAATATTCTCAGAATAAAGGAAATTTACTAAAAGAAATTGTCTTTAATTTTTTTTTAAAGGAATGGCTTCATGCTGTCACCCAAGCCAGTTCTGGTTTTGAAGTGATTTGCCTCAGATTCATGAATTCTGAGACTACAGCATGACCTACCATGACTGACTTCTGTCTTGTAACCCAAAACATTTTGACGATGAGGACTAATCTAATGTTTCTATATTTTTTGCCCACATTATTCATTTTCATCTCTCAGAAGCTAATTTATTCAGGGAAAATGCCACGAACTCTGGTCGAGTCAGCTTGACAGGCCAAGAGGCCTGGAAGCCACTCACGAGACAGAGTTTCATGGAAACTCACTTCCTGGAGTCTGGCGTTCTCTCTAACCCATACATTAATATTCCCTTCCTGCGTTAGTCTGGTGTTTGGATCCACGTGCTCTCTTTTAGTATTATCCTATTATAAGTGCCTTTTAAGATTGAATTCTGACATAGCTAAGCCTTCACCAGTGTTCCAATGTCCTAAAAAGTCCTTGAGCTGACCATGGGTTTGGAATTCAGGAAGAATGTTGCCTATTCAGTGACATTCAGAATTGCCTCTGGCATTACACTATCACTTTGAATAAAAGCTAGGTCACTGCCCTACACAGGAATTTACCATCTTCTAGGAAGAAGAAAGTTTGAGACCTAAAGAGGAACCAGAGTAGATACTTAGAACTATAGATAGCTGAGTTACACCCATACACACATATTTACAATGGCCTAAAGGAAAGGTGGACTATACAATAGACTAAAATAGGAACTAGTGCAAGGGCACAAAGCCCTTGACCCTGGCTTCTAAGATTAAGTGAATCTTAGGTGGAGCCCTTGTTGATCACAGTTGTTAACAATGAATTCTATCCCAGGTGGTTCCTGTTAGACCTTCTGTGTTTGCATTCCTCTGTTTTATGTAAGAATCCAGTGACCTCTTTGTACCTTGTGGGTGTGTCACCCAACTTCCTTATTTTCTTCTGTATAAAAAGTTTGATGCTCAATTTGACAAATTACATTCAGATTCTACACAACCTCTCCTGTGTGCATTTGTCTGTCATTCCATCCGACGCTTTGCCCACCTGCCCCAGAGACCTGTTCCACGCAGACAAAGGGGCCCAGAGGGTCTGTGGCAGGAAAACATAGGCAAAACCATTGAGAATGGTGTAGGGATAAGGTTTACTCAGTTTTTGAATCCCATGTTGTTGATGTTTGAATCAACTTTAGCAATCCACTCTTATTCTTTACAGAGCTGCTACATGGGGTCTGCCTGAATCATTGAAACAAAAGTGACAAATGATACCAAGTCTAGGAAGCTTCAGTTTTGTTCCTAACTGCAGTCCCCTCCTGTAGCCAATATACATATATAATTATGTGAGAATTGACTAAAAGCCTTGTCTCATTAGACCACATTCAACTGAAAGTATTTTCTTAGTGGTGGTGTTTTGTCAAAGTTCCTTAAAAGGTGATAGGGGAATGAAAGTCATTTCAGGGAACAATGAGAGAAATGAAGGCTCTCTTTGATCACAGTTCATAATTGAAGGTTATTTCCATTTTCTAGGTAGTTATTTTAGCAATTAAATCTACTCAAAATTTTTGCCTCTAAAAAAAATTAATTGTATGTTGAAAAAGTAAACTGGGATAGTGTACTCAGTAGAGGTGAAAGGAGGTCGTTGAAAATGTTATTTCAGCAGCATTGGATTTGTTATTATCGGTGGAAAAGTTTAAGATATTAAAAGGTATAAGATGTCCAAAATACCTTCTGTACAAAAATATTATTTGATTTTATTATTAAAAATTATCCCAATGCATGCTTATTGTCAACAACTGCTAATTTAGATTGCATTCTATAATGTGATATCAATCCGTGCAACTATGTCTCACAGTCCCTTGGTTTAATGACTAGTTTTATAAATTTTGTCAGAGTTCTGGCTGTATTTCACATTTTACAGCAGCTACCTTGAAGTATATCTCAATTTCTGTTGACTGTATACACCTGAAATATATAATTTGGTGAGTTGCCCCAGCATTCACCAATGAGCTACTTATTTGGTTCCTCAGTCTCTTTCAAAATATTTTTTCTTGGTTTACAACACCATGCATGTATGAAAAGAACTTTAGTTTCATTCACCACCTTTTCCTTTATCTTATCCCCCTTTCTTATTGGAACTTTTTTGCCCAGCAAGTCCCTTCATGCTTTCCTGTGTGTGAATGTGTGTGTATGTGTGTGTGTGTGTGTGTGTGTGTGTTTGTGTGGTGGGAGGGAGTATAAGGATCCTTCCAGAGGCCAGAGGTTGCTAAATAAAAACCACAGGGCCAGGTATTGGATAACACCTTTTCATTTGTTAGTGAGAGGCATCCCAGAGACCCTCAAATTAAGACACGCTGTTGATATTACTCATTGTAGCCCACTAGAACTTAATAGTAAAGCATCAATGCTTACAATTGCCAGCATTTTCCTGGATATTTCAAAGTTTCTAAAAGATGTTTCCAAGTTCACTAGTCTTCTCTTTTGTAGTACTGGAACTGTTGTATGTTCTATTTACCCTAGTCTTTTTCTTCATTCCTTCCTCTCTTCCTCTCTTCTTTCCTCCCTCTATCCTCCCTTCCTCACTCCCTCTCTCCCTCCATCCTTCCCTCCCTCCCTTCCTCCCTCTCTCTCTCCTTCCTTCCTTCCTTCCTTCCTTCCTTCCTTCCTTCCTTCCTTCCTTCCTCCCTTGCTTGCTTTTTCCTTCCTCCCTTGCTTTGGCTCTCACACTCCCATTTTTCCAATGTGGAAACATAGTTTGCCAATGACAGTGTTGATCAGGACATCGGCAGGTATTTAATTGAGTTTTTTTTCCCCCAGTATCTTCTATGTCTCTACATGACAGTTTGAACCTATTTAATATAATCATAAATGCTTGAATACTTTTCTCTATTGATTCTCACATCTCTATTAATTGTGGGGGAATTTCAATTGCTTGTCTGGACTACACTATTGGTTGTCTGTGCCCAGATTTTTGCATAGTGCTCCTCTTTGATTGGATACAGTACATTTCACCTAGTTCAGAGTGGATAGCCACTTCTGAATGGTAGTGGTAAGCTATTGTGCACACATTCTATATCACAGATTCATCAGTGGCATGGCCTAGGAATTACTTATTTAAGATGAAGCAGTGCTCTGCAGGTAGTACTGGAGTAAGGGACAGAACTGACATGACAATCTAAGTGATAGTTTTATTCTTGAGTTTTGTTCCAGGGTGTAGTACAATATCTTGGAAACTGTGATGTAAGATAACATGAGTCTCTCTCAATACAGAAATCTGGTCAGTCGAGAGAAGATCATTTTGGATTCATTTCTTCCATTCTCTTATATTTTTGGTTGTAAGCCTAGCCTTTAATGGCTGAGCCATCTCTCCAGCCCTTCTTCCATCCTCTAATGACCCATGTCTTCTTTCAAGTTAGAAGAAGAGGAGTGACTGCAGTCCTATCACTCGGTCTTAGGTCCTGGCATTCCTTTCCTGTGCTAAGCCTACCCAGACTACAGTGCAGTGTCATGTGTGCAGGGACAGAAACTGAAAAATTTTATTATATTTTAAAGAACATTAATGACTCTGAAGTATGTTCACCATTTTTCATATCTCTTCGATCATCTTTCTACTCGTTTCACTCTTAAAGTACTGAAGAGAGTATCTTCATTTGTAATAAATAGTTGAGTTCATAGAACTGGGTCCATTTTAGGATCTGGTATCATGGGTCATCCATAGACATTTTTTTTTTTTAAGAACATGATGAGGATGACTGAATAGAAAAATAATATTGAAAATAAACTGGAAAAAGTTTTAGTCGTTGAAAAATGGTCTTTTTATGCAAATCATTTCCTGTGGCCAATTCAAAAGTTATCTTTAATGAGGTGCTTGCTCTTGTGCACATTGCTAAAGGATACCAAAAGTGTTCTTCTTCAAGAGTGGTCAAGTCTGGCTACTAGGGATTGATAATGAAAGGAGGATCGTTCATGCTAATGGAATCAACACATAGGAGAACTCGGGATTTTTGGTTTTTTTTTATTTTTCAACTTGCCTGCCTTTGCTATTCTGGACAGCTGTTTCTATAGTGCAATTTAAACTATGAAAATAACTTATAATTGGCAACAGCTAATTAACCATTCCGAGGCTAATCATAAAACAACCTCCCATTTCATAGGAGAGACAAAGTTTCAGCTGGGCTCTAAACCCTCGTTAGATGACGAAGTTCCAATTGAAATTTTAGCTATCAACCAACTGACCTTCAGTGACCAGGAGCCGGGAAACCAGCAAGTAATCTAAACAGATCTCTAGGCAAAAGCCTCACCCCCGACTTGCTTTCCAGACTGTTCCATTATTCACTTCAGTGAAAAAGGCCAGCTGAATATGGAAAGCAAATGATTGTGGCAACCTTCAACCCTCAGTTCTGGAAAGGCCGACAGCAAGCTGTGAAAATATTCCCATGACCAAACTTCCTGTGTGGGGGCTTAAGTCTGATAAAATGTTTATTCTGTCTGCCTACAGAAAACAGTCTGTAATTTTTTTCTGCCTTTAAGAAAGTTTTATCTTGAAAAAAAAAAAAAAACTGGCTCACAATAAAATTAAAGAAAAAAAAAAAGATTCAAACCTTCACCAAAATAGGCAGGGGATAGAGTTGCTGTGTGACATTCCATAATACTGTTCCATGGCTTTGTTTGAATGAGGTTTACCTATTAAGCATCTTTTATAGTTTTACTTCTTCTTTTTTTTTTTTTTTTTTTTTTTTTTGGTTTTTCGAGACAGGGTTTCTCTGTGTAGTCCTGGCTGTCCTGGAACTCACTCTGTAAACCAGGCTGCCTCGAACTCAGAAATCCGCCTGCCTCTGCCTCCCAAGTGCTGGGATTAAAGGCGTGCGCCACTTTCCGTGATAAAACCTACGGTGCTGTTTGCAAGTAAATAAACAAAACCAAACAAACAAGACCAACCCTGGCACGGGTGATGTGCACATGAACAAGAAGTACCTCATTCCGACCGCTAAGGAAGATGGGTAAGTACCTTGGATTGTAACTGCTCAGCTGCAACACCTTGAACGTGATCTAGGTTTTTTAACCCAAGTAATCTTCCCAGTAACTGTACCTACTGCATTAGAGAAACCTGGCAGGATAAGATGTTTGTTGAGTGAATGCTGGACTCTTTTTTTTTTTTAAAGATTTATTTATTTATTATATGTAAGTACACTGTAGCTGTCTTCAGACACTCCAGAAGAGGGCGCCAGATCTCGTTACGGATGGTTGTGAGCCACCATGTGGTTGCTGGGATTTGAACTCTGGACCTTCGGAAGAGCAGTCGGGTGCTCTTACCCACTGAGCCATCTCACCAGCCCGAATGCTGGACTCTTAAGATGAAGAATGAACCAACTGAGTTCCATGGAGACTGTGGTGACTTTGCTCCGGTGGTCTTTATTTTCTCTGTAACTTTATGTTTCTGAACTTGTGCCGTGGGCCTGTGTTTAAATGGCAGCTAACTACATATTCCAAATGTCTATCTTGAATTCAACAGCATCTGATAAAAGGAAGTAGAGAAATTTTCTAACACGTCTGACCCCAGTAAAACAAAACATTTGTAGACTTGGCATGAACATGCTTTGTAACTTTCCATTAGAGACTTGAGCTGGCTGACATAAAATTCACGCAAAAACTACGTACATAGCAATGTAGAAAAGTAAAGGTTATGGATAAGAGAAGGGGAGCTGGTGAGATGACTCAGTGGTTGGGAGTACTTACTGCCATTCCATAGGACCCAAGTTCAAGTCCTGGTACTCACTCCAGGGGATCCAACCCCACTTCTATCCTTTTATTCACCCCTAGAACTTCACAAATATGTGGCTAATACACAGACACACACACACACACACAGACACACAGACACACACACACACACACACACACACACACACACACAGTGTAGTTTTAAAGAAAGAAAAGGGAAAAATAGACAGAGGTGAGAAGCAAGCTTGCCAACCTCTGATGCCAACCTATTATACATGATTATACATAAAAACTGACTATATCTATTTTTTTTGGCATAGAGACAGAAAGAAAGAGAAGAAAAGAGAGACAGACAAATAGACATTGAGTTAGACAGACAAATAGACATTGAGTTATATAACACATTCTCACTAATAAAAGAAAAGACAATTTTACCACTCTCTGAAGAAAGACAGTTTATTCTTGATATAGGCTCAGCATAAGTTTTTCTATGGGTCTTGGGCAGGCAACATTGACTAACTGAGTGAACAAAGTCTTTATACCAGTTTTGCAAGAAATGAGAAAAATGCAGCTCTTTCCTATGAAGACCTTCATTAAGAGTTGAAAACATAATGTTCAAATACCAGGGAAACCAAGTTCTGGGAGGAACCTGATCCAATAAAAGAACCAGAGATCTGAGAAGAACACGATGCTGAAGACAAGTGCCTGGTGCTGTCCCTCTTTGTCCTCGGCTGATTTGAGGGAAGAACTGCATCTATGTGCTTATGACTAAGAATAGACCAGTAACATGTGACATTCCTAGGCACTGGCACAAAGTTAATACATATGGAGAAGGTTCCAGATCGTAAGCACTTGGTGGGCTAGGCCTCCTTGCTTGGGAGTTGCTGAGATCTGAGGGAGGCTCACCATAGAGGTAAGCGTCTCACATTCTTCCATCAAGATCCTTCAATGAACTTAAGTTAGTCTCTTACTGCTGGGATTCACAATAAACTCCCAAAGAACTATTCCATCTCAATTTAAGACGTCCAACCTTCCAAATCTCACCTCGGCTTTTCAAAATGCACGGACATTCCACAAAATATTTATATTCATTTTCATGTTGAAATAGTATTTTAAATAAGCTCTAAGAAGATAGTCGTGTTTACTGATGTGTCTTCTCTGAGTATGGGCTGATCTACCATCTCCCAAAGGTTAGGCTGATCTGAACCAGCAAGAATAGCTAGCCCTGCAAACTGTCTCTACCCCTGTCACCCTGAGGGAGCCTAATTTGTGCTCCTGTGGAGAGCTGATTGCCCTGAATATACTCAGTGACTGACCACCTTACCACTGAAGAGTATCTAACCACTTAGCTAACCACAGAAACTCACAGGCTTCTCCTAATTTGAAAGCTTATCAAAGACAACTGCCTTTGTTATTGTTATTGTTGTTCTTGTTCCAGACCAAATACTGAGTCTTTTTTACCTGGTATTTAGTATTTGATAAAATATCCAATTGTGGGCTGAGAAAACTCAGTGGTTAAGAGCACTGGCTGTTCTTCCTAAAGGACCTGGGTTCAATTCTCAGCCCACAGGTGGCAGTTCACACTGTCTGTAACTCCAGTTCCAGGGAATCCATCACCATCACCATCACCATCACCATCACCATCACCATCACCATCATCACCATCACACAGACATACACGTGGGCATCACAAATGCACATAAAGTACAAATAAATAAATTGTTGTAAAAAAATCCATTTGTAAGTTCTGTGGGTCAAAGTAATACAAAATTTGCCATAAAGTTTTTTATTTCTACTCAAAACTAATAAAAGATTTATAAAAACAAGTAAACATTTGGCATTGGGAACACAAGTCCTACAACATCATCTTGGAGTGTTGTGGTCCTACCATCATCAATAGCACAGGGCTTTCCTTCCCTATCTCTTTCATCTCCTCCCATCACTATTGATTTCAGATGTCTGCTGTTCTGCCCCACCTTTGTTATTCAAGTGTTTTCCCTAGGCTGTATGCTAATTTAATACTGTAATGACTCTAAATGGAGACAGATCAGTCATAAGAATGAGTAACTTCATCTAACACCTATTTGGAAATCTTCCTCTGCTTTGGAATCAATAGCGTTTTATCATTTTGTATTTCTGATTTGCAAACAACAGGAAGAGAAATGAAATGTGCCTATCTGCATCTGAAGGCAGGCCTTTCCAGAGGATGCTGTCCACGGAGACTATGCCTTTTCTATGCCTTGGAATCTGTTTGATTAGAGTTCCAGAGGTTACTGTCTGGAGGCAAATGCTGCTGCTTTGATGAGAAAGAGGTAGAAGCCGAGGTCAGATCTCCAACAGGACATATCCCATCTTGCCAATAGTGTCACAATTGAGATCCAGCGTGGCAATGTGTGTTTCTCAAGGATCAAGGTAACTCTTTGCAGTAATTTTGAAGGAAGTTTTTGATTATTTTATGCAATACATCTTCATAGGTTTTCCCTATCCCCAACTCTTCCCATCTCCTCCCCAGCCTCCCTACTCACCTAACTCATGTTTTTATTTGAATTGATTTTTGTCTGGCCGGATTATGCATTTTTTATAGTAGTAATAATTTTAAGGGACAGTGAAATAGACAGTTGTGTAAGAACACTTGCAGCCAAGACTGACAATCTGAGTTCAACATCCAGGAGAAGGACAAAATTATACTGTCCTCTAACTTTCATGGGCCATTATGGTACACACACACACACACACACACACACACACACATACACACACACACATCATCATCATCATCATCATCATCACCACCACCAATCACCAATAGCAGTAGCAGCAACATGTAAAAGAAACCTTAAATAAATAAGTTAATTAATTAATTAAAGATATGCCTTTTTAGTCCAGGAATGGTGGCACAGGCCTTTAATCCCTACTCTCAGGGGGGAGGATCTCTGTGAGTGCAAGCCAGTCTGATCTACATTCTGAGTTCCAAGGAAGTCAGCCTACATAGACAGACCAAGTCTTAAAACAAAACAACAAAACAAAACTAAACAACAACAACAACAAAACCGGAAAACAAACAAAAACTTAAACCAATCAAATAAAACACGTATGTGTTTTCAATAAACAGCAAACCACTGTGAGATTACAATGATGTGTCCTCTATAAATGACCTTTGCTTTCTGTGCTTTGTGGAAAAGTTTATAAACTATTTTTGTATTCAGACTCTATTAGCACTAATAGGAGTCAAGTATCACACAAATACACACTTATGAATATTTAAAGGGAATTATTTATACATATAATTAGAACAACATGTCTATATAGTCCTAAGTGTAAATAATCCTCTTATTCATTCCTCTGTATTTATTTTGTGTTTGAAGGTTTTCCTTGCCTATATGTCTGTGTACTGTGGGTGTGCAGGTTTCACGAGAGGCCGGAAGAAGGTGTCAGATGTCCAAAAATGTGGGTTACTGAGGATTGTGAGCTGCCATGAGGGTGCTAGGAATTTAGCCTGTGTCTTCTTGAAGAACATTCAGCGCTCTTACCTCTCCAAGTCTACTTTCTCCATATTTTATGATGCTAAATATCTCTCATTATGTTTTTAAAAATAATTTAATATTCATTAATTTATTTCAAATTTAGTAGGTTGTACAGCTTAATCACTTTTTTCCAAAATAATGTAATTTCAATGTCTTGGTGCATATTTTATGCTGTCAGTCAGAGAAATATTATATTTTAAATCAAATCCAAAGTAGAAATTTTGCCACATCTAATTCATTCTTTCCAGTGACGTGAAACTTATCTTAGTTTTGACATGGGAAGATTGTGCTTAAATCTTACCCATGGTATTAACTTTAATTGATGATGTTGTATTATTTACATTTTTTCAAAATATAAATGTAACCATCACAGGCGACCTTTCTGAAAGCTGATCCAGGAAAGATGAAAACATTTTCATAGCATCAGAGCAATGGGATATGATGCATTGAAACGCAGTAATAAGCGATCAATCTCTTCTGGTGCATTTGGGGATAGTTACAATATGGAAAGGCAACTGCACAGACCTTCTAGAGGTACAGAACATATGGGGTCGAACAGGGAAGTTCACAATCTTGAGGTCCAGGAATTGCCTCAGAAACCACATAGACACCAATCTCAATCAGAAACGGATCCTTTATTGAGCATATGTTCCGGGACTTGTCAACTAGGGTTGGAGTCCAGATTCGTGAACTGAACCATGACCCTGAGATAAGATCCTACAGGGTTTGTAAGCCCCAAATCCACAAATATTGATGACAAGTTTTTCACCAATCAGGATTTATGGGTAGGGGAAACTTCCTTCCTCCCATTGGTTCGGGTATTCAACTATGACAGGGGACTTCTCTTGTCTAATATTCATGTCGTAACCTGTCTAACATTTATGTCACAACTTCCCAACCAGGATGTCAGTTATCCATGTACATTCCCGTTTCTGCCAAGTAGGATGTCAGTCTCCCAGGGAGGTCTTGGGAACGTAAACTTTACTACACCACTACTCAAAATGGAAGTCTTGTTCCAATAGTTTCGTATATCTGGGCAAGGTTCTTTCTTAGTTGGGGTCTGTCCCAGGGGCAGCTTATAGCATATAAGCTTATACATAGATAGGTTCAGGAAGTGCTGTTGGGTGGTTGGTTCAGGTCCAAGCTTATTTTAGTGAGTAACTATACAAAACAGTTCTACTGACACCTATTCTGATTGGTTTCCAAGGGCATAGAACATAATAGAATATGTAGTCAATCATGGCTTTAGAAAGTTTCCTAGTAACAGAAAAAATATATGCAGACGTTTCCTTATAATGGCAGGCTAGCCCAGTCACTGTTATCTAGGCCTTAACATTGCACCTAGGCCTTAACGTTCCATCAGGGCCTTAATATTTGAACCTAGGCCTTACCAACAGCAAGGTGCATCTGGGATTGTTAATGACAGTCAGAAGCCATAAAGTCATCAGGCTCAGAGGACTGCAAATACTGGACTCCTCTACAAGATTGTTTTGCTCTTCCTCTGACGTCAAGTTATGAGGAAGCTAGTGTTTAGATGAAACCAATCTCAAAAAATTCTCACTACTTCAAGGATGTAACACATTGGAAGATTTTTCAGCCTATTATAGTCATAAGCTCTTATGACCTAGATTGTCATGGCAAGGAGAAGTTGGCATTTGTAAAAATTTCGCATGGATTACCAATAGGTTGTCTATTTCTTATTCAACTAAGAATATTTAGTGATTCGCCACAGTTGAATAGTCATTTTGAATTCCTAAGTGAATGGAAAAACCTGACCATATTTGAAGGCATTTTAGAACTCAGGATGAAAACTGAAACTGCTTTGAAAGAAAAAAATACCATTTTTTTCATTAATAAAAATCTAAACGTTTTCATGTAACTCACTAGTGTGGAAAAATAAATGAGAATTTTTTAATAACTAGATCCTTTTTTTAATTTTTCTATTTATAGCATTACTTAACAGATAACCACATACTCATCACTAAACTTCCCTATTGCTAACTTCTTGCATTAATTTACTATCTTTATTACAATTAATTAATGAATATTCTCAATTACTATTAACAATAGTCCACCTTTTAGTTAAAATGCCCATGAGCTGTATCATTTTGGCAAATGCACGTTGACATAAGTTCACCATTACAGTGTCATACTGTCCAACTTCAGGATCTTGCACACCCATCCTCCCCCACTCATCTGATTGTTCATTCCCTTTGAACGCTTGTCAGCCATATATGTTTAGTTATCTCTGTTATTTTTTCTTTCACATCATGTTATTTATTGAAATTATACCAAACATTCTAATCAGACTGGCTTCTTTCACTTAGCAATGTTGCCTATCTGTTGATATTATCATATATCTATTACTTTTATTTTGGCACAATGACCTATTTTTCTTTCACTGAATCCTTTTGAAAAATAAGAAATCTTTCTATGACATAAATATCTGTAGCTAATACAGCAATTTGAAAATTAAACTTTTTTAGCATATCTTAATGAGGTTGAGTATCAAAAGATGCTTATTTCAGGTACAGTTTCCAAAAATCATGGAATTCAGAAAAAAATCTGTTTTCCTTTACAGAATGCACTGGCCTCATTTCCATTTTCATATCACCACCCATATCCTTGCAACTCCTTTCATTACGCATCTGGACCACTGGCCACAGCTGCTGGTGTTCATAGAATAGTATACTCCCACTAACCAGAGACATTGACTGGTAATCAATAACCCATATATCTCGGAAGCCATAAGATTGAGCTTCCCTTTTGTTGGGCTTCCAATGTTCTCCTTTCTCTTGCAGACATAGATGTAAATAATTTAGCATAGCAAAGCGATAGCTTTGGGTGGAGCTTGAACAACCTAGAAACTGAGGCCTTTATATTTAGCTATTTTTGTATTCAACGAATCTCTTCTTACCTGCAGTTAGCAATTCATATCTCTAGACTCCTGTGCAGATTTGAAATTCCATCACAGTGAAACATGCACAACTAAGAGGAGTTAAGAGAACATGTTTTGTTGTTGGAATTGATATTTTCTGTTTATCTTGTTTCTAACATGGACTCAATTATGGCTACTTTGTGAGCACATTTTTAAGCAAGTATGCTTATGACAGTTTACTCTGACCTGGAATGAAAGTAAAATTTGAAAATAATCTGTTCTACATGTGCTTAAAGTCTAAACCACATGCTGCAGTGAGTTCTGTTTTCATGGGTAGTAGCCAGCCAACTTAGCGTGTCCACTTTGAACGTATGCTTTTGATGTTCTTTATAATGATCTGGTAAAAACAGCTTTACAACCACACGAGATGGAGATGAACCTAGCATACTGAAAAATATAATTGAATAGCGTGATTAAAAGTTCATTTTTCTTGATAAATAATTTGATTAAGCAGAATGACATCTTGTGAAATGGCTTCCATTCAATATTTTTGTTCTGCTTTCTCTTCTAGGGACCATATTGATTGCAACTTTTGAAATAAAGCTATTTAAACACAATCAATTAAAATGATATTAAGAAGGTTGTGCACGTGTTTATAAAAAAAATCAAATGATCCGTTAATTAAAAAGCATAAGGCATTGGTAATGTTGCAGCTGAAGTTTCCATGGTAACAGTTTGAAAAAATTAACAGCACATATTTTATTTACTCTTTGAAAGAGATAGGCCTAGTCAAACAGGCTGATGACCCAAAACGGGCAGATTTATAGCTGTGTGTTTGGGCTCATAAATCCAGGGGAAGGGCCAGCACAATTGGCAGAGAAATATAGATTTAAAGTCACAGCAGACGTGATACCACAGTACATATGTGACACAGAGTACCAATCTACCTATATGTGGTTGTCGCATTGCTTCATATGACATCACTTCTTATTTTTAAAAATGAAAAGTTTTTGGCATGATTATACTTACCTTATCTTTGGTCTAGTTGCTAGGAAGCCTGTATTTTCTCTACAACATTTGTCATTATTTTATAAATAACATTCTTCTGCCACTATCAAAATATTAATGTCTTCCTCAGACCCTTTTCATGTTAATTTCTTTTCATGCATTGTAGGTGGGAAAGAAATAATTTCCTTAGCTTAGCTCTGTTTTTCTTCTTTTCACTTTCACTAGACACTAAATTTTTTGTCTTCTATACCATTGGAAATTCTGCTTCTACTCAGATTTCATCTGAACTATAATTCATAAAGATCAGTGTCCCAATAATTCACATACGCATGCCTAGACTATATATCCTAAATGTTTATCACTGATAACAGTAAATACCAATCAACCACTAATGCTCTTATTGTGAAAAAAGAAACATAATTATAAAGTTCTGTACGTTACTCATGGTCTGGGTTCTCGGGAGGCTTATGGGTTACTCAGGGATATAGTATAATGTAAATGAAATTGTAACTAACAAAGCTCTGAATAATTTGTTCCTGGGGTGTGATATAGATCAAGCACCAAGCCAAGAGGCCATTTAGTGCTATATGATCAGGGCAAATGCTAATAGAGGAGGCGAGGTTTACTCTGAGCTCAGGCAGAGAGACTGGTTTTAAGAGTAGAGAAGGAGGTCGTGGAGTTCTGAGCAATAAAAGCGCGGTGAATGAGGATAGGGGTACAAAAGTTCAAAGTGCAACGGAGCGCCCGCCCGAGAAGAGAAGGCGGGAGCAGAGTCCTTATGGATTCTGAGGACGACAGGTTTCAAAGAGAGAATTATCTTGGCGTGGCCAGTTCCTTTTATCTAGAAGTTGTTCCTGGTTGCAAACACCGGATGATCTTTTCAGGGGGTTTCTGCTGCGTAACAAGTGCTCTTTGAATAGACTGATTTGTTTCAGTTTTCAGAGGGGGTTGCCAGGGGAAGGGTGGGGTTGTGAAACGATGAAAGCCTGGAAGAGGGAATTCATTGGCTAAGAATTAAAGGAGGCGGGACCTCATAATGGTCAGTTTTAGTTTGAGGTGAATGCTGAAGCACTCAGTTAAAATGGTCAAGAAAGAAAGAAAGAAAGAAAGAAAGAAAGAAAGAAAGAAAGAAAGAAAGAAAGAAAGAAAGAAAGAAAGAAAGAAAGAAAGAAAGGAAGGAAGGAAGGAAGAAAGAAAGAAAAAAGAAAGGAAGGAAGGAAGAAAGAAAAAAGAAAGAAAGAAAGAAAGATGGAAAGGAAGGAAGGAAGAAAGAAAGAAAGAAAGAAAGAAAGAAAGAAAGAAAGAAAGAAAGAACAGAGGGAGGGAGGGAAGAAGGGAGGGAGGGAGGGAGAAAGGAAGGAAGGAAGGAAGGAAGGAAGGAAGGAAGGAAGGAAAGAAAGAAAGGAAGAATAGAAAAAATTCTTTCCTTATGTGTGTAGAAGACTCATAGAAAGGAATCATGAAGGTGTCAGAGCAGTCTGCTGGTGAGAGGAATACAGCCAAGAGGAGTCAAGCAAGAGGAAGACCCACTAGTAATCCACCCCTGGATGCCAAGGTAGCACATTTGTTTAGTCATGAGTTTTCACTGAATAGTTCACACATCACTAGGAAATACTTCACGTAACTCAATATTCCCCTCCACTGCCAACGAGTATCAACGTACCAAGAGGACCATTGCAGAATGATTTATTATGCGAATAAGATCTTGAATACGTGTTTTCATTATGCTTGAAGATATATGTCAAGATACAAACAAACAAACAAACAAAAAACAAAGAAAAAGAACTATCCACAAATGTCTGGGAAATGCCACAGCCCGTGCGCTTCTGCTTGTCGCGGTTTTAATCACCCAAATCAGCCATTTACCACAGAGAACGGAATCAAACATGGCCTAATCATTTTAATCCCAAATCCAATACGACTAAAATTTTTGCCGAGGCAAGTTTCAAGTATGCCCAGATGTAAATGAGGCTCCGCATAAGGGAGTAATAAATTTGTTCTGCTCTGCTGTAAAAGAACACTCCTGGCATGCCACACCGTTGCACCTGTGCACACTAGTGCAGAGGGGAAAGGCAGGGAGTTGGCCGTTTCATAGACTGTGCAATATGACTACCCAGGCTGAGCCCATTCCTTGGTCCCAGAATAGTAACCATTGCAATACACGATCAGACTTTAGAGTATAATGTGCAAGGATTCTCTGCTTCTTGGGTTAAAGGTAAGGGGTGAAAGGTCACGGAGGTTCAATTTCCTAGGGCCTGGCACTGATGACTGAGAGGACAAAATGAGGTTTGTTAGTAGGCTTCCTGCTTCCTCCTGCCTCCTGCTGAGCCCACATAGAATTTGGGAGGCTCTTTATGCAATCAGAACTGGCGTCAATAGCGTGCTTGGAGAATCTTCTTCTATCTCTAGCTTAGTTATGTGATCCTGGGCAAATCACTGAATGCATTTTGCTTCTAGCTTTCTTGGGATAGGATGAGATAATATTCCCCACGCCAGAATCTAATCTGAAGGGGAACTAGGAAGACCGTTGTTAAACAGAAAGCCTTGTGCTGTCAAACACAATGGTTACACAATGGTTTCTGGGTTTAAAAAGCATTAACTTATTTTCTTTAATTGTTTTCAAATTCACTAATATATTGTTAAAACCCTATGAGAGCGCCTCCAATAGAAGTTAGTCATTTCTCGGAAGACAAAGGTATTCCCAAGCTTGGCCTCTCTCTCCTGTGTGATAGTTTGTATTTCAAACTTTTTTTTTATTTTTTTTTATTTAAATCACACATAAGAAGAATTCCTTGTGATCAGTTCTGAACAGCAGAGGTCAGTGAGTAATTTCTTTTCTTTTTTTTTTTTTGGTTTTTCGAGACAGTGTTTCTCTGGCTGGCCTCGAACTCAGAAATCCTCCTGCCTCTGCCTTTCAAGTGCTGGGATTAAAAATTAAAGGCGTGCGCCACCACTGCCCGGCCAGTGAGTAATTTCTTGAAAGGCAGATCTGAATCAAAGTGGATGAACCCTGAGAGATGGGAGAGTGTGAGTATATTGTCTCAAATTTGGACTGAGAGTTGAACCAAGGCAGAGAGCAGTGCAGTGGCCTGTAGCTACCTAGACGTGGAATGGATTTCATATTAAGTAGTGATCACTAGGAACCTTGCTAGCAAGATGGAAATAAGATTTCAGAAAGTGGTAAGCAAACCATGTCAAAACTACAGGAAGTCTGATCTGCACGCATATTCTACCTGTAGAACTCATGGGAATAGACAGAGATATGGAATCTGAAAACTCTGCTTAATGCCTAAGTACCAGGAGCTATAGCCAGTGGTACAATATTGTGTGCTATGTTAAATATGTTGCTATCAGGCAATGGCCCACTGAAATACTTTGTAATTTGTAACAGCAGTTTTACAGCCTGTGCCTTACCATAGGAGACTGAATCATTTGTAGCAAAAAGGATGACTGCCAGTCCTGGGTAGACCCAGAAACTGTATCATCTATCAGACACCACCCATCTAGCCCAGGCTGTTAAGTGACTTATTCCTGGGAGCAGAAAAGAAGTCGTCTAAGGAGTTTATTGGAAAAAATTAAAGCATGGTATGACAGTGTATCAAGCTGTCATCCAATCCCTATTATGAGAGTCAAGAATCACTTTGCAGAGTTTTCTTCAGCTGTCCTTGGAGCTTTAGCTTGGCTTGGTCCTTCATTATTGATGAGGCTAACTCAAACCCTGGCCCATCTACTTGTCAGCACATCTGGACCTGGACCTGCTGTTTACTGCTCTCAGAAATCACTTTGGCCTTGCACCTCACAGCTGAGCTCTGCAGCTTTGATCTCATTCCCTGGTCAGCAGTACTATTGCAGCTGCCTCTGACACTGGCCTGTTTGTTACCTTATCAACACAGACTCTTTCTCATCTCACCTCGGAAAACTCTTGAACTTTGATGTAGACTCTTTATCTTGCCTTCATTCTATAATAAATCTCTCTCTCTCTCTCTCTCTCTCTCTCTCTCTCTCTCTCTCTCTCGTGTATGTGTGTGTGGGTGTGTTTGTGTGTTTACTGGGTACTGTGAATGTGTGATATGAGAGTTAATAATAGCAATTAAGAATTGATAAAAGAGCCCAACTTTAGCAGGAATTATACAGCAAATCGCTATCATTGACACTGATAAACTTTCTGAATTTATTGTTGCCCAGTAAAGATTGATCTTGTGCAAACATAGATGCATTTTATGTATGCATAGCATGCTTGAGAAATTCACATGTACTTTAAAAAATGCAGTTTGAAGATCAGTTTATAAAACTGATTCTATTCCAACAGAATTTTGAAATTATGCATTATTTTGACTAATAGTGAAATGAAGAACATGTGCTCCTATTTTCCATTTCTTTTATAAAGCAGCTTTATAAAAAGTTCATTGCTTGAATCTTATAATGCCTAAATCAAATAGAAAGTGTTTTTTCAAAAAATTCTTATGTCTTTCTTGCTGTAACTGTGATACTTTGAGTCATCAAAATAAAATAACTTGTCAACTTCTTCCCTTCCTAAGTTAGTGGGGATACAACACTTGGAGTAAACTGCACTTTAGAAATTTACCTTTAATTGTAAGTATCTGATGGTTACCATTTTGACAACTTAGTTGTTATTACCTTAATTTTTAAAGTGATACATAAAAGCTGTATTTATATGCAAAGTTTGTAATTATTATAACAGAAATAATTTTTTAGTATGTGTAACTTTCTTTGTCTCATTTATAAATTCATCCTTTCATTATTTTGGTTATATTATTTTGAAACTTTCCCCAATCAAATTTTGTTAAAATAAAGAAATATCATTTAGTATAAAAAATTGCAAGAGATGACTTCCTTATTTCTAAATAATAAAATAATTGAATATTTTACATTCAAATAGATATGACATGTGTATTGCTTAAGTGAGCAACTCCATTGTTTATTTTTCTTGTCGCTGTAACCAAACACCCAACAACCAGCAACTTGAAAGAGGAAGCCGGAAGTGGCTTTTTGGTTTTGCCTTTTAAATTTTTATTTGTTTTGTCTTAGAGCATATCTAGCCCAACTGCAGCTTCCCATCCTTTCTCTCTTCCTAGTCCCCTGCCTCCACTCCTCCATTTCCCTTGAGAAAAGGACAGGCCTTCCAGGAATATCAACCAAACATGGCATGGCAAGATGCAGTAAGACTGGGTACCTCTCCCAGCCCTGTATGAAGGCTGGGTGACGTAACCCCATAGGAAGACAAGGGTCTGCTTGTGTTTATAGAAATCTTAGAAAATAAAGAAATAATTAGAAGACATGTCATTATGATTTTAGAATTTATTTTTAAATAATACTATAACTATACTTCCCCCTTTGCTTTCCTCCCTCCAAGCCTTTCTGATTCCTTGCTCTTTTACAATTCATTGTTATATGCAACAAGCTTCCTAAACACTACATGCTTGGTCTGTTTAATGTTACTAATATGTGTATTTTCAAGCTGATAACTCAGCATTGGATGAACAGTTTGTGTGTTTTTCCATGGGGGAAATTATTTCTCACACTCTCAGAATTCCTTAATCACCTGTAGTTCTTTGTGTAGTACTGAGGCCCCCTGGGCTTTTCCCTATCCATTTATCATGTCTCTGGTTATTCTAGTTCCGTTCCCGTTTAGGCCATTATGTGGCCTTCCATGGATGTAATTTCCAACATTACTAGGAGACACAATCTCACAACAATGTCCCTGATCTTCTGGCTCCTATAGCTGCTGCTTCCTCAATGTCCCCTGAACTTTAGGTGGATGAATGAATTGTGATGTCGTTGTATCCTTTGAAACTGATCTTCACAACTCTGTATTCAGATCGGTTGTGCTTTTCCATAGAGTGATCTCCATTTGTTGCAAAGGGAAGTTTTCTTATAAAAGGTAAAGTCTGCACTTCTCCAGCTGGACACTGGAGGAGGATGGATGATGCCTGGGTGGTTGGCTAGTTGGAAGTTATGCAGTTGGAATTTGTGGGTGGTTGCAGGTAAACTTAATGTTTTGTTATAAATACACTTGCATCTATATTATTTAATTTTCTCTTGAACCAAGACATTTCATGCCATAATAGATGAGAGGATGTCAGATTTTTCTATGAATGTGTATGTGTCAATGAATGAGCAAATAAGTATTCCAAACTGTGGTCCACAGAGCCACAAATCTGTACTTCCTCTGCTTAAATGTAAAAGCAGTCACGTGTAATATACAAAGGAATGGGAGGGTGAACCCCTGTAGAACCCAGCTTATAAACACTGAAATTTGAATCTCATATGACTTTCATGTGTCACAAATTATATTTGTTTTCATTTTTTCCCAACCTGTGCAATATGCAAACTATTTTCAGTTTGTAGATTGTATTAAAACAGGTGCTGGGTTGGATTTAGTGATGGGCTCGAATTTGCTGACTGTTGTTCTCAGTAATATTAGCAATACAGAATTTGATATGAAGAACTAAGAAGTTAAGGAACTATTGAAACGATGGGAGAACCATTTGGGCCTTAAAGTCCAGAAACACTTTATAGCTTCTGGAAATACTCTGCCTTTTCTTTGAACAAGTAAACTACTAATGTCGATGCAGGAAGATAACAAATTATGAGTCTGTTGCTAATACTGCTGACTTCAGTCCCAGGCTACCCTGCTATGAGCCAGAAATAATGCCCCTGCTGCTCTAGGAAGATGCTGAATCAGGACTCCACTGTGGGAAGTCTCTGCTGTAGCTGCCACCTTGGCCTTGATCCTCACCATCAAAATGGATGCCTCTATCTTGGCTTCTTCCTCAATTCAATTCTGTTTGTAAGCATTCTCAGAAGACTATGATAGAACCTAAATAATATGCCAGCCTCCAACAAGTCTGAGATGGGCAGTTTTAACTTTGCAGTTTGTTTCTACAAGCTGTGGGAGAGAATGGATGCTGGACAAGGCAATTTGGGGTATCCAGCACAGCCTAATAGGAAGGAGACAGATTCCATTTACATGACTTCTTTTGACATTTCCAAACCTGTGAACTCCCAGGAAATGAGAATCCTCAATATAACTGCCACAAGATAGGATGAGAATGCAATGATTCGTGTACACACATCCTCTCTGTCTGTACTGCCATGCCAAACAATATTTTACTGTGTTGCACTGCTCTGTGAATTTCCTACAGTGATATAGAAACGATTTGTGCGATCATCTTCATGGAAAGCATTGATAGAAATCACAACCGAAAAAATGCTTTTCAATATAGAACGGGTGATAAACAGTGGTATCCCCACACGATGCAGCAAGCAAGAGATAAGGGTAGATAGAGCCTGGGAAGGCAACCCAAAACACACGGCAGTAAAGCAAGTTAAGGAGCTGCATGTGAAAAGTGACCTGTTTCATTATCTTTTTAAAGATAGTAAGTTAGACATATATATATATATTTCAGACATCAACTGCACCTAGAAATATATCCATACATGCACATACAGGAGATAAAAAGGAATTCTCAGGAATTTGAGAGCTAGCTGCTGCTAACTCCTCTCTGTGTGGCTATGCACCTTTTCAATACCCAGAAAAGCTGTGATCCTCATTATTTTTTTTATTGTTAACAAGAAAATTCTGTAGGCAGAGTTCGGTACTAAAGAGCTTGTGACCACTGGAAGGAAAGAGAGGGGGTCATTGCTGCCTTCTGAGGTGCAGTCTCCAAGTGCTAAAAGAGAAGAATTACTCATTTCAGAAATTTGGGTACGGCCTTCAAAATGTTCATTTGTGATGCATTTCAAAAACCTATCCTTTCCCTGCAAAACTATGAAATACTGTTATCACCACAATTATGCCTTTTAATTCATCCAGATATGCAAAGTGCCAGCATTAAATAATATATGGTAGTGAGTCTTTTATGAGGCCTCTTTTCTCAAACCCTTGTATGAAACCTCAATTGCTATGTCTTTTAGATCCAATACCATTTTATACTCTTATGTGAAAAGGCTACACAGAACAGGCTTGGCGGAAGTTCACTTGTTAACTTAGTGTTTTATGAGAGGGTCTCCAATGTTGCTTCAAGACCCAGTGCATACGAGTCTATCACTGGCATCCATGAAACCTGCTCTAAAACCTAACCTCATCTGTTCTGTTGCTACCAGTCATTTTCTACTTGAAGACGATGCACATGTGAGGGGCTGGAAAGCTAGCTCAGTAGTTCAGAGCACAGGCTGCTCTTCCAGAGGACCTTGGTTCATTTGCCAGTATCCCCTAGGCAGCTCACTAGTGTCTGTAACTCCAGGTCCAGGGAACCCAATGCTCTCTGACCTCAGTAGGTGTGCATACATGGATACAGGCGCGGGACTCGTACACATCAAGTAGATAAATCTTAAAACATTTAAATACGAATGTAAGTCAGCTATGTCTCAAACTGATGACAAAGGCAAGATGTGTGCTAGCAACCAGCCCCAGAGTCAATCGATTTGTGAGCAATCAATTGAAGCTAAACCTCATAAGTCTGAGTAAGGTAAAAAAAAAAAAGCAAAACAAAACAACAGAGAGCAATGTTAAACTGGAGACTGCATTAAAACAGTGGTTTAAAAACTACTTCCGAGGCTTCTTTAACCTCTTAATAATTGAGAATGCATGTAAGATAAAATTTAGGATGCCCAGTTAAGTGTAAATTTCCAGAATCATAAAAAAAAAGGTTTAATATAATTGTGTGCTACATATAACAAGGTGGTTATGCATGCAAACAAATACTCATGCCTGTTTGAAATTCAAATTTTTCTGCATTTTGTGTTTTGATTTCTTTAGTCTGGTGAGTTTATTTATGTTAGCATGTTAGTTTTCTGTTAATATTTCACACTATGCATTAAAACGGAAAAGAAATTGAATATATGCATTACTTTGTCTTAAGATATTAAAAGACTATTAGATAAATAACAATTTTTATGAAAATCAATGATATATTCCTTAAACAAAATAGTGAGTTTAATACTGTGCACATTTTGCCCACTTTTACATATCACACTTAACAGAAGCTAGGTGGATTCTTGTGTTTTTCCACCCTGAATCTTTTGTTATCTATTACTCTTTAAGTGTTTGTGTGTGTGTCTGTGTGTGTGTGTGTATACACACACACACACACACACACACACACACACACATATATATATATATATATATATATATATATATATATATATAAAGAAAAGTTAGTTGTATATAGATATATAGTTTAGAATAGAAACATATATTTCAATGTTCCTTGGTATAATTGTAGACTCTGGGTTGGGTTATGTGTCCATGGATGTATGTCTATATGTGTGTGCATGATATGTGCCCATGTGAGAGCAGGTTCATGTGTAGAGACCAGAGGAAGATATCAGTTGTTCTGTTCTGTTGTTTGGCTTCTCAGCGATCCCCAGGGAGACTCTTGTCTCTCTCTGCCTTCTCCTTTCGCAGTGCTGGCATCACAGAGTTGTAGTAGCTGTGCACACTTAAAGTCAGTCTCGTCATGCTTCCGGGGCAAAGGTTTTAGTCACTCAAAATCTTCCCCAACTACATGGATATTATTTTGGATGTTTCACCCCCAAATCATCCACTGATAGTTTCTTAAAGGTGAGTTATAATCAAGAGTCTGAAACCATGGCAGTGTCTTGTATCTTGGTCACACTCTGTTGGACAGAAAGTATGGATCCTTCTTGTCCTTGGAATGAATTCTTTCATCCTGCTTGGCTTCACACGTTATGGCCATTGATCTTTTAGAAAATAAATTTGATTCTGACTTGATGTATGTACTTTTTTACAAAAGATGTTCATACAATGTTAAATTAGTCATTTTTTGTTAGTCACACTAGCTGCTGACTTCATCAGAGGTATCTTTATCTATTGGGAAGTGAATAATTATCCAAAATTCTAAATTTTCTTGAAAATTAAAGTTTTATCACTGACAATAGATTCTACAATTTGTCTTCCTTGAAGCAAGAGGCTCACTTAAATTTTTAAATGAAATCATCTGTCCTATAATCCAGTTTGAATAATTATGGCCAATAATCATTTTTTCAAGTAGAGAGGAGGATTCATCTGAAGAGCTATGAGATTAACCCATACCACAAACTTGATCTTAAGAAGTATCAGTCAGTGTTGGCAGAGGTAACTCATGTATTTTCCTCTTAACATTACATATATTAAAAATGTGAATTAATAACCAGAAATCCCATTACATTTCTTTAAAGTGGAATTTTGGGTTATTTTTTTTAAGATTTATTTATTACATGTAAGTACACTGTAGCTGTCTTCAGACACACCAGAAGAGGGAGTCAGATCTCGTTACGGATGGTCGTGAGCCACCATGTGGTTGCTGGGATTTGGACTCAGGACCTTTGGAAGAACAGTCGGGTGCTCTTACCTGCTGAGCCATCTCACCAGCCCTTTGGGTTATTTTTTGTTGGTTTATTTTAGGTTTTGTTTTCTATTTCTAGTGAGTGTGAGGAGGTGGGGACCATTTTGACCACCGTGAGTGGATGTACCAACTGCATGGCTTTAGCTGTCAGTTCACAGCAACCATGTGGTGCTAACGGCGAGGAGCCTTTCGGCATTACTGGGAAGATAGTTTTTGCTTCATGGACCTGCTGAAGATGTTCTATGATGTCAGAGTTCTGCATACCAGGCTTTAGACCTGTGCTTTAAAAGTCAAACAAAAGGTGGCTGTGATTTACTGCTGTAGCCCTAGCACTTGGGAGGCCCAGATAAGATGCTCAATGAGTCAAGACCAGTCAGGGGTATGTAGCATGGGTCTCCAAAACAGCGGGATAAAAAACAAAAAGTCAAGCCTCATGGACCAAACAACTACTGGATTCTCGCCCTTCCTTTGGTAGACAGCCATTGTTGCACTCAATGAAACACCCCCTGTAAGCCATTCTAGTAAATCCTGATATCTATATCAAGTAATATCTGTATCTATAAATCAATAAATCTGTCTTTCTATCTATCTGTCTGTCTATACATCTTCCTATCATGTCTCTATCTATCTACCAATCATCTACCTATCATCTGTCTCTATCTATCATAATCAACCTATATCTATCCATATATTTATATCTGTACTTTTATCTGTATCTATACCTATTTGTATCTATCTCTACCTCTACCTAAATCTATTTGATGTATCTATATATCTACATGTCTGTCTGTTTGTCTGTCTGTCTATAGGCAGTAGGTAGGTGTGGCAGTGAAAGCTACAAGCAGATGGATGAGCTATTTGGAGATGCAGCAGGATCCTCAGAGAGGACTGAGCGGTGAAAGGTACTTAAAGGTTTCAGAGACCATCAGCCTGGGGCCAGTAGGGCAGGTCACTGACCTTTAGCTTCACATGTGTCTGTGGGAAAAGTTTAAATGAAGAACATACACATACACAAATATATACATATATTTCTGTTTCTCTACAGAATCCTAATTTCATCTTGACTCAATTGTTTATTATCATGTAGTTCATACATACTGAAAGTGTGGGGCGTTTTTGTTTCCATTGTCCAAAATTGGACCTTCTGTTTCTCTTGGTGGCTTTCTGTTATTGTAGTTTCAAAGTAAATATGTGTTGACTGGATGGATGATGTCGCATGAGTTCACCCCCCTCTTCCTTTCTTTAATCACACTCTCCTTTTTGGCCACATGATACCCACAGGAGTGTTAGTACTTCTCCCTCTGTGTTGACCTTAGCTAGGTATTTATATGCTTTGATTATATGTTAAAATAGCTGTGTTGCCAAAGGGCATCTGTAGATTCATTGCAGTCTCCACCTTAATGCCAATTACAGTCGTTACAGAAATAAAATACCCTAAACATCATATCCTAATGTCATATCCTAAGCACCAAGTGTCCCCTCTGGTTTAGCCCTTTGTTGCCTGATGTTTGGCTTGCTCCCTTAATTCATCCATGAAAGACATTCTGATCCCGGAGAATTCTTCTTTTGTTTAGTTTTGCTTTGTTTGTGCTTTATTTACTATTCAATATTTGATTTATTTACAGGGTGCCCTTTTTCCTTCTTAAGGAAATTCAGGCACCAGAATAATAGGTGATATTTATCTAATTTTCTGTAACTGATGCAGCTATGCCACAGATGCCTTTCGGCTGTTTCTGAGGACCAGTCTGGTTTGGTCAGTTAATTAGTCATGACAAAATATTTCTATGTTTTCATGTCATTATCCATTACCATTGAAAACAAAGTATAGAATTTCACCTGAAGGAGTTAAAAAAAAATCACCCTAGGGTTCAGACATCTAGTTACCACAGGCCCGCCAGTCTGCAGGACATTCTTTGAGGGGTGACAGTGAAAGCTAAGAGCAGCTGGATGAGCTATTTGGGGACCCAGCAGGCGCCTCTGGTCTCAGGGAGGACTGTGAGGTGCCTGAAGAGTTCAGAGACCATCAGCCTGGGGCCAGCAAGGCCAGGTCCCTGACCTTTCGTTTCACATGTGTCTGTGGGAAAAGTTAAAATGAAGAATGGATCAATTGGCTCATTCTCCACCTTGACTCTGATTCTGTAAAAGAGTGAAGTAATAGAATCTGGTGACAATGAAAACGGACTGGGTGACGGCATAAAGGACCGATCATCCTAGGAAGTAAATGCAGTGTGCTTTGTTGGCTTTTGACTTGACAGTAATAATGTGCATGCATATGACTCAATGTGATTTGTTAGCTATTGTAAACTGTAATTTGACTGGAATTGCTCGTGTTTTCACAGTCTGCTGTTGATAAATAATATCATGACCTGCACACAATCTAGAGAATAGGCGCATTGTCATGAAAAGAGCCGTATTTACTCACTTGTGTCATATAAAAATTCAGCATTTAATGGAAAACAGTACAGTGCAAGGGGGCATGGATGTTTATTGCAAATGTTTGCATATTTTTGCATCTCTGAGTAAGATTTTCCTAAGTGAGCTTTCTCTTCTTGATGGTTATAAACTAAAAAGCATGTCCCTTGGAAACTTCACGTCCTGTCCAAGACATCTTTTGGAGAGACAAAATTATGTGCTTTATGATAGAACCTTCATTATCCATTTCCAATGTATGAAACACAGGCTTAAGCCTCCACAGGATGCACTGTATCTCTGGTAATGTTTACCATCGGGAAAAGATGGCATGTGGTACCCACGCCGCGGTCTCTGCGTGGTAACCCTATTTAAACTGTTCATCGAGGGTAACTGCTTCCTCTCATAACTCTGGGAAACATTTGAAAACGTTCACATTTTCTGAGACCAGCTTCCCAATACAAAATCACTCCTGGTGGCTCAGGTGCTGATATTCACCTTGCCTTGACCTTCTGTCTGAAACTGTCTTCATTTGCATCTTGACAAAAAAGGGTGACCTTCTGTTCTGCCCTTTAAACCCTAAGTAGCTAGCCCTGCCTTTGTTGCAAGTAGAGGAAGAAGGCAAATGTCCTGCTGCTGCTTGGGTTGTGTTTCAACTTTAATTGTCCAGCTCCACCTTCAACAAAAGTGAAGACTAAGAGCATAGCAATTGCCATGTTGGGATAGCACAGATCTGAGTTTGAGTGTCCATAAAATCTAGTTTGATAGCCTGTCTGCGTAGCATGACATTAAAATATGCTGTCGAGAGAAAGCACACACACACACACACACACACACTCACTCACACACACACCATCCTTGCCTTATCAAATCAATAAACAATAAAATGCAACGGTTGTGAGGAGAGCATTACCTTCGACTAAATCAAACAAGCTCAATTTCCCTGCATCAGCCCCATGAGGCTCCTGAGCCCAGACATAAGCTGACAGGAGATTTTACCTGCAGTTTGAGAATAAAAGGTAAAAATCCCTTCCATTCCTGGATGACAGTTTAACCTTTGGGGCCGATAATCTGAAGCGGGACGTAATGCCCCAGAAGAGTATTATCAGGAGGTCATCTCACGGGGAGGCTGAAGGCCACTTTCAACAAACAATCAGATATCTAATAAAACTGTAAGATCACATCTCTGGCATATAAGCCATCAGAATAAACCAGATAAGACTGAAAGCGCTCAGAAACCTGTTATCTGTAGGCAAGAAACCTAGCCACGGAGTGCTGTTATTTCCCTAAACATCAGTGTGGGTTTTGGCAAATACTCACTGGGGCGCATTTTACTTAATATAACTAATAGGAAATTGAGAGTCACCAATTTATAAAATGGGAGAGAAAATTTGTTTATGTTTTTATCCTGCCATGGAAAAAGGATTTTCTCCAAAAGGCTGTGAACATCTCCCATTATTTTAGTTCATTTGACTTTGCATTTACGCTACGGAGCTTATCTCTGCTATAATCATAGAATAAACTGCCAGCCCGGTGTTAGATTTATCAACAAATACTTCTTAGGCAAGCTAGTAATAAGCAGGATGAATTTTAGTTCATTCATTCCAACGCTTTAACATTAGAAGCAAAAATATATGTGATTTTCCAAAGGTGATTTGTTCTTAGGTTTGGATGTATTTGATAAGTAAGTTTGTAAACATTGGTAATTAAGTTTTTGATATGAAATAGTTTAGGAAGGAAAGAAAAGCTTTGCGTAACAGATAAAGTAATTATTGTTCCATATACATTCATATAAACAGTTACTCTTGCTTTTACTCAACCGATAAACCTTTGAATAATATAATCTGGCTTTACAGCTGTCGTCACAGCAATCATAAAACAAAGCAAACAATCTAAAAATCTTTTAAGTTAATCTTGCCTGCTCTCCTGTAACACTCGTTTTTTTTTTTTTCTTCTGTCAAAACCTCACTTTCAGTTAAATTTCTGAGAAATGTGAAATAGCAAATGTTGGTTAAGACCCCATATTTCCTCAATGTTAATTTATGCATATTAAAAATGTAATTGTAATCGCTCTTTGAGATAATATCTTCCCATTTCACTACATTTCAGTGGGACACCTATTTGAAAAAGTCTTGGAACACGATAATTACAGCGAGGTGGTTTTGGAGCCCATGTTAGCAAATTCACACTAATAAAATGGAGTTTACTAACTACTTCCTAAAGCTCTCACGCTGCATCCTTTCACTTGAAAGGGAATGAAGTCACCCTTTCATTATGAAATTCCTAGGTTATATGGTAGTGTATTACCATTTTAAGATTAACAATTACCTAATTCTTTACTCTGACATTTTTCTAAAAAATGTGAGATTTTTCTAAAATATGTGAGAGTCATGAAAAGTGATTATTTTGATATTGCTAATTATGCTATATAACATTGACTCTAATCTTGGGGAAATTAAAGTGCAATCTTCTTTTATTTCATAAGAATATTGCATTTGTTAAGGTGCCTAGTATTTGGGAAGGATACAATTCTATGAAATGAGATAATTTGCACTTAAAATACATTCATCCTTCTACTGATAATGGAAAGTAGGAGTGTGGGTTCTTCTTGCAAAAATGTTGATAGTTCTATTCCTGTGCTCCACTTGTTAAGCACCTCTGCCATTATGAACTATAATTACTGAAGAACTTGAGCTTGAACCGAGGGTCTTGTAAACTAAGTTGTAAGACATTACCTGAGATTGACTTTGAGCCCAATGACTTTGAGCAGAGTACTGTGTTTCATACCACTGGAGTCAGAACCCCCCCCCCCCATCACAATGCTGCAGGAAGTAAACCAAGTTCATGTTTTTAAAAATATGGAGATGTTCCAAGAATGACAGGACCACTCGCGGAGCAGCTTAGCATCCAGGAAATTCCGAGGAAGAGAAAGGCAGAGACCCTCTCTCTGAAGAGTCTCCTGCTCTGAACTGGGATGTGAGTGTGACACCAAGCCTTTATTAATTTATTCACTTTACATCCTGATCACAGTGCCTGTCTCTCCTCTCCTTACAGTCTCACTCCCACATCCCCATTCCACATTCTCCCCTGCCCTTTTTCTCAGAGCAGGGGAGTCCCCTGTCCTACAAGTGACAATCCTCACTGGCACACCAAGTCTCATCAGGACTAAGCACATCCTCTCCCACTAAGGCCATTCAAGGAAACCCAGGCAGAGGAAAGGGATCCAAAGGCAGGCCAACAGAGTCTAGGTCAAAGACAGCCCCTGCTCCAACTGTTAGGGGGCCCACATGAAGACCACGCTGCATATCTGCTTATGTAGACGTCAGTTCAGCCGTTAGAAAATTCTACCGGCTGGAACATCTTCTGGATATATGCCCAGGAGAGGTATTGCTGGATCCTCTGGTAGTACTATGTCCAATTTTCTGAGGAACTACCAGACTGATTTCCAGAGTGGTTGTACAAGCTTGCAATCCCACCAACAATGGAGGAGGGTTCCTCTTTCTCCATCCACATCCTCGCCAGCATCTGCTGTCACCTGACTTTTTGATCTTAGCCATTCTGACTGGAGTGAGGTGGAATCTCAGGGTTGCTTTGATTTGCATTTCCCTGATGATTAAGGATGCTGAACATTTTTTCAGGTGCTTCTCAGACATTCAGTATTCCTCAGGTGAGAATTCTTTGTTTAGCAAAGTTTGGAGCTGAGACAAAAGGATGGACCATCTAGAGACTGCCATACCCAGGGTTCCATCCCATAATCAGCTTCCAAACACTGACACCATTGCATACACTTGCAAGATTTTGCTGAAAGGACCCAGATATAGCTGTCTCTTGTGAGGCTATGCTGGGGCCTAGCAAACACAGAAGTGGATGCTCACAGTCAGCTATTGGATGGATCACAGGGCCCCCAATGGAGGAGCTAGAGAAAGTACCCAAGGAGCTAAAGGGGTCTGCAACCCTATAGGTGGAACAACAATGTGAACTAACCAGTACTCCTCCCACCCCACCCCACCCCCAGAGCTCATGTTTCTAGCTGCATATGTATTAGAAGATGGCCTAGTCGGCCATCATTGGAAAGAGAGGCCCATTGGTCTTGCAAACTTTATATGCCTCAGTACAGGGCCAGAGCCAAGAAGCGAGAGTGGGGGGGGGGCATTGGGGGGTGTATGGGGGAATTTTGGGATAGCATTGGAAATGTAAATGAAGAAAATACCTAATTAAAAAGAAAGAAAGAAAGAAAGAAAGAAAGAAAGAAAGAAAGAAAGAAAGAAAGAAAGAAAATTCTACCGGAGGGCCCCCCCCCCACAGGAAGGCAAAGGTGATGAAGAACATAGGCACCCCTCCCCTCCAGAAGGGAGGGGTTAATTACATTCCGCAGACCACAGGAAGGAGGGACCATCCATTGAAGCTCATAGACACATTCTGAGACCATTGGCCACCCACCTCATTCCCAATCAGTTTAAAAGTCACCACTGTTCTGCCAATCATATTGTGCCTAATGGTGGTGGCCCTGAGAACTGTATAAAGGCTCACTGGATGTGATACGCAGGGTCACTCTCTCTCTATGTGCAGGGTGACCCCAGCATGCTGGATTAAATAAAATTCCTTTTGCTTTTGCATTGATCCCAGCTCCACGTGGTTCACTCAGGGGGTCTCTGGTAAACTAAGGCTCGACAGAGTCTTACACTTACACATGTGTAAAGGGTCTAAGTCCAGTCATGCGTGCTCTTTGGCTAGTAGTTCAGTCTTGGTGAGCCCCCATGGGCCCAGGTTATTTGAATTCCTAGGTCTTTCCGTGGTGTCTTTGGACCCTCTGGCTCCCTCAATTCTTCCCCCGACTCTTTCACAGGACTCCCTGAGCTCAGCTTAACGTTTGGCTGTGGGTCTCTGCATCTGTTACCATCAGCTGTTGAATAGAGACTCTCAGAGGATAGTTATGTTAGGCTTCTGTCTGCAAGCATAACAGAGCATCATTAAATAGTGTCAGGAGTTGGCTCTCTCCCAGGCCGTGAGCCTCACCTTGGGCAAGTCATTTGTTGGCCATTCTCTCAATCTCTGATCCATCTTTATCCCTACATATCTTGTAGGCAAGGTAAATTTGGTGTCAGCAGCTCTGATTCAGGCGGGGACAACTTCAGCTTCCATATCTCCCATTGTTAGGATTTCAGCTAGAGTCACCCCCCCCCCACCCTCCATATCCTGGAGCATCCTCCTGCATCCCAGGTATCTGGCTAGCACCAGAGATGCCCTCCTCTGATTTCTCTTTACCTTCCCTGCCCTCTCACCTGCTATCCCTGATCCCCACCCCAGCTCCCTTTTCTGTCCCCTTGCTTACCCAGGTCCCTCTCTCCTTCTACTTCCAGTGTCTAATTTATTTTCTCTTCTGAGTTAAATTCAAGCATCCTCCCTTTGGCCCTTCTTGTTACTTAGTTTCTCCCTGCCCAGTCATTGGCTGCACCGCAATTCTTTATTACCAATCAAGCCAGGTAGAGGCACGAACCCTCAGCATCTGGAAACACTGTTTTGGGAGCTGAATTAAGACAAACCATTACAACCATTTCCCAACATCTCACCCTCTCTGTACAATAAAAAAAGGCTCTTCTCTCAGACATAAATTGAGCATAGCCATAACAATTATGTGAAGTATAAAGTATGATATATGTCTCTTCTCTTTGCTTCCCTATCATCATGATTCTCTCAGTCCCTTGCCCAAAAGTCCCACTTCTGTCTCCCTGCCCAGACATTGGCTTCATGGCAATTCTTTATTACCAATCAAAGCCAGCTGAGGGCAGGGACCCTCAATATTTAAAGGAAGGGCTTTTAGAAGCTGAATTAAGACAAAGCATCCGAGCTATTTCCCCAAAATCTTCAAATAGAGGGATGTTGATTTCTTTCTTTCCAATTTGTAAACCCTCGGTCTCCTTCAGTTGTCTTATTTCTCTAGCTAGATCTTCAAGTTCTGTATTGAATAGTTTCACCAAGAAATATCTTAGTGTAACTCTAACCAAGCAAGTGAATGATCGGTATAAAAAGAACTTCCAGTCTCTAAAGAAAGAAGTGAAGTTCTGTATTGAATAGAGAGTAGACTGCCTTTTCTTTACCTTTTGAGGTTCTCTTTGTGACTGAGTACATTGTCAGTTTTGGAGAATGCTCCTTGAGGTTTGGGAAAGGAGGCATATTATTTTTTTGTGTTTGGGTGAAATGTTCTGTAGATAACTGTTAGGTTCATTTGATTCATAACATCTGTTAGTTTCATTATTTCTCTGTTTAGGTTTTGTCTCAATGACCTGTTCATTGGTAAGAGTCAGGTATTAAGGCCTCCCACTATTAATGAGTGGAGTTCAACATGTGATTTAAATTTTATTAAAGTTTCCTTTATAAATTTTGGTACATTTCCCTGGGGGGCATAGATGTTCAGAATTGAGGCACCATCTTGATGGATTTTTCCTTTGATGAATATGAACTATCCTTCCCCATCTCTTTTGGTAGAAAGTCTATTTTATTAGATATTCGAATTGCTACTCTAGCTTGCTTCTTCAGTCAGTTTGCTTGGAAAACCTCTTTCCTGCCCTTTACTCTGAGGTAATGCCTGTTGTTTTTGCAGAGGGGCATTGTATGCAGTAGAATGCCGGATCATATTTTCACATCCATTTTGTTAGCCTGTATCTTTTTATTGGGTAATTGAGTCCATGGATGTTGAGAGGGATTAATTACCCATGATTTTTAATTTCTGTTATTTTAATGTTGGTGATGATAGTGTGTGTGTGTGTGTGTGTGTGTGTGTATGTGTTTGTGGTCCTTCCTTTTGTCTTTACTGGTGTGGGAATATTTTATTTCCTGTTTTCTTGGGTATAGTTAAAATATTTCTTATTGACATGTACTCATTATTCTTGGTGTTGAGTTTCATAGAGACAATTTCTTCCAAATAGATCATATTCACCCCAGTTCATTTCTGTACCCTTGGTCTCTTTTCTTTATTTCATGACAATATTTTTAAGATGAATTCCACAGCATCGAAGAGAAACTGTGTCTTTTTGCAATGTCAGAAAAAAATGTCTAGCTGCAATTCAGTATTTTCCAGACTTGGAATAAGAATCTAGGTCGTGGAGTAATACTTTTCATATTTAATATGTGGAAGTTAATAGAAAGTATATCAAGTTATGTGTGATCTGATAGCAGGAGGCTGAACATTGGAAGGTGAGAAGAGAAATACATAATAGGGAAGGCAATAGGGGAAGGAGATGGATAAGGGCAAAGTATAATGTCATGTGGGAAAAGATAGTAAAATTTAAATTTGATGTTGTAAGTTGCAATCATCCCTCTAGTTTGGGTCTTTAAAATATGGTCTGCTAATGTTCTATTTTATATATGTGTGTATGTATGTATATATGCATGTATGTATACATTTATTTGTATTCTCTCATCTCAACTTCCTTTATCTATCCCCATCTCAATTTCTCCTCCCTCTTCTCACCCCATGCTCCCTCCATCCACCCCCTCTTTCCCGCAGATCCACACCACTCATCTCTGCCACTCCTCAGAAAAGAACAGGCTTCCTAGGGACATCAACTTAGCATCGAATAATAAGCTACAGTAAGACCAGGTACATATCATCACATCCAGTCTGGACAAGGCAGCCCAGTAGAAGGGAAGGTTTTCCACAGTAGGCAAAAGAGTCAGGCAGAGCTCCTGCTCCCATGTTAGGAGCTTCACAAAACCACCAAGCTACTCATCCATAACATGCATGCAAAGGGCTTAGGTCAGACTGCTACAATACCAAGGACTAGCCTCGGCTTGGAGGGGGGTTCTGAAAGAAGGATTGTCTGAGAGTGGCAAAAAGAATGACTCAAAGTCAAATCGTGGATACAAGCTGATGACCTGTGCCTGATATGGCTTTTCCAGTCTGCTTCTATGTTTTGCTTTCTCTCTGGAGATTTCTCTGTCTATATTCTGTTTGCTTGCTCTTTTAAGAGATCTCTCTGTCCATGTTTTCCCTGCTTGTGAGTGTGTGTGTGTTTGTGTGTGTGTGTGTGACACGTGTGTGTCTGTGCATTCGTGTGTATGTCTGTGTGTGTATGTGTGTGTGCACATCTCTATGTCTGTTAGTTCTCCAAGCAGTTCTCTTTTTATCCTAAGAAATTCTGTGAATGACTCCTCTCCTGCAGAACATAGGTCCAGTCTTCCTTTTAATTTTTTTTTTAACATATCAATCCAGTCATCTACTCCAGGTTTCCCTTACATTATTTTATGAGTCAGGATGCTGTGAAACCAACCCTTTGATTCTTAGGAGACAGCAAGCATATATATATATATATATATATATATATATATATATATATATATATATATATATATTTGTCCTTAACATTACAAAAGAATTCAGAGATCTATCTGCCTTTGTTAAGCACAGCTGATAAGGTAGTTGGGTAGAACCTTGCCCTGAAATTATCATTTCTACCACTCCTGGGCCTAAACTTGCTGTGTCCCAGGCTGACCTTGAATCTGCCTGCCTTTATGTCTTTCTGACAAGCTGGCTTATAGTGAGCTGCCTTTGTTCCTTTAGATTCACGTAGTCACTCATAATTCAAATTGCATTCGTACATTCTGCATAGTTGAGAAATTATATATATTTTGAATTCGTGTATTTAGAGGTCTTTCCCACAGCCTTAAGAGCTATCCTGAAGGTTCCAATGTTTACCACTTTGCTGTGAGGTTAGCCACACCCTCTACTCCTAGGTTCATGTTGTTTCTAATTCTCAAGGAGTCATTAATTTCTACAGGGAGGTCATTCCTTCGAGAATATGTGAAATATTCAAAAATATGTGCATTATTTTATAAACAACCCTTATGCCCACAACAGCTGTCGACCTTGTGGAAGCTCATACCCAGTCCTGTCTCCACCAGGCCCCACTACAGGCTCCCTGATCTCTTGCTTAAGCTTCTTGAATTACAGACTCTCAGTCAGTTGATTCTGTGGGATGGCCTTGTGCTCTCCCCAACCCCTCAGTTCCTTGGATCCTTCCTTCCCCCTCCTCCTCAGGACCCCCCAGAGCTCCACCTATGTACTCTGCATCTCTTCCCATCAGTTACTAAAGTCTCCTTTTTCTTTTTCATGATTATTCCTGCTAGGCTCTGATGCCAGCACACTCCTTAGGCAGGGCAAATTGTAGTTTGAAGGTTTACTATAAACTATAGCTGGGTTACTGTCTGTTTTCTTCAGGTCATATAAATCATTCTTTCTTATATTTTTAATCTATATTGTTCAACTGTTCAATATATTTATTTATTCATTCCTTATTGATAATAACACTTCAAGTATTAAAGACATTAATCTTCAGATTTTAACATGTTCAAAATATTTTTTAAAATATTTTTTCACTACATTTCATGTTATAGATTTTTCATTATGCAGAAATTTCATTCTTTTAAATAGTTATATTTTATAATTTCTCCTATAGCATTTCTATGTTAAGGTCTAGTGTTAGGCATATTTCAAAATTACAAGCATATTACTGTTTATGTAATAGAAACTAGGTCTGCTCACTTTAAAATTAACTTTACTTAGCAATTATACTAATGTATCCCATGAAGGGATCATTTGATTTTATTCCTTATAAATGAACTGACTGTCCTGATATGTATGTAGTGATTAAATGCCAATGATACATCCAAATAAATATTCATTTCCCATTAATGGTTTTATCAGCTAATGTCCTGTTAGGATGAGGATGGTCTGGTTAGAATCATTAGGATTGCTTGTGAGTCTGCAGGAATACAGCATTGGCTCCAGACCTAGTGGCTCAGAAGCAGGATTGAATCATGATAGCCAAGACCTGCATGAAGCCCTGCTTTAATTCACTCATTCCTAAGGCTGTCACCAGCTAATGATTTCCCATTTAGTGGATCAGCTTTGTTTCAAACTTTAAAATAAGATGTTTTATATTTATTTTAAATTAATGTTATATTATTCTATCCCCAAAAGAATTTTTTTCAGCTGTGTTAACATGACATACACTTGTAAACGATTTATCAACAGTTTTTAAATCAATTTATAATACACAAAACAACGTGTGTGTCCCTTGAAGTTTTGAGAAATAAAATATCCCAGAAACTAATAGACTTAGTAGCACTGTGAGGTTTGCGCATTGTGAGATAAATTTGAATATTATGGCAAACGTAATTTTATTTCTTCCTTAATTCTTGGATACATTTCAATAATTTTTATATCATGGTCAATTCAACTTTTATTCAGTTTAGCTTAGGTTTGTATACTTGATTCTCCTATACTTTAATCATTTTTATTTAATAAGCTTAAATTTCAATTTTTGTCTTATTGATAGAACTTGAGAAACAAAATTATAATCATTTCCAGTGTATTTGTGTATGTTGTGATGACTTGATATATGTATGCAATATGAAATAATTACTTCATTAGGTCAAATATGGGTACCACATGTCGTCACTTAGGATGCTTAAGGACTCAACTACTTAACAGATTTCAAGTCTACACTACACAGTCCAGTATCATTAACTACAGTTGTTCTACTGTAGTCTTTAATCCCCAAATCTCAATTTAAAGCTGAAATTTTGTACCCTTAGATAAACATTTTCTTCTTTTACCTGACCCCTAAGCTCTGAGCAAATCCAGAGCAACTCACTTAAGTGAATGGGACATTTAATTAAAAAAAAATCCACAAATAATCATAAATCACTTTCTTTTCTTTTTAAAAAAGATTTGTGTATTTACTTATTTATTTATTTATTTATTTATTTATTTATTTATTTATTTATTTATTTACTACAAGTACACTGTAGCTGTCTTCAGACACACCAGAAGCAGGCATCAGATCTCATTACAGATGATTGTGAGCCTCCATGTGGTTGCTGGGATTTGAACTCAGGACCTCTGGAAGAGCAGTCAGTATTCTTAACAGTTGAGCCATCTCTCCAGCCCCAATCATTTGCTTTTCTACTCTTGGCTTTTTTTAAAACTTATCAACCCACCAGGTTCACCTATATTAAAACAAATGGCAGTATTTTTTTTTCTTTTGAATTGATACCAATGTGCATATGTACAGGTCCATTGCATTTGGGGTATGCATTCATTCTTCAGTTGATATCTTAGTCCATTTTATGCCGACTTACCAGAGTACTTGAAACTTAAGGATACTGGAGAAATGGCTCACCAGTTAAGAGCATATGCTGTTCTTGTAGAGGACCCTCGTCCGGCTGCCAGTGTATCAGGTAGCATACAACTACCCGTATTTCCACTTTCAGGGGATCTTATATCTGGCTCCCGTACATATGTATACATAACTTGGATACACACACATGCACATAATTAAAAATTGTTATAGAATAGCTGAAACAGAATAATTTATACAGAAACGGTATTTATTTTCGCTTGTTCTGGAGGCTCCAATGTCCAAAAGGATACATTGGCATCTGGCTGCCTTTTTTTGGGAGTAATTGCATTGCTTGATAAAACGATGAAAGAGCAAAAGGCCAGGCAAGTGCATGTGAAATGGGAACAGAAAAGGGGTCTGGATGAACAGCTTGCTATTGTGTTAACTAATTCACTCGCATGGAAATTACATCAATCAGTTTTCAAGGGTAATGTTACCATGACCTAAAATGCTTCCTATTAGGCCTCATTTCCTAACTGCCACATTGAAGGTCAGGCTTCCAACTCATGAACTTTCCTAGGTCATGCTCAAATCATGTTAATGGGCTCTTATTTGTTTTGATAGCTCAGCTGTGAGTAATGCTAGCGTGATCATGGGAGGGCAGGCCTATGTTTTGCTCTTGCCTCCATTTCCTCTAGATAGGCACTCAAGATTTCTTGATGATGAATTAGTTCAACTTTTAATTTTTCTGAGTAACTTCTACACCATTTTTCATAGAAACTAGACACACTTACATTCCCTCTGAAAGTATAGAAGGTCTTTTCCTTCATATTTTTTAAAGGTTTAATTCCTCAAGAAATGTCTTTGAAAAAAAAAAGTGTGTATGCACATGCAGAAAAATGAAATCAGCTCCTTTACAAACAATGCTCACAAAAAATCAACTCCCAGGGTACCAAAAGCTTAATTAAATCTTGAAACTTTGAAAGTTCTAGAAGAAAACACAGAAAGCCCATGATGTTTGTTTGGCATTGATCATTTGGATAAGAGTCCAAAAGTAAGGTAACAAAAATGAAAACAGGCCAAAAGTCTGCACAATGAAAACACAATCGACAGAACACAATTAATAGATTGCCAAAAATATCTTGGATACAGGCTTAATACCCACACAGAGCAGGAAATTTAAAAGATCAATCAAGAAAACCACAAACTGATTATCAAACAAACACAGGACTGAATGAATTTTCTCAAAAGATCACATGAGCTATGGCCAGCAAATATATGAACAAAGTCTATTGTCAGTAATCTTTGGATAAGCAGAAGTTCAAGCCATAGACAGAAATCATCACCAATCTAGTATGGTATATGTTTTCAAGAAAATGGAAGGTAGCGTGACACGGTGAAGAAAGGAAGCACTTGAACATCTTGAACATTATTGGGAATAGAGAATAGAATTTTTTAGAAAGAAGAAAGAGAATAATCCCACTAGTGATTACTATAGACCCAAAGGGAATGTACTGCACTGAGGAAATCTGTGCTGCCTGCCTGTTGGAATGCTGACTCATACCATCAGCTTGACCTTGCGCAGGTCTTGTGTAGGTCACTGTCACTCCTGTGAATTCATGAGTACAACATCTGTCTTGTCCAAAAGACAGCATTTTAATCACAATAAAAAGCCACTCAACAGTTTTCCCATATGTTTTTTTCCTAAAAAAAAACTATCAATATCTATTTAGCATCTATCTATAATTTGTACTCACATACACAAGTTTTCAGAGGTTGAGAGAAAAGACATAAGCAAGAGGCAACACTGAGAACTACTCAAGGAGATCTTAGTGGAAGATTTCCAGAAAAAATATTGTGTGTGGGAGGATGGCAACACACATAAGAACTATCTCTTGCTTATGAAAGCAAAACACATAATGCCTTTAGGCAAATAAGAGCTTCTGTGGCCAGCATCCACAGTGTTGGGAAGGAGAAACCAGGAAAGACAGGGAGGTAGGAGGTAGGGATGTGGGTGTGTGAATATTGACACACACAAGCCAGGAGTATGAGTGGAGGTCAGAGTACAACCTCACATATTGGTCCTCATCTTCTTAGATTTTTTTTCTAAATATTTACAGGCTGATGTTTATAATGAGTTGCATTAAAAACTTCCTCATCAGGGGTTTGTTACTCCATATGCTACTGAGGGAGTGAGAAGACCCTTTTCATTTCCCCTCATTTGGTTAAGAAACATATTCATTATGTTAAAGTGGTCAGTCATTGCAAAATATATTCATGGAAGTAAAAGGTCTTAAAATTTTAAGATGAGAAGGATAAATGGTCCATTAGTAACAATATTTGAACTGTGCTCATTTTAGCTAATAGCAGTCTCTTGTTTAGCAATAGCTGGGTATGTAGAAGCAAAGTGTGGAAGCAAATAAAATGGAGATCAAGGATTAACCAAAAGGCACTTTCCTGTCCAGAATCAAATGTTTTAAAATTTGGTATACGTTTTAATTTATTAAAATAATGTGAAAATTCAATTACTTTAATTTAATCTCTTAACGGGCCTCTTAAACATGAGAAGGATGCCTAGCACATGACTGGAGCTATGTGTAAGTTCCCATGATGATACTTATGATGATGATGATGACAGTGATGGTGATGATCCTTCTTTCTTGAATCCTTCTCAGAGCACACCTTAAAGATTTATTTGTTCAAGGTGATGAGTCACAAAAACAAAGAAATAAAAATAGCATAGAGATTTGAAACCAACCAAACAACAGCAGCACCAGTCAACCTGATGAACAACCAAGTAACCTGGATTACTTAAGGTCCTTAACACTGTTAGCAGGAGACATCTGAGCACACACAGAGTTTCCCCCCATACATGACACTGACCAGTTTTAAGTCAACTCAAGACAAGCTAGAGTCATTTGGGAAGAGGAAACCTCAAATGAGGAAATTGGGATTGGGAAACTGGGATGTGATAAAGCACATGGGGTCTCTTCTTAATTGATGGTTGATGTGGGAGAGTCCAACCCACTATGGGTGGTGTCATTCCTAGGCTGGAGGCCTTGGGTGCTGTGATAAAGCAGGCTGGGAAAGCCATGATGAGCAAGGAAGTATACAACATTCTTCCACGGTCTCTGTTTTGGTTTTTGCCTCCAGGTTGTCGTCTTGCATTCCTACCTTGACTTCTCTTCATGATGTACTGTGATTAGAATGTTTAAGCCAAATAAACCCTTTTCTCCCAAGTTGCTTTTGGTCACAATGATGTTTTATCACTGCCATAGAATCCTTAAATAAGAAATCAGTATATATGAGCTATCTTCAGATCTCATCAAGAAAGTATTTCTCTCATCAAAGAGGAAAACCACATCCTCTTTCATTGCCATTGATGAGGAATAGGGCAGAGGAGATGGGCACTGGTAAAGGAACACATAAGAATGAGCAGTGGCTGAGCACATGGCGGCCTCAGGAAGGGTCTGAAATCACAGTCCACAATGCTGTCCTTACTAGGACTCATCAGACCTAAGTGTACACACTATGAAATAGTGCACACTAACAACATACGATGCAAAACCACACTGACTGCTTAGAGCTACACCTTTCTCTGTTGTGGATAGCCCTGGGGCTAGTCAACTTTTAGATATGAGTGATGTCACATAAAGTTTGTCTTTTTGCAACTGGTTCATTTCATTTAACATAATTGTGTAACAGCATCTAGGTGTTGTATCAGGGTGGGAGAGATGGTTTGGTGGATAAAGGTGCCTGCTACAAAGTCTGACTTTCAACTCTAGGTATTCACATAATGGAGAAAAAAGATGGACCGCTCCAAATGATCCTATGAATTCCACAGATGTGCAATGAGGGGAACCCCTCATTAGAAGGCTACTGCGGGAGACAGGATTTATCTTCTGAGAATGAAGGCTGAAGATAAATTGGTTAAACCCTGGCCTATGAATCAGGAAGTATAGCTTCCCAGCTACATTTTAACTATTGAGACACAAGATAGATGAGAACCCTTTGTTATCATCTTTAAGACTACACTAGACACCAGAGACCCTCAGTCTATTCTAGAGGGGTGACTCTGCCTCTGTTCTTAGCAATATCACTTTCGCTTATTCTAGACCTCATTCTAACATCAACTTTCTAATTTACCACGAGTCCTGTTAGCTTTTTCATAATTGCCAATAATTTCTGTTCCAAAGTCTGAGGTGTTATAATCAATCAATCAATCCATCCATCCATCCATCCATCCATCCATCCATCCATCCATCCATCCATCAAACAAACAAGCAAACAAAAACCAGTATGAATGATACATCCGATTTTCCTCTCTAAAAATTTAAATAGCACATAGTAATTTGACAAGCAGTAATACATTCTTTTCTAATTGTTATTGAAACCTAGTACTGTCTGAATCTCTATCACTTTTATCATCCAAATGTAACATGTAATTACATCTTTCTAAGATAAGGCAACAGATCTTACTTTTCCTGCTCTGTGCATGCTGGTCCTTAGAAGGGCATCTTTGCTATAGAGACAGAGAGATCTTAAGAAAAGAAAATGATTATTTCATCCTATTTAAAACCCACGGAGTTTTCTTGCACTTTAGTACAAACTAAATCCTCAAATACCTTGCTCCTTCTTCCTTGTCCCAACCTTTTGCTTTCTGTTTTCCAACTTCACTTCTTTAAAATGTCCAGGTCAGTCATGCTGCCTGTGGCGACAGACAAGGATCTTCTTCCCATTCATTCAACAGCTTTTATTTCAAAGTCACTTTTATTAGAGTCACTTCAACTCTGATTCAACAAGGACATTTGCACAGTGTCTGAACTCTCTCAGTAAAGCAGGATCTGTCAAGCTAAATGCATTTTCTTCTCTTAAGCAGCCTTTAGGTATTGGGTGCAATTGCATGCACGGCCATCATTTCATGACTGTCTATTATCACCCTCACTAGCCAGTAGGCTCCAGGTGACTGGAAACCACATATATCTTTGTCTTGCTGTTTCCTAGCATGGAGCCTGAAAATTAATAAGTATTCTATTACTACTTCTGACATAAAATATGCATGAGATAATTCACAGAACGTAACTCAGATTTAGAGAACTATTATTACTCACACATCCCTAAAGTTAAATATTTATAGTGTAATTCCACCTTGTTCAACTTTGTGGTTTATCAATACAAAGTAAATTCTCCCTGTCATTTGTGCCCTCATTCATGCTTTCTTTACCACATCATCTTTTTGCACTGTCCTTCTTAGGAAATCAATGCTTTAAGATAATGTATCTCAATTTTATTGAATTGCCCAAGTTAAAGTTAATCATCTTCCATCTTTCTAAATATTCCCAGAATGGCCTCCACTAAAGAAAAGAAAATGCTTCTCTGGAGGAAAAAAATGCTAACCTTCTTATTGAAGATCTTTAATGCAACCTTGACCTATAGCTATTCTCTGTCTCCTCCTGAATGCTACTTAGTCATAAGTTTTTAGCTCAAATTTCAATTATAAAAGCTGACAAACATGTATTACTGAAGAGAATTAAAAAAAAAAGAATGGTTACTTCCAAATTACACATTGTTCCTTTTTAAAGAGATGACTTAAAATATAAAATTCATTTCAGTTCAATTATCAGCTGCTGAAATTATTCTTTCGGCCATTTACCTCCGGGGCCACTGTTTTGATCCATCTGCTGGCATTTGGAAAGGTGGGACAGATAGATACTAACTTTGAAAAGAATTGTAAAAATGTACCCATTATACACCTATTAAAATATTTATGACGAGGGAACCAATTTCAATGTGTTCATTTTTTAAATAACTTTAAAGAATTCATGTTTAATTAAAAGTGATATATAAATCATGCTGTTTGCTAGCAGTATTGACTGTGTCGTTCTCATCCTGCTAAACTTAATATAAAATTAATTGTTAATTTCAGGCCAGTAGTCTGCTCTACACCAAGACGGATGCTGATTGATTTGCCATGAGTCAGTGAGATATTAAACTTTAGAACTGAAGGCTATCTTTTGTGATTCCTTAAAGTCATTCTCTGTTGATGCTCTTCTCCATGTAGAGGTTTGCTCCTTGTATACTCTGAAAAAATATTTTATAACTTTCCAGAAATGTCCACGTTTCAAGTCTATTTTGCATTCCACTGCATGGTTACTATTTCAGTCAAGTGCACTTAGCATTAAGAGTAGTGTGACCTTGTAGGGTGGCAGAGAATAAGTTATCTTTTTACACAATCACACATACAAGGATGGACTCATCTAAGGTTTTCCCATTTTTGCAGGACTGAAAAGACCTCTGGGTTAGTCTGACCTTATATAAACAAATACAGCATTTACAGCAGCCTTTCATATGCCTGCGCCAAACAAAATCTCAAGCTGAAACAGTCACCAACTCCAAAGCAAGTGGTGATTAACTTACAAGGGAGTACTTGGGTCCATCGTCAAGAAGGTCGGGGTGACCTTGAGTGACAAAGCCATACACCTTACTTGTATTGTGTGCATTTCATGTGCTGCTAAGGTATCATCAGCCTTCTCATTCTTTGGAAGCTTGCCTGAAAAACCTTGACCAGTAAACGTTTCTTTGGTTTTGTCCTCTTTGAACAAGATTCCCTGCCTTTTAAATAGTTTTTCATTTCTATGTCTTTTTGACCAGTTGGTAAGGCACACTGACACAGGATAAGAGGTTATATCTTTCTTCTAGTGAAGAAAATGCTTGTTTCCCAATGTGTTCATCCATTAAGTAAAAGCCATAAGACCTCATCTGCCCATGTGTCTACCGGATCCCTGAAAACATTCCATCTTGCTCTTATAGGTCTGTTTGCATCATTACTTGGGCCAAGCCCATCCCAACCTCTGCTACTATCAGCTCTGTGACCTTGAATAACTTCCTTTTACCTGGAAGCTTCCTCTGCCAAATTTCTGGAAACTCAATTCATATCATTTCTTGTTTTCTCTATAACACATTATCTCAAGGGTAAATCTCACACTTGGAGACATCGCCAGAACTGTTCGCAATTAGAATCTCTTGTGTTTCTTGGAAATACGGCTTCAATCACCCATTTATCTTTCATTCAGAAAATGAAGCTGGAATATAAGTGAGAATGTCATGACTCAATCTACCCTTTTCAAAAAAAAATCAAAAAACAATTGGAAGGATTTTAAAAATTGTTAGCAGCAAATTACTTGTAATACATTCAGTGAGTGAGATGTGTGACACATTGACGCTGACAAGTTGAATCCTGTAAAATCTCCTGCAGGTCAGGTTAAATTCATTCATTTGTTTGTTTGTTCATTCAAAAGTTATTTCCTTGACTTGACATTGCTTGACTAATCCAGAATACAAGACATAATAGATTCACATTTTAAATTATTTACTGAATATCTTAAAATCAATATTATAGCTGTTCTTTTCCACATTATGTTTCAAGATTCTCCTATTAGCCAACTTGTCAAACACACCCTATTCAGTATTTTAATTATGAATACCACCACACATTTAATTAGCTAAGCTAGGAATTTATGACATAACTTCAACTTTAAACTGGCTTTCAAAATTCGTTATTTCTTATCTTGGCTAACTAGCTCTATTGCTTTGGGTTTGAGGCCAGAAAGAACACATGGCAGAAAATGGCCAAAAGAAAAGATCTAATCTTCAAAACCATGAACCCCGTGACCTATGTCTTCCAAACAGGCCAAACTTCCTGAACTAAGCTATGAACTTCTCCATGAATTAGTAGATTGATGTAGTTAGAATGTTCTTCATCTGGTCATCTGCCCAAAGCTGGTCAGATAGCAACTATGACTGTAGCATGACCTTTTAATTCAACTTACACAAATGATAGCATGTGGGTCCCTCAAATTTTAGCATGAACAAAGTGAACATCAGTTGGCCAAAGCCTTAGAGCTTTTGGTCATCTCACTTGTTCTAAAAACTTACTTGATACTGATTTTTTTTTTAATCTAAGTGATGTTTCTTACTACAGTCTTATGACAAAAATGACTTCCCAGTTGCATTCAATGCTGTTACCTTTAAAGTTTACACTTCTAGAACTAGTTTAAATCTCCTCCATTAAATAGTTCCCTTTTCCTTTTTCAATCTCCTACGGGGGTTCATTGGTATTACTAGAAAAATATCTTTGAAAATACTCACTACCCAAAATGGTCTTTATAGACCACAAATTCATTTAGTGTAACACACACAGATCTACACACACATGCACACAACTTTCCATTGTATGTGTATATACTATTTCCCATATAAAATATATCTCGGATTTTTCTCAAATTCACTCTTTATCAAGTATAAACTTCAACTGTGGTTCTTGGGCCACCTCTTTTTGAATGTTGAGATCATAGGTGTGAATGACTTCGTTTGTCTTATTTACACATCTTTAGAATGTAAATTAATGATTAACATATAAAATTATTCAATTAATTAATTTTAAGAGATATTAAAGTATAGTCCTTGTATTCATCACTTGTGAGTTGACTATCTAAACAATATACAAACATACATATACACACACATGATTCTTATACAAATAGCAAATGTAGTCTAATACAACATACTTGGCAATTGTATTTATAAATTGAAATGAAACTTGACAAGAAAAAAAATGTGCTTTGAGTTTCTGAAACTTACAATTGACATTATGATGATAAGTGGTTTCAGTGGCATTTACTGTATCAGTATTTTACTGGGTTTTTTGTTTGTTTGTTTTGTTTTGTCAACATTAATAAACCCATGTCCTGGAACATTTTAGGAAAGTGTTACATTACAGAGCCATGGGGTAGATGTCAGAGATAGTAGGTTCTTGTATCTGTAACATGAAATCTAGTTTACTCTGTAAGCAAAGGGAACCCACAGAGCAGAAGGTCTATATGGGACAAAGAAGAACATTTCAGAACAATTGTAATAATCCAGGTGAGAGATGATGACTTGGGCCATGAGAATAGTGAGGATACCAGTGAGAGACAGGGACTCACAAATGTGGGAAATGAAGCTATCACAGATTACTTATGATCAGTATAATATAAAAGATTACCATGGATGGAAGGCTTCAGTTAGGAGGCAACAGAAATAACAGAGTTGTCATTTGAGAAGTCCTGCATGACCGCTGTGAAAGGGACAGTGTGACAGAGTCAGGGCCTGAGCCTCCATGAGTGCTCATGGTTGCTAAGCATGAGACTTGTTTGTATAGTAATGTGCATGATTTACCTTATGTTCCTCCTTTGGGAAATATTCTCCCTGCCAAGGTTAATTACTCCATGATAATTAGAAACAGCAGAAGTCCAGGAGGCAAAGGTGTGCCTAGTGTCCTCAGCAAAATGATAAATGTCACTTTCAAGATAGCCCTAAGGCTGTGGGAAAGAACTCTGAAAACATGAGTTTGAGAATGTATCATTTTTCAAATAAGCAACATATAAGGATGCAATATGAACTGTATGGAGGGCTTTACAGACCTAAAAGAACAAAGGCAGCTGTCTTAGTCAGGGTTTCTGTTTCTGCACAAAACATCATGACCAAGAAGCAAGTTTGGGAGGATAAGGTTTATTCAGCTTACATTTCCACATTGTTGTTCATCACCAAAGGAAGTCAGGACTGGAACTCTTTCATGTCATGAAACAGGAGATGACACAGAGGCCATGGAGGGATATTACTTACTGGCTTGCTTCCCCTGACTTGCTCAGCTTGCTCTCTTATAGAACCTAAGACTACCAGCCCAGGGATGCCACCATTCACAATGGGCCCTCCCCACTTGATCACTAATTGAGAAAATATCTTACAGCTGGATCTCATGGAGGCATTTTTCTCACCTGAAGCTCCTTTCTCTGTGATAACTCCAGCTTGTATCAAGTTGATACAAAACCTGACACTACAGCAGCTGTATTTTCCAGAAAGATACAAAGGCAGGCACATTCCTGAGTTCAAGGTCAGCCTGGGACAGATTAAATTTAGGTTCAACCATAGTGGGAATGGTAATCTCAAGATAGGATCCTATCCTGCTAAATTTACTGTTTGTGTTTACAAAGGAGGGCAGATCTCTGAGTTCATTAGATATTTTGTTTGTTTGTTTGTTTGTTTTGTTTTGTTTTTCAAGACAGGGTTTCTCTGTGTATCCCTGGCTGTCCTGGAACTCACTCTGCTGACCATGCTAGACTCGAACTCAGATATCCACCTGCCTCTCCCTCCCAAGTGCTGGGATTAAAGGCATGCGCCACCACTGCCCAGCTCATTTGATATTTTAAAAACAATGAATTTGCTGATTCTTGGGATAATCAACAGGGAATCTGGGTAAACGGTTAAACTGATTAGTGAATAAAATGCTGGGCTTGGGTCTGCAAAAGTTGTGCTATCTAGATGAGCAGTCTGGAGAGCCAGCTGAAGCAGAATACAGAGCTGTCATCTCATACCCATGGTTGATTTAGAGTCATTTCTTCCATCCTTCCCAAACACTCCTTGGCAGATGGCTCCCAGAACAGAGACTGAGACAGGAAAAGGGAAATATACTGGACAAGTTCAGGTTGTGATGGATTTAAGGTGTGGTGAACCCCCATGGTGTGAGATAGAGCTTGGAAAACAAGGGAAGATTCGTTAAGTAGATGGACAAGCAAATGAGACATGGAGTGAAACGTACATTAAGGTTTTGAAGCAAGCCATTAGTAAGAGCAGTGTCAAGATGCACCCCAGTCTTTTGCAAGATTTCTTTGCTTTTGTGAGCTATTTGGAGCAGAACACGGGGCTGTCAGCTTGTACATACAATTGACTTCAAGTTGTTTCTTTTGCCACTACCATATACCCCTTCCTCAGAACCCTCTCCAAGCTGAGGCTGGTCCTTGATGACCATTCATTAACTCATGTGGTTTTCATAGGCTTATATATTTCAATAATTAGTCACCAGGAGTGGGACTGTTTGAAAGGATGAGAAGGATTTAGGAGGTATACTCTTATTGGAGGAAGGGTGTCATTGAGGGTGGGCTTTAAGGTTTCAAAAGCCTGTGCCAGATCCTCTCTCCCTACCTGCTTCTGGATCAGGATGTAGCTCCCAGTTATTGTTTCAATGTCAGCTTGCACACTGCCATGTTCCCCAGCATGATGATAATGGATAAGCCTATAAGCCAGTCCCTGATTAAATAAATGCATCCTTTTGTAATATTGGCCTTGGTCATGGTATCTCTTCCCAGCAGTAGGACAGTGAGTAAAACATCTCAGATGAGAAAGATTTCTGAATGACCAGGTTTCATAAGTCTATGAAATATTGATGAGAGTTGATCTATGCAAATTTGGGAGAGACTGGACCTAGGTATGTAAATTGGGCTTTATGAGACCATGGTAATTATATAAAACTATGTGAATAGATGGAGAGGTGAGGATAAATAACAGGATTTTATCACCAACCTCGAGGAATCCAAGCAGAAAGCAGTCAATTAGGGAAGATTGGGGATGCATCTGTTACAGTAGAATCCTGGTATGTATGGAATAGAATTGGGAGGGGGGTATAATTTGGGCCAAAAAGAAAAAAAAGTTCAGTGTAATAAGAAAATAACTAGAATAAGAGAACAATGGGTCTATTTGAAGATCTTAGTAAATTCTTAAAAGGATCAAAAAATGAATTTGACTCCATTTTCATGATGCAGTATTTTTTCCTCAGTATTTCTGAAATATGTAATTTCTTGACTTGTTGTTAGAGTTCAATAGTTCTGACCCATAGCAGATTAATATACACTTTAAATAATTTAGTCAATGTATCCTGAACATAATCTGATTTTAAAGCTGGAAACATTTAAAATGCTCACTTCTCAATCAATATACTTTCAGATTAGCACCTTTGACATTAAGGAATTACGTGGAGACCTGAGGAAAGTTCTAGAAATATCCATGTGTTTTCTAAAAATGAGGTCCAAGTTGCAAAGGTATATTCATGTACGTGACAGGTTTTATAAAATTCTACCTCTCTAGACAATATAACAGTTACTCTACAGATGTCCATATTCTGTTCCCAGAATCTGTGAATACCATGAGTCAAAAGTGATTATGGACTTGGAGAGTCAGACAATTCTGAGTTTTACAGAGGAGCTCAAAATAATCACATAAGTTCTTTAAATCTCAGTACTTCCCTGGCTATGGTCAAGTAATACAATCTTTGACTTTGAAGGTGGAAGAAAGAGAACCTAGGAAATATGGGTGACCTATGGATGCAGAAAAGGGAACAAACGGATTAGCCTTCAGATACTCCGGGAAGTGATTCAGGCTTCTTATGTTTTGACTTAAGACTGTGAGATTAAGGTCAAACTTCGGTCCTAGTGAAACTTAGCATAGTTTGTGTGGTTTCAAACTATAGTTTGTGGCCAGTTGTTATAGCAACAATGGAAAAACATTATGAATGGCAATATGAATGATCATTACCTTTTTAAATGATCATTTGAGTTAAGAAAGCAAAACGGATGAATATGTCTATTTTAAATAAGAAGCAGTTTCCTTCCATTACATTCAACCATAGAGATGTATCTAACGCAGTTCTCAACCTGTGGGTTGAGACGCTTTTGGCAAACTTCTATCTTCCAAATGTTTACACTGTGACTTATCACAGTAGCAAAATTATGAAGTGGCAATGAAAATAATCTTATCATTGGAGGTCACCACATCACGGGGAATTGCATTAAAGGTCTCAGCATTAGGGTTATTGGGAACCACTACCAAGTTTTCATTTCTTGGACATTTCTTACTGCAACATCCTCAGGTCTTGAGAGGGTCCCTTGGTGCATGTGAAGGAAGGGAACCTCAGAGAGATGGGACACACACAAAAAAAATCAAAATCATCAACATTAAAATCACTTTTCTGTGCCCCCAGCATATGACCCTTGACGACCTTCCAAGTACCCCTTGCCCCCATATGCTTATGAAATCCAAGTAAAATTGAGAACCAAATAACGACATAGTTTCCTTCTGGATGCCGGAGCTCCTTTCTGTCCATGTACACACACCCATTTCCTAAGTGCATGGTAATATTACCGCAGCAAAGATGTAAACTGATACAGTCTAATCCGAGTGAATTGTTCACTTGATAAACCTCCCTGGATTTTTTTCAGTTATAGGTTGGACATTGGTTTCAAATTATTTTCTTGTATCATAACCTTGCCAAGGGCAGCTAGAGGTTGGTAGTTCTTTCTCCTGGATCTTGGGGTTCCATTTGCTCAGCCTCGTAACTCTACCTTCTCTCATTTCCTTTGCCCAGTTACTTTTTATTATATTATGCAGGATCTGGTAAATGCCTCGATGTCAGTTAGGGCTCTCAAATTCACATGCAGTTAGGTGCAGCAGAACTTGCCTTGCTTTTGTGGAAGGAAGCCCAGCTTGTTTCCATTAAATTATAATCGCCATATTTAGGAGATGTCTGAGGCGTTGCGAGGTTCAGCCCAAGCTGGGTAGTAAACTTGGTGGCAGGGGTGTGCGTTTCATTCCGGGCGAAAGAGCACAGAGCTTGTTTATTTCCTGTATTTGCACAGTATGAAGAAGTTCAGTGAAGCAAGTAGTTGGGGTTGAGGGATTTGATGGAGAGGAAAGAAGAATATTTGTTTGTTTGGGCTAGGAGGCAAGTTCAAAGATGGGGACTTTTGTTCTCTGAACCCATAGCGAGCAGCTCCGGTTTCATGTCAAACATCAGGGTTTCGTGCAGGATGTAAATACTTCCTGCTGGCCAAGTCTGTTTCTATAATGGTAACCCGGTAGAGCCTGTGCTTCTTGCACTGCGATTGTGCCAAGAGTTCCTGTATTCAACAAGGGAGGTGGAAAGTCAGTCTGGTTTCACAGCTGTTTTTGGGTAAAAACTGGCTCTCCTAGCAGCCCGAGAAACTCACAGTTTTGCTCCTAAGCAAACCATTCATCAGTGGCTTTCACTGCACAGCAACAGCAGTAAGGCTGTCTGGAATATAGTGTGGAAAAATTTGCCTCTGCGCATGTGTGCGTCCTGCTGGGTGTGTGTGGGTGGGATGGGGAGGGGTGGAGCGGGAGAACTATTGCTCAGGACCTTCGTTTCCAGCCGGCTGCTGATAAATGTAGGTCATTACTGCGTTTCACTTCCTGATTTGTTCGGCACAAGGCAAGGTGCAAATGAACAGAGCTGAAGGTTTAAGCAGTGAATCTTAGTTCCCGGATGGCTTACTGTAACTTCAAAGATGGCTTGTCTTCATTTTGATTAATCTCAATATGGCAACGGTTCCTAAGACTTCGGTTTGCATCCTCCCCCCCCCCCGCAACCCCCCCCCCCATCTCCACATCAAGTATTTTTGATTCATAAACAAATGCTTAGGTGTGAAGGAAAGAAGAGAAGAGACTTAAAGCATTCCTGTGGAAAAGAGAAAAATCACTGTAAGATGTGGGGAGCCCCCGCTAGTGGATCTAATTATAGAATGGCTCTCCTACCTCATCTACTCCTGCGCTGGGGGCTCCCTGACTTCCCCCCACAGTTTTCCCCATGTGCGTTCTAACAGATAGTCTAGCCGTCTTTGATAAACCCAGTTTAGAGCAGGCACTGTGATCCAGATCACAAAGTTGACATAGGGAATTATGTTCTTTCCTTTGATAAAGAGTAGCCAGAAATGGCAGAACAGACGTAAGCGATTTTCAAAGTACTTGAAAGAGAGGACATCCCACGGGCTTCCTGATTAATAAGGTGTGCTGTGCACATCTCCCCTCAAAGGAGAGATCTGAAAGGAGAATTGGGTACAGACATCACAAATAGTTTAGAGACGATAAAATTCTAGAGGCAGCCAAAGCTGTAATTTAAAAAAAAAAAAACATAATGGAAAATACCAACAGAAATGAGAAAAGCTTCCATTTCTCCCCCTCAGCATAAATTGTCCATATGCTTTGTGTTTTTAGAAGACCATGAATGGAGAGTTTCAGGTGCAGGAGGCTTCCTGGAAAAGCCAACCATTTGTTCTCCGATACAGCACTCAGTCTCCACCAAAGGCGTGTCATTGCCATGCAAATGAAGGTTCACAGGATTTTCTTTCTTTTTTTTTTTTTTTAATAAGACAGAAAAAGAACAAAAATTTCCATCCATGAGTACTTTTCAAATGGCAGTTGCTCAACATTCATTGCTGTTATTGGTGACGATAGGTTTGTTGACCCACAGTATATAGTTTTCTTGTTTATGAGTAAGGTTTGGGGAAAAAAAAATGTTTCCATCCTTTGGGTGGGTGGAAGGCTTGTCAACTGATGGTAGCATAGTCTCTGGCTATTTATGGCTAGTCTAAATGCAATGCACCCTGAACTGTGACGTACATATATGATCCCAAATACCAAGTCAGTATTAAAATTAGTGGATCTCACATTTTAACACATTCATTTGTGTTAGATAATTTCACATTGAGAACTTAATTCAAAGTCATCTCATAGTGTACAGCATGCTCTGGTGAACAGCATCAGTCCAGAAGCTAGTCTGGAAGATAAAGCCAAGCAAAACGGTTCTTCCTAGAATTTATGTAGAAAGAATTCAGATAGAGAGGGGACAAGGGAGAAGACAATGGAGGGGAAGAATCCTACAGGTGGGAGGAAGCAGGAGAAGGGTCAAGTGGTGAAACAGAAAGAATAGTGCGGTGCACATGTGCACAAGCACACATGCGCACATAGACACACACACATACACACAAAAGCAAACACACATGTGCACACACACATACATGCACACATACACACAAGAGAGAGATAGAGAGAGAGAGAGAGAGAGGAGAGAGAGATTGAGAGGGAGATCCTCCAAATTCATGCTTGGTCACTGAGGTCTCAGAGTCTTGCTTAGTTGATTTTTATTCTTGCTCACAAAATGCCTACAACCTCAGGTGGACTCACTTGAATGCACAAGCTGTTATTGTTAAATATACCTTCAGCATTTTATATTTCCTAAGTGTTCATTGCTCATATTTTTGTAATTCTTCTTTGTTGGCATCTTCCATGCACTGACATCAGCCAAAAGTCTAGGTCTGAAATGCGACAGTGATTTGATAGATATTCAAGGCTTAGGGCTTGTCCCAGTCTGAACCTTCAAAGTTCTATGGGAGAAATATGATAAAAATTGATTTCATAAACAAACCATTCTTTAGATGGCCAGGACAATGAAAAGATATGCACCATAGAAAATTTAATCTGCTCTGCTCCCTCGGCCTTGGAGGAATGAAAAAAAAAAAACTTCGGTTTTTAGTTTTATGGATCTCTTAGCTTTCACTAACACCAAAGGTGAAGAAATTAAAGAATTAATCTTTCTTTTAATTGTATAGGATTGTCAGTCCGTAATGTAAACACAAGCCATTCCACTCTTGCTCAATGAAAGTTATCTCACGTGAAGGATTAGCTGCCATGTTCAACAATAACGAAGCTCTTGTTTTCCAATAAAGAGGTTAATTGGCTTCAGAGAAAATACATGTACAGAGCACATAGGCCTAATATTGGTTTTGCCAAAGCCCTGTGTGAGGGAAGTTCATGTTTCCTGTTTATTAGCTGTTTTACAACAATCTGCCCTCGACCAATAATTATGCTTACAGAGCTGATGCTAATATGTATCAGCTCAACAGCTACGAAACATGTCCTGTGCACCTGTATGCAATTGCATTTGTCATCATTCCTCTAGAACACTGGTTCTTGGCTTCCAATGGACTACAGTGTAAATGCCTGGTGGAAATATCAATGTCAAATACAGGCTTATCAGCTGCCTAGCAATGCCCCCAACAGATAGAGACCATTACAGAAAACCACAACTAATAAAATTGCAGAGTTGTGGAGTTCAGTCCCAACCAATATATCTATCATAGAAGTTTTGCACATAAGGCTTAGGAATAACTGGGAAAGAAAGAGTAGGATGGGTTTTAAGAGCCAGGAAAAGGGGAGTTTGCTGCAAGGTTGTGTCTCCTATGAATGTGAGAAGCTATACCCATGAAGTCTCACCAACATGGCTGCCTAAACCTGAACTAAACAAGAACGACATCTATGTGGAGGAAGGAAAACTCACAAGGCCTCACCCACAGAGAAAGAGCTACAGACAGCTAAGGACTCCTGAAAGTAGAAGAAATAATTTTATCCAGGGAAGAGCACACCAAATGGTTATCCAATACTAGAGGATCAGCTCTGAATGTTCATTTACAAGTCATTAGATATGAACTCAGCAGGTTATATTTATGTTTTTAAGAATACACATGCACACACTCACACACACACACACACACACACACAATATAAAGTGAAAAGAGAAACTACCAAAAGGTATCCTCTGACCTCTACCCATACTCCATAATATGTGTTTGCCCAAGCATTCACACACACACACACACACACACACACACACACACACACACACACATACACACCAGAAATTTTTCAAAAGTTCCAATAACAAGAGCAAAGGGGAGAATTTTTTTTATCTCCGTGATTAAAAGAAGTTCTCATAGATGCCTACAGGTGCCTAACAAAGCAGGTACCCCTGGGGTTCTCATGGTATTGCTACCCTTCCAATGAGCTTCCAAATAATCCTGGGCAAACACTTAGCAGTAGACAGTGCTGCTCGATATGACCAGTTATGACTCTGATGCAATGCTATTTACTAAATAAAGCAAGTTATTTTTCCCTAGTCCCTTTGAAAGGCCTTAAGCTTTGTGCAGTGTAGCTCCAGACATAGACCTGGCTGCTTGATAATTTTGTGATCAGTAGAAGTCAACTCACTGAGGCCCATTTCATCATAAAGTTGCTCGAAGTCACGTGTTGTACACTGAGTCAAAGTTTGGAAGAAATGACCTAAAGAGACAAGATCTTGAGAGTTTTCAACCTACAGGTCACAAGTCCTTGTGTGTGTGTGTGTGTGTGCCCAATGACCCTTCATAGGGGCTGCATATCAGATATGATTTACAGTTCAAGTCTTAGCAGTAGTAAACTGCAGTTTGGGAGTAGCAATGAGGTAACTTTAGGGTTGGGGGTCACCACACGACTGCCAGCATTGTAAGGTTGAGAAGCACCCCAGGGGAGAGAATCAGAATCATGAAGTCTTTGATGACTCTGACGTTATTTACCAGAGGCCCCCTTCCTTGCCCACAGAATTCTGACTTGCTCTGTCAACTCATTCTGAGCAGCTCTTACTAGGTTTCACAGAGCCCTGTGGGGGGTATGTTCAGTTTGATGGAACGAAGCTGTTTCTGTTTTTCCTTTGTTGCTGTGGTAAAACACCCGGACCAAAAACAAGTTAGGAGAAGACAGGATTTATTGGGTTTATCCTTACAGGTCAGTCAGTTCCTCACCGTGGGAGATCAGGGCAGGAACTCAAGGTGGGAATCTGTGCTATCTGGCTCGCTGGCTTCTTCTCAGGTTTGTGCTTAGCCATCTTTCTGATATAGCCCAGGATGACTTGTCTAAGGATGATACTGCCAACGCTAGCCTGGCCCTCTTGTATTAGTTAGCCATCACGACAATTGACCACAGACATGAACACACACACGCTAATCTGGTCTAGACAATTCCTCACCTGCGGCTATCTCTTCCCAGGTAACTCTCAATTGAGTCAACAATAAAAACTAACCAGTAGAAACTCATTGCTAAATTTTGGAGTAAAAATAATGATAATTGGGCTCTCAAAGCTCACAATAACAACACAATTCTATGTCGTAAATGGGGCACATTCAGTTCATGAGTGACAATAAATAAAGAGAAAATCTAAATGGTCTCTGAGATGGTGGACACTTTCATGTAGAAGAGACTCCTCTCCCTTCATAATGTATTTTTTGATAGCTTTGGGAAGTACACTAGTTTCTCACAAAATGATGGCTAGGGTGAAAAATCTACACAGAAATAGATGGAAGGACAGTCAGCAGGCTGGTTTTATTTCCCTTCAACAGTTTTCTGTAACAGCTCTAAACTAGCAACTTTTCAATTAAATCCAATCTGTCACGGTAGGAAAAACAAGTGTGGCGGACCAGCCCAGAGAAGAGACTTGGCAGGGAGTGGTCACGTTACCATTTGAAACTGAATGTGTTTTGTTTGTTTAAAGTGTGGCTTGAAGGGCTCTCTGCGTTTTCCTTTCCTTGTAGGCATTTATGCCATTAACGTCCACAGTCCTCAGTCTTATGCACAGAGCTCAGTACAGGATATCTTCCTGTGATTCTGGGCTGTCTTGGTGGCAGTAAAACAGAATCATAAAGCCTTTTCCCTGTCTGCTGCGTTAGGAGAATTTCCGTCCTTGAAACATTGTATCCAAATCATCTCCTAGTCCAGTTCACGGTCAGCATTTGAAGGGTACAGCTTGAGACTGCAGGAGCCTCTTAAACCATCCCACCACAAATCTATTAAGATATAAAAAGACAGGAAATAATGCATTCATCCCTGCTTCAAACTATAGTGAGATGATACCATTATTGTAGTATAAAGTATCGTCTTTTCAAGGCCATTCTTAAGAGCTGGGGAATTGTACCTTTCTAGATATTCTACATTATTAACAAGGATTGGATTATAAAAGACAAAGGTTCATAAATTAATGTCATCAATATCTCCCAGGATTAATATCATCAATATCTCCCAGCACTAGACATAAGCTGTGCATAGTTAGAAACATCCCTTTCACATTAAAAAATATTTGCTTGTTTATTTTTTTGTGTTTGCATGTCTGTGTTACGCATGTGGAGGTCAGAGGATGACTTGTGGGAACTGGTCATTTCTTTCTACTATGTGGGTTTTGGGGACTGAATTTAGGTCATCAGGCTTGATAGCAACATCTTTACCCACTGAGCCATCTTGCTGGTCCCAAGAAACATATTTGTTCATATTGGCCTAATAACCAGAAACTTTGTCAGGTCAACACATTCTTGCCACTTGGATTGGCTTTGTCATTAGCTCAGTACACAACGTGCCAGGATCCAGTGCAAAGGCACATATCAGTAGTGTGTCCACATTTCCACTTTTTCTGTCATCTCTTATTTCTCTTTCTCCCACTTTGCCTTCTATTCGAATTTAATTGAGAGGCGAACCTTTTATAAAGCTGTATACATCTCTAAGCTGCAGGTAGAATGTCACTTCCTTTCATTGTCCTCTCTTCAGTGGGACTTGACCAGACTTAGGAATGAAGGGAGCTTCACCAGGTGAATATTCTGTGACGTCAGCTGTCTCACATTCTCTAACCTGGTGGGCACCCCAGATTGAAATCAGAAACAAACCTAAGGCATATTTAATTTGGTGCATGAGCTTTCAGCTTATGAACTTATTTTTTTCCAGAAGTTAATCAGCTTTTATCATTCACATTTTGAACATATAGAGAATTATAGAGAATATATTCACTTGTAGGAGAATGCATGCTTGTTTAAATTATAAGCTGTTTCTTCTCCTTCTTCTCCTTCCTCCTCCTCCTCCTCCTCTTCTTCTTCTTTAAGAATCTCCATGTACTTCTTTAGTTAACTATGAATGTTATAAAATAACCCAGGCTGATACCCGTGGCTGAGCTCAGCTCTGTGGGGACACAGTGTGACTGGTAAGATGTGCACATGAAAGGCACAGAAGAGAAAAGGCAACAAGGCTGCGTTATGCTGCTGAGTCTTGTTAGAGAACGAACCGGTCACTTTACACATTCTGAAGCAAGCGCTCGCCTCCAACCCTCGCAGCGAGGGAACGCTGAGCCTTTGCAGCACACTTCCTAACGCCATAAGGTCTATTCCAAGAAACGAACATAACAGTGGGTGATGCTAAATGCTACTGAGGAACTTGTAATAGTTTGCACATATGGACTGACTGTGTGACAGCATATATAAATATTTCATTTGATAAACATAGTTAGCTATCGGATCATAACGAGCAGACCGAGAGCGACACAGGACCAGTTCCAAGAACACTGTGTAATAGGACATACAGCTGAGATGTAGTTTCCTCATACTTGGCGAGGTCTGAGCTCAGCAAACACTGCTTTTTCTTTATTCATTAATTAAGATTAAGATATTTTAGCATCACCAAATTGAGAACATTATATTGTCATGTTCAAGGATCGATGCCAAAAGAGAACTTGGAAACTGGAGTGTAAACGCCACCGGCTTCACAAGTTACTTCATGCTATTTAGAATCTGTTGACAGTTCAATATCTAATTTCCCTGAAATTAAATGCCTAATACATCGCTTTTGCATTATGGAGTGTAACTGATGTGACATAAAGAAACAACAACAGAAAGCGCAATGACAATCTAAGAAAGTCACAAAACTTCTTACTGCAGAATTCTGAAGCCAATTGACTATAATTTTGAGGGGAAAATGAAAAATTAGAAATGCTTAAAACTGATGAAAATCAAGGATCTTTGTGGTTCTTTGCTCTGGTTCCCATTTTAGAGGAGATTTGCAAATTAGGTCTCCTGTAGGCAGAGTGCACAAAGATGACAAGTCTCTATCCTCAAGTAAAAGCAGAAGCCCCGTCTTTATGCAACTCTGCATTATGTTGCTCTGACCTGTATTAGGTCGTTTGGTTTCATCTCTGAAACAAAATTGGAGAGACAGCATGGCTGAGTGCAGTGAATCTGGATTTTCTTGTTCATGATATCTGAGATCAGATTTTGAGCGAGTCTTATTCCTTTCGTTTTGAAAATAAGAATAATGAGATTTCCAGAAATGATTTAAGAATAAGAAACTAAGTGCATGCGATGCCCACAAATCCAAGTTCAGAAAAGCATGGGTTTAATGAAAACACATTTAAGACATCTTCATATCCTCAACTTAGCTCTGTTTACCAAGAATGTACTTGATCCATGAGCAAGTGAAGGAATGAATTAATGAATTCAAAACAAAAGAAAGCAAAACTGAATAAATGACAATTATAAGCACCTCCATGAACATATACATGAAGAGGGATCGTACAAAGATTTTCCTGAGGGTTCTCCACCTGGTAGGAATATTTTATTCCCCCTTGGATTGCAACTCACACAGCAAGTTTGTTCTTTCAGTTTCCATACTATTGGAAAACATGACCCAGAAAATTAGAAAATCAAAATGCACACTGAATCATTCAAAAATGTATATCAGCTCAAGACTGTCGAAACGGGAAAATCTAACTGAGCACCTATTCAAATCGACCTCAGTATGTCTTACTTGAAATACCTCCTCGCATCATAGCTGAAAACCCTCTCTTAGGAATAAGTGATTTAATTAATTTACAAAGAAGTGAGGGCCACATGGCCTTATACCTCTGCGTTTTTTTATAAAAAAATTTAATTAATGTGTTCAAAGTTACCTTCTGCCCTGTACCACTTCAACAAGATGGTTAATCAGACTTTGGGAATCTCCAATATTAATTTTGTTAAGATATCCTTAGACCAGAGGACAAGGAGAGGTCAACTGTAGCCTGTGGAAATGCTAAAAGAAACACTATCTCTTGTGTCCTAAGAAGCGAAATTTCTAGTCCCCAGAGGTCAAGATGTGCTAAGTGGAATGGTCCACAACAATAGCTCTGTGAGGTCTTTGGCTCCTCTAATTGCTAGCAAATAAAACACAGAGAAGACCTTGTATGAAGCAATACTTATTTTTAAGTGTTCTAGCCTGGAGAGGGGAAATAAGTCAGGGCTTCTCTTTAGTAGTTCTTACAGATCTCACTTCCAAAACTACAAGGAAGTGCCAAGGCAAGATGAGATGAGACAATAAAGCAGGACTGCATAGAAATTTAAAGAAAAAAAAAAGCTTCTAAAATATGGTGCTTTTTTTAAATCATAGAAATGGTAAAAGTCGTGCATTATTTAAGAAAAATAAAAAAATAGAAAGGAATGAAAAGAATATAAAACAAGGGAGAAAAGCAACCTCATAGCCTTGGCTGCCGATACAGAGTTTCTCTCAGTTTTCTACCGATTGCTATCGTGAAGACAATGACCGGAAACAGAGGGTTGATTTGGTCTTACACTTCCACAGCATAGTTCTCAAGCAAACAAAGTCAGATAGGAAATAAAGGCAGGAACCTGGAGGTAAGAACTGAAGCCAAGGTCAAGGACAAGTGTCACTTGCAGGCTTGTTGCCCTTGGCTTTTGTCACTATATTATAAAAACTCAAGAACACCTGCCCAGAGGTGTCACTACCCACACTGGGTAGAACCCTGTCACTTCTATCAGTAATCAGGTGTCACTACCCACACTGGGTAGAACCCTGTCACTTCTATCAGTAATCAAGACAGTACTCACAGACTTGCCAACAAGTCAATCTGCTGAGAACATTTTATCAACTGAGGTCCCCTCAAGTTGACACAAAGCTAGTCAGTGCAGTTGATCCTGGTTACGTCTTTATCAGCTTAACAAATAGCAACTTAATTGAGAAATAAAATTTATACTTTCAATTATAAGGTATATGGATGCTGACAAACATACCCACCCAACTAAACACGTGAAGGTTCACCATTCCTTTCTGTTCCTAGGACCATTACTCTTGATCTCAAGACACTTTCTATCATCATAAACTGGTCTCTCATCTGTAGAAATTCATACAAATAAAGTAATACAATGTGGATAGTTTCACACATACCACCTTTATTCTGCCTGCTTGTAATAATAGTCATGTTCATATTGTGTTTTTCAGAGATTTGCTCCATTTTGTACCCAACATGGATTCCATGGTGAGGATGTACCACAATTAGTTCTTCTGTTTCTCATTTAACCAACGGTGGGGATTATCATTTTATGATTATGAACACAGGTGCTATGGCATTCATTTACAAGTTATGCCGCTGACGTGTTTGTGTTAATCTCGAGCAAACATCTAGAGGTGAAAATGGTAGGCTTCATGATAAATGGACATATAACTTCTTGTCAGGGGACTGCCAGATTCCACTGGGAAGCAGCTGTGCAGAGTTATGTGTTCAGTAGCTGTTCATGATCGTAGCTCGTTCTAGGTTCTTTAAGCACTGACACCACCCGGTATTGTTTCAACTTTAGCTGTTATCTGTGTATGAATATTACACCTTGCCTTTTGAATTGTAGCTCTCTCATGATGTTGTGGGTTGCCCCGCTGTGGTGTTGTTTATATTCTGATGTTAATTCTGGTTCTCCAAAGGACCTTCCCCAAGGAGGAGTGGATCACACACTCAGGTGATCTCATGTGAACCTGCACCCCATTCTAACTGATCAGATAAAGGCCGGAGCCTGTGATTGGGCAGTGGAAGGGAAGTGGAGGTTTTACAGAGTGGAGGAAGAGTAGGGGATGACAGAGGACAGAGGAAGAAAAGGTGGAAGGAAGATGGAGCAGAACCACATGGCCTAGACATGGGGCAAGTAGCTAGGGATCTCATAGCTAGGGAATACATTAATGTAGTGGTAGATCTGCCCATCTTGGCATACAGCTTATAACTAGAATAACTGAGTTGTGTGTTTCTGCATGGGCAGAGGTAGGAAGTTTACTTACAACGAATAATTGATATTTTTTTTTATTCTCTAGGGTCATTTTCATTTGCATATTTTATTTTATGAACTTTCTATTTGCATCTCTGGACTATATTTGAAGTTTTTACTGAGTTTTAACAATTTTTAATATGCTTGTGTATAAGTTATTTGTTTGAAATTCATACTACCACTCGTTTCCCTGTCTTTTGTAGCTTGCCTTTTAACTTCTAAATATCTTTCATTGAGTAAAAAAATGTTATGAAGTTGAGTATGGGTGACAATGCTCTATACATTTCAAAAACTAGAAACTGTTTTGAAGTTGTTACATAAAGAAAAGATAAATGTTTGAGGAAATAGATATGCTTCACACAATTTAAATATGGTACAGTATATACATTATGCGGTATATAAAACAGTGTGTGCTATCCCATTAATATGTAAACTTTCATGTTTATTTATCAGAAATGCATTTAATTTACATTTTAAGGATTCAAGGCTTTAACTTTGAGAAATTTGTCCTATGGGAATGCTGGAAAACTTGCAATTTTTGTAACTTAAGTGTTTTTGCTTACTCAGACATAGTATAATAAATATTTTATTCCATATTTCTTTTCAAAGTAGTGGGAAAAGTTCTAAGCAACATTTCAGCCTTATTTATTAAGTTTTATTTTCATTTGTATTCAATTTATACTTTGTAGCTCACTTTGATTTCTTATATGAGTCATGTCTTATTTAGTGCTAAGGATTCAGGTCCCCAAACAGTTGAGTATTTTCTAGATACTTTTTTTTTCCAGACAAATTTCTACTTTTAAGTTTGTTATAGTCATAAATCATTGGACTACTTGGAAACAGCAAAGCCTCTTGTGTTCCTACAGATGGACTATGTTTGTGTATGCTATTTTAGAAGAAGCAGAGAAATTTCAAAATCTTTTTTGCTTAAATTTCCAGCAGGTGAAATCCTTTTAATCGAAAATATCAATTAGGAAATAACAGGGCATAAAATTGACATTTCTTCAGGAACAGGCACAATAAATCTAAGAATAAGGAATCAATCTTTAAATAGCACAGTGCAAGATGAATACTTGGGGGTTTAGCTCAGCACACTTTCAAGAAATCAAAAAAAGAACTTTGCCAAGTCAATTTCACATTCAGATGTATGGTTGCTTTGTAGGATAATTTCATTCTTACATCTTTCAGTGACAATTTCATTTTGCCAAGTAAATTGTCTTCCACATAACTCTTTCTTTGGTATTGTGAACATGTGACAGAAAGTCTAAACACATGTGTCTAACAGGAAGCTTTTCTGACCAGAGAAGTTGGTCGCTATATTTATTTCATGTAATCTTCAGTGTGTTGGTTAGTTGTGTGTCAACTTAACACAAGCTGGAGTTATCTGAAAGGAGGGAACCTTGGTTAAGAAAATGCCTCCATCACAGGAGGAAATATAGAGGCAAAATGTGGAGCAGAGACTGAAGGTAAGGCCATCCAGAGACTGCCCCACCTGGGGATCCGTCCCGCATTCAGTCACCAAACCCAGACATGATTGTGGATGCCAAAAAGTGCTTGCTGACAGAAGCCTGATATGGCTGTCTCCTGAGAGACTCTGCCAGAGCCTGACAAAGACAGAGGTGGATGCTCACAGCCATCCATTTGACTGAGCTTGGGGTCCCAGATGGAGGAGATGGAAAAGGGACTGAAGGAGCTGAGGGGGTTGCAGCCCCATGGAGCAAGCAACAGTGTCAACAGGCCAGACTCACTCGGAGCCCCCAGGGACTGGACCACCAACCAAAGAACACACATGGAGGGACCCATGGCGCTGGACACATATGTGGCAGAAGATGGCCTTGTTGGACATCAGTGGGAGAAGAGGCCCTCAGGCCTGAGGGTATTCAATGCCCTAATGTAAGGGAATGCCAGGGTGAGAGAATAGGAGTCAAACATTGAGATAAAAGCTGCGAGCCACCTCATCTAACTTGTAAGGGATTTCTAGTTTCAATAAGCCACCAGCCAAATGGCTTAGTGTTGACATCATGAGTGGATGTGTGGGACCAACCCACACAGGAGTCAACTTGAGGACTTGTTACTTATTTTCACAGCTATATGTGTAATGATACGGAGAAGTACAGGGTTGTTATGCAGATTCAGTAATTGTTATATCCTGTCTAAGGTACTTGTTCTCAGTCACAGGTGGAAGACACAAAAGTTGTTTTCACAGGAGTGGAGGTCACCATAGTGATCTCTAAAACTAAAAAAGGTTATTGACGTGGCAGAAGAGAAAGATTGGCTAAGTACCAAAGAGAGTTAGAGAAGACGAGTACGTTTTCATATAGGGTACATACTGTTCCCAAGAATGTATCAAATGTTTCAGAAAGTACCAGAGAAAGAGAAATTAGAAGAAGCACAAAGAAGTGGAAAAATGTTAACAATTATATTTACTACAGAATTGATCATTATACATGAAATGCATGTATTCCACACAGTGTCCCAGGAATGTGTACAATTAGTAGATGTCAGCTGAAAACCCAAATGAGAAGATAGAAAAGAAAGTACTAACAACCCTGAACAAATTCTGATGCTCTTTATGTGCAGGGACTCTGTCCTTCCATGTAAAGCCTTCATGTCAGTGAAATACTGAGATCTCAGTTCCCAGCCTGCTCAGAGCATCTCTCCTAAACTTTGATCCTCCATCAAACCCATCCTGACAACCACGTGACTTTCTGTTGTCAACTATCACTGATTGACATTTGAGCTGTTTTTACTTCCAGGGTATTAAGAACATCTGTATATACATCTTTGCATGTACATATTTTTTTACTTCTCTTTGTATACTTAATCAGGAGTGGGATTCCCAGGTGATGGGGTTGGGGCTATGTTTGAGCTCTTGAGTATTGAAACTTGACATATTCTTTTCCAAAGGGGATCCTGTTTGGCATTTAGCAAATGCTTTATATATTTTACCTCCATGTCAGTTTTTTTGAAGAATTGCCTGGAAAAGTAATTTTGAAATACTGAATAGTACTTCATATACTGCTTTCTATATTCTGATACTATCTCCAGAGAATAAGTGACTAAAGTCAGAAATGGAGATATGGGCCTTCCCATCCTAGTCCCATTGCCAACAAAAATGAGACTATCTGATACTGGACTTCCCCTTAATGCAATTTATGCATCTGACAACTGTGAGTAATACCACATCTAGTATATCTTAATGATAATGCAGTAGATTTGAACTATAAGTGTTTAGTGCAACTGTCAGGTTCCCCTTTTATTGTTGCATCTATTTAATGAAACTTATGGAAGTTTTACTTATGTTTGAAATTCCTTGCTGTTTATTCTGTTAATATTGTTTTCCAATATCACACCCCCCAAACTTCAGTTTGAGTATGCGTAACTAAAAGTATTTTTATTTGCAGGGGTGGGAGAGTGGGGGATAAAAAACACCATTAAGTGAACTGAGAGTCAACCTGCAAACCTAACTGCTTTCTGGGAAAGATCTCTATGTACCCTCTGCTTGACAGCACTGTTCCTGGGTCCTCTCTGACTCACTTCCCTTATTGACAGCCGATCAGGGTTGAGGGAACCTGACACAGAGAAAGACAAAGGATGTGGTGTGGCCAAGACCTGACATGTGGGAGTTGGTGCAGCTGCCAATGTTCTCTGGCTAAGCCAGGCTACGACGAAGATTGGGGTGAAAAGGTGAACCTCTTTTGGAGGGCTGGGCTTTTCAAACTGGCTATGTTCCTTTATGAGATGACAAATAAGAGGGAACACAGCCTGGAGGGTGTGTTATTTCTGTGATTAAGAAGAAGTAGAATCAAGAGAGAAGTACCATTGTTTAGCCCGGGTTTGAATTACATTACATCTTTAATTATCAGCTTTTATTTCTATTTATTTTACTATTTTATTAATCCTGTTCCTCAAAATATCTTCTTTCATTTACAACCACTGGACAAACGAAATGGGACAATTTGTTTCCTTTTGTGCTTAGTAGACAGTGTTCCCTTAACACTGTGGGTCAACCCGACCTTAACTTTCTTTTTTATTATGATTTATACAATGGCATTTTCTAAGTTCCTCCTATTCCTTTCTGCTTATATAATTTTTAATAATCACTTACTGTAGTCCAGAGGACCTTAACTCTTGTTTGCATAGGATCGAATTAAGAATCCTTAGCAATTATTTTTTTTTCAAACTTCTCAGGAACTGAAATTACCAAAAAGGAAAAAAAAATGGAGAGTGGGGTGGAGAGGGAAGGAGTTAACTTTTAACTAGTAGCATTAGTGTGGACTCACTAGTCCTCATAACTAAATAACAAAAATGTGCATGTTATGATGTTGCTGAGGAAGAATATCGAGTGTATTAAGCTGAGGTTAAAAATATTTTTGTTTGAGTCAGAGGTTCTCAACATCACTACCTGGGAACCATCAGGAGCCTAACTTACAAACTTGGTGGATGTATATACTCTCAGATCGCACTAACATCCTGGAACTGTCTTTGGGGCTATGGATCACCCACCTCTGCATTAATTATTCCACTGTGGACCTGGTATTTGGCCCCTCAGTGCCCAGCTCATGGCTTCTCAATCCGTCTCTAACTAAAAATCATTTGGTAAGTGTTCAAAGGTTCAACTGGCCATCCCTCAAATAAGAATGTTTGGGAAGATATATGCAGACATTGGGGTTTGTATAGGCTCCTCAGGTGACTAAGTAGTCAGGACAGGTTAAAGAAGACTGTGTCTCAATCCTTTTTACACTTTATAGACATCCAAACTGATTTCAAAACACGGTAGTGTCAGGAAATGCTCCACCCTTACCCCCACTGAATAAGAACTTCTGGGCATGGGATCTTGGATTTTTGGGAGCACTGTCCCATGGAATTCTCTTATGCATTTAGATTGAGGTCTTGTTTGTTTGTTTGTTTGTTTGTTTGTGTGTTTGTTTTTCAGCTGAGCCTTCTGAATGGACTAACTGATCTAACAGCTCTTCTTTTTGTGACATAATTCTTTATTAAAATTTAGGTAACAAAATATGACCCACTTCCTACTCTGCATTTTTTTAAATTAAGTTCAATCCCTCACATAACAATTAGTTTTTACAATGTGCTCTTAAGATGGTTAACTTAAGGTGAGCCTGTTTTTACCAAAGGTGAAGTTAAAGAATGGGTCAGATTACCACAACCATGAGGAAATTCCAAAAACAGAAGAACTGGCCCGACAGTAGGGCTTCTTTCTTGCTGGTGAAGCCATGTCCACATGACCATAGTTCTGCTAAGGAAAGCAGATGGAAAACAACGCTGACTTTGTCTATCCTCATAAACTGTCAAGTGACAAGGTTAATTCAGTTTTACAATTCTCAGACACAAGTAGTATTGCTATCTGAATGTATCAGTTAAGTAAGCGTGAGAGAGGTTTAGCCAATCCTGTTTTCCCAAAGTCAAAAGATACCAAGCTGGGTGCAGCTCCCCATTCAATGCAGAATCTGTAATCTTTCCAAATAATAATAATAATTTTGGAGTTTTACAATACATTTTAAAAGTCTTTATAGCTACATTTAATCTCTTGACAGTTCAAAACAAGACACTACCTTCATCATGGCATTTTATAATTTTTTGTGGTGGTTCAGAGAGTAGCAGCAATCAAGAGAGAAAAATATGTGACTTTTTATTAACAGAATAATTTTACAACATTGAAATAGCTAATATTGATGATGGTGGCAAGTGGTCAGAGTGTCATATCAAAATCCTAAAAACTAAATTAAGCCAGAACACTTAGCTGACTAAATGATACATTGAAAAGATACAAGAAGAGGCGAGGTGAGGGTCTGAACTTCCTGAGGTTAATGGCAGAACAGTTGCTTAGGAACAAGTCAGTGGGAGCCAGCATGACTGGCATGTGGCACGTATTATGGGCTGGACCAAAGAGAGGGGAGACATCCTTCAAGTACAGTTCATAATTTAAGAGAACATTATCCTTGAGTTCTCTAAATGTCATGGTCAACTTTACCCTCAGACATCGTTTTTAAACCTTTGTTACTTCAGCAACAATTTCTTGAATACCTTGCTAAGAGTCTCATCGTACAGTCTATGGGTACTCTTTTCTAAATATTCAGATTAAATATGCCTATACATCGAAGCCTTGGTATTTGTCATTGTGTTCTGTGACAGAATTACATACAAATAACATGTCAGATAAGTGACAATTAATGAATTCTTATTGTATGATTTTTTTTAAAATTTTATACATACTTCTTAGTGACACTGTGGTAACATTGTACCCTAGCTTGCTTTCTTTTGCTGTGATAAACCCTGTAGCCAAAAGCAATTTGGAGAGGAAAGGGTTTATTTTAGTGTGTAGGGCATAGGGTCCATCAGGAAGGGAAGTTAAGGCAGGAATGCAAGGCAGGAATCTGGAGGAAGGAACTGAAGCAGCAGCCATGGAAGAATGCTGGTTATCTCATTAATTTGCCCCTCATGAACCACTCAGCTTGCCCTTTGCACCATCCAGGACTAACTGGACAAAGGTAGTACCACCCACAGTACAGTGGGACCTCCGATAGGGGGTTGGGGGGGACCCTCCAGAATGCACCAGAGAGACCTTGGAGGTGAGACACTCTCAGGACTCAAAGGGATGGACCTTAGATGAAATACTCAACAACAGGGAGAGAGAACTTAGAGAGCCCACCTCAGGCAGGAAGTCAGGGCATCAACTGAGGGATGGGATTGCCATTCCACAGTCACATCTCAGACCCACAATTGTTCCTGTCTGAAAGAATTACAGGGATGGAAATGGAGAGGAGCCTGAGGAAAAGAAGGTCCAGTGACAGGCCCAAAGTGGGATCCAGCTCAAGGGGAGGTTCCAAGGCCTGACACTATTGCTGAGGCTATGGAGTGCTCACAAAAAGAACCTATCATGACTATCCTCTGAAAGACCCAACAAGCAGCTGAAAGAGTCAGATGCAGATATTTGCATCCAACCAATGGACAGAAGTAGCTGACCCCTGTTGTTGAATTAGAGAAGGCTGATAGAAGCTGAGGAGAAGGGTGACCCTGTAGGAAGATCAGAAGCAGTCTCATTAATCTGAACCCCCGAGGTCTCTCAAACACTGGACTCAAACAGACAGCATATTTATTAAATAATTTTAATAAATAATAAATAAATAAAATAGGTAATCAAGAAAATGGCCCCAGGCTTGCTAAGAGGCCAGTCTATTAGGCATATTATCTCATTTCTGCCTTCTGCTTTCCAAATAACTCCAACATGTGTTAATTTGAGAAAAAAAAAAAAAAAAGCCGGTTCACCTTGTACACTGTGAAGCAGGTATTTGTGGTCTCCCTTGCCACATGTTTCAAGTAAGGAAACAGATGTATCGCTTTTCAGAACTTCTCAACAAAAGGGCAAATCAAGAATTTTGAATTTGGGTTTCTCTTTCCTCGAGATAGAGTAGGTTATGTGTGGTAACAAACACTCCCCTGTGATAGTAGGAAGTTAAGTTAATTTCTCCTCCCTACAAGTTCTCAGTGTGGTGGCTCAAAGTTCCTGGCTGCTTTTCCCTGGAATCACCCCTAGTCTACATGAACCTCCATAGTCAAGACAGCGTGGGCTCAGTTGATAGACATATCATGTCAGAAGTGACACACAAACTTCATGTCTGGTCATACACGTCTGTTGAGAAAGTCATGTGTTCACAGCTAACTTCAAGGAGATATAATATTCTTGAGGGCAGAAGAGAAAGCCATGCTGTGGAAAGATCCCCATATTCTCTTTCAACAATGTCCCTTGTTGCAGTATGATGGATGCTTAGCCTTTACTTAAAACGCTTTTCAAAGAGAAAATATGTTGGAAATGTATCCTAAATATGAAGGCATAAAGACTTTACACAAAAGGCAAATTCTTTATGTTAAAAAAATTAAGAGAGGAGCAAAAGCCTTTGAACAAAATGAGGAGAAAGGCACCTTTTCCGGGGTTGGGGGAGGCAAATTATGAAAACGATCAAGTATTCATATTGGGTGTTGAATTGAGGTGAACTACATTGGAAAATGTAATGATGAAAGTTCTAGGTGAAAAAAGGACATGCATGAATGTGTAATAGGCCATTTTATGGCAGGTTACTGAAGAAATTGCTTCTCCTGCCACAGGCAAGCCAAGTATCCCCTTCATGGGGTTTGGAAGGGGCAGCTCTTCTACTGGCTGGTGAATTTGTGAGTGTTTTTCTGCTCTGCATGGTTCTTGATTTCACAGTGAGTCCATTAGCATATCTTACCCCAGTCACAACAAAATGCATTTTAATAAATGCTTTTGTTTTCTTTAAAGGGCCAATTTTATGAAGTCTTTCTTATGAACGAGGTTTAACACACAGTGAGCCCCTGCCCCAAACTATTTATTCCCTTTGGAGTTTGGGATTAAAGGTGGTGTAGGCTAGAGTGTGTCTCTATTCCAGCCAGATCAATCATGCTACTGGATTAAAATTCCTCTACTATGTTGGACTAGAGCTCTGGGACCCCAAATCAGCATTTGCCAAAAACGTTACAGGTAACTATGTAACCTCAAGGAGCATATATCTAACTACTCTAAAATTCCTTCCAACCCGTGCCCAGGGATGGATTGGTAAGCCTGGAAGAAATAACCACTCGTGTGACTGGAAAGGGCAACTGCCAGAACATTCTAAGAAATGATGTTCAATCTCCTGAACTTTGGGTAATCATTTTGGGATGTTGACTTTGAGAAAATCTCCCAATAATTAACCATTACCACCTCTCTCCTCAGTTTCCTCAGTCAGTCTTTGTTCCTTCCCTCAACCTCACATAACCTTAGAACCTCGGGGTCTTCCCAGACACCCTTCTCTTCTCAGCTCCCAGGCAGTTGCTGGAATTGCCCAGACTCCTGTTACTCAGCCTCTTCCAGTGCCTTCCGAGGGAGCAGAAATCCTTCATGCTTGTTCAGAAACAGTACCTGCTCCTCTTCACTACAAGAGAAACCTGTTTCCATTTCTCATTCTTACACAATGTTTATTACTGTGCTCAATGGTTTTGTCATCTATGCATGGTGTCCAAATCATTGTTAGCATCAGTCTTCCTACTTTCAAGCTTCACGTTCATGGTGTCATAGACCCTCTATCAACATGAATTTTCCCTTTCCCCCAATGTTTTTTATTTGGTTGTCTTAGCAGAAACTATATTGAAATGCTTTGAAATTATGACTCAATGGCTCATTTTCAGTGATTAGAGATTTTATTTTCATTTTTTTTTCTCCACTGAACCCAACGCCTTTTATTCAACCAACAGAACCTAGCAGTAGTTGGCAGAGTCTTAGGCACTGGGACCATATTGGCAAATGAATGGTTTTAAGTCATCTTCTTAAATCTCTGTTCTCACATGGCTTAATTTTTTATAATGGAACATAGAGAATATATATGCATATTAGCTACTAAGTAAAATGACATAAAGTTTTTGGAGAAAAATTAGGTGGAAGAGGGACCCGTTTATGGCTAGACTTGCATACTAGAAAGATCTCACACACACACAAAAAATATATAATATATTTTTAATATATATCATATAGCTAAACTTAGATATGGGGATTCTAATGTTAAACATATTAAAATATGTTATATATTAAATATATAACAAATTTAAGAATATATGTGTTATATAATATATAATATACAATACACAATATATAATATGATACATGCATGATACATGATATAGTATAAACATAATATTTATAATTATGTAATATAAATATATTACTATTTACTAAATATATAGTAGTGAATATAGTAGTGAATTAGTAAATATAATAGTAAATATATATGTGTGTATATATGTATATACATGTATGTATATATGTGTTTGTATATATGTGTGTATATATGTGTATGTGTGTGTGTGTATATATATATATATATATATATATATATATATATATTAGCGAGCTAGAAGAGAGGCATTGTGACTCTTTAGGAAAGGAACATATTTTGGTCAAAAGTAAAACAAATGAAAGACACACATGCATGTTCAGTAATGTGACACCAGAGTCCAGAAAAGTCAGGTGAGAGAGCAAGGTAGAGCACCCTCAGTCAGCTCAAGTAGACATTAAAGAATATGGAATACTCTAAAGGCTTTGGCCTTTGTTCAGGATAGACAAGAGATTTTCAAGATACTTTAAACCAGGAAGTAATAGGATATGAGTGGTTGAGTCTCATGCATACATTGTTTTGAGAACAGACTATTGAAGGGCTGCAGTAAAATCATGGGGACCCCAGTGGAGCTGAGGCAAGAGATAATGCCACTGGACTCCAGAGAAGTGAGGTGTAATCAGAGATTGAGTGTGGAGGAACAAGGTTTAGTGTGAAAGGGAGAATTGTATTTGGAACTCTGGCCTTCCAAGTTGGCAGCTAAATGTGTTCAAGCGAGAACTGTAAAGCCAGGAGTAAACTTAGGGGCCACCAAGCTATGGGGAGTAGATTTGCATCCTGTTCATTGATTATCTCACCACAGTGTACATGTAGCTAAAAGGAAATTTGAAGCCTGAACTCCAGCCATTCCAATATGTGGATAGATGCCTGTACTATCCCTGAATGTTGGTTCAGATGCAGATTTTGTAAAGTGGATTGTTTTGTGTTTCCATCCCATAGTAAGGCACTGAGATTGGTCTTGGTTACATGACTGCGATCATGTAAAATACTGGGTTTAATGCTTGAAACAAGTCAAAGGTCTTAAGCAAGGTCTTAATATCTTTCAAGCCCAACCCATGCTCCTGACTTAAATGAGTCTGACTTGCCTTTTAATGATTCAGACCCCACAAATAGTTATTACAGAATTCTCTACATTTGTATCTATATCTACCTATATCACCTATATTTATATCAATATAGACTTTGATGGTTTGTATATTCTTGGACCAGCAAGTGGTACTATTTGGAGCTGTGGCCTTGTTAGAGTAGGTGTGACCTGGTTGGAGTAGGTGTGTCACTGTGGGTGTAGGCTTAAGACCTTCACCCTAGCTGCCTGGAAGTCAGACTTCCACTAGCAGCCTTCAGATGAAAATGTTGAACTCTCAGCTTTGCCTGCACCATACCTGCCTGGAGGCTGCCACCTTCTTACCTTGATGACTGAACCTCTGAACCTCTAAGCCAGCCCCAATTAAATGTTGTCTTTTATAAGATTTGCCTTGGCCATGGTGTCTGTTCACAGCAATAAAACCCTAACTAAGATACACACACACACACACACACATATATATATAAATGGAAAAAGTTATATATCTCGATTTTTTTCTCTTGTGTGTTCTAGTCAGAAGAGGTGTATCAAAGAATAACTTTGTTTAACCACCTTTATTTCTTTGTTTCCAGACTCCCTCATAGCATCAGCACTGCTGGTTTCTCTCTTCTCAGAAAACTCTTTTCTGTCATTGGAGCTATTCCACCAATCTATAGTGAACTCAGGTTCCCCTGTATTCACAGCAAACACTCTGACCCACTGAGCCATCTCCTACCCCTCCCAGTAGTCTTTCATGATACCATGTTGGCAGGAGTTCAGAACTGTATTCTGAACCATACTGTAGTCTGGTACCATACAAATAATATATGTATTTGCTAGCTCCTATTAAAAAAACAAGACCAAAGTAGCTATGTAAAAATGTCTAGCTCTGTTTTGGTAGTGTGGATTTAGTGTTTGACTTAGCATAAACATGGTTTTGTTTATGAAACACTGATCTTAAAACAAATAAGGACATAAACAAACAGCCTCAAAACCAGCTTGGGTTAAAATTATTTGTGGTTAACGGCAGTGTATATTTGTAAACCCTGTAAGATTTTCGAAGATAGCGTCTCAGAAGTCAGTGGCCTCCTGCTATCTCTACTTCATCTTCCCCTGGTTCCATTAATGCCTTGGGGGATCGCCTACTATGAACCTTAAATATTTGAGATTGTCATGCTCTATGTGGAAGAGAAGCTAATCACATTGATATTTCTGCAACCAAGTATCTGTGAACCTGATTCACTTCAAAAAAAAAAAAATTCAACAACAAAATTGTGTTTTTCAGTTTCAAGAAACCAGGGAGGAGAACTGGGTGACATTAACGAAAGGTCAAGGCAGACTGTGGCAAAACTATTATCTTACAGAATAGGATTGTATTTCTGAGTCAAAGCTCAAATTCTACCATCTTTCCCTAAGTTAAGTCCTGCTGTTGCTTTGATTCAAACAGACGTTTGGACTTTAAATTTCCATTAATAGAAAACTACCAGGGTGAGCTATTTTATTATTTCAAATTCAGAGGATGAAATCTTAGACAAATATTTACCATAGAGATGGGACTAGACATGCTTTGTATAAAAACAGTGAGACCCAAACCATTCCATCTAACATGAAATTGTCTAGGAATATTTTCTTAATTATCAGCTAACTTCTGGATTCTGGCAAAAGAAGATTCCCTAGATGTAACACTGTTTCCAATGCCAGCTATCTAAATTGGCTGCATGTGCTATTCAGAAAGGGTAGACGGCTGCAGTCGAGAACATCGACTGGCTTTATGGAGATGCCTGTTCCAAACCCTGCCTCTGTCACTCCCTCGTCCTTTTGAGTAAATTATCAAAACCTGTAAGCCTCTATCAACACATCTGCACAGCTGAAATAATTATTTCTCCTTAAGGTTACTGACTGCATCCAGGTGGGTAATAAATATTTTGAAATGCCTAAGCAGTGTTCTTAGCATACACAAGAGGACCAAGCCATAAATATGTATAATTGAATGCACGAATGGTAAAGGTGAAGTTTGTTCTAATTTTAGAAGACATTTTGAAAAGGAACCTGAAATGAAACATATGCATTTTAGAGCTTTCCCTTTTATTGTATTGTTTGGTAATTTTTGTGTGTATACAACATGATCTTTATAAATTGAGAATTTTTCTATGTATGAATGAAAAATAACAGAATGACTTTCTGTTGGTCTCCATATTAGTATTCTTTTGACTCCTGTAAGAAATTACCACAGTCTAGATGACTTAAAAATGACTGTAATATACCCAATGTTCCTTGTGGCAGAGGTCCCAAATCAGGATATGACCAGGTTTCTCTCCTCTGGGGCTCAAGTGTGAACTCCTTGCCTCTTCCAGGTTCTGGTAGCTGCTGGCATCCCCCAACTGGTATTCACATTGGCATATTCACTTCCTCCATTGTCACATTGGTCCTTCTCTCTCTCTCTCTCTCTTCCATTTATTTATTTATTTATTTATCTATTTATTTATTTATATACTGATCATAGCACCTCTCCTTCTCCCCCTCCAAGTCCCACCCTTGACAGCTGTACCAACCCACTCTGGCACCTCAAGTCTCATGAGGACTAAGCGCATCCTTTCCAACTGAGGCCACATAAGGTAGTCCAGCTAGAGAAGAGGGATCCAAAGACAGGAAACTGAGTCCATCTCAGAGACAGACCGTACTGCAATTGTTGGGGCACCTATGTGAAGACCAAGCTGCACATTTGCTACATCTGTATAGGGGGCCTAGGTCCAGTCCATGTGTGTTCTTTGGTTGGTGGGTCAGTCTCTGTGAGCCGCCATGGACCAAAGTTAATTGGCTTTGTAGGTCTTCTTCTGGTGTCCTCGACTCCTCTGACTCCATCAATCCTTCCTCTGACTCTTCCACAAGACTCCCAGAGTTCAACCTAATGTTTGTCTGTGGGTTTCTGCATCTATTTCCATCAGCTGCTGGATGAAGCTTCTCAAGACAGTTACACTAGGCTCCTGTCTGCAAGCATAGCAGAATATCATTAATCGGATCAGGGGTTGGCTTTCTCTCTGATGGGGTGTGTCTCAAGGGCTCCCAGTAATTGTTAGTCATTCCCTCAATCTTTCTTCCATCTTTATCCCTGCACATTTTGTAGGTAGGGAAAATTGTGGGTTATAAGTTTTGTGGGTGGGTTGATGTCCCCCTCCGTGTAACTGGAAGTCCTGCCTGGCTATAAGAGGAGACACTTCAGGGTCCCTATCCCCTTGTCCTAAAAGTCTCAGTTAGGGTTACCCCTATCTCCTCCCAGGATCCTTGCCCATCCCAGGTCTCCAGCTTGTCCCAAAGATACTCCCCTATCTATTTCCCTTCTCTCTACACTACTACACCCAAAAAACTTTCTCTCCTTTTTCCTTTTCTGTGATATATCCTTATGTCTCTGTCTTCCAAGGACTCTTGAATCTAGGACCCACTAGGTCACAAAGGATCATCTTATTTAAAGATCCTTAATTTCATTTCATTTATAAAGATACTTTTTATCCCCCATTAGTACTGAGGATTGAACTGAGTACCTGGTACATGCTGGGCAAGTACTCTGTCACTAATGTATATCCCTAGCCTTTTCTGACTTTTTCAACTTTGGGACAAAGTTTCACAAAGCTGCCCAGGCTAGCTTGAATTCTCTCTGTAGATCAAGCTGGCTTTGAATGTTACATCTTACTGCCTCAGCCTTCTCAGTATCATGGGCTTCAGGATCGTGACACTAGACTCAATTACTTTTTTCTTTCTTCTCCTACATTCACATACCCCAGAAAGATGGACATGGGCATAGTCTATCCACTGTAGTGGTCATTTTCTCAGCTATTACATTCTTTATATTTTAAACATAGGCACTTGGCAACCAGAATCATAAATTGAATATGTCTTCAGTCTTGAAGTCTACTGGTGACTATGAAAGCATACTTATCATATAATTTGTGCTTGGTTGAATAGTTTATAACATGCTAATGGAGGAGAAATGGTAAACTTGTAAGTTTAGTCAGGAGGGCTAAACTTTACATCCTGACTGATGGAAAAGTAGCATTTAAATTGAATCCTGATGAATAAGAATTTGCCTAAAAGGAATGGGATGGCAATTCTCCAAAATACTAGAGTTTTAAAAAGATGCAGCATATTATACAATGTTAGAATGGCTTGCTATAATGAAAGGGGCATAGTTGGATGGGGTTTTAGATAGTCAAATAAAAGTTTTAAATATGGAGCTGGAAAGGTGGTTCAGTAAACATAAAACAGGAGTTTAGATCCCTGCCACTTGCATAGAAACTGGATGTGGTGGCTGATATACATCTGTAACTGCCTCACAAGGATAGCATCAGGAAGATCCCAGTTTAGCTAATGGTGAGCTCTGTGTTCAGAGAGAGGACTTGTCCCCAAAAATAAGATGTGGGAATTAAGGTGGGAGGATATAGTGGAAGACAGCCAGTGTCAACTTCCTGCCTCTATTTGCACACATAGACATATGGATGTGCTACTTCACGTGTAAAGAATTTTAAATAAATCTGTAGTTAACTGAAAACTGCATATATGTATGTGTAAATATATGTAGCTAAGATGTGATATTACATTTACCTACAAAGTATAGAATGGACTCTAGGCATGATTCATATTAGCAACCAGGAAAAAGGATTTTGTATTTATGTAGAGGATTTGTAATTAAGCATCAAGGCTGCTCTGGCAAGGGATAACATCCAAAGACCTTTTAGGCTGTGTGATTCAGTTGGTGTGAAACACGCCCTGGATTACAGTATGGTCTGTATAGAATAGAGACACATTCTAAGTACACACCTATAATCGGAAACAATGACAGTAAAGTTAGTTGGTAGAAGGAAGCAGCCATGATTGAAAGTGATGTCTAATTGAGGGGTAAAGAAAGTGATGACTCAGAGAAATATTGGGCAGAATGAATCAGAGATAAGACATGCCCAATTCTCAAGAGAACAAACAGGAAAGAGGCTACTTAAGAGTCAGAAGGGATGGGCTGTTCAGTGAGTCCTGTTCAGTTAAGTTCAGGTAATGCAGTGGAGTTCAGTTGAACCTAGTTCTATTCAGTTCATGCAATCAGTGCAGTTCAGTTTGAGGAATTCAGAGGCAGTTTTTTCCAAGCAGAGCAATTCAGTGAGAACCAAGAGAAGCCAGTTTGAATCAGTTAGCTTGGAGTGTTTTAAGCCAGAACAGCTGAATTGAACCAGCCACCCAGAGTTTAGGAAGAGCTAGAAAGGGTGACCTAATTCAGCAGTAAGTCACCAAGGTGACAATTGCATCTCATCTGGTGAATAAAAGTTATGTTTCCATATTTATCCCCAGGAGATATGAGGCTTTGATAATGAAAATAAAATGGAAGCTATAGTGAATAGGCATTTCTGGAACTGTAGTCCTTAGCATGTGTAAAGGGAGGCCTCTGATTTGGATAACTGGCTAATACTAATATGGAAACAAAAGATGTTGTCTGTGTGTGGTTGCTCATGACTAAAGTCCATGACTATACGAGGCAGAGGTAGAAGGATCACTGTCTATCTTGTTTTGTTAAATTTTTAAGAAAATATTTATCTTTACTTGTATATTCTAAGATGTTTAGACCTGATAAGTTAATGAAAATTAGCTAAAGCTGGAGAAGATCTTTATGCCATGTAGTATCAGTAAATATCCATGAGACTACTCTCATCTACGTCCAGCAAGTAGTAGAACATAAGGTAAAGACTCAATGATGCACTTCGCATTCCCACTTTCTGTTCACTTTTATCCTTCCTTGACAAAGCCAATAATAGCTGTGTAAGTGAGTGTTCTAGGGCTGTGAAGAGATACCATGGCAGTGCCAATGCTTATAAATGAAAGCATTTAATTAGTGTTTACTTACAGTTTCAGAGGTTTAGTCCATTATCATCATGATGGAGAGCATGATGGCCAGCAGGCAGACATCATGCTGGAGAAGTTCTACCTCCAGACCCAAATGCTGTAGGAAAACTGTGAGACTCTGGGCTTGGAATGGGCTTCTTGAAATCTTAAAGCTCTCATACCCTCCTTACTCTCCCAACCCTAACATACTTCCTCCAAGACCACACCTCCTAATCCTTTCAAATAGTTCCATTCCCTGTTGACCAAGCATTCAAATCTGCAAGCCTGAAGGGCCTATTCTTATTCAAACCACCACACTAGCCATCCAGATCCTGGCTTATACCAATTCCTAGGCCTAGTTTTGGTCAATACATTGTCTTTTTGTTTTAGAGGGACAAAGAGAAAATAGCAGGTTGTGAACATTCAGACTATTTGAACCAAAGATTTCTTGGTTCCATTCCCCCCCCCCCCCCGTCCCCCATCAACAGCCCTTGGAAAGCATTTCCTTTGGATGTACAAATAAATTTCTTACTTTAGTATATCAGACAAAAACTTTGAGTTATCTCACATGGAAAGACAATGTGTGAAACAGGTTTCATTGGAAAAATAAAGAGCCCTTAAAATGATAACAAATAAACGCCATTGCCATCAACCATTTTGTCATAGGTAACAGAAACTGAGGACAGCTAGGTTTTTGCCATATGTCATTAGAGTCATGAAATGCAAATACAGAATTACAAGCAGAATTACAACTCTTATCTCTATGTGGTTGAAGAAAATGCTCAGTATAAAGTTACTACACTGATTTTCCTACATGTCAGCCCCTGGGAAATGACTTCTTAAAAGTTAAATAAGATCAAGTAGACAGGAAGAAATCACTGTTTCAAAATGTAAATGCATGACATTTAGCATCTGCATCTTTTAATGAGTGAGAATTATATTCCACTATGTTCTGTTAATATGGTTATGTAGATTAGACCGGGAGATGGAAAGAACTAAGTCATAGCTTGAGGAAATGAATTACAATGTAATTAAAACAAACTGTCAGGCTTAGGCTATGGATGCCTACTGCCTGCAAGGATGCTCTTATAGAAAGAAAAAAGGGTACAAGTGAATGAGATTTTCAGGACTTTTCATAATTATAAGAAATTGATGAAGTAATATTAAACTTAATTTAAAAATAAAACACTCAAAGCTTGATTTTTAAGATAAACTAAAATTAACCTGTAAACAATGTTAGAATCATAAAGTAGCCTTACTCTTCAGGTGTTTCAACTAAGTATTTAAAACCTTGAATTTTATGTTCAGTCTCTATTACCAGGCTATCAGTTAGGAAGCTATACTGTTAGCTTCAGAAAAATTATGCTTTCTTCCCTTGTCTTCGTCTACATCCTTTCCAACACAGAAAGCCATTATTTAATCATCTTGCAGTTCGATTTGAAGGTGTGGTCAGGAGACATGTTTTCTGGATCATAAAGCTACAAAAAAGACTGTCTTGCTGAAACCCTAGGAGATTCTGAAAGATTCTACTGCCATTTGCAACAGTTGAGTAGTCCTCTGATGAAAGTAGGCATTTGAGATTCAAGCTAAGATCTAGGGGGGCTGCAGAGAGAAGTTTCTCCTGAGATTTCAGCCATCTTGGAGAATGCATAAGATTAAGAAGGGTAGCTTGACAAACATCTTCCTGTCATGTTCCACCATGAAATGTGTTCCATGAACACATTTTCTTCAGAGAAGAGCTGGCTGTAAGGAAACCTAATGATGTACAGCTATGGGGGGATGGGATAGAGGGTTTGCAGAGGGGAAACCAGGAAAGGGATAACATTCAAAATGTAAATAAATAAAATATTCAATTTAGAAAAAAAAAGAAAAAAGAAAAAATAGTAAAGTGTTTTTAAAAGCTTCCAAATTAGGTAAAGGAATTGCCTACTGTGGTCAAAATAGGCCCTTCTACATATAATTAGAAATTGAGAGGAAACCAAGTCACAAATGGAATCAGATATTTAACATTGTTGCGTGTGCATTTTACATTTGTAAAATCTGAAAGATATAATATTGAAGGTGAAAATACTCCTAAGTAGGCTTAAAATGGAAAGCAGAGACCCTAAGTTAGAAGAGTTGGTAACTGTGTGACACAGCCATAGAGAGTGATCTGAGCAAATGTGAAGAAAGGGGAAATAGAAACAACAGATCTGGCCTGATTTCTCAGGAAACATGGAGCTCTGACAAATGGGTAACTTGCTTCTACGAAAGGCAGAAATGTGGAATTAAATGTGAAGAAATAGTGGTCAGCACTTGCTCTGTTTAATTGAAATATCGCCAACTACATTCATGCTCAGTATACTCTAAGAAAAAGTCACAAAGTCTATCATGTTTCAACAATGATATAGATAAAAAATATTAAAAGCATCCTTAGAGACAGAAGCAAGTTCCCAGAAGCCAACACTGAAAATAAGACTCCTCATCAGCATCAATGCAAACCTGAAGACAGTAGAATGTTTTTAAAGTGTTGAAGGGGAAACAATTGTCAATATTGAATGCCATGTTCAGTAAAAATAGTCTTCAAAACATAAAAAAATTTAAAGAAATTTTTATAAATAACAAAGACCTAGCTGACCCATAAACAATTAATAGATGAATGAAAAGCAATCACAAGTGTCTTAATTAGGGTTTGTATTCATGTGCAAAATACCATGACCAAGAAGCAAGTTGGGGAGGAAAGAGTGTATTTAGCTTACACTTCCACATTGCTGGTCATCACCAAAGGAAGTCAGGACTGGAACAAGAGCCGAGCAGTAACTTGAAGGCAGGAGCTGATGCAGAGGCCATGCAGGAGTGCTGTTTATTGGCTTGCTTCCCCTGACTTGCTCAGCTTGCTTTCTTATAGAACCCAGGACTACCAGCCCAGAGATAGCACCACCCACAATGGGCTGTTCCCTCCTGCCTTGATCACTAATTGAGAAAATGCCTTACAGCTGGATCTCATGGAGTCATGTCCTCTAGGTAGGTTCTTTTCTCTGTGATAACTCCAGCTTGTATCAAATTGACACACAAAAGCCAGCCAGAACAACAAATAAAATTAAAATATCTCAAATGGTATAATGATAAAATATAACATGCAAATTTTGTGAAGGTCAACTAACCGAATATAATATAACAGGAGGTACATTGCTGTATTTCTCAAGCTCAGTTCTGGGCTCGGAAGAAGAAAAATGCAATCTTGGGATTAGGAGGCTCTAAACAGAAAACTTACTAGGGCACAAAAGAAACAAAAGTTCCCATGAATCAGAAGAGGCTCCAGTTATGATTTGAAAGTTGTTCAGAAGTAATGGTGGGACTAGAGATCTCCGACTAACTTCTTCCTTGTCCCTGACTCCTTGACATAGTAGACTATTAAATTCATTAAAAGATCATCAAGTTCAGGACCTGGAAACTACAGTGGAGGGCTTTTGTGGCTATTTGTGTCGTGGGTATTTGTCCAGATGTTTGGGATCTGACAGCAAGGCTTTCCATAGCGGCCCAGGTCCCTCATGCTTCCAGTGTGAATCCCCCTTTATTGCCATTGGCATCTACTGGTGTCTTTTAAGGTGATGCTCACTTACACTGCTTCAGACTAAAGATGCACAAATAGCAGTTAGTTCCTTTGTACCACCCTCAGAACCACTCCCACTTGGGGGTCTGTCTAAACACCTGTGGTCATGCTAGGTGAAATGTCTATCTCTGATAGTGGGGGCCATCTGGACTTTCGGAAGCTCCAAGAAAGAAGACATGAAGTCAGCTAGATGATTAAACAGCAACCAAAGATGCAAATTAAATCCAACGCGTTGGGGTGGAAATCATGGAGAAGAGTGAAGATCAGATCTGTTTTATTCCTGGGATCTAGATTTGACCCAGGCTGTCTGATCTCAGCAATGCCAGCGGCTGAAGCAGAAGGAGCACAAGTTTAAGGTCAGCCTAGCAACTTAGGGAGATTTGTCTCAAAATAAATAACAAGAACATAGTATTACCTACATATTAGGAATAAAATCAATAACCTTATAGATGTAGACAGTAAACAACTAAAAATTGATGAAAGAATGTCCTTCCTATGAAGGACTTTTCTCCCAATAATTAATTGCAAGATATGAGCAACATGTATATGATTTTAAAAACTGGATAAAAATTCCAACAACAACAGCAACAAAAACTTAAGTACACAGAAGAGGATTCTTTGCATGACGGCATGCCATACAATCACCATTTTCTTTCATTTAGTCTATACATATACTAAATAGCAAGCTCTTTTTGGTTTTGACTTGTTATAGTAAAACAAGATAAGTTGTTTTTAAAGATCCCATGGGGGGTGGGGAATTCACCATTCAAGCTAAGCTAGAAATTTCTAGAAGCAACTTTTAAAGTGCTCCCCCAGAATCAATCATTTACTGTTAAACTTCTACTTTGGCAGCATGCTATCAGCACATGGATGGATTTATGCAGAGAGTAAGCCCAAGTGCATATAAAAACTTGGCACAGGAAGGAAAAAAATAAGACAGAGGGACAGACAGATAGAATGAAAGAGAGGGAAGGACAGGAAAGGAAGAGGGACAGAGAGAAGGGAGGAGGGAGAAGAGGGAAGGGGAGTCTCGGACTATAACTCAGATGGCGGGGTATTTTCCTTGAATAGTTCAATCCCTAGTACTGCCAAAACCAACATTTTATAGAGATGAGTGTGGCAGAGGTAGAGATCATAGAGATATAATGAGACTCACCAAAGATCAAACCAGGGTAGTTTGCTGTAGTATTTACTTCCAACCCTTCATTGTTGAGACATTTTTGCTTAATTTACTATTATTATGTGACTGATTCTCATGTTTCTACTTAACTGGGTTCCTAATTTGTGGAATCAAAAATGATAAAGACTACAAGTGGTAGTCTTTTAAAATGTCTACTGAACCAAAATGGTGTCCTTTTCAAATATGTCCACACCCGATTTTCTACACCCTGTGAGTATGTTATTTTGCATGACACAACAGTCTTTGCAGATATGACTCTAGATTTTGAGGCAAAGTGTCTAGAGCCTTTAGTGTAGAGAGGAAAGTGATTCACAGAAGGCTTGGAAGATATGATGGTGCCTCTTGTATGACTTCCATGATGGGAGTGATGGTCTTAGCCCAGAGATTGCAGATGATTCAAGAGGTAGAACATTAGGGGTCAAGATTATCCCCTCTCAAAGACCCCAGAAGGAAATCAGCCATATGGTCCCTTTGGAGTTAGACCAGGTAGACTGCTTATCTCCTACTCACAAGACAATATTTTTTATATTATTTTTCAAACCACATAATTTATACCCTATTATGGCAGGAATAGGACACCAAAACAGGGACTCTTTCCAGTGTGATAGCACCATAATCAAATTAGCATATATTAGAATTCTTAAAAAAAATTTAGAACATGTGTGTGTGTGTGTGTGTGTGTGTGTGTGTGTGACAGAGAGGCTGTGTGTGATATATTAAAGCATTGGTTTGCATAATTATAGAGCCCTATCCTTTCAAAATATGCAGAATAGACCAGCAAGCTATCGACCCTGAAAAGATTTGATGTCATTGTTCAAGTCCAAAGATAGTCTGGATCTAGACTTCCTTTTTCCTTAGAGACCTTAGTCCTTTCCTACTAAAACTTTCAACTAATTGCATAGAGTCCTGCCCACATTGATGATAATTGTGATAATGTCCTTTCTTTAAAAAAAATTTACTAATGTAAACATTAATCTCTTCTTAAAAAGTACCTTCAGGAAACGTCAGATGATTATGCATCCATAGACCTTGATACTATGGCTTTTGAATTTACCACCACAGTGCATGGCTTGATTGTTGCACAGCCATTATAATTACAGTTTTGTTGTTGCTTTAATGTACTTTTTTTGTTCTCCTAGATTATCAGGGATGAACAGTATTCATAGAAAAAAAAGGCATCAATTCAAATAATGTAGGCAATATGTTTTCTGCACTGCACTCTCTTTGGGGCTATAAGACCCAAATTAAACTATAAATTTGATATCTTTGACTCAGTATCCCACACAAAGAATCTGAGCTAACAGGTTTGTCACTATAAATAGTGAAGGTGAAGGCATGCCAGCAGTCTCCAGGTCTCCTCTCTCATGGTAAGTATTTTCGTGTGGGGACATAGGGAGGTTGCTTGTGTGTTTTATGTCATGTGTGCTTAGTGTACTTTACATTGCAACATTATCACAGTTTGATTCAGAGGAACAGGACTCCCATAATGTTATACTGATACACACTTGAAGATGACTGTTTTCATGATATGGAGTCTGAAAATAGAATTACCATAAAGGAAGTAGATGAACGTGTGAAACCTATTGCATATCCAAACACTAAATATGATCAGAAGCCAATGCTTTCCCCCAAGTGCTATATCATCCAAGTATTTCCTGTTTTGATTAAGTCAGGTTGATTTGAGCTTTTTTTAATTTTTTAAAAAATTGTATTTATTGTATTGGGGTTCTTTTCTGGACTGGTGTATTGTAAAAGCTTGATCTTAGAATATCAGATTAGCTGAGGTGAAGAGATCCATCAAGAATGGTTTCTGCTTAACACCTAAAATAATCCCCAGGTCCATCCAGGCCAAATGAATGGTTCTGAAAGTGGTGTGACTTGCTAAATGGCTGTTCTCTCAAGTAGCCAAACCTTTAATAAGGCATTGCACAAGAGTGGCTCTTCTGCAGGACAGAATAAGAAGCTGTGTGTATAGTGAGGGAGTGGTTGTGATGGCAATAATCTCAGAGAACACAGCCAAGGTCAGATGGGCTTGACTGGGCAAAGGCATTTGCACTGCCAGGGCAATGAATCATTGGGGTCCCTGCCCAGGAAGATAGGACTCACATTCTAAAACTGGAAATCGGTGCTCACTATTTTCAAGCATTCTTCTCTCATCTTTTCTAGATCAGTGTATCCATTATTGTGAATGGGTCTTTCCTCCACTATTGTACAGTGGATATACTGAAATCAGTGGGCCTACTCAGTAGATGCAGGTTGATGGTTTCCAAGCCCTGTAACCTAGTCTGATCAGGAGCACATCTCTTTTTTTTTTTTTTTTAAAGTATTTTCCTCAATTACATTTCCAATGCTATCCAAAAAGTCCCCAATACACTACCCCCCCCAGTCCTCCACCCACCCACCCCCACCCCTTGGCCCTGGCATTCCCCTGTACTGGGGCATATAAAGTTGGCAAGTCCAATGGGCCTCTCTTTCCAGTGATGGCCGACTAGGCCATCTTTTGATACAAATGTAGCTAGAGTCAAGAGCTCTGCGGTACTGGTTAGTTCATAATAATGTTCCACCTATGGGGTTGCAATTCCCTTTAGCTCCTTGGGTACTTTCTCTAGCTCCTCCATTGGGGGCCCTGTGATCCATCCAATAGCTGACTGTGAGCATCCACTTCTGTGTTTGCTAGGCCCCGGCATTGTCTCACAAGAGACAGCTATATCTGGGTCCTTTCAGCAAAATCTTGCTAGTGTATGCAATGGTGTCAGCGTTTGGAAGCTGATTATGGGATGGATCCCTGGATATGGCAGTCTTTAGATGGTCCATCCTTTCTTCACAGCTCCAAACTTTATCTCTGTAACTCTTTCCATGGGTGTTTTGTTCCCAATCCCAAGAAGGGGCACAGTGTCCACACTTTGGTCTTCGTTCTTCTTGAGTTTCATGCGTTTAACAAATTGTATCTTATATCTTGGGTATCCTAAGTTTTGGGGCTAATATCCACTTATCAGTGAGTACATATTGTGTGAGTTCCTTTGTGAATATGTTACCTCACTCAGGATGATGCCCTCCAGATCCATCCATTTGCCTAGGAATTTCATAAATTCATTCCTTTTAATAGCTGAGTAGTACTCCATTGTGTAAATGTACCACATTTTCTGTATCCATTCCTCTGTTGAGGGGCATCTGGGTTCTTTCCAGCTTCTGGCTATTATAAATAAGGCTGCTATGAACATAGTGGAGTAGGAGCACATCTCTTAAAGGTTATAGATTTGGAAATAGACATGGTAGCTGAATGCAACCCGAAACTGTTTCCTTTTGAGGCTTCGCACCTTGAGTATAGCAGCCTGAAAGCATCTGTTGTTCTTGCCCATTGTTATCTGCATGTTCCACTTACGGACACAATGTCCTGATCTCTCTACATCCCCTCATGTGCTTGGCATGAAACTGACTCTACCTCAACCCACAGGTCACAGTATGTGAGCAAGGTTAAATTAATCTGTTCATCCTACTTCCTGGTCACAGTCAGGGATGCCAGCCAAGTCTATCCAATCAGGACAATGGGACTCAAGTCTGGAACTATTGAATAGGGAAGCAGGTTTTTGTCTTTTGTGCTGCAAGAGGCCCGAACCTCCTGGTTCATCTATGAGGCCAGAAAGTAGAGCCAACTCAAGAGAAACAGAATCAAGAAATGAGTCTGGTGACATCATTTGAACCAGGAACAAGGCTCTTATACAAACAACTCTCTCTCTCTCCAAACAAATCTATCCCTGGATAAATCAGTCATACTTTACTGAAGTCCTTTTGGCTTAAGTTGTCAGTTGCCTGCAAATAAAAGTATTACAACTAGTATAACTCCTAGGCTATGGGAATGACTTTTCCTGGATAGGGAAGAGAATAAAGTATTATTCGACAAAAACTCTTTGGTGTTCTGAGTGATGGTATTCCCTGCAGTTGAAGTTCTAGTGGCTACTTCTGTCTCATTGTTAGTTGACGAGAGGGTTACTCTTTCCAGCTCTAGACCAGACTGATTCCCAGTCACTCTAACACCTGGCTTTTCCCTATTGTAGGGAACATTGAAGTCAACTCAGAACACCCAAAGACTATGTTCTCTGGACAAAGGAGATTTATTTACTCCAGAAGGACAAAGGTCAGGGAACAAGAGACAAAGATAGGAGAGAGGACATGGGAGAAGGGGAAGGGAACAAGGAAGAGTGGAAGGGACTTTTGTCCCAGATGGGGATGGTAAGACTAAAGACTGTCTCTGGATAGTGAAGAGACAAACAGGTCATAGGAAAATGACTGTTAATGAAGGTATAAGGGGAAACCCCATGTTAGGATGAGGTGTTTAATTTTAATTGGACATGTTAATTAGGTGAGCCAAAGAGAGATTTTGATTGCTGGACTTCATAATCAGTTCCAGGAGGAGAAAGTGGAACTATACCTTGATAGTTAGTTTTAGGAATGTAATCTAATGGGTTTTAGCAAGGAGTAGGGAATGAAGGAGAACGGCAAGGCCTTTTAGAGCCGTGTTTGCCAAGCTTGACCTGGCTAGAGTCCTTGCTCCGATAACAGTGTATGATGGGCCCTATGGAAATGGATAGATAATACAGAACCTATTTCAAGGCTCTTTGCAGAGAATACCATTTGCTTGTATCTTAAGACTTTTCATTCGTTGCTTAAGATCAATAAAAAAGAATAATAATGTATCTTAGAGTTTTGTAGCTGGAAGATAATTTAGCATTTATCCAATCATTCAAAATCATGACTTAAAAATGAAGCTGTTCATTGAATAAATTATAAAAGGACTAATCTGTTAACATTAAGCTATAAATAAACAGATCTCAAATTCAGTGGGTTAAACAAAATGAAAGTATTTTTTTTCAATCAGTTGAAAAAACAGGAGTGACTATACTTGTGTAGAATACTCTTATCTTTATCATTTTTTATTGGTTATTTTATTTACATTTCAAATGATATCCCCCTCCCTGGATGTTTTCCCCTCTGCAAACTCCCTATCCCATCCTTCTTCCCTTTGCTTCTATAACAGTGCTCCCCTACCCACCCACTTCTGCCTTACCACCCTAGTATTCCCCTACACTGGGGCATTGAGCCTCCACAGGACCAAGGGTGTCCCCTCCAATTCATGCCAGATAAGGCTGTCTTCAGGTACATATGCAGCTGGAGCCATGGGTCCCTCCATATATACTCTTTGGTTGGTGGCCTAGTCCCTGGGAGCTCTGTGTGTGTGTGTGTGGGGGGGGTCTGTTCCAGTTAATTGATATTGTTCTTTCCCCTTCAGCTCCTCCAATACTTCCCCTCATTCCTACACTAGGGTTCCTCTGCTCAGTCCTGTGGTTGGCTATGAGCATCACCATCTCTAACCTCAAACTCTACTACAGAGCAATAGTGATGAAAACTGTATTGGTACAGAGACACACAGGTAGATCAATGGACTAGAATTGAAGACCTAGAATTAAACAAGACACTTCAGTGAGAAAGTCCCATGAGGAGGTGGTTTTCTGTTATTGTTGGTTATTGTTGTTGTTCTTTGATTTTTTGTTTGTTTGTTTGTTTCTGTAGGTAGTAATCACAGTGAATGACAACATGAACCTCAGGTTGTCTCAGACTCAGCCATTATGTGGCCGCTTGGAGTATCTTGTCTTGTTCTAGTGAAGATTCATGTCCAAATTTTGGCCTCTGTTCAGTTTTTTCCCCCCCACCTTCTTCACAAAGGCATTCTCTTGGATCTTTCTTTCTTTCTTTCTTTCTTTCTTTCTTTCTTTCTTTCTTTCTTTCTTTCTTTCTTTCTTTCTTTCTTTCTTTCTTCCTTCCTTCCTTCCTTCCTTCCTTCCTTCCTTCCTTCCTTTCTTTCTTTCTTTCTTTCTTTCTTTCTTTCTTTCTTTTTTGTGTTTTGTGCTTTTGTTTTGTTTTCTGTTTCTTTGGGGATTTTTAATTTTTATTATTATTATTTTTGAGACAGGATTTCTCTGTATAGCCCTGGCTGTCCTGGAACTCACTTTGTAGACCAGGCTGGCCTCGAACTCAGAAATTTGCCTGCCTCTGCCTCCCGATGCTAGGATTAAAGGTGTGTGCCACCTCTTAAAAGCTCATCTCATCATATTAATATAGGAGAACACTTTAAGGGCAGGCACATTCTTAAGCATGCTTAGTTTAAGATGAACGTTGGCATTCTGTTCTTGTGGCTGTCTTCTTTTAGGTTTGTTGAGGGATTACCTTCTTGTTGTTTCTAGGGCGTGGTTCCCGTCCTTGTATTGGTTTTTCCCTGTTATTATCCTTTGAAGGGCTGGATTCGTGGAGAGATAATGTGTGAATTTGGTTTTGTCGTGGAATACTTTGGTTTCTCCATCTATGTTAATTGAGAGTTTGGCTGGGTATAGTAGCCTGGGCTGGAATTTGTGTTCTTTTAGTGTCTGTATAACATCTGTCCAGGATCTTCTGGCTTTCATAGTCTCTGGTGAAAAATCTGGTGTAATTCTGATAGGCTTGCCTTTATATGTTACTTGGCCTTTTTCTCTTACTGCTTTTAGTATTCTATCTTTATTTAATGCATTTGTTACAGAATGCCAACTTTAACAACAAAAATAACAGGAAACAACAATTACTTTTCCTTAATATCTCTTAATATCAATGGACTCAACTCCCCGATAAAAAGACATAGACTAACAAACTGGCTACACAAACAAGACCCAACATTTTGCTGCTTACAGGAAACTCATCTCAGAGAAAAAGATAGACACTACCTCAGAATGAAAGGCTGGAAAACAATTTTCCAAGCAAATGGTATGAAGAAACAAGCTGGAGTAGCCATTCTAATATCTGATAAGATTGACTTCCAACCCAAAGTCATCAAAAAAGACAGGGAGGGGCACTTCATACTCATCAAAGGTAAAATCCTCCAAGAGGAACTATCAATCCTGAATATCTATGCTCCAAATACAAAGGCAGCCACATTCATTAAAGAAACTTTAGTAAATCTCAAAGCACACATTGCACCTCATACAATAATAGTGGGAGACTTCAACACACCACTTTCACCAATGGACAGATCATGGAAACAGAAACTAAACAGGGACACAGTGAAACTAAAAGAAGTTATGGATCAAATGGATCTGGCAGATATCTACAGAACATTTTACCCTAAAACAAAAGGATATACCTTCTTCTCAGCACCTCATGGTACCTTCTCCAAAATTGACCACGTAATTGGGCTCAAAACAGGACTCAACAGATACAAAAATATTGAAATTGTCCCATGCATCCTATCAGATCACCATGGACTAAGGCTGATCTTCAATAACAAAATAAATAATAGAAAGCCAACCTTCACGTGGAAACTGAACAACACTCTTCTCAATGATACCTTGGTCAAGGAAGGAATAAAGAAAGAAATTAAGGACTTTTTAGAGTTCAATGAAAATGAAGCCACAACATACCCAAACTTATGGGACGCAATGAAAGCATTTCTAAGAGGAAAACTCATAGCTCTGAGTGCCTCCAAAAAGAAACTAGAAAGAGCACACATTAGCAGCTTGACAACACACCTAAAAGCACTAGAACAAAAGGAAGCAAATTCACCCAAAACGAGTATATGGCAGGAAATAATCAAACTCAGGGGCGAAATCAATCAAGTGGAAACAAGAAGAACTATTCAAATAATCAACCAATCAAGGAGCTGGTTCTTTGAGAAAATCAACAAGATAGATAAACCCTTAGCCAGACTCACTAGAGGGCACAGGGAAAGCATTCTAATTAACAAAATCAGAAATGAAAAAGGAGACATAACAACAGATCCTGAAGACATCCAAAACACCATCAGATCCTTCTACCAAAGGCTATACTCAACAAAACTGGAGAACCTGGATGAAATGGAGAAGTTCCTAGACAGGTACCAGGTACCAAAGTTGAACCAAGATCAGGTTAATGATCTAAACAGCCCTATATCCCCCAAAGAAATAGAAGCAGTCATTAATAGTCTCCCAACTAAAAAAAGCCCAGGACAAGATGGGTTTAGTGCAGAGTTCTATCAGACCTTCAAAGAAGATCTAATCCCAGTTCTTCACAAACTATTCCACAAAATAGAAACAGAAGGTACTCTACCCAACTCATTCTATGAAGCCACAATTACTCTGATACCTAAACCACAAAAAGACCCAACAAAGATAGAAAACTTCAGACCAATATCCCTTATGAATATTGATGCAAAAATACTCAATAAAGTTCTTGCTAACCGAATCCAAGAACACATCAAAACAATCATCCATCCTGACCAAGTAGGTTTCATCCCAGGGATGCAGGGATGGTTCAACATACGGAAATCCATCAACGTAATCCAGTATATAAACAAACTCAAAGACAAAAACCACATGGTCATCTCGTTAGATGCAGAAAAAGCATTTGACAAGATCCAACACCCATTCATGATAAAAGTCTTGGAAAGATCAGGAATTCAAGGCCCATACCTAAACATGATAAAAGCAATCTACAGCAAACCAGTAGCCAACATCAAAGTAAATGGTGAGAAGCTTGAAGCAATCCCTCTAAAATCAGGGACTAGACAAGGCTGTCCACTTTCTCCATACCTATTCAACATAGTACTTGAAGTCCTAGCCAGAGCAATTCGACAACAAAAGGAGATCAAAGGGATACAAATTGGAAAAGATGAAGTCAAAATATCACTTTTTGCAGATGATATGATAGTATATATAAGTGACCCTAAAAATTCCACCAGAGAACTCCTAAGCCTGATAAACAGCTTCAGTGAAGTAGCTGGATATAAAATTAACTCAAACAAATCAATGGCCTTTCTCTACACAAAGAATAAACAGGCTGAGAAAGAAATTAGGGAAACAACACCCTTCTCAATAGTCACAAATAATATAAAATATCTTGGCGTGACTCTAACTAAGGAAGTGAAAGATCTGTATAATAAAAACTTCAAGTCTCTGAAGAAAGAAATTCTAGAAGATCTCAGAAGATGGAAAGATCTCCCATGCTCATGGATTGGCAGGATCAACATTTTAAAAATGGCTATCTTGCCAAAAGCAATCTACAGATTCAATGCAATCCCCATCAAAATTCCAAATCAATTCTTCAACGAATTAGAAAGTGCAATCTGCAAATTCATCTGGAATAACAAAAAACCTAGGATAGCAAAAACTCTTCTCAAGGATAAAAGAACCTCTGGTGGAATCACCATGCCAGACCTAAAGCTTTACTACAGAGCAATTGTGATAAAAACGGCGTGGTACTGGTATAGTGACAGACAAATAGACCAATGGAATAGAATTGAAGACCCAGATATGAACCCACACACCTACGGTCACTTGATCTTCGACAAGGGAGCTAAAACCATCCAGTGGAAGAAAGACAGCATTTTCAACAAATGGTGCTGGCACAACTGGTTGTTTTCATGTAGAAGAATGCGAATCGATCTATTCCTATCTCCTTGTACTAAGGTCAAGTCTAAGTGGATCAAGGAACTTCACATAAAACCAGAGACACTGAAACTTATAGAGGAGAAAGTGGGGAAAAGCCTTGAAGATATGGGCACAGGAGAAAAATTCTTGAATAGAACAGCAATGGCTTGTGCTGTAAGATCGAGAATTGACAAGTGGGACCTCATGAAACTGCAAAGCTTCTGCAAGGCAAAAGACACCATCAATAAGACAAAAAAACCACCAACAGATTGGGAAAGGATCTTTACCTATCCTAAATCAGATAGGGGACTAATATCCAATATATATAAGGAACTCAAGAAGGTGGACTTCAGAAAGTCAAATAACCCCATTAAAAAATGGGGCTCAGAACTGAACAAAGAATTCTCACCTGAAGAATACCAAATGGCAGAGAAGCATCTGAAAAAATGTTCAACATCCTTAATCATCAGGGAAATGCAAATCAAAACAACCCTGAGATTCCACCTCACACCAGTCAGAATGGCTAAGATCAAAAATTCAGGTGACAGCAGATGCTGGCGAGGATGTGGAGAAAGAGGAACACTCCTCCATTGTTGGTGGGATTGCAAGCTTGTACAACCACTCTGGAAATCAGTCTGGCGGTTCCTCAGAAAATTGGACATAGTACTACCGGAGGATCCAGCAATACCTCTCCTGGGCATATATCCAGAAGATGTCCCAACCGGTAAGTAGGACACATGCTCCACTATGTTCATAGCAGCCCTATTTATAATAGCCAGAAGCTGGAAAGAACCCAGATGTCCCTCAACAGAGGAATGGATACAGAAATTACGGTACATCTACACAATGGAGTACTACTCAGCTATTAAAAAGAATGAATTTATGAAATTCCTAGTCAAATGGATGGATCTGGAGGGCATCATCTTGAGTGAGGTCACACAATCACAAAGGAACTCACACAATATGTATTCACTGATAAGTGGATATTAGCCCAAAACTTAGGATATCCAAGATATAAGATACAATTTGCTAAACGCATGAAACTCAAGAAGAATGAAGACCAAAATGTGGACACTGTGCCCCTTCTTAGAATTGGGAACAAAACACCCATGGAAGGAGTTACAGAGACAAAGCTTGGAGCTGTGATGAAAGGATAGACCATCTAGAGACTGCCGTATCCAGGGATCCATCCCATAATCAGCTTCTAAACGCGGACACCATTGCATACACTAGCAAGATTTTGCTGAAAGGACCCAAATATAGCTGTCTCTTGTGAGACGATGCCGGGGCCTAGCAAACACAGGAGTGGATGTTCACAGTCAGCTATTGGATGTATCACAGGGCTCCCAATGGAGAAGCTAGAGAAAGTACCCAAGGAGCTAAAGGGATCTGCAACCCTATAGTTGGAACAACATTATGAACTAACCAGTACCCCAGAGCTCTTGTCTCTAGCTGCATATGTATCGAAAGATGGCCTATTCGGCCATCAATGGAAAGAGAGGCCCATTGGGCTTGCAAACTTTATATGCCCCAATATAGGGGAATGCCAGGGCCAAAAGAATGGGAATGGGTGGGTAGGGAAGTGGGGGGCGCTATGGGGGACTTTTGGGATAGCATTGGAAATGTAATTGAGGAAAATATGTAATAAAAAATATTAAAAATTAAAAAAAAAGATGAACGGTACTGAGCATGTCAGTTTAAAGCCTTGATTGAAGAAGAAGAGATGATGGTCACTTTCTTTGGTATGGATGGCTGCAGGCCATATACCCAAAAGGTCAAAATATCAGATAGGAACACTTCCCAGACAGGCTCATGTGTCATATAGACCATGAACAAAAATACTTCTGAATAGGTTTAGCTTTCTTCCTCCGTAAAATCTTAAGCTTAACCACAGGAATGTGTGTTATGAAGGGGAGCTGTTACAGGAGTTTGCCCTAAGGACACCTCCCTTACCTCTCTGTGAACAAACAATAGACAAGTTACTGTTCCCAAAACATGACTTCAAATTCTTAGGTATGGCTTGTTCTTGTATCCATTCTTATAGATGAAAGAAAAAAGCATCCTGTTTTATTCTTTTACCAATAAGACTTACTACATGTTAACATGAAACCAAGCAATGTAATATTTTTTGTTTTAAATAGAAGATTTCTTTTATGTGAAAGTCCTTTTGTTTATATATGTGTGTAATGTAGATGTATATGTTATAGTAATTTTATTTGTTTTAGTAATGTCTGAACAATCTCTAGTGGACTTATATCAATTTTATCCTTAATAGTAATGAAATATTAACAAACCATAATAAAACCAATAGTATTTTATATAGAATTACTGCAAACATCAAACACTATTTTAACATTTTTCATTTTACTTCATATCCATAGTCTCTTTATGGAAGCTATATCTAATGTTTTCCATTTTTAATGAGAGAACAGAATAGGTGTTACAGAACACTGTGCTCTGGGAATAGCATGGCCACTGTCTCTTGGATGAACAGCAGCTGAGGTTACCTGGAAAACACCTACACACACTTGGTCTAGTTAAATTTTCATCATGGAAGGAAGAGGGCCTCATAAGACCTGCACTACTCGAGAATTTATAGATAATTTACAGACACTGGGATTGGCAAAGACTTCCTTTTCCCATTGATGTATCTGCCCATACGTGGCTGATGTGTACGTATACATACAGATAAATGGGAAAATTGCAATAAAAATTAAAATGAAAGTATTCACACAACAGTCCGAAAGAATAAAACCTGGTGTCAATCCAGCCTTACTCAAGCCCACAGTGTTTCTACCGATTTATCTTCTCTTTTTCTAGCTAATAAGATGACTTAAAGTGCTCCATTTGATCCTTCCAGCTGCATACCTGTGACTCTCAGTCCACGGAGGCTCAAAGAATACAAACCTGTGGTCAGTATCCAGATTTCAACTTAAGGGAACTGCTGATTTGAAGTTCACTTCCACTTTGATTCATCCCACTTACTACAGCCATCTATTTTCTGAGAAAGGAGTAAGGGGAAATCCTTACCTGATAGTACCACTCCTATTACATGAAGTACAAATCTCATAGGCACAGGAGGGACTGGCTCTTTGGCCTTGGGGAGTACACCTGGGATGTCCCTGCCTTTCTGCCCATGTTATTATGTTCACAATCTTTCTTCGTCACTGGAGGAATGTGACTCCCAGGGAGGTTCCAGGAGAATTTGTTAAGCAAGAGAAGAATTAACATTTCATTCCATTCCATACATCCTTCTTTTGGAGATGCTCTATGACTGGCTCGGGCATTTCCCTTGGCAACCTGTTCTATCTTTATTTTTGGAAATAGAAGTAAAACATTTGACATTTACTTCATAGGAAAAGCTAGAAGAATTTTAAGGAAAATTCTGAGCTATTTCTCAAACTATCACAAACTCAGTACACCCACAAGCCAAATCATGTTCTATCTCACCATGTCTGGGCTACTCTATCTCTTCATGTCTTTGTAAATTCCTTATCATCTAGTTGTTTATATATTCAGATAACTGAAGTTTCTAACAATAGCATCTTCATCAACATCTCTAGTAATTGCTTTGAATGTCACTGAGGTCTCTGTACCTTTCTTATCTCCAAGGAGGTCTACTGGATTTTTTGGGTAGCCTTCTATCACTTAACCTTGAAATAATCAGTGAGAAAAGCAAATGTCATTAAAATTAAACTTACACATCAAACCAAGTGCATTCAAAAACACTTGAAAAAAAAAACCCGATATAAAATATGTATAATGTTTTATTATTATTCATTAAACAATATAGTTTAATAACTATTTACATGATATTTATATTGCTTTTGTATTAAAAGCAAGCCAGAGATAATTTATAGATAGCAATGTGCATATATTATATGAAAATGTCATGCAATTTTACATAAAAGACTTATTGGGGGAAATGTCCTAGATATTATCCTTCAAACATCGTAAAGGACAACAATATGTATTTCCTTGCTTAAAACCTGTCAGAGGTTTCCCAGGGCTCTTAGAACAAATGTCAAAACCCTTCTATAGTATTAAAGTACAGAGGGTACCGAATCTACTAATTTCTAAGGCTTTCTTTTATTCTAGTTTCTTACCATCTATTGGAATGTGTGTACATATGCATTGAAGTATACTGGTGTGTGTGTGTGTGTGTGTGTGTGTGTGTGTGTGTGTGTGTGTGTGTCTGTATGTGCATTTGCAGAACTGTTTTAGTGTGGGTATATAATTATTTGGTTTTTGGGTTTTACCTAGATCTATGTTGTTGCCCATCAGTTTGAGCCTCCATTCCAGAGAAGTCTTTATGTCACTGAGAATTAACAGAAGTTCCCTGGTGTCCCACCAGGAGCCTGTAAGTCAACAAGCTAGCAGCACCAAGTTCCAACCCAGTGGCACACAAGTCATTTCAGCTTGCACTGTCCACTGCCCTCCCTCCTAAGGAGAGCAACCTCGCCGCCTCGAGTGCTCCATTCAGGAATGTGCCATTAATCATCACAGTTGCAGGTCCGAGGCTGGTTCTCATGGCTGGGTGCTGAGGGCGCTTTCTCAAGTGTAATGGCCCTCGACCTGTGAAGAGATTCCCCTCCCCACTTTAATATCCTGCCATGAGATTAATAGTTTGGACGTGATGCCACATGCAAACACCCTGATAAGATCTAACTTAATGAAAAGCAAGCAGAGCCTCTCTTCTGAGAACATATGTCTTTTGAGAAATTCAAAGCAAATTGGAGAGAACGTGTGAAATGTCTCAGGGAAAGGAAAAGTCCTAAATGAGAACATTTATCATCATCATAGATTCATGTGCACTGTCAAGACACAATAAAGATTTTAACTCATTTTGTGTCGGGCAGCCTTTTCCACGAGGACCTTCATTAACAGCATGATCTGCTTGACCTGTTTCTGCCCAGCCATGTCTCCCACTGTGGAGGACAGGGTATGAAATATATCTTTTCAAATGGATGTCATTGATTTTAATATACCTTTAATAATATTGCTGCTCAGTGTTTTAATTACTCATACTTTTCAGGTACTTCCGCCCTCAGGTGATTTTATCTAATAAATCTGATAGGTGCAGTAGACTCTGACACCCAGATATTAGCTGGATAACATATGCCAGGGGGAGCCCATTTCCTTTGTGGTTAAATCTGAAAGATCTCTAGCTAGACAGGGCTTTCGGGTGCTGGCCAGCAGCAGGCCTCCTCCTCTGTTTAGCAAGAAAAAATTCCTGGCACTGTTCTTTGTGGATGCCAGGATCAAACTGTCTTCCAGAGGCTTGGCTACTTAGACATTTGGTCCTCGATTGGTGGGGCTTTTGGACATGATGCTACACTGCAGCCATGACTGAGGAAGGATGAGCAGACTGAGAGTTTATGGCTCCACCAGGTCACTTGCTCTGCTTTATGTTTGTGGCTGAGGATGTGAACACAGTTCTCAGAGGTGGCCAGCTTGGCTGATATCTTTTTCTATTCAATTTTTATTCTTCAACAGATTCATTCAGGAGTATAATGAATTATTTTATGCTGCTATTCCTCTGTCTTATCCTCCCTTCCACTCCAACTAAAGCCCTTCTTGTCAATAAGTTCCCCTTCTTTCATGTTTGATTGTGTGTCTGTGTGTCTCTGTGTGTTTCCATATGTGTGTTCCTGTGTGTTTGTGAGTGTCCCTGTGTGTTTGTGTGTGTCCATGTGTGTTTGTACATGTGTCCCTGTGTGTATCTCCATGTGTGTATCTCCATGTGTGTGTCCATGTGTGTGCATGTATGTGTCTATATGTATCCCTTTGTGTGCATATGTGTCTCTGTGTGTGTGTCTGTGTGTCTTGTGTATATGGATCAATGGGTCCATGTGTTTGTGTTTATCCATGTCTGTCTGTGTGTGTGTGTGTGTGTGTGTGTGTGTATGTGTATGATGCACTGAGTTTGATTACGGTTGTTTGTCTTAGTATGGGTACAAGGCTACGTACTGGAGTGTGGGCAATTCACTAAGACTACAGCACTGCAGAAAATGGTACCCTCCCCTTTCCTCCAACTATCATTCAGTATCAGGCAGGGGTAGGATCTAATCCCACCCAATCTCATCCAATCTCATGATGAAATGATGATAGGTATAATTGTGTGACGGTGATTAGTGGTGCAGCGAAGGTTTGCGTGCAACCACCATATAATGTCCTGAGAACACTGTTTCAAATGCCTCCTCCAAAAGCTCTGACTCTTACGTTCTATCCACTGCCTCTTCCACAATGTTTTCTGAGACATGCGGAGTAAGCAACGATGTAGATGCCAGAGTTAAGGCTGAAGCCTCCAGTGCCATTTCTTCTCTGCCTTTTGACCAGTGGTGGGTCTCAGTATTAATTACCATCAACTGCAAAAGGAAACTTTCTGATGAAGTCCAAGAGCCCTCTGCTGATTTCTTGATTTTGTCTCCTAACCTTGAACATCATCAAATGCATGTGACAATAAGTACATGCTGTTTTGTCAGACATATTATTATATTCTGTTATGGGAATACTAGAAAATTCATATGCCACAGAAGCACAGACTCCTTAAGAGAAAATGTCTCAATTTATTAATCTTTGTAGAACCGAGATAAAACCAACATAACCCCCAGTTAAGTATACAAACTCCATGCTATGGGTGATGAAAATGGAAAGACAGCAAGCTGGTAAGGAAAGAGAGTAAAAAGAGGAACTCTCCCTTTACTGGGAGGGAAGAATTGGGAAAAGATGATCACCAAGGGGTGGGTATTGTAGCAGGGAAGGAACAAAGAAGACGAATAAAGTCAGCAGCTTTAAGTACAAATTATGTGTGAACCATACCTCTACAGTTCGCTTGACAAAGTCATAGAAATTGGCAATTAGGATCAAAGACCTAAGTCATGCTGAGTGTTAGGTATTGTGGAAAGACATGAGAATAAACACCTACTCACTGTAGACTGGGTATCAATGACAGAAACAAAGAAAGTATCCTACCCAAGTGTAGTTTGGTGACTTTAGTAAGAGTGGGGGACATAAGGGTGGCTACACCACTGAAGAAAGAAATCCTTTCCCAGCAACTATTAACTGCTTCTATATCCACAGGGAGGTTGTTAGGTATTATGAATCCCTATGGCTGGATGATGGAAATAAGGAGGGCAGTCTGGGAGAGGACGAGGGGCAACAGCCCTGTCATGTTCAGAAGCCAGAACTTCAACACACCCTAGTTTCGATTTATTAAGCTAACTTATAATGAAATAATAAGCTCAGAAGCTTGGCAGCATGTTTAATGGAAAAACGGTGCTCTGTAAAGAAAACTTAGTGTAAACACTACAAACGAAAGTTATAGGTGAGATTATAGGACATAAAAGATGGAATCGGTGTCCCATGGCCAGAAGCCTTCATGGAGTCTTGGATGCATGTGGCAAATAGAGGAGCTCCCAGACACTGGCTTGGTAGGCTAGAGTGTTAGGAGTCTGTTAAGGATAGAGATGTGCTGAGCTGAGCTTTGAAGAGCACTACTTTTGAGGTAAAGTTGCACTATTATGCCTCACAGTGGTATAAATACTAACACCTTGTTTCTCTTTTGATATCACTTCAGATCCGATGGACATGACTACAACTGTAAACCAGACTGAGTCACTCACACACTGAAAAGCAATACGCTTCCTTTGCAAGTAGCCTGTAGATTTTCTCTTAGGACTCAACATTTGACCCACATTTCATTTCTTAAAAAAGTTTGAGAGGGACCCTAAAAAAAAATCACCACTGAGGAACACTCGTCAAAGTGCTGGTTCCTTCATTCCTTCAGGGGTCTGGACCCTGTCACCATGTTTGTTTCTGATCTGAGACTTAGTGCATGGCAAGGAACGCACTGATTAAGTCCCAGTTTTCCTCAGCACTTCAAAGATTCTTTCAAAGTAGGATATAGCATGTTGTTGGCCTAAATTGTTTTAATTTACATATATCTAAATGCAAATTCTAGGATTAGATTCTGGAGAAAAAAAAAAAAAAAAACATTGCTGTCCTACTTGTAACAAACATGTGCAGTATAAAATTGTCCGGATGAAAATAAAGCATGAACTAAGCCAGATGGACGGGGAAGAGATACAGCTAATAGGGGTTTTAAATAAAGTAATTGGTTTTCTGATTCTGTAAGTAACAAAAAATGAGAATCACAGAAAACTTGAGAACACATGGGAAATCCACCCGCAGTTCTTGCATCTTAAGCCAACTGTTGAGGTTTGCCTCTGCTCTTTGTCTCGGTGGGAAGCTGCATCCCTTTTGCCTTCAACCTTGACTAATGTTAATCCTCACCAGCGGGGTTGGAGGGAAATCTCTAATGTCACTAATGATATCTATACTGGCTGGAAGTTGAGCGTAGAGGATATCTTCCAATAAGTTCCTTGGGATTCTTTTGCGATCTAGAACATTCTAGGAAGGGATTTTTTCCCCCCTTTCACCATGCACACTGGTTACATCAAGTGTGTGACTTTTCAACGATGGAAGAAGTTATGTGGACTCAGTTATTAATCATTCCTATTTAGAGGACCAGTGTGAGAGTATGACAGTATTGTGTGTCTCCTTCTATGTCCTGGTAAGATGCTTCTCAGGGTGAATGTACAAATTGGTCTCCCTGATGCAAGGAACCCAAGACCCGGTCTTAGCCATGTCTCAGGAGTGGAGGGAGTTCCTCACCTCTCGTTGGTTCTGTTCTCACCTCCACTCCAAAATATGTTCGTCCCACTCATCCCCACCTCAATCAGGGTCTGGCCACTTCTCTTCCAAGTCCTTCCCCCCAAAACCTTCATTTAGATAAAAGAAGACAAACACTTTTGTAACCTTTTTTAAATAGTGAGAAAAAACTACCTCATAGCAATCAGGACCAAAAGAAATGAATTTCTTTTGAAACATTTTTGCCACACACATTTTATATCCTTAGGATTACACTCGGTGTGACATTCTCAATTTGTTATCTTATTTACGCTATAACTAAGCAGTTGTTAACGCTATTGAAGACTGGAAGCAAACACAAGTAAGACTTGAATGGTGTTTTAGCATGGGATGTGCCTCTATGTACATAGTAACGGGACTCAGCATGGCCTTTCAGTCCTTAGAACTACACTGTTTACCTTCCACGGTCAGCTCTGCACCAGCGCCTAGGTTTCCCTATCTCTAACATAGGGCAAATCGCTACCTGTTTTCACTGTGTTGCAAAAATATAACTGAGCCAATCTTGTAAAACCCTGAGGTGTGTGGCAAGCTATAGAAAAGCTGTTCTCGCTCTTCCGGTCAGAAAAGCACCTGGGTAGCTAGGGCGCAGGGTTGGCTGACACCCGCCAGCTACCCACGACCCCGCCACAGGATTTTGAGACTGCTGGTGAGTGGAACGCAGCTTCTGCTCCAGTCCAATCACACGGGACCTGAGACTGCTCTGGTTGGGGAGAGAGAAATCCGGCCTACATAGGGCCACAAGCCTCTTCCGGTCAGAAAAGCACCGGGATAGCAAGGGTGCAGGGTCGGCTGACACTCGCCAGCTACCCACAACACCCGCCACAGTATCTTAAGACTTCTGGTGAGTGGAACACAGCTTCTGCTCCAATCCAATTGCACGCGGGACCTGAGACTGCATTAGTTAGGGAAGCAGAAACCGGCCTGAGTAGGGCCACAGGCCTCATCCTCCGGATCAGCACCAGGGTAGCTAGAGCGCAGGGTCGGCTGACACCCGCCAGCTACCCACGACCCCCGCCACAGGATCTTGAGACTGCTGGTGAGTGGAACACAGCTTCTGCTCCAGTCCTATCAAGCGGGACCTGAGACTGCTTTGGTTGGGGAGGGAGAAATCCGGCCTACATAGGGCCACAAGCCTCTTCCGGTCAGAAAAGCACCGGGGTAGCTAGGGCGCAGGGTCGGCTGATACTTGCCAGCTACCCACAACACCCGCCACAGGATCTTAAGACTTCTGGAGAGTGGAACACAGCTTCTGCTCCAATCCAATTGCACGCGGGACCTGAGACTGCATTAGTTAGGGAAGCAGAAAACTGGCCTGAGTAGGACCACAGGCCTCTTCTGGCTGGACCAGCACCGGGATGCTGCCAGCTACCCATGACCCCCGCCACAGGATTTTGAGACTGCTGGTGAGTGGAACACAGCTTCTGCTCCAATCTTTAAACAGTGACAACGACAACAACTAACCCCAGAGATTACCAGATGGCGAAAGGTAAACGTAATAATCTTACTAACAGAAACCAAGACCACTCACGATCATCAGAACCCAGCACTCCCACTTCGCCCAGTCCAGGGCACCCCAACACACTGGAAAAGCTAGACACGGATCTAAAAGCATATCTCCTGATGATGGTAGAGGACTTCAAGAAGGACTTTAATAACACACTTAAAGAAATACAAAGGAACACTGGTAAACAGGTAGAAGACAATAAAGAGGAAGCACAAAAATCCCTTAAAGAATTGCAGGAGAACACTGCTAAAGAGTTACAAATCCTTAAAGAAAAACAGGATAACCTAATCAAACAGGTAGAAGTCCTTAATGAAAAACAGGAAAACACATCCAAACAGATGATGGAAATGAACAAAACCATACTAGACCTAAAAAGGGAAGTAGACACAATAAAGAAAACCCAAAATGAGGCAACACTGGAGATAGAAACCCTAGGAAAGAAATCTGGAACCATAGATACGAGCATCAGCAACAGAATACAAGAGATGGAAGAGAGAATCTCAGGTGCAGAAGATTCCATAGAGAACATCAGCACAACAATCAAGGAAAATGTAAAATGCAAAAAGATCCTAACTCAAAACATCCAAGAAATACAGGACACAATGAGAAGACCAAACCTACGGATAATAGGAGTGGATGAGAATGAAGATTTTCAACTCAAAGGACCAGCAAACATCTTCAACAAAATTATAGAAGAAAACTTCCCAAATCTAAAGAAAGAGATGCCCATGAACATACAAGAAGCCTACAGAACTCCAAATAGACTGGACCAGAAAAGAAATACCTCCCGACACATAATAATCAGAATAACAAATGCTCTAAATAAAGATAGAATACTAAAAGCAGTAAGAGAAAAAGGCCAAGTAACATATAAAGGCAAGCCTATCAGAATTACACCAGATTTTTCACCAGAGACTATGAAAGCCAGAAGATCCTGGACGGATGTTATACAGACACTAAAAGAACACAAATTCCAGCCCAGGCTACTATACCCAGCCAAACTCTCAATTAACATAGATGGAGAAACCAAAGTATTCCACGACTAAACCAAATTCACACATTATCTCTCCACGAATCCAGCCCTTCAAAGGATAATAACAGAAAAAAACCAATACAAGGACAGGAACCACGCCCTAGAAACAACAAGAAGGTAATCCCTCAACAAACCTAAAAGAAGACAGCCACAAGAACAGAATGCCAACTTTAACAACAAAAATAACAGGAAACAACAATTACTTTTCCTTAATATCTCTTAATATCAATGGACTCAACTCCCCGATAAAAAGACATAGACTAACAAACTGGCTACACAAACAAGACCCAACATTTTGCTGCTTACAGGAAACTCATCTCAGAGAAAAAGATAGACACTACCTCAGAATGAAAGGCTGGAAAACAATTTTCCAAGCAAATGGTATGAAGAAACAAGCTGGAGTAGCCATTCTAATATCTGATAAGATTGACTTCCAACCCAAAGTCATTAAAAAAGACAGGGAGGGACACTTCATACTCATCAAAGGTAAAATCCTCCAAGAGGAACTATCAATCCTGAATATCTATGCTCCAAATACAAAGGCAGCCACATTCATTAAAGAAACTTTAGTAAATCTCAAAGCACACATTGCACCTCATACAATAATAGTGGGAGACTTCAACACACCACTTTCACCAATGGACAGATCATGGAAACAGAAACTAAACAGGGACACAGAGAAACTAAGAGAAATTATGAATCAAATGGATCTGGCAGATATCTACAGAACATTCTATCCTAAAACAAAAGGATATACCTTCTTCTCAGCACCTCATGGTACCTTCTCCAAAATTGACCACATAATTGGTCACAAAACAGGCCTCAACAGATACAAAAATATTGAAATTGTCCCATGCATCCTATCAGATCACCATGGACTAAGGCTGATCTTCAATAACAAAATAAATAATAGAAAGCCAACCTTCACGTGGAAACTGAACAACACTCTTCTCAATGATACCTTGGTCAAGGAAGGAATAAAGAAAGAAATTAAGGGCTTTTTAGAGTTCAATGAAAATGAAGCCACAACATACCCAAACTTATGGGATGCAATGAAAGCATTTCTAAGAGGAAAACTCATAGCTCTGAGTGCCTCCAAAAGAAAACTAGAGAGAGCACACATTAGCAGCTTGACAACATACCTAAAAGCACTAGAACAAAAGGAAGCAAATTCACCCAAGAGGAGTAGATGGCAGGAAATAATCAAACTCAGGGGCGAAATCAACCAAGTGGAAACAAGAAAAACTATTTAAAGAATCAACCAATCAAGGAGCTGGTTCTTTGAGAAAATCAACAAGATAGATAAACCCTTAGCCAGACTCATTAGAGGGCACAGGGAAAGCATCCTAATTAACAAAATCAGAAATGAAAAAGGAGACATAACAACAGATCCTGAAGACATCCAAAACACCATGAGATCCTTCTACCAAAGGCTATACTCAACAAAACTGGAGAACCTGGATGAAATGGAGAAGTTCCTAGACAGGTACCAGGTACCAAAGTTGAACCAAGATCAGGTTAATGATCTAAACAGCCCTATATCCCCCAAAGAAATAGAAGCAGTCATTAATAGTCTCCCAACTAAAAAAAGCCCAGGACCAGATGGGTTTAGTGCAGAGTTCTATCAGACCTTCAAAGAAGATCTAATCCCAGTTCTTCACAAACTATTCCACAAAATAGAAACAGAAGGTACTCTACCCAACTCATTCTATGAAGCCACAATTACTCTAATACCTAAACCACAAAAAGACCCAACAAAGATAGAAAACTTCAGACCAATATCCCTTATGAATATTGATGCAAAAATCCTCAATAAAGTTCTTGCTAACCGAATCCAAGAACACATCAAAACAATCATCCATCCTGACCAAGTAGGTTTCATCCCAGGGATGCAGGGATGGTTCAATATACGGAAATCCATCAACGTAATCCAGTATATAAACAAACTCAAAGACAAAAACCACATGGTCATCTCGTTAGATGTGGAAAAAGCATTTGACAAGATCCAACACCCATTCATGATGAAAGTCTTGGAAAGATCAGGAATTCAAGGCCCATACCTGAACATGATAAAAGCAATCTACAGCAAACCAGTAGCCAACATCAAAGTAAATGGTGAGAAGCTTGAAGCAATCCCTCTAAAATCAGGGACTAGACAAGGCTGTCCACTTTTTCCATACCTATTCTACATTGTACTTGAAGTTCTAGCCAGAGCAATTCGACAACAAAAGGAGATCACAGGGATACAAATTGGAAAAGATGAAGTCAAAATATCACTCTTTGCAGATGATATGATAGTATATATAAGTGACCCTAAAAATTCCACCAGAGAACTCCTAAGCCTGATAAACAGCTTCGGTGAAGTAGCTGGATATAAAATTAACTCAAACAAATCAATGGCCTTTCTCTACACAAAGAATAAACAGGCTGAGAAAGAAATTAGGGAAACAACACCCTTCTCAATAGTCACAAATAATATTAAATATCTTGGCGTGACTCTAACTAAGGAAGTGAAAGATCTGTATAATAAAAACTTCAAGTCTCTGAAGAAAGAAATTCTAGAAGATCTCAGAAGATGGAAAGATCTCCCATGCTCATGGATTGGCAGGATCAACATTGTAAAAATGGCTATCTTGCCAAAAGCAATCTACAGATTCAATGCAATCCCCATCAAAATTCCAAATCAATTCTTAAACGAATTAGAAAGTGTAATCTGCAAATTCATCTGGAATAACAAAAAACCTAGGATAGCAAAAACTCTTCTCAAGGATAAAAGAACCTCTGGTGGAATCACCATGCCGGACCTAAAGCTCTACTACAGAGCAATTGTGATAAAAACTGCATGGTACTGGTATAGTGACAGACAAATAGACCAATGGAATAGAATTGAAGACCCAGAAATGAACCCACACACCTATGGTCACTTGATCTTCGACAAGGGAGCTAAAAACATCCAGTGGAAGAAAGACAGCATTTTCAACAAATGGTGCTGGCACAACTGGTTGTTAACATGTAGAAGAATTCGAATCGATCCATTCCTATCTCCTTGTACTAAGGTCAAGTCTAAGTGGATCAAGGAACTTCACCTAAAACCAGAGACACTGAAACTTATAGAGGAGAAAGTGGGGAAAAGCCTTGAAGATGTGGGCACAGGGGAAAAATTCCTGAATAGAACAGTAATGGCTTGTGCTGTAAGATCGAAAATTGACAAGTGGGACCTCATGAAACTACAAAGCTTCTGCAAGGCTAAAGACACCATCAATAAGACAAAAAAACCACCAACAGATTGGGAAAGTATCTTCACCTATCCTAAATCAGATAAGGGTCTAATATCCAATATATATAAAGAACTCAAGAAGGTGGACTCCAGAAAGTCAAATAACCCCATTAAAAATGGGGCTCAGAACTGAACAAAGAATTCTCACCTGAGGAATACCAAATGGCAGAGAAGCACCTGAAAAAATGTTCAACATCCTTAATCATCAGGGAAATGCAAATCAAAACAACTCTGAGATTCCACCTCACACCAGTCAGAATGGCTAAGATCAAAAATTCAGGTGACAGCAGATGCTGGCGAAGATGTGGAGAAAGAGGAACACTCCTCCATTGTTGGTGGGATTGCAAGCTTGTACAACCACTCTGGAAATCAGTCTGGCGGTTCCTCAGAAAATTGGACATAGTACTACCGGAGGATCCAGCAATACCTCTCCTGGGCATATATCCAGAAGATGTCCCAACCGGTAAAAAGGACACATGCTCCACTATGTTTATAGCAGCCCTATTTATAATAGCCAGAAGCTGGAAAGAACCCAGATGTCCCTCAACAGAGGAATGGATACAGAAATTATGGTACATTTACACAATGGAGTACTACTCAGGTATTAAAAAGAATGAATTTATGAAATTCCTAGCCAAATGGATGGACCTGGAGGGCATCATCTTGAGTGAAGTAACACAATCACAAAAGAACTCACACAATATGTATTCACTGATAAGTGGATATTAGCCCAAAACTTAGGATACCCAAGATATAAGATACAATTTGCTAAACGCATGAAACTCAAGAAGAATGAAGACCAAAGTGTGGACACTGTGCACCTTCTTAGAATTGGGAACAAAACACCCAGGGAAGGAGTTACAGAGACAAAGTTCGTAGCTGTGATGAAAGGATGGACCATTTAGAGACTGCCGTACCCAGGGATCCATCCCATAAGCAGCTTCTAAACGCTGACACCATTGCATACACTAGCAAGATTTTGCTGAAAGGACCCAAATATAGCTGTCTCTTGTGAGACGATGCCGGGGCCTAGCAAACACAGGAGTGGATGTTCACAGTCAGCTATTGGATGTATCACAGGGCTCCCAATGGAGAAGCTAGAGAAAGTACCCAAGGAGCTAAAGGGATCTGCAACCCTATTGTTGGAACAACATGATGTACTAACCAGAACCCCGGAGCTCTTGTCTCTAGCTGCATATGTAGCGAAAGATGACCTAGTCGGCCATCAATGGAAAGAGAGGCCCATTGGACTTGCAAACTTTATATGCCCCAATATAGGGGAATGCCAGGGCCAAAAGAATGGGAATGGGTGGGTAGGGAAGTGGGGGGCACTATGGGGGACTTTTGGGATAGCATTGGAAATGTAATTGAGGAAAATATGTAATAAAAATATTAAAAAAAAATAAAAAATAATAAAAAAAAGAAAAGCTGTTCTCTTAGGCCAGGACCACGTGATGCCATTGTGATCCTGTGCTCAGAGAATCTGCCCTCGGTTTGAATCTGAGTTTTTCTCCAGATCATCTTGGGGACCTTGCATTAATTTTTTACCCTCTCTGGAATCCACTCCTCTCATCTGCAAAATTAAAATGAGCTATTATTTTAGTCTTGTCCATACAATCAAGTCCAATATCAGGTGAACCCCTCAACAACATTTCTGACAGAGGTCATCTTGACTCTGTTAAGTACATTGTGATTTAGTTTCTTCATACTGTGTCCTTGTGAACTTTGCTCAATTTTTAAATTATGTATGTGTTCGTTGATTGAAGATCTGGCTCACAATGAACTATTATGACTTAAAATGTTTATAAAATACCTTGGAAGAAGCACACTAACTTGGTAACAGAAAATGCCCACAGATAGTGGGAGTAGGCAGAGTTAAGAGGATTTTCTTTTCTATATTTAAAGGTTGCGATAAAAAAAATTCATGTCATTTTTGTATTTAAAATATATTAAACTATTTAAAAAGCAATCTTGAACAAGGTCATGTAGAAATCTCAACTTTTTGGAGCATTGTGACTGACACAGGTCACAGGAAAGAGGAATCAAGGTTGATTACATATCCTAGATCTTTCCAAGAGTCTCCAGATCACATTTCCTTCCCATTGAAACAAATATACATAGCTTACCAAAAACCAGTTGTTTTCTTAATGAGTAGTGTCTTAGTTTGGGTTTTATTGCTGTGAAGAGACAAAGTGACCATTGCTGTGAAGAGACAAAGTGACCAAGGCAACTCTTACCAGGAAAAACATTTCATTGGAACTGGCTTACGGTTTCAGAGGTTCAGTCCATTGTCACCATGCTAATAAGCATGACATTGTGCAGGCAGATATGGTGCTGGAGAAGCCAAGAGTTCTACATCATGATCCGAAAGCAGCCAGGAGAAGACTCGTCACTCTGGTCAGACTTTAGCATATATGAGATCACAGAGTCCCACCTCCACATTGACATACTTCCTCTAACAAGGCCATTACCTCTTAATAGTGCCACGTCCCATGGACCACACATATTCAAACTACCACGTGTACTGTTTTAAAAGAGTTTTTATAATATATTGAGCCAAATAAAGACAAAGTCTATGTTATAACACTGATCTAAGAGACACAGCTCTAACATGGTGGATTATCTCAATCACAGCACATGGATCTCTAGTTGTTGTTATTTTAAACTATTCCATTCGAGAGTCTTGATTCATTAATAGAACAGAAACAGAAAACAAAGCTTAAATTTCATATAGAAGCATGGAAGGCCTCAGATAACCCATCATTCTGACGAAAAACAACAATAGTCGAGGTTTCACCATATCTGAACTCAAGTTATCCTAGAAAACAATAGTAATAGAAAACCCAAAACATAGGCATAAAAACAGCTGTGTGGAGCAATAGGAGAGAGGATGCAAATATGCTCCCATAGAGCTACAGTCATGTACTTTTGACAAAAGTGCCTGAAATAGACATTGGAGAAAAGCCTAACAGCATTTAAAAATGATGTTATGTATTTGTGTATCTACACAAAGATGAAACTGGATGCATATCTGTTGTTATTTACTAAAGCCAACTCAAATAACTCAAAACCATGAATGCTATTTCATTTAAAATTTACATATGAAAAATTTAAAGAGTAAATAAAGCTAGTAAATTTAATTTAAATAAAAACTGCTATAGGAGTTCACAGGAAAATATTTCAAGGTATAAACAAAAACATTTTCTGTAAATGAATTCATTCGTTCAGGAATTAAAGACAATAAATAGGGTTGGTTATATTAAAATTGGGAAGCTTTCCACAGCAAAGGAAGCAATTAGCGAAATGAGAGGAAATCTTTGGGACCCCCACATCTGACAAGCTGGCAGTGTACTAATACCTAGACTATATAAAGAATATGAAAGAAAAAGAAATATCCTAAACAATTCAATCAATACAGATGCCGATAAGATGAAAAGTTGCCAGAAGGAGCAGTACCACATAAGCCTAGAGAAACACGTGCTCCATCCTTAGGCATCAGAGAAGGGCAAGCAAAGACAGCACGTGGGGTTCTATCCCACTCCAGTGGGAACAGGTATTACCAAGAGAACACTAACAAGCTCAGTCTTAGAAGCAGAGTAACAGAAGGCATGTACACTGCTGGTGAGACTGTAAATTAGTCCTGCCACTATGGAAACCATAGGATGGAGGCTGCTGAGAAAACTGAAAGCAGAAGAAGCATCTGAGCCAGCCAGCTATGACATGTCTAGGCCTACAGACGAAAGTATGACAGTATACCGCATAGCCATTTGCACAGAGTGTTGTATTGCCTTCCCACTTACAGTAGCCACGCTATAGAATCAGCCTCGGTGCCCATCAAAGTAGGAATGGAATGAATGGATAAAATAATCTGGCATACATACACACACACACACACACACACTATTTTATATGTCTAACAGTCATAAAGAATATAATTATGTATTTTTTTTTTTTGTTTTTTCGAGACAGGGTTTTTCTGTATAGCCCTGGCTGTCCTGGAACTCACTTTGTAGACCAGGCTGGCCTTGAACTCAGAAATCCGCCTGCCTCTGCCTCCCGAGTGCTGGGATTAAAGGCGTGCGCCACCACGCCCGGCTTAATTATGTATTTTGCAAAAATGTATGCAATTAGAGATAATATTGAAAACAGTTTATGCTTAGAGAAACAAATAATAACGCAGACAAACAATGCATCTCGTTTTCCCCTCATTTTGTAAATACTGGATTTTATATAGATATTTCAAACCTTGTGTGAGTATGAGATGGAATAGAAATGAAACTGTAGAATGAATGGTATTAATCGGCTGAGGAGGGGCAGAAAGCGGTGGGACATGAAGACAGTCAAAGGAAATTAGATACTTGCATGAAAATGTCGCATGAGTCCTAACGTTATGTCCAGCAAGTACTTGTCAATAAACAGTGAACATTTAAAAACTGTCACTGTTGAAGCAAAGAAGACACTGTGCCTCCACCAGGACAAGAAGGTCTAATATTCATTGTATTTGTGAGATCACATGTAGACAGTCTTTCCATTGATAAGCATGTTTTTCTCCTATTACCAACTTCCAGTTAAGATTGTCTGGACAGGCAGTGCATGTCTTCCTCACTGTAGCTCACTCTATTCTGTGGAGGACCTGCCTCTGGGATGTGTGTGTATTTGTAACTGCGATGTGTGAGTAGGGACATATGCAGTTCCCATAGAAAGGATCCATAGAAAGTGCCAGCCTTAGAGTCCAGACTGATGAGAAAGCCCATGTTCTTTGACATTGTATCCATGAAATACTGTATTTCAGAGAGTGCATTAGGAAATAGCCCAGATTCCATTACAGAAAATCAAAAAGAAAGACATCACCTTATAGTTTGCCAAGGTGAGAAGAACACATGTCCAAAGGTCCATGTGATGGGCTCAAATCTCAGCATTACCATTTATTAACAGTTTTACACAGACTATGTCCTTTATTCTAGAAGACCCTGGACTTCATCTATAAACTAGAGGTAAAATACCCAACGTCAGAGTCTTGAGGTATATAGCCCAGTGATAAAATACTTGCCTGTCATAAATGAGGCCTAGAGTTGTATCCCTAGCACAGATAAAAGAACTTTAGAGAAAAAAATCACACCGTAAGGAGAATAGCCTATGGTAGAGGCAACACTGGTAGCTGTAATTTTGAGCATCATTCATGTACATTCAGAGGATAAGGCTTACTTGGTCCAGGCTTCTCAGTAACTTTATGACTGCTGAATGTCAAACAACTTGCTAACTTAATAAAACAGTGGAAATGATAACTGTCAGAGCCACTACAGTTTATTGACCATTTTGGAAAGATTTGCTTGAAACAGATCAACCCACTAAAGCTCTGCTTCATGTCTCCCTAGGATGGCAATATTCACAAATTGGCCCAGCTATCATAGAAGGCAGCATCATATTTCCTCAAAATGTAAAATATGGAGGCACCTTATGACCCACTAATATGCCCAAGTAATTAAAAAGAAGGCTATGCATATATTTCTAGGCTAGTGTTCAGGAAATAATAGCCACTATAGGGAAAAACCTGAAAACCAAAAGGTTCCTAAACAGGTGTATAGATAAAAAGATTCTATACACAAATCACCACTGGATTTCTTATTCACGAGACCAGATGAAGTTCTGAAGCAGGCTACAATCTGGATGCATCTTGAAGACATGGCAAGTGAACTTAGCCAGATGCAAAGTGAGTAACCCCTATATAATTCAGTTGACACGAGGTATCTAGACTAAGCAGAGTCATCGACTTCGAAAGCACACTGGGAATCACTAGGAGATGAAAAGGAAGACAGAACATGATTGCTTAAAGGACAGGCAGTTTCTGTGTAGGGTAACACAAAAGTTTTAGAGATCTGTGGTATGATTACACAGCAGTGTGAATTCAATAAACGCGGCTGACTTAGACTTGGAAGGAAAGCTGGGGCTGAGCCAAGATCTGAGTACAGAACTCCAGAACCCATGTTTAAAACAAACCAAAACAAATAAAAACTGGGTTCAATGAGATATACCTACAAACCTCGAGCTGGGGTGATTCAGGAAAGGGGACCCCTGGGACTCTCTGACAAGCCAGACTTGACAGTCAATAAACTCCAAGTTTAGTAACAGAGTCTGTCTCAGAAAACAAGGAGGGGTAGGGGGGAGGAATTGAAAAAAAATATAGTACATCAACTGCTGGTGCACACACACGCACGCATGCACATACGTGCAGATAAACAGTAACACACATAGATACATACACACAAAGGAAAGAATAGCAAAACCAGCATTTTTCTTACATGTATTTCACTACAAGAAAAGTGTTTGATAACAAGCATTTGGCCTCTAATTAGAAGTGTTATTTTAACAGACTACACATTTCCATACTTTACAAGCAAATGAGCATCCACTACACAGTAACTTATCTCTCTCAGTCTTACACAGCGCTTCCCTCACCTATTCCCACGTACAACACTTTCTTATTTCTCTTTTTAAATGTGTATATTAATAAATATACATTGCCCCATGTTTTCATTTTTACATTTAAATATACATATATATACCTATACATACATATATAGAGAGATATCTATAGCATATAGAGCTATTACATTACTAGTGTAGTGAATGCTACTCTGTAGATTGTTTTGAGTATTTTTGTACTTACAAAGTTCTCAAATAGGTACATTTATATATTTTCATCTATGTACATAATTTTTATTGGATATTTTCTTTATTTACATTTCAAATGTCATCCCCTTTCCAGGTCTCCCATCCAGAAACCCCTTATCCCATCCCAATCCTCCTGCCTCTATGAGGGTGCTCCCCTACCCACCTGCCCACTCCCGTCTTCTGGCCCTGGCATTCCACTAACCTGGGGCATCGAACCCCCTTAGGCCCAAGGGTCGCTCCTCCCACTGATGTTCAACAAGGCCATCCTCTGCCACATATGCGGCGGGAGCCATGGGTCGCTCCATGTGAACTCTTTGGTTGGTGGTCTAATCCCCGGGATCTCTGGGATTTTGGCCAGTTGACACTGTTGTTCCCTCCATGGGGCTGCAAACCCTCTCAACTCCTTCAGTCCCTTATCCAATTCCTCCATCGGGAACCCTATGCTCAGTCAATGGTTGGCTGCAAGCATCAGCCTCTGTATTTGTCAGTCTCTGGCAGAGCCTTTCAGGAGACAGCTATATCAGGCTCCTGTCAGCAAGCACTTCCCGGCATCTGCAATATCATCTGGGTTTGACGACTGTATATGGGATGGATCCCCAGGTAGGGCAGTATCTGGATGGTCTTTCATTCAGTCTCTGCTCCGCACTTTGCTTTCATACTTTTCCTCCTGTGAGTATTTTGTTTCCCCTTCTAAGAAGCATCCATACTTTGGTCTTCCTTCTTCTTGAGCTTCATATGGTCTGTGACATGTGCATAATTTTTACTGCAGGTTTATTTCCCCCAGATTAGGTTGGCTGAAATCAAAGAGTAGTCACACACTCCAACAGGTTGTGAAAGTTTCTCTCTGCTCAATTTTTTTCAAGAGAACTGTGAGATTTTGTTTTGCTAGTACAATTATGAAGAGACATCCCTTGCAGCCTTTCCATTAAAATACCCTGATCATAAGCGTAGTTGAGCACAGTTACATTTGTGTAAATGTAACTTGACCTACCTTTTCTACTGATGTGAGAGCATCTACAATTTTAGGAGTTTAAAGAAACAGGCAGTTAACAGCAATGCATCAAACTGGCCTGGTGATGGTAATATAATTGAAAGATACAGAGTTTAACATTTCCCCTTCCATTCCCAAGAACACACTGGGCTACTGGATCTTCTCAGGACAAATGTTGCTTCTCAATGTACCATAGAGTCTGTTTTGAGTTAGAGCCTGGTGAAGATTTAGAGAGAAAGCAGTCTGCCCTGTCCTTGCTCTATCCCAATTAGCATGAGAGGTGGACAATGGGTCAGTCTTGCCAAAATCACTTTATGTATTGCCCTACCAAGAGTTCATGAGTTCCCTAAAAGCTGTCTGTGAAAAGCTTAATCAAGGATCACTGGAGCTTGCAAATATAACATGATATGGCTCTACCACTCCTTGTGGGGAAAGCACACGGAGCTATTCAATCATTCCTTCTGAGATGAGAATAAATAACACGAATGCCACATAAATAGCATGAGCTGGCAGAAGGAGTAAGCTGTCATTTCAGGAGAGTGATGTGGCTTTCTCTCCATCGGTACGACAAATGATCACATGCCAAAGATGGCAGAATCCAGACAGGTGGGTTTTGCCATTAAGCTGCCTGCAGGTGCTTCATTCACACTTGCCACATTTGCAAAAAAGCAGAAGGCAAGAGGTGGAATTTTGCTCAATTCATTGAATCTTAGACAAAAAAAAAAAAAAAAAAGAATACTATTTTTTTTTTCCCCATGACAAACTGGCAGACCAGCTTGACACACTGCTGGTCTGTGGTCTAACTCTGTCTGAGAATGTCACTCCTTTCTTCCAAAGTTGCCAGGTTCAGAGGCCAAAAGTAAAAAGAATGGGGCTTTTTCTAAGATTGCTAGAAGAGATCTTCACATCTATCGTGGTGTGTCACTGTGAGTGTCCAGGGAACTCAGATCAGAGAAAAGAACAAAGACTTATTCCTGAGACCAGAAATGGCTGCTGGTAAGAAGAAATATCGGAGGGACATGATAGATACAGGATGCCTCTGATCAACTGAGCCCCCATCAGCAATTCCAAGTTTTTAACCAAGAAATATTGATTTATGTTTATTATGCTTTATGGCACTTTAGAGCAATTTATAACACTTACATTAGAGAATGGATGGGCCGGGAGAAAAGCCAATGTGGGCCTCAAAAAAATGAAATGTTGTCAGGAATAGTAGCTTTCACATCGTACGAGGTGTATTTTCCTGCTTTTGTATTTTATCTGAACTATTTAACATGGAACAAGAAAATGAATATTGATTTTTTTCCAGATTAAAAAATAGAAGTGGACTAAGTTAAGCAAAACTAAAGGAAATTTTATGGCCCATATCTGTATCTACGTTTTCAACCATTAAAACCTAAAAGCATAAGTAGAATGTTTCAATATATGCTCACAACACACACACACAAGCAAACATGTGCATTCACAAGGATGTGCAACATACACACACAAGCAATTATATAAAATGGAAGAGTAAACAGAACTGTTAAAATTGTATGTATTCATTTCAAATATGAATGCTTTAATGAAGAATAAAGAAAGCAAAATATTATGTGTTTCTGTAAAGAGAGTCATTTTCCATAACTAATAACTTCTGATAGGCAGGAAAGGCTTCAGGGAGGCAGCTTGTTCTGCATATAAAAACCAAACAATTCTGACTTCAAATAGTTTGGACTGAAATGTTTCCTTTGGTAGTTCATGCATAACCCTTCACTAACAGGGGGTGAGAAAGAAGAAGAAATCTATATCACGAAAGCTGATAGGGCCATGATGGGGACACCAGGTTCATTACAGGTGTGCTGAGATCCAGGCTTTGCTAAGAAACATCCCTCCAGGGAATGGAGATGGCTTAGTGGTTTGGAGCACTGGCTGCTCTTCCAGAAACCTTTGGTTTGACACCCAGCACCACAAGATGGCTCACATCTGATGTCACTCTTGTTCCTAGGGAAACTGATGCCCTCTTCTGGCCTATGTGGGCTTTGTACTTATACGGTGTAAATAGACATGTAAGCAGACAAAAAGGAAGGAAGGAAGGAAGGAAGGAAGGAAGGAAGGAAGGAAGGAAGGAAGGAAGGAAGGAAGAAAGAAAGAAAGAAAGAAAGAAAGAAAGAAAGGAAGAAAGAAAGAAAGAAAGAAAGAAAGGAAGGAAGGAAGGAAGAAAGGAAGAAAGAGAAAGAGAGAGAAAGAAAGTTGAAAAATCTCAAAAAACTCAACAGATTAGTTTTAAGAAAGAAAGGATAAAAGAAAAGGAAATGAAGGAAGGAAAGAAAGAAGATAGGAGGAAGAAAAGTCATCATCTTTCCTGAGATCTCAAGGGTCTAGCAGATTCTTGAAGTTAGGAAACATTGAAGAGATTCAAGTAGAAATCTAAATCCAAAAAGGATATAAAGTTAGTTTGTGAACCAAAACTGCCCATTCAGGCTGGGGAGTGACAGATCACGTAGCAAAGCCTGAGGTTGTGTGCAAATACTGGAGGTGATGATACCCACAGTTCAATTCTATGGTCTTTGCACTATGTCAAGTGACTGGACTGGGTACCATCTCAGGACATAGACTGATCCACATTTTCATCACTGGATCAGTTCATTTGGCAATAACTAGAACAGAGAATTTGTGGAGCTGAACCAAGTACATTGCCCAGGTGTTTCAACCTTGACAGATTAGGATATTCTCCTACTTTTCTGCTTCCAATTCTCCTAAGAGATGTGAAATACCTTGCAGTCTGAATTGATATCTTGAGTGTGCTACTTCGGTTATTTTGGGGTGGAGGGCGGTCTAAGTGGTCTAACGTGGTGTTGATTATTGTCAGTTCAGCTGAAAAAATTGGGGAATTGGCTTTTCCCATGCTGATTTCTCAAGATCAGTACTGAGGAAAAATGTCTCTGTCAGAGCCAGAGGCTTGGTATCTCTATTATTCATTTTAGGAGGACCATGTCTGTTCTAATTGTTAATACAACTAAAATATCAGGGTGTGACATGTGTGGCTAGCATCTGGAAAAATATTTCCCTTCCCAGGGAAGTTGTTTCAAAGATTAAAGTAAGAAAAAAATAACAAACAAATTAATTGTCATCATCAATAGAGTTCCATATGACCCATAGGTGTAATCACTTCCCATATTATGGCATCATGTTGACCAGATGAAGAAGGGCTCAGGAATTTCACTTGGGTTCTTAAAAACACATGGAGTTGGATTGCTTCTGTTGTGAAGTCTTACTTAGGTCTGGAGGTGTCATAAGGCTGTGTTTGTGAGAAAAGCCTTTAGGTTTTATCCTTATGCAGAGCCCTGGACCTAAGTCATTGTGGTGGAGGAAGAACAGCAGCCTAATGGCATTTAGAGCTGATAAGGGATGTCTGTGTGTCTGCTTTTCCTTTCATGCCCTCTAGACCCAGACAAGGTTGTAGGTGCCCAGAATATCCAATAATGAATCTATCAGTGTGGGAAAAATCTGTTGTACCCTGAAATGGTATCTTGCCCAGGTTGATGTAAGAAAGTGGGGGAGAAAAAAAATTCCCCTTCTGGAAGCATAACGATTTCTGCCACTGTACTGACAACCAGACACGGAGAAATCAGAACCAATATCATTTGGCCCCACAGTGTGAAAGCTAGGCTGAGTCCAAAGACAGCTCGTTGAATGCGGCATCCTAGCCTGAGGAGCCTGGGAAGAAAGCCCATATTAACATAAAGTAACTTTGTAGTCTGCCCATGGCTGCTGTGTGTGGCTGAAGGTGAGATATGGTTTTGAAGTGTCCATAGACAAAATATGAAACAGATAGAGAAATATCCCAAGGCAGCTTGAGCATAGAAAGTGATAGTGGTTGTCAATGCATCTGAGGGAGAGATTTCTGGAGTCATGAGTTCCTCAGAGCAGATAGGGCCTGCTGATGTGAACAGGATCCATCAGAATGAAGTCACAGCAACAAGGGAGGTCAATGTCCCTTCACCATAAAGGACAATTCCAGATCTTTCCTTTTGCCATATGTGGTCTTCTGTGCTATTGTAAGGTGAATGGTTTCATTGTTAAGAGATAAAATAAACAAACAAAAGCAGTGTTTAGAATCTGGAGAGATAAAATCACTAAAGGGCTTATTATACAAGCATGAAGACCTAATCCCATATTTATAAAACTGGGCATTCTTGTGATCTCGGTTTTATGAAAGGTGGAGTCAGCTGAATCCCAAAGACTCCTTGGTCAACCAGCTGAGCCAAATAGGAAACACCCAGATTAGTGAGGGACCCTGTTTTAAAAAGAGAATGGACTCTTTCTAAGGAAGATCTGAGGCTGACTGCTGACCTCTGTGATCATGCACACATGTACCAGTGAACTTGCACACACATATGTATCTACAGACATTCCTGTGCATGCACGTACATGTGCACCAGTATGCATGTTGTGTGTGTGTGTGTGTAATGGAGTCAGTTGGATCCCTAAGAGTCCTCCACCAATCAGTTGACACAAATGGGAAATGCACTGATTAGTGTAGAACACACACACACTCAGTCCTTAAGCTAGTTAATTATCTGTCTTACTAAGAATCACATTTTATAACCAGGTTCCCCCCCAACATCTTTAATACCAGTTGCTTCATTTTGTTCTCATTTTGTATACAGAGATTCATTTTCCGTAAGACCTCAATTTGTATCAAAGCATGCCAATCTCCAGCTTCTTTGCCAGAGAAAACCTTGCCAAATTGAGATCGGTTTTGAAAAACCAAAGATAAATGAATGTGTCTTAAAGGTTTAATTGTATTATTTCCCTCTTTATCTCTTGATGACTTTGACAGATGGGACTCTCACAATATACTCATTGTTCAGCTGGAAACCCCATGAAGTTGTAACCTGACCCTCTCGTCCTGAGGCCATTTGATGGCCTTCTTCATCCAATGGTATCTGTGGACCCCAGTGGAGAGGTAGGTAAAGAGGCATGAAGGCATCTGAAATTGCTTTCAGCAGACTGCAAAGTGTTTGGGCCATTTCAGGCCATAGTGGGGTGGCAGAATGCCCAACTGCCTACGTCAAGCAGTGTTTATAAATTAGAAATTACCAGCCTTTTGGTTCCTTGCTGATCAGTCAGAGTCCCTGGAAGACTGGGCAGACATGCCTGAGGCAGAACTGTTATTGGACCAAAGAAAGCATAGCTCTTGGTTAATCAGTCATCATTTTTCTACCTAGTGGTACTATTGGAAGAGATTTGGAGGTGTTTGTCTCTTTGACTGCAGAATCGTGTGGCTAATTATCCTAACGAAAACCCGGCATTCAAACAGTTCTTTGGTTATTTTTTTCGTGAAGCCCAGAAACTAAAGATAAATTTCAAAGAGCCAGATGGTCCTAGATGATGTATTTAATTCACCTAGCTAAAGGGGGGTGGGGTCCTGAGTCCTTAGTGGATGCACAATGGTGCCCTCAGTTGTTCCATGCATTTGATACTGTATTAAACTCTACAGGGTACTAATAGATTCAAGCTTCACAACAAACCTGGGGAGGAAGTTATGACTAATGGTCCCATTTTACAGTTGATGAAATTAAATGTATTACATTTATTGTCATAATAAAATACCTGACAGAAGCTGCTTAGGGAAAAAAAGAATTTATTATGGTTCACTATTTGAAGGGCTACAGTCCATCATCTGATCAGGGAAGACACGACAGTGTGAGTGTGAGGAATCTGGTCACATTGTGTCTGCAGTTATGGAGGGAGGGAGGGAGGGAGGGAGGGGGAGAGAGAGAGAGAGAGAGAGAGAGAGAGAGAGAGAGAGAGAGAGAGAGAGAGAGCTATTTCTTGCCTCCCTCCCTTCATTTTTATTCAGATTTGGATCCTAACCTGTGGGAAAATGATTTCACATCCACAGTGTGTCATCTCTCCTCAGTCAGACCAATACAGGTGTCCTCAGACAAGCCTGAGCTGTGTCTTCTAGGTGATTTTTAGTTCTTATCAAGTCGACAATCAAGATCACCCTTCACATTAAGGTTCTGAGTGCAGTGTTAAGTTTCTAGAGGCCTCAGAGGTGGAGAGCCACACAGCTGACACATGAAAGCAGCAGAAAGAGTTTATGGCTGCCAATTAGCTAGTGACCATATTACCTCAGGATCCACTCTGGGCTTCTAACAATTCCCTTTGATCAGGCTCTGCCAATTACTCGAAGGCCTGCCTTCTTTTAGGCTGCCAGAATCAACTCTTGTTCTAAAGGAATCATTAGTCACCAGCTGCCCCCTAGCCCCAAGCTAGCCAGTGTCACTCTTGAATGCATCTGTACCTATAACCCAGGCCACCTCTGTCAGTAGCTCTCTCTACTCATGCTGTCTTAGAAACTATGACTTCACTCTTTAGTCCACAGTCTGATGGCAAGCTAAGGGTCATTGATTTGGGATATCTGGAAGACTTTGTATGGTAAAGTAAGCAATTTCAGTATATTAAAAATGGCTGCATGGAAGTAGTAAATTGAACATAGATTGTTAACAATGATGAAAGAAGGAAGCAAGATACCACAGAAATCACTACTGGTAACTCCTGTGGATTTGAGCCTTCTGGGAACTTGCCCACCTGACGGACAGAGGTAGAGCACAAAACTCTGAACAAGGTGTAAGCTGGACATACTAAAAAGCTCAGAGAGAGATGAAAAGATGGCTGAACTCAGATGGGTCATATAAACCTCTGCAGAAAGTAGGCATATTCCACAGTGCCTCTTTCCTACATTGCTGGCCTGCTGTACTTCCCTGACTCTGGGAGAGACAAAGTTACCATCAAGACTGCCATACAATGATGCTCTAGTCAGGACAGCACCAGACACTCTGATCATGGATAGTATAAAAAACCAGCATGGAAAATGAAGGCCCTGGGAGATCACGGACATTCTAAATGGTGAGAATTCACAGTCATCCCTTGTCCTTCTCCTAGTAAATACAGATCTGGAGCTGTCAGATAAATATGCCTGTTGGCAGGAAGAAGAAAGGATCAGATATAGCCTTCGTAGAGAAACATTTGCCATCGGTAGCCAATTTCTTAGCTAAGTGGTTAGTTATTAGACTATCAATATGAGATGACCAGTTATTTAAGGAAAAGTATAGTTATTAAATATGGAACCTAATGCACAGAAGAAATGACTTTAAAGGGAACAAGAAAAGAAGGAGAAAAAATTTAAATTTCATTATTCATATTTCTCTACTTAATACTAATCAGGTAGAGGAAAGTTGAAAATGAGACTTGAAGATGGGTTTGGTCAATACTTGGGAAGAAGAATGAATAGAAAGGAAATTAAAAATAAGTTATTAAATAGTTGAGAAAATTGGAGACTCCAACCCAGAGTATCCATACACAGAAAGGATGAATAACCTATATTTAGCAAATAGAGATGGAAGGGTCAGACATATTAAGAAATAATAGAGAAATTTCCATAGAACTCCAGGTATCAGTTCTAAGATAGTTCCTGTTTTGTGGAAGAACTTTGTAAATATTTGGAGCACAAATCTTAATAATTCCTTTGCATTGCTGCGAATGAAAAGAACCACCCTTAGGAAAATCTAAGGCAAACAGTACCATGGACTCTTGCCAAGGAGCATCGGCAGGAACTATGATTTGAGACTCCCCAAGAGCCTCTAGAAGCTATAATCCAATAGATGAAGCCTTTAAATTGTTGAAGGGAAAGAACTAGCAACATAGATTCTATACCAAGCAAAATTAGCAATCAGCTTTGAGAGAAAAATAAAGATATTTTCAGACATGTAACAACAAAAAATGTCAAAGGAGTTACCCATCTCTGCCTCTTCCCTCCCATCCCTGGACATACCAATTTTTCTGGGAAGATATTTACATGTTTGTACCAAACTAGGAAAAGTGATCGAGCAAGTCAAATCCCATGGCCAGAAAAACTAGGAAAGTCCCAAGATGAAATCAAGGTTAGTCTAAAAAAATAACCTCTGAGAGTTATCTAAGCAACTAGTCTAGATAGAATGGACAAATGCAGAACTGTAGGAAGGGTCTCATTAACAAGTTACATCAAAACATAAAATTAGTATGTTTGACTATATAGGGGCTGAGAATTCCATCAGACAGGATTTTTGTATATTAATGATACATATAAGAAAAAAATGTAATTTTAAAGTCCAGAAATAAATTAAATCTTATGTTAGAAATATATGAGAATAAATATGAAGAAAAATGTAACAAATATAAAAATGCAAATATGGATTTTTTTTAAAAAGTCTTACAGAATTTTTATGGAAACATAAATATGTGTGTTAGCACTGATGTAAAAACACTAAAATTAGTCTTCTCTTGAAGGAAGTAAGTAGACAACTTATGAAACTGACAAAAGTCTAGAAATAGCAGTGTTAGTTTGTGTTATTTAGAAATACAGAGGTAAATGAAAAGCTGTAAGAAGTAATTTCTCTGAGCCAGGGGGACAGCAGTGGGAGTTAAAGTTGTAGCATGTCCTTTTAAACCAGGCACATAACTCAAAATCAAACTTAGATTAACAAGGTGTCAACAAGGAGTGAGGAAGCAGGGAGGGGAAAGGGAAGAGAAGAGAAATGTAGGGTGGGAACACAACCTATCAGGAAAACATCGAATGAACTGGTCTAAAGCCTTTGGAATTTGTGAAAAATAAAATCAGACCATTGCCGGGCAGTAGGCAAGATGTCAAGATGGCGGGGATAGACTAAAGTTGCTACTGTTTAAACTAGTGAGGAAACTGGAAGAAAGGGCTCCTATACCCACATGGCAAAGAGATGAGAATAAAATTCACAGATGTGTTTTAAGTTCTCCAAGAATACACAGAGTAATAGCTTCATGAAGCAAGAATACAGTTGCAAGAAGATTTTTATTTCAAGCACAGCAATAGTATAAAGTTCAGACCTTCTCATTTTCTTTTATGGCAGGGACTGGGGAGACTGTAGAGCGCTTTTCTGCTCTTGTAGAGGTCATGCGTCCAACTCTCAGCATGCATATGACAGCTCACAAACACCTGTAACTCCAGCTACAGGGGAACCAAAGCCATTTTGACCTTCAGAGACCCTTGCAAACATGCAAACACACACACACACACCTATGCACTCATACACACACAAATAAATAAATTGTTTTAAAAGTGCTTAGGTCTCTCTTAAGGTAGAAACTACCCCATCCTGGAGGCAAACCCCTTTGTACAAGATGGTGAGGGTGTGCAAATTTAGGCATCCCCTCTTTGTCATGGATACAACAGCACACAGGAGGCATGGGCTAGTGATCAGAGGATAGGCCTAATTTTTATTCCTTTGTCCCCCCTGGCAGAGTGAGTCCATGATGGGTCACTGATTCACCCTCTCCTTAACCATACTCTATATGGATGAAAATCACAGGTGATGAATCGGAAGTATAGGATGAGATACCCACCCTATCCTCTTCCAGGTTTCTAGGCATAAAGTGGGGAAGGGCACTGGGGTGGGAGCACTGAGTAGGGACAGAGCTCTGAGGGGAGAACACTGAGTAGGGGTGGAGCTCTGAGGGGAGAACACTTAGTAAGGGCAGAGCTCTGACGTGGGGGCACCTAGTAGGTCTGTTTCTCCAGATTTGATTATGATCCTGTGCTATATATTTGAGTTGATAAAATGCAACCGTACTTATAACCAAAACTGAAATCTTGTGCTCTTATTGTGTGAATATTTGAGATTTAGTGGAAGTTCAGGAAAGTAAAAATACGAGGGCCAGGTTGTTGTTTTTGTTTAATGCACTGAACATAAAATCAAGATAGTTTTCTGTGTCAAACTGGTAGATTAGAATCCTTACGAGACAAAGCCAGATATGGTGGTGCACGCCTGTAATTCTAGTACTTTGGAAGTTCAAAAAAAATAATAATAATCTTTACAGGTTTGAAGTTAAAGTCAGTCACCAAATTAGGTAGCCATGGTGAGTTCCAGGTCAGCTTAGGTTAGATTGTGAGATACTGTGTCAAAAAAAAAAATCATTCTGAAGTGATTATCTACTGCTAAGCCTTAGATCAAACATTCCATTGACCTGGCAAAAGTAAATTTATAGTACTGAAAAAAGATTTAGCTATAGACTTCCATGGAGGTTAGAAGACCAAGAAATAAAATTAGACACTTTCTGCTTTTCTATCTCTAGTTATTTTCCTTTATACTTAAGTATTGTCCAGGCTAATAGTCTCGCAACACTAAATATCAGAAGAACAATTAAAAAGCAGCTATAAAAATCCCATGTGACACATAGAGAAATAGAGAATGTTAAGGTACTTTTGTTAGGTATAATATCATGCTGACATGTCATTTTCTGCTTATCCAATCCAGAGTCACCTACATTGAATAGTACTTAAATTTATATATTAGTATGTTTTGAAGACATGAGTGCATATATTATTTAGACTTTCTATAGTTTCAAAATCACCTCAGAGATGCACGGAGTGCTGGCCTTTCTATCAGCTTCCAGCTGCAATGCCTTTAGATCTAGCGTGGTTTGACTTTTCTTTTTAAAATACATTCTTCATTAAAATATAATTTATGTAGCACAAAAGTCACCAGGGTTTTAAGATACTCTGAGAGGGGGGCTGGTGAGATGGCTCAGTGGGTAAGAGCACCCGACTGCTCTTCTGAAGGTCCGGAGTTCAAATCCCAGCAACCACATGGTGGCTCACAACCATCCGTAACAAGATCTGACTCCCTCTTCTGGAGTGTCTGAAGACAGCTACAGTGTACTTACATATAATCAATAAATAAATCTTAACAACAAAAAAAAAGATACTCTGAGAGTTCTGTAAACATTGCCAACATCTGCGCATGTAACTTTTATTTTACATGTACAGATATAATTGTCATCTTAGAGGTTTGCTGCTGCATACCCTCACCCTTCCTAGCTCATTCTTGAACTCTGACTGGGGTAGTTCAACTCAGGTGTTATGGCTCAAATTCTTCTCCAAGCTGACTGATTCAATCTGGCTTCTCTGGGCTTCTCACTGTATTGCTCTGCTTGGGCACAAAGTCATTGGCAATTTGTACTAATCTTTTGGCTCCTTCTTATTCTCTGGCTTCAACTGCCTCTGCTGACCTGCCCTGAATGGCACTAACTCCACTCACTAATTAGACATCACTTTTAAACATCGCCACTTCCTTTGACAAACCAACTTTACCTATGTTGTTTTGGATTAACAGTGTGTACTAAGGCATGTGTTTATTCCAGCCAGATCACACTGTAATCCAGGGCATCTCTGCATTCCAGCCCCATCAACAAGACCGAGAAAGTTTTTAGATGTAATCCCTTGCCAAAGCAGCCATGTTGCTGGATTTCTCTACAAACATCTATGTTCAGGACATCTCATCAGTCTCTGAAGAAAATGTCTGCCAATTAATGCTCCTATTTCCAAACTGGCCAAAACTCCGTGCTCCATGCTGTGTTCTGTCATTGGCCCATGTCAGATTTTGTGTTCTACAATGTAATCTACACAATATGTCATTTTTGGTGATAGTCTGCTTTCACTCAATAAAGTGTATCCAAGATTTTACTCTGGTAAGGATTGAGTCAGTGTTTAGTCTTTAGTCTTAGTAACAGACTCATTCTCTTATGTAAATATATTTTTTTCCAGTTGATGAACATTCATATTATTTCTCCTTTGGGATGCTATGTACAGTGTGACAGAAGTTTATGTTGGGCATCTGTTTTTGTTTTTTTGGTTGTTTTTGAACACATCTAGAATTAGAATTGCTGCTGCTCCAAAGGAGAATTAGTTTTAGGAGGAAGGTCCAAACTATTTTGCAAAATGGTTGGCCTATTTTCATCAGAAATAGAAGTGTCTAGAATGTATAGCAACCTCACTGCCACTTGCTATGTTTTTTTTCTTCCATGATTTTTTGTTTGTTTTGTCTTTTCAATTGTGTTTGTTTGCATAATAGCCATTTTAGTACACATAAGCATGTGTCTTATAATGGTTTTAGTGATAAGTTCCATAAGGACTAACCATGTTCCATAGTTTTCTCCACGTGCAAATTGCCTAGGTCACATGTTCTGAAAATCACCTACTCAAATTCTTTTCTTGTCTTTTCTTTAAAAAAAAAAAAAAAACTTCAGCTATTTGTTTTTGAATTGTAGGAAGTTTTGTACAGGCTGGGTATCAGGTATCAGTATCTCAAATATGTATGGTTTGCAAACACCATGGGATTTATCATTTATCATTTCACTCTCTTGAGAGTCTCATTTGTAGCAGAAAAGGTTTATTTGTGACATCATCCAAAGTATCTGATTTCTCTTTTCTTGTTTATTCCTTTGATGGTCTTCTGAGGACAGTTCATGGTAAACAAATGTAGTTTTGGCATATATGAACTTGTAAAGAGTGATGATGCTCATAGGATAAAAATGTGCTATGTTCAGGTTGGCACTTCCATTTGAGTCATGCTCCTCATCCTGCTTGGTTTGGCTAACCTCAAATGTGGCCTGAAGGGTTCAATGGGACACCATTTCTCTTGCATGCCCTCTCCTTAGGGATGGCATTCTCTTGAGTCTTCTTGTTGTACCTGCTCATCACCAGCGTTCTCTCCTTATACCTGTTCAGTGGCACAATCGTCTATAAAGAAGAGAAAATGGAACTAATGATTTTCTGCCTTCAACAATCCCTATGTGTCACGAGGAGAAAGAACCCCCATGCCCTGCTTGCATTCTCTCACCACCTTACAACACCATGCTCCTAAAATACAATCCATCTTGCAGGTACATACAGCCATTCTTGTGAACTTGTCCTTGAACCCAGGCCCAACTCTAACACCAGGAGGCATCCTGGAGCCACTTACTACACTTATAATGTGTTATCAATCAGAGGATAATTTTATTTACTTGTTCATTTAATTTAACTTAAACCTTAGCTTACAAAGTAGCCAGTTTTTGTATACCACTTTGTGTACCACTTTGTTATGTTGTTCCTTTAATCTCACCTTTTCCCCTACCTCCTTGCCCTGTTTACCGTGCCCTGATGCATCCAGTGTTTTCCATTTGCACTTTAAGATGCATGAACATTAATGCCTGGCCCAGTTCCTTTCCATCAAACCTCCTTCTTATCTCCCATCTCAAGGACCCTTTCCTAGTTTCCTGGCCTTTCCCGCACTGTACCCAAGGTCCACTAATTTTGTAGGTAGTGATTCTGAAGAGAGTAGGAGCGCTTCACTTTGCATGTATTGTATTCTTCTAGTCTCAACAATCTCTGTGTGATCATACCCATTAACGATAACATTTCATGTGTTCTATAGTAATGTTAATGAGGAAATATGTCAAGAGACACAGTGGGAAATTGTCATGAAAGCCAGATGAATGTTGCCTTTGGGTCCATGTGTTTCTTTGATGCTGTGGATTAAATCTTGGGCCTCATACATGCTACAGAGTCATCCTGTCAGACCTACAACTTCTAACTTTGTGTATTTCTAATAAGGACAGCCAAACGCAGGGTGTTGCCATGCAGATTCTTACCGTAGTGTTCACATCAGAGAATTAAGTGTAAAGACAAAAGAGATCATTAAGAGTATGGTGACATTTATAACAGACAGTAAGAAACACCGACAACTAAAAACATTATTATAGATCTACAATTTAATGGTAAAGGAAGACGTTATGCTAATGGCATTTGTATTTGAAAATATAGTGATGCATGAATCACAACATATAAAAATGCAAACCACAAGCCATGAATCTTAAAGATTGAGAATAGGATTGTATCAGTGTCAAAGCACAAAAAGGAAGGCTGTCTCCGGGAGTCCAAAGAAATGAGATGGAGAAAGCTGAATTTCTCCTATGCCATTATGATGAGAAATGTGTGATGTGTAGTTATTAATTTATCACGGCAAGAGACAGATTCAGAATATTATAGAAGAATAAAAATTCAACCAACATTACCCACAAGCAATACACAGTCCAGTCCTTTTTTTGTTTGTTTGTTTTGGTTTTTTTTTGTACCAATTACATTTGCATGTAGCACACCTGATCTAACGTTAACTTCATAATGATCCTCAAGGTGATAATTATTATCCCCTGTATACAGATGTGGAAACTGAAGTTCAGGGGTTCGGGGTGGTTGCATATGTTGTCCCCTTTTCAGAGCCTGACCGGTGATAGTGAGTTTCAGGTTGAGATCATGTCTCGCTGACCTCACTTTCAAACGAGGCTTCTCTGGACACCTGTAGTCTTTTGCTTACCACTGGACACTTTAGATCCGTATTGAAACTGCCTCTAGCTGGAAAACATTGTGTTAAAATGCTATATACTTCCCTTCAGACTTTAATCATGTTCACTAGAAATCATTTTACCAAGGCCTAAAGTGAACTCCAAAGCACCATTTGGGGAAGATACTAGTATAATCATTCCAAGTGGGTGTTCACTTAAACAGTAAGAATTGACACAATGCTAAGTCTTGTGCTGACTGCCAGTGCTTCCCAGGGAAAACACTCCATCATTGATGAAGCCTTGTTATGTCTCTTGTGATGTCTGATACCATGGTTACAGGAAAGGCATGACCTTTTCTTGCCATCATCCAAGATATACCTACATTGATGTCTAGTGTTCTTTTGTGTTGTCATTCTACATTCTGTGGCTCTTAAACCTGGAAAGGTAGTGTGATGCCTTGATTGTCAATGGAATGTATTATCATCATGAAAAAAAATCTCTGGGATATCTGGGTAGGGGAATGTAGATTGGGCTAACTTTAAGATGAAGAGACCCACCCTATATATGGGCAATAGTGTTCTATGTCACTGGGGCCTAAATTGAACTTTTAAAAGGGTGAATGAGCTAGACATTAGAGCTCTGCTCCATGCCTACACATGCAGTGTGGCTTGTGGCTTCAGATTCCTTCTACCATGCCTCTCCTGCCATGATGGACTTCTCCTCTGGCTCAAGGCAGAAACAAATGGTTCCACGTTGCAGGAATTTTCCTGTCCAATCACATTAGGGCAGTGGGAGGCCTGTAATTGAACAGGGAAAAGGGAGATGGAGCCAAGAGTGGAGAGACAGAGAGAGTCTTGGAGTAATAGGAGAACTGAGATGGCTGCGGCCGTGTACCCGCGTGGCGTTTTCCAGCCCCCGATTTCACAAGGTTAGAAATATTGGCATAAACTTTTATCATTATCAATTGGTTCTGAAATTATTTATTGGCATCTTGATACATAAGTCTAATTGGTTATAAGCTTAAGAGTTTTAATTTTACCAGGTCACTGGATATTGTGTGATCAAACTACAAGGATGGCAGATCTACTTGGTTACTGGAGTGTGGGACAGCCAGTTACAGGGGATTATAGCAGAGAGGGAACTAGTGGTTCTTGGGACAAGGGAGCCAGATGCTGGGGGTTGGGGGGTGCTAGCTCCAGAGAGTTGGTGGGATCCATTTTTAATATTTCCCACAAAAGTTCCACCCTTAAATTGCCTTTTGTTGGGTGTTTGGTCATCAATTTGAAAAGTAAGTAAGATAAAGAATATAAGAACATTTGTAAAAGTCTAAGAAATCAAAGTATTTTGTTATTGATCTTTGAAAAAAACTTCTTTTTTCATATGATACATGCCTGGAAACCAACCATGGCTTTATTTTCATTAAGATTTCACTATGCAAAACCTTTGGGGGTTATAGTAGCATGTGCCTGTGGTCCCCTGCTCTTGGGACATGGAAACAGAAGCATCAAGAGTTCAGAGACAGTGAAGGGTGCATAACAAGTTGAAGGAAGGCTGGCTTGAGCTCCATGAGATTATGTCTGAAAAAAAGGAAAAAAAAAAAAAGAAAAGGAAAGTTTAAATCTGGTAGTAATTTAATGGTTAAGGTTACAAGTTTTGACTGAAACTGTAGTACATCATTCAGAGAAGTAAGCACTCCCCTCTTCCCCAGAGTTCTGAAAACATGCTTGCAGTGACAGGAAGTGAACCAGTGACTATTTCCAGCACTGTGCTTCCTCATGACCTCCCAGAAGCATCTGAGCCATTACACCATCAACATCTCTTGAGATCTCCACATTTAGGTTCTTTCCTCCCCAAACACCCATGTGCCACTGTTTTCTTGATCTATTTGTTTCTGGCCGGGGTCCATTTTACATGTGCTCTTCATGCATCTTTGTCAAATGAGGTATTGGAAAACAGAGCAGCGGGCACCTTGCATCTCTCTGGGGTCTCCCCTCTGATCAGTTCTCTCCTGTCATCCATAGGCAAGGAAGAAGTAGACCTGCAATTATCTAAGCCTGAGCCACTGAGGAAGGAGCTCTGAGGAATGACTTACCATTCAAGAAACCCACTGCTCCCTTTGTACCTTTCGCACATTAGAATACAGGTGGCCTGGAAACAGAGGGAGGGGCCATTGGTGAGAGAGACAATGCTCTACAGTTGATCTGATGCTGAGAATGTTTTTACTGTGGGTTGTCTGCTTACCACCTACCTAAGAAGCTTGGCAGCGTGCTTTTCCATGCAAGTAAATTTGGGTAGCCGGACAGTGGTGGTACACGCCTTTAATCCCAGCACTTGGGAGGCAGAGGCAGGTGGATTTCTGAGTTTGAGGCCAGCCTCATGTACAGAGTGAGTTCCAGGACAGCAGGAACGACACAGAGAAATCCTGTCCCCAAAAACCAAATAAATAAATACACACATAAACAAACAAACAAACAAACAAACAAATAAATAAATAAATAAATAAGGTAGCATATCTAAGTAACCACCTTGCCTTTCTTGCCACTTCAAACTCATGTTCTTCCTTACTGTACTCTGACTGACATCAAACAAAGCTTCCCTTTGCAAAAGCTAATTATGATGCAAGTATCTTTGAGAATAACACTTCACAGGATTGCCTGTTACTAATGTCTATGTATGACATATTTTTAATTTTATTTATTTTTTTCTTACTGTGAATTAGAATTTCCTTACTGTGATTTAAAAATACATAACACAATAAAATTAAAGGTTATATTTTGGCTGATAGTTTCACAGAGTTCAGTCCACAGATTTTGACTTCACTGAGGCTCCATCAAGAGGAAGTTCTACCAGAAGCCTTTCATTTCTTTTTTCAAACAGGAAGGAAAGAGTGAGAACGATGTGGGTCAGAGTGGATCCAGGGATAAAGATACTGAATGGCTGCAGCTACTACCTAAAGTTTCCAGAAATCCTGGAAGTCATCCCACCAGCTAGGGACTGAACCTTCAATCTATGAATCTTTGAAAAAGCACCCTACTTTTTTTTTTGGCAAGGGATTGTCTTAAAAACAATCATGGACACAGAAACTATGATGAAATCATCACATGCACCTCAATTTACAGGTGGGAAGACCAACGTCACAAGATGACGGACACCAAGGCAGAACTTGCAGCTGATGGCACCACTCTTGTGCTCTTCCCAGGTCCTTCCTCTTGTACCATTACATTGGGAATTTCAGTGACTTTGTGAGCACAAACTGAGTATTTCTCTTTTATGGGTGTAATGATACTCATACCTGATAGCACTCACAGAATCTGTTCCCTGTGATGCTGAGAGTGAAAACATTGCCATGCCCAGGAGAAGCAATGGCTTCCCAGTGTGGGAGAAAGGAAAGTAAGAGTTTTGCAACTCTTAAAATTGTACGCCTTCACCACTCAGGTGGGGATGATGAATCCAGCTTGCTGGTTTCCCACAGAGGCGGTGAAATTTGAAGAAAGTTATACCAAATGAATGGTGTATAACTGATAGGCATTTATTTTAAAGACCACTTTAGATGCTTAAAATTATTAAAGAACTAATCCAGCTGAGTTCTATCCAGTGTCAGTGAAACCCAACTATAAACCTTTATTCAGGTAAATCTTCGACATCTAATTAGGGCAACATCAGCCCTTAAGGTGAAGATCCCAAGTACTATAGATACACCTTTGTCAACATGATCTTCTCTGGGAAAGCATCAACCTGAAGTCTACCAGGCAAAGAAATTAATTTGTACAACTGTGCACCAATACTTTAGAATTCCTACTATGGTTACTTTGCTAAGGACGTGCGCTGTCCTTAGGATTCTGCTGTCCTTAGGATTCTTGATAAATTATATACTTTCCAGGGCTTCTAAATTCTTTTTTATATTGACCTTCTGAAATGTTTGAGGTGCTTGTAAGTTTAAAATGATTTTATTGGCATATTAACATTTGGAACAAAATGATACTATGAGAAAGAGAGAAATCACACACACACACACACACACACACACTCACACACACGAACAAAAGCAGCTGATTATGTGTAGAGCAGGTGGCAAGAAGAAATGGCAGTCAAACAGCACACGGCCATGGGACCCCAAGAGAGGTCATGATTGCTGGCATGGGTGTTGATCCTTCAGTAATTACAGAGTTCAGTGACCTGAGAAAGATAGCGCAGTCATGCTTCCCACCCTGGTACTCATGCCAGCTGGGGGCCCAGGGCTGCTTTAAACGCTAGTGAGAGAATCTAGTGCAAACATTTACACAGCACAAGCTATTTATCTTGGCTCCAAAGAAGCACAGGCATCTTTTCGAGTTCACCTAGCCTTAAAAAGAGGTTTGAACTTAGGTTATTGACCTGTTGAAATGAACTCATATAGATATATTTGTGATGATCCAGAGGTTTTTTTGTTTGTTTATTTTTACTGATAGAGAAGGCCATAACCTTAACCTCTATTCCCTCACTACATTTGCTGGGTAAGGAGAAGGGTGGGGAGGAAGAACAGCTCTTAGGGGAGCCTGGCCTTTATGCATTCCTTAATAATACTATCATGATATTTAGGTTGCCCAGCAAGAGATCATCACCTTGACAGGCTTCCTGTGAAACAGTGACCTTTATCTAGGAATCACACAAGTCTTCTTTCCTCCATAATTTTAGACTCTCCTAACTTCTCCAGATTTCCCCCACTGGAGTCCTGAGAGAAGCTGGCAGGAAAAGAGAGAATGAGTTACTATGGCCACATTAACGTGGAACTCTAACCAAAGCAAGAAAATGATAGACAGGAACAATTTACCTCTGAAGTAAGAGAATCTGTTCAATTCCACACGTATAAAGAATATCTAAGGATGAAGAGTTCCCCTATAAAGGAGAACAGAAAGTCTGAATCAGAAGGAAGAGGATCAGTTTTAAAAAAATAGTTATCTCAACTTCTTCACTAAGATTGGCAGTACATACCCATTAGCTGAGAGGCTGACATAAGAGAATCACAAATTCAAGATCAGTCTTAGCAATTTAGGTAAACTTTGCATCAAAATAAATAATAACAATAATAATGCATTAAAATCAGAGACAGGTGTTGCAAGTATAGATAAGCAAGGCAGTGCTTGCCTAGAGCATGCAAGGACAAGGACCTGTGACAAGTGTATACCACAGCAAAAGTCATCTCCGAACTCTCTCATTTCTATAAAACTTCAGTGAACATGCCATTGAATTCAGAGTAGAGTCACTTTAAGTGCTGTCTTTCAACCTTCAAAATGTTTATGATTCTCAGACACTCTGAAACATTTCAGGTGTGAGGCTCAAGGGAAGCACTGAGAGCATTGTAATGTTTATGAGATTTATCAGAAGAAATACAAACGCCATAGATATATATACACAGAAGGCAGTGTGGAGAGAGCAGGGGAGATGGAGCTCACATGGAAGAGTAGGGGACCCTTCTTATGGGTTTCAGAGGAAGTGGGGTGGACAGGAGATGTAAAATTTTTATTTTCAGACTCCCAGCTGGTCATTGCAAGAAGTCAGCAGTGATATGGTTAAAAAATGTCACATGACTATCAATCGTCTCTCAAGTGGACGTTACTGGAGATCCTTGTTTCAGGGAAGTCAAAAGTCTAACAAGTTACGTCTAGGAAGCAAAGTGCTATAGTTTCTCAGTTTGCTGCTATTCCACCAAAAAAGGACGAGACCTGTCAAATTCCATTGCCTATGGCGAACACTTTCTGCATAATCTTTCCTTGAGAAGATTTTTTTCCCTTTCTGATATATGACATCTTATTGTTTGGATTGAGAAGTTTTCACTCATTCCTCCTTCATCAAGAAAAGCATTCCAGTGTTTTCAAATAAGTCCCAGGTTCTGTACTCAAGTCGTTCACAGTACACTCAAAGATGGGTCCTGTAGATCAAGATTCCGTCATCAGCCACTTGGTAATGAAAGTACATTTTCTAATTTCCTCTTTCATATATAAATATCACAGAGTTCTTTAAGGAATCGGACCAGGTAGGACTCATGGTCTATACTCTCAGTGGTTGAGGCAGGAGGATTATAAGTGGAAGACCTCCCTAGGTACAAATCTGAGTAGAATAGCGTGGCCATCGCAGCAAAACTTTGTCTTTTCTCGTTTCTTGTTTAATTTGAAGGATATATCTCAGTGGTAGAGCATTTACCTAGGATATGTAGGACCCGAGAGTCAGTACCTAGTCCTATGAACACATGCACACATCCAGTATAGTTTAAGTGTATTTTTTGACCAAGACATAATGTTGAATAGTGGTTATTCAGCATGCAGAAAGTTGTGTTTTTCCTAAGAATTTTTATTACTGAGCAGCATGCATTTCCAAAATTTTTCTTTGCACAGCAGGTCCTATTAACTGTAATAGTTTATCTAATCAGTGATCAATTTTCTAATGTCACTTAATTTAAATCTAGGTCATCTGCATTATGAAAACATGCATAATTACATGCGTATTTACATCATGTGGTTTAGGTATCCCTTTCTGTTTTTTGTCCCCAGTGATATCTTATGATCTATTGTTATGCACATCATCTTAAGACTCACAGTGCTAGAGTATGGAGCATCATTGCATGAGCAGATAGTAATCATTAAGACTGTGACAGCATCATTCCAATTCTTTTGATGTTATTTTCTTACTTTGAACTCTAGTAGACTAAGAGTATAGTCTTATACTATATAGTCTATACTATAGTCTTATACGTAAGTGGAGTATAAAAAAAACTCCAAGAGAAATGTGAATGTTTTTGGAGAAGGCATTACTAGTGACTTGAATGTCTATCAAACAGCTTGCATAGCTGTCTCTAGTTATCATTCTCATAAAAGGACATAAAGCAACTGTAAAACCTATATTTTCCAGGAACCTATACATAAGTGAGTTTGCTGTGTCCTTTTCAATATTTACAGAGTCAACTATAATCCATCATCATTTTATAAAACTGGGTCATCAACACTGCATGCATATTAAAGACCTTTGAGGACAACAGCGAACACCTGTAACTCTGTTTCAAGACATCTAATTTATATTCCTCTTCAGACTGACATATTTTTTTCCTTTGGAAAAGAATCAGGCAGCATCAGGCTTCTCTTTCTGGTCTATGTTTAAGGGACTTTTCCAGCCCTCTATGTTGCTTCCACAGTTAGTGCTTAGAGTGAGTGGATGCCACCATCTCTCAATTTTCCACAATGGAAACTGATCTGCTGGTGTCTGGATTAACCAACAACAAATGCAACACTGCGATGTCCAGAGCCAAACTTGTGACAAACAGCCCCAACCTTAGGAGACCTATGGTGTCAGGTCACAGTCTCTCTCTGTCTGTCTGTCTCTCTGTTTCTCTCTCTCTCTCTCTCTCTCTCTCTCTCTCTCTCTCTCTCTCTCTCTCTCTCCTTCATGAAAGAGAAAACCTAAACACTTGTGTTTTTCGAATGACTTTCCTTTAACCTCCCTTTACTCCATCCCACTCTAAACTTTGTAATGCATGGTTTTCTTAGAATGTTATATTACCTGTCCCAGTTCCTTGTCATGGCTGCCCCGCCTTCTCCTCCTCTAACAGCCCTGTAAATCATATGATTAACTTTCAAGCTGGGGCTGATTGATGTGAGCAAAGGACATTTAATTGGAGCACAATAGCACCCTGCACAGCTCTTAATGTTCTTGGGTGCATCAGAATGTGATCTGAATTCCAGATACGGTTTCTTTGTGACATTTATTTTTCTCCAGCGTGCATGTGTTATACCTTTGCCTAAATTGGGTTGTTATCTTCTTCTGCCTTTTTGAACTTAACAGTATAAATTAACTAGTGTCCTGCTGAAATAAATTTCGTTGCAGATTTTATGTATATGGAGGGTGTTTCAATTTCATTCAAAAATAGATACTGCGTTTGTGTGCCCTGTAAGGTAATTTATTGGTTTGTTATATCTAAGACCCAAGACTTTATTATTAGTTTAAAAATAATATTTTAAAATATGTCCTTGACCTAAAGGAATTCACGTTCAATTATATCAGTAAAATATATCAATTGGACTTGAGAGGATAAAAGTCTGATATATAAAACTCATTCTTAATCTTTTTCCCCAGTGACGTAGTTCACTGGAGTGCTGTGGTGAATGTGATAGACCCTTGGCTTCTTTTTACAAGGCAGAATAGAAATCCCATCTTCAGGGTCCTTTCCAGCTTCCTTTATTAATCATCTCTTCCCTTGCTCTGAAGTAAACAAATAATTGACCTTGCAATTAATGGATCTAAGATAAAACTATTTTTAAGTGTCTGTATATTAAAAATTAGGGTAAATGATCCTTCAAGGAGAAGAAAGACGTGCATACAGTAGAGTTAGTCACAATGCAAAACTATTCCTAGACTGTCTCTCGAGAAGCATCTGAGAATTTAGTGACACTAGGAAGCATTATGATGGATCTCACCATGGAGGTGACAAACAGACAATGTCCTGATTCCATAAAGAATCATAGGGGAAATTATTTTTTCATATGCAGTGGAAGGACCCATGCGCAATAACTCAACATATGCACAAACTAAAATTCCCCGTTCCTTTTGAGCTCTGAAGACTTTGGCTTCCCCACTTGAAGTGCTTTTCCCTTATGAATTTGGACTGATGTGGAATCATGGGTGAATTAGGCAATAGCTGTATAAAGATGTGGGAATTAGGAGCGAGCTGAGGAAAAATGATCCTTACTCTTACATGCATGTCACTGGTGCTTAAGAAAACATATGGAGAAAAGCCTTACTTGGCCAAGGAGATATAGATTTATGGCTATTAGGAGTCTACCTATAGAACACAAGGTCTTTATATTTGAAGACCTTTAAGCGACAACCAGGAAATGCCAGAAAGCATCAACTAGGGTCTCTTCCTCATGAGGTTACTGGGATCTAGAGGAGCTTTAACTCCTCCTTCAGGTATAACTCCGTTAGTAGTCATCACATAAGGACTCTTTGTCCAGGAAAAGAGTCCCATGCAGAAAGTCTTATATCATAGTCATGGAAAAAGGTTTTTTAACAAGTGAAAACATTTGTCTTTAACCATGGTTAAATGCCTGACACATAAGGATCTTTACAGAGAACAAAATGAGCTAAGTGCAAAAACAGGTTTCTACTGTTGCTCCCAAAAATAAAGCACAAATGACTAGAGGGGATGGAAGCACAAAGCATTTCCGAGCCAGGAAGCTCATGATGTCTTTCAGGTCTATCAGAGCCATTCCTATGTAAAGACCTAAAAATAGAAGAGGAAGACCACCCTTCCATTTAGAAAGTGGAATGAATCAAAATAACATCAGGTGTCAGTTGCATCAAACCCACCATTGACTGCATTACCTTTTGTTTTGTTTTATTTTGTTTTGTTTTTGTTTTAGGCCTTCTGTTTATTAAGGCTATACCCATAGCAGGCTAAAGTGCTTCTTTAGTTTGCTTTGGGTTTGGGTTTTGGTTTGTTGTCAAAAGAGTATGTTTTAGTGTTAAAGAGAAGAGTAACATCAAGAAGCAAACGCTCATGCTAAATGTGGATAGCAAGACCACAGCTTTTCTGAACATATACTACATTTTTTTTTCCTGTTGTGATTCTTGGTCATGTTAATTAAGTGGACTGAATCTCACACTTCATTATCTCTTTAGTTTATTTGAAGCAGGGAAACCTTAAGTTATGACTTTGTGTTGTTGTTTGAGTACCAGGACTCCGGCTTTGACAGTATCCTTCATGCTACAGGAGTTAATGGGCCTATATTTAATGACTTGTAAAGGTTGTTTTGATGTTCAGTGGATGTTATACACCAATTAGGCATAAAAATGGCCCTTGAAATATATTTTATCTGTAAGCCAAGAACTTATCTGTGAACAAAACATTAGAATTCATTGCACAGAGCTAATAAAATTATGAAAACATAGATTTAGGTTGATGCTCTTCTTTCTTTCTTTCTTTTTTCTTTTTTTTCTGGAACCACACAGCTTCTGTTTTGAGACAGAACCCTGCTATCTAGTTCAGCTATCCTTTTACCTTGGCCACCCAAGATCTGATGTTGCAGACTCAAGCCACCATATCTTGTCAAACTCTAAAACGTATAAAACTTTCTTATAGGAGTTTGGCATTTTGGCATGATCCAAGAAAGAACATATCTTCCTTGAAGGCCAGGCACAGTACACAGTATCTTATCACTGCTGGAGTTCCCTGTATAAAGCTTCCATTTAAATATTTGTTGACCCTATAGCCCATATGGCTGTATTTTACAAATCAGAAGTCAACTCAACCTTCCTCCAGGAAGGTAGCACTCCGGAGGAGTCAGACACAGCTCCTTGGGACATCAACAACACATTTCATACTGCACTGACATCTGTCCTAGCCTCTTTGAAATTAATCACAGATATTATGAGTTGCAAGAGAATGGTTATTTCAGCAAATTTGGAGGATTATCAGTCTGACACAAGTTTAAACAATTATCTAAGTCACACATGAGAAAAGATCCACAGGACCCACGATGTTATTTTATTTTTTAACTATAACAAAAAACAACAAAACACTGTAATGGTGAAACTACATGTTTCAAGAATCAGAGGTGAAAGTAGAGAAGAAATGGTGGCTCTAGAAGGAGGAACTTTATCTAAGCCTGCATCAAGAGGGCCCAGTGTTCTTGCTGAAACTCACATAGTCGATGCTGTACTTAAGAGGCCCACTGGTGACTCCACTGTGACCTCAGCATCTTGCTTTGTAAAGTGATGAAATCTCAGACTAGACAACAACGTTTACATTTTGGTCAAGCAATCCAAACTTCTGTCCTCCATCTTCTGCACTGGTTGGAACTGTTCCAGGGATGGTTATATGAGAAGTGAGAACTGACTGTGAGCAAAACAGAAACAGATACATGCCTCCTCCTAAAAGGAACTGGGGTTCCCGATCTACAAGTTTGTTAAAGTGGAAATATACTTTACCTTGTTGAAAAATGAAGTAATATCAGAAATCATAAATTACTTCATGGGATACTTTGAGATAAATATTATTTTTAGTATTTAATACTTATGGTAAATACCTCCCATGTTGATTCTAAAATACATAAGTAATTTAATGACAGTTATTTCACCAGTGATTTAATTTTATTTTTCCATATTTTGTACCTGTTGAGTACACTTACATATCAACATACACATGGTCTTAAACTAATTGTCATAGGCATAATCAAATCTATTAGAATATATGATGAAAACAAAAATCTTTTCTATAGCGAGAAGACACTTTCAGTTTCCATCTGGGTCACACATTTACCATGTAAATGACAAGTGTCTTGAGTATTCGTCTTGACATATATTATCTTTGTGTGTATATTATTCCTTCTGGATCTACCGGAAACTCATGCATAACAGTTCTCTGCAGGGATGTAGCGGTATTATTCGTTGGGAGGAGATAAATAAACAAATAGCTTTCCCCACCACATTGAAGTGCTTACTTCCCCAAGAAGACCTGTTGTTATTTGAAGGCCAACCCTGTTCCTAAATCCAGAAACAGGAAATACTAACGTGTCCTTGCACATTCGAGTGGCCCGTCTGGCAGGAAAGCAGATAGAATTGTGAACTTTTTTTTTTTTTTAAGAGACATTGGCTACCTTCTCCCCCTCCATTTCTCAGCCTCACCCCCTTTCAACCAAGGCCACTACATGCTGAACAAGCACCCAAAACAACCAAGAAATGAAAGGAAACTCACAGGTCACTCTGGGTCGTTATTTTCACATACCTTTGAATAATGAGAGCATCACATGTCAGCTAGAGGAGAACAAAATGTCACATTCTCTAGCTAAAGGTCAGCCTCGGTCATAGGTCACAGAAGGGAGGCCAGGAAATAACCTAAGAGGTTAGGCTGGGTGCACAAAGAAAGGTCACCAAATGTCAATGAAAGCATGCAGCTGTTGGGAGATGAAACAACTGAGTCACCCTTTTGTGCTGACGTCGGCTAGAAAAAATGTCTCTGCTGACATTTTTCATTCTTTTTTTTTTCTTTTTTCTTTTTCTACTTTCTTTCTTTCTTTCCTTCTTTCTTTCTTTCTTTCCTTCTTTCTTTCGTTCTCCTTTTTTTTTCTTTTTTAGCTTGCTGTTTTATAAGACAGAGACACCAATGTACCCAACCCCAAATTAGCCTTTTTAAAAAGCAACAGTTTGGAACTTAAGTGCAGCAGTTTCCAAAGACTCAAAACTATGGCATTTTTCTTTTTTTTAATCTCAAATGATCATGATACACAGCAACGGGCCTGTAATAGCAAATTTAGATTTCGTCTGAGCTCATGTGTTAGCAATGAGGCCTCAGGATAGCTAGGGATCAGTAACTAGTGTTTTCATATCCTTAAGAACTATGATTACTCCTTTCACTAGGAGATACTCAGATTCTCTGCCTTTTACAGGGACTGAAGACATGAATTATCCTGCATTGTACTTGACCTAGCTTTTGGGAGTTTTTGATCTAGTTAAAAAAAAAAATTTTCACAGAGGCAAGAAAAAGAGTGGGTGGACTTACAGTCTCATTTTAAAGGAATGTTAGGAAAACACTGGTAGACTAAATCTAAGCATCAAGCCTGCTTTCAGATCAATCGCTCCTTGTTGAATGTCAGCGCTAATAGAAACCCTGCTTTATGACCTTTCTCTTAGTGGCGGCAATGGTGTCCCTAAGTGAGTACAGTCACCGAGCTCAACAGGAAGGAAGCTCAGGCACTGGACATTATTGAGACACTTGGCTTACACAGGGTTCTTTAGCAGCTCTGCTTTTCTGGGGTCTGATTTATACACACACTTGATATGGCAGAAGGAACCATTTCCAGACAATGCCAGAACCTTCAGCTTCTACAGCATCTTCTACTTATCCCCAGGCAGGAGACCATATTTCACAGCAAGATATCTTCCTCTGGCTTCCCTAAAGTGGCCTCAGTTTACAACGTAGGCAGGTCCAGGTGTTATGAGCCAATTAAATCATGTTCATGTCGCTGTGTCAATTCTATATGATACAAAGAAAGAAAGAACATTTTCATTTGTACAATAAAAATAATGAAAATATAGAAGGACATTAATAGATAATTATGCATACATGAATTTTTATATGTTCCTAAGTAGCTTCGGGTGAGCTATAGAATCCTCACAGACTCATGACAGTGTTACACTAATTGTTCTCGTGTAAATGAGTTAACTTGTGCACAGAGAACATAACTAACGTTCCCCAATTACCTGTGAAGCTGAGCTTTGAAGCCATAAGGGTAATTGCAGACCTGTACTCATTGCCAAAAAGTCTAGATTTAGCTGTGGGAGGTTTGGGGCATGAGGGTAGGAAGGTGAGTGTGAAGATTCAGTGCCAATCCTGGCCAACAATGTAGTAAGTGGTGGCATCCAGTGATCTCCAGAGTTCAAGTGAGTCCAGTCCGTTGCTCTTCTCCAGAAGAAGCGATGGAAGAAATGAGGTAGCCCTGGTACCTCAGACCTAAAGCACAGCCTGGATCTAAACTGAATTGGACTGGCAGTTTGAAACCAAGGAAGATATTGTGATGCTTGGACTGTTTTCTGGACAGCATCTAACTGACATGTGGCGGATGGATTTGAAGGGTTTTCTGTTGGTCTTTGACACCATTTTGAAAGCAATAATATTTCCTTTTTCATATCATTTGGTTAGTATCTTCAGTTGGCAAAGTCAAATCAGCAAAACTAAAACTACTACCACTACTACTACTACTAATAATAATTAATAATAATGACAATAATAATAACAACAGTAATAATAAGAAAACTCTGGAAGAAGAGCAGCCCTTGACAAAAAAAGAGTTTCTGTCCCAAGTGACTCTGTCTGTGTTTGTTTTGCAGTGTTGCAGGGACACTGTGAAGTAACAGCACTTCCTCAGGATGACTTCAGGACTCAGAAGAGGCGAAACCTCTGCCCTACCTAATGGGCCTCAGGCATGTGAAGCCTGTCAGGAGAACATCATAAATTCTGCAGAGGGGAAGGGGGCAGCAGGGAGGAGAGCCACAAAAAAAAAACAAAAAACAAAAAAAAAAAAAAAAAAAAAAAAACAAAAAAACCCGTGCACTTAGAAGAAAGAGTTACTTAACACATCGGGAAGTGCATTTAATAAATGAAGTCAGCTACTTCAGCAGGCCACGTTCGATCTCTCCGGAGGTTGTTGAACTTGCTGTAAAAAGTCATTTTTATGCTGCTTGCTTTTCTTCTGGAATTTCCTTCAACTCTCCTGTATGAAATGCATGTGTAAGCAGCTGACTGAGAAAGGGCTGAGGTCAAAGTTAATAAGGAAAGCTGATGGTATGAAGGCAGGCTGTCTTTTCTTAACCTGTCGGAGTTCAAGAGACTTCGTGATTTGGACATGCAATGCGAGCACTTTTGACACCCGGCCTCTTTTTTTTCTAAAAAGAAAAAAAAATCTGTCTCAAATAACTGAGATGTGGGAGGCAGTCAGGGTGGGAAGTGTCCTGTTGATGGAATTACAAAACTGAACTTTCTTGACCTGATCTCCTTCACAGACTGGCCTTTTATCTTTAAAGGTGGCACGGTAAAGAGTCTGCAGAAAATGATCTTCAAAGATTTGGAAGGATCAAATACTACCTTAAAATGTCAGGACTACTGAAGTCACAGGATGTTCAGACCGGAGAAGAACAGAGCAAAGTGTGTGTGTGTGTGTTTGGTAGGGGGCAGATTAGACACTCCTTCACACAGGGGGACAAAAATAAACTTTTCAGCAAGCATATAAAGAATAAACTCTATCCATCTTTGAAAGCATGTGTGTGTACACAGTCCCGCAGGAGTCCTTGGGTTTTAATTTGGGGAAACACCTGGATTCTTTTGTCATATAAAATAGTATCCCCCTAATCTACACATTTTTGCCCTACCCCAGGAGGCATTTAACTGAAACTTGGAGCATGTATGGTGAGGTTCATCAGATAAGCAGGTGCCAAACTTAAGATTTATAACCACCCTGAAATGAATGCTATGCTTCTCTGGAAGACCACCCGCCTCATCTTCGCATGAGATAAAGCTTAATATAAGACAGGACAACTCAGAGACTTTTAAATAAAAACTTCACATGACTGAAAACACAGAAAGAAAGCAAGAAAGCAAGAAAGAGAGGGAGAGAGAGGGAGGGATGAAGGGAGGGAAGGAGGAAGGAAGGAAGGAAGGAAGGAAGGAAGGAAGGAAGGAAGGAAGGAAGGAAGGAAGGAAGAAAGAAAGAAAGAAAGAAAGAAAGAAAGAAAGAAAGAAAGAAAGAAAGAAAGAAAGAAAGAAAGAGAGAGAAAGAGAGGGAGGGAGGGAGAAAGGGAGGGAGGGAGGGAGGGAGGGAGAGAGGGAGGGAGGAAGGAAGGAGGAAGAAAGAAAGGAAGGAAGGAGGAAGAAAGATTATGGATGTGGCAAGGGGGAACCAATTTTTCTTGATTTGTGATTTGTAAAAACCACAGTTGTCTTACTTGACTTGGTGGCAGGGGAAAAAAAGAAATTCTACTGTTTGGAAATGTGTGTTTGCATGCTGCTATGCAAATTAGCTTCTGAACTATTGAAGTAATGGCCTCCTTCTGCTGTGTATTCACTTGACTGTTTTTTCTTGTCAAGTCATGTTTTTTTTTTTTTTTCTAGTATCTGAAAATGTGCCAAGCTAAATGTCAATGCCTCCATAAGGGAGATTTAGAGTTCCTTTTGGAGCAGATAGAAGCCTCAGATGACAAACATTGCTTATCCTGAATGTCCCTCCCTCCTGCCTGTGTGCCTTACCTCAGAACAAGGTCAAAGGAGCCACCAGAGAAGAGCTATGATTTGTTTGACTTGACATTCCCCTGTATCTCCCTTTGTCATTCCATATCCTCATTCCGGGTGAGAGCGAGGCAAGCAGCAAGCCCTTGCTCTTAGGTGTACCTGGCTGCCTGCCCTGCATACCACAGCAAGCTGCTATGAATTCCCCTGTTTAAAAAAAAAAGTAACAGTGGGGGAAAAAACAAGAAGAAAAAGAAAAGGACCCATTTGATGTCACTGGTGTTATAGACAGTATTTTTCAGGGTGAGTTTGGAAATATTTTCTCAGGACAGATTATAGCTATGAAACACAACTAGTTTTCCTTCCTCCCTCTTCTGTGCTCCCTTCTCCCTCCTTCTTTCTCCTCTTCCTCTTTCTCCTCCTCTTCATTTCTTCCTCCTCTCCCTACTAAAAGAGCTTTTGTCTCATCTTCAAGCCACACTTTACCAACACACACTGTGACAAAACTGGCATGGCCTGACATGAGGGGTGGGGCTTGATATCCTTATGGTCACCTCTTCTAAGGCAAGTCTTGTGAATGAAGGGACCCAAAACATCCAACTTGGGAATGCTTTTGCGGTCAATAAACATTCACGGTTATACTGTTTTGAGGACAACTGTTACTCTGTGAATCCTATTCCTGTCCCATTACCTCCTGTCTTCCGCTCTTCCTTCTTGGATGCTCTATCAGAGCGTCCGGACCTCCAGCTGCCTGTGGCCCATTGGAATTGCTTCTCTGATGGTGTTTCCCAGCACCTATTGTGACCTGCCACCTTTTCAACTTCAGGATTTGTTTCTGAAGCAGTGAGGATAAGGCTGGGTTTGGAACACAGTTACATTGCTTAAAGGGACTTTGTGAACAAACCTAGTCACTCAATTTAAGGAAGCCAGGCTCCTCCTCTAACTAAGCAAGAGGGAAATGACCTATTTTAAACTCAAGTCCTGAAAATGGCCACTTCTCATTCCAAAGTAGGGAAGCTGAAGGTGAATCGGGGGGGGGGGGGGAGTGAATGCTCTCCACATAACCTTTCCATTACAGCAATGGAGAGTCCTTGGGAAATGCCTTTCAACGTATTTACAAGAAGACAAAGGGCATTTGTCTATGTAGTTCTCTGTAAGAGATCCCTTGACAATTTGAGAGGGTTTCTAAAGGTGTAAGGGAAAATGTCTTTATGCAGATTTGTAACGAATTCTTCTCGAATTTTCTCCTTCTCTTTTTCATGTTTCATTTCTAGTTCTGATGGTCATCTATGAACTATTTCCCCCGCCCCCTTAAATATAAATGGAGACTGGTGTGTCCACACAACTGAGATTGAAATTAAAAGTGAAATGTAAGCAAAGCTAGCCAAGGCCCTGGACTCAAAGAAATGGAATTCACTCTTTGTAAGCTTTAAATGAAGAAATGTTAATGGTGGCAACGCTCTTGATGGAGACCTGGGCACAGTTTCAAGACTTACCCTGGCTCTGGCTACATTGGCCACCTCTTAGATGAAGGGGCGAGGGAACGAGGGAACATTACCGGAACACCGTTAGAAGTGTGATGGAGAAAAGAGTTTCCAGGTGCAGCTTTGGAGGTTTAAAGCAGCCACACAAGATGCAGAGCTAACATAGGGGAGGAACAGAAAATTAATATCATGGCTTCTTCTGCCTTCAGTTCATCGATCATCTGCCAGTTTATCCCAGGGGCCCAAAGTAATCAGGAACCTGCTAGCAGGTTTAGGGATTGCAGAGTCTTGCTTCCTGAGGCACAGGGCAGAGAAGATGCCACCTCTGAGGGAGAATTTGGCGTGGAGAGAAAGGCATACCCAACATCAAACTTCCTCTTCAATTAAGGTATAAGATGAACTCAACCATAGGGTCTGTATATAAACCTGCCTTGGGAGAGACAAGTGCTATAGACAGAATGGTCTTGCCCTCAGCTCCTACACTGAGTGTGACTGCCCCCTGGAGATGAGGTTCACTAGGGTGTGAGGAACAGCATGTTGTTTCTGAAATCCACAACATGGGTTTTTATTCTTGTGAAGTATTAAGTTGATTGAAGCCTAATTGTACCATGTTGTTGGGAGGCAGAATCCGGGAATTGACTACGAACAGAGCATATCGTCAGGATGGAGCTGTCGCAATTCAATATTGGTGACTTTTAAAGAAGAGGGAGGGAAGGAGAAAAGGAAACTCATAGTCTTAGACAGGCAGACAGACAGACACACACACACACACATACACACACACACACACACATACACATACCAAGGTTGGGGAGGGAAGAGACTCACTCATGCATGTGTGAACTTCCTTCCTTGCTATGCCATGCCACACACCACCTTAGGACTCTGCCAGTGTATTCACACTCCTTGTTCTTCTGTCTCCAGATCTGTGATCCAAAATAGTCTCTATTTTACCTAGACTCTGGAATTTAACAACAGAAGGGGGGGGGGCAGACAAAGTTTAACACCTAGTCAAGGTGAATGTTAAAGTGGGAGGTGCTGGCAATAGCGTAGTCTCAGAAGATGAGGGAAGATCCATTGTCGTGCTCATCATTCCTCTGTCCCCTCTGCCTCTCACTAGAGACCTGGCCCCACCTCCACTGCATAGGAAGGAGGTGACCATCAGCAAGCTAGGAGAGAGCCTTCTTTCAGAAACTGCATTAGCCAGCAATGTTACTTTGGACTTTCCAACCTTCAGAGCTAGAAAAAAAAAAAAAAGAATTCGTGGTACCGATGTTTTTTTACTACAGAAGCAGAAGTAGAGAAAGAGAAAGAAATCAATCAGGGCTTTCTGTCATCCAGACCTAGATATTAGGGTTTAATTTCTCACTTAACATTGTCTGGTTTAGAAGGTGTGTGCCATAGTTTCTACAACATAGTTTCTAAAAGTCACAGCTTTTCTTGCATAGCTTGTTTCTTATACTGTCATCCAATCTGAAAAATTCTCATCCACTATGTCTTTCTCCAGTATCTGTATTTTCTTATGGTATAGTAATAAGACATAAGCCAGGCCCTGTAACTTTAATGTTTCCTAAACTCTACTCGGATTGAATCCTGAGTCATTTTTTCCCACTGTATTTTCCAGTTGTGGGTTGTCTCTTTAGCTGGGTATGGTGTTTAATTTCTACTCACTATTAAATTTCGAAAATCACATCTTTCCATTTTAAGTATTGTTTTCATTAAGATTTCTGTTGTCAGGAAGACCAACAGAAGACCAAAAGCACCTTGGGAAGTCAAGGGATTCGTTTAGCTTACAGCTTTCAGGTGATACTCCATTCCTGAGGGAAGTCAGGACAGAACTCTTGTCAAAAACCTGGAGGCAGAAATTCATGCAGAGGCCATAGAGAAGTGTTACTAGCTTGTTGCCCATGGCTTGCTCAGCCTCCATTCTTACAGCATCCAGGACCACCTGCCCAGGAGTGACATTGCCCACAGGGAGTTGGGACCACTAACAATTGTCACCAATCAGGAGAAAATTCCAGAGGCTTTCCCACAGACCAATCTCTGGTGGTGGCATAGTCTCCCTCGAGGTTTCTTCCTCCTAAATCTTGTGCCAAGTTGACATAGAACTCCCAGACCAACTGTTTTTGCAAATTTTAAATTTAAAATAAATTCTGTCTGGTCAATTTTTGCAGTCCATATTCATTGCTCTCATACTTGCTGCCTTTCTTTTAAAAGAAGCTCTAAATATGGGGCATTCTTATCCATGTTAAATTCAGTAATTCTACTATCTATAGTCCTTGCGAGTGTGTGCTTCCTATTGGAGTTGGTGGTTTTATTTCCTGATGCATTTTATACTTTTCTTGTTCTTCTGAGGTTAGGCTTGATGAGACTTCTGTGGGGCTATTCTGAGTCCTAGACTGAGAGAGTACTTCTCCAGAGAATACCACCCAACCAGCTGGCACAACCAATCAGCTGGCAAAATAAATTCAGAGTATAGACCCAAATCAGGGTCAACATGCGTTCAAAAATCTCTTTGGAGAAATAGCTTTTGACTTGTGAGTTTGTTTTGTATTCTGTTTTTCCAAATCAAGGTAGATTTTCTATACTAGGAAACTAACCACTTAAGAATACACTCAGTGGAATTTTGTAATTCAGCCTTACAGAAGGGTCACCATCCTCTGAATACACTTCCAGGATGCTTTCTCAACTGTAAATGGAAACCCTTGGCAGAGTAGCAAACAGTTTCTTCCCACTATCTGCTCTTTTAGTCCCGGTCAATGACTAAAGTGCCTTCTACACCTATAGAGTTGCCTGTTCTGGATGTGGCGTATAAATGGAATCATATAGCCTTTACTGTTACAATCTAATTTCTGCTTCCAGGTGGGGTAGTAGAGATCAAACCCTTATTCATGTGAGGCAAGTGATAGACACTGAGCTAGATCGTCACCTTTGTAACTACTGGGAAGAAGGCTGCCTTAAACATTCAAGCACAAGTCTTTGATAGAACCCATAGATGGCTTAGGGTATCACTGTCATCTTCCCAATAGTGTCTCTAATTCAGGAACAAAATAGGTTTCTCTGGGTGTTTAGGTTTTATATTGGCATTTTTGTAATGCAATGTTTGTTGTCTCTTTGCTTAAATGTATTCCTAAGTATTTTGTTCTTTTTAATGCTCCCTATTAAAAAAAAAAAAGAGTGTCATTTTCTTTTTAGATTGCCCTTTATGACTGTGTAGAGGGATCTGTGATTTGGACGGATTGAACGATGTCTTGCTAGATTGAATTATTAATTTGTTTACTGTTTTTTGTTTGTTTGTTTGTTTTGCTTTCACTCTGTATCCCATAGGGAAGAGTCCGTTTCCCTTGATGCCATCCTTGGTATGACAGCTACTTGATCTTGTTCCTACGCATTTCATGGAGGGTCTTTTTGGAATTCCAGTTTTACCCCACGGTTTGGCTCATATTCAGAAGCCCACAGTTTTATGCTTTCAAATTCCATGTGGACTGTAAGTCTCAAAGCTCCTCTTCACATGGTTCTAGAAGACATGCGCAGCTCTGCCAGCTCTCCTTGTCCTGGATTCATGCTTGTGCTTGATCTAGCCACTCTTGCTGGCCCAGCAGTGTAAGCATGGATGTGTTCGAATGGACTTTTGTATCTTATTCAGCATTTTAAATATTTCCCAATCAACATGTTTTGCAGGATTGCAATGTATTTTCCACAGCTGGTAATAACACTTATAAGTTGGTTTTCTGTGTGGAAGGGTACATACATTAAAAGGCCCTATACATATGAAAATCATAAGATGCGGCCTTTTCTTTCCTATGAACATATTCTGCCATACAGATGTCATACGTACACACTGATGGAATATGAAGGAAATGTTCATTTATGCATATAGCAGGTGACATAATCAAGACGTGTGATGACAGATTCTGAACTGTTCTTGTGGGAATGCCCTGTGAAAAAGAAATCCTGCTCCCCCCCGCCCCCCCCCCCCGTAGGGTGCTCGCTGACATGACAGCAACCTGGTGACAGGATCACGGCTTTTAGAAGGGTACACTGTGTTTGGTCATATGTCACTGTTGCCCATTAATTGGTAGTAAAAACTTAGTAGCAGTAACCTGGAACTGTTGTGCCCAGATGGGTCCTTTGTTGTAAGATTTGGCAGCACTTAAAGACCATGGAATTTAAGTTCCAAGTAAAAGCCCATACTGACTAGTAATGGGCAACCTCAGCCTTAAGCCAACAGAATCGCAGTCCAAGAGAGAGAGAGAACAAATGTCATCATAAAGATGATTGAAGTGAGCTAAGTGGAATAGAATATCCAGAAATTTTTTTCTACAAGTTGACCATAGACACCATGTCCTGATCGATCCAGGCCCAGCATTGAGCATCTCATGTCTGTCCAACCTCGTGATTTTGCTCTGTAGAAAGGCTGAGGGATGATTCATTATAGCTAAAATGCTTCTCATTCAGAACAGTCAGCTATTGGGTCAGTGAGATGGCACAGCACGTAATAAGGGCTAGAAACCCAAGGATGTGGAAAAAAAACAACTTCTGAAAGTCATCCTTGGACTTTCACATGTGTGCCCACACTTATACATGTGCATCATATTGTATACATGTGTGTGCACATACACACACACACACACACACACCAGATAGACTAATAAATGAAATTAAATTGAAAAGTAAGAATAGATACTGGAGCAATGTTTTGTTGCTTAAGAGAACTGGTTGCTTTTGCTGAGGGCCTCCACTATATTCATAGCACCCACATACTGACACGCAGTTCTCTGTGACTCCAGGGACAAGGATCCAGACTCTCTTCTGACCTGCATAGGCACCAGACACACACACACAAGATACCCAGATATACATGCAAGCTAAAGGTCTGTACACAAAATAAAACATAGAAAAATAAGACTTCTAGAAACTTTTTTGTCTACATGCTTTGTATGTAAAAATCTTAATGTTGGCCAAGATGTGTGTGTGTGTGCGCGTGTGTGTGTGCGCGCGCGTGCGCGCGTGTGTATATCATATCGACTAGATCACAATACTGGCATAAGTAACTTGACTCAAGGTCTTATAAAATGTACATATATGAGATTATCTCATTTTTATGTAACCAATTTTAACCATGAATGAGCTTTGCCTACTTACTATATCTTTGTCTTACAAGCAAGAAATACCATTGTGTGGCTCTGGGTTAGAGACAGTGGAGGCTTTCTTTTGCATTTGAACTTGGTCTTACTATTAGGACAATTTGGGTCAGACTTACTGTACATGAATGTAATAGTTACATCATTATATTATAAGCAGCTAATTGTATTGCCAGCACTGATGAATTATTCATGGCATAATCACATAATTTACTTGGCAATGATGTTTTAGTTTGCATGCTAATTTGGACATGGTACATTTTTCACATTTTGATCTAGAGATGATCTCTAATAATGACCTGTTTGTGGATATAGGGACTTACAGTGACCTCAATACTCCATTTTCTCTAAACATTGCTTCATAATGTGTATATTTTACCCGAGTGCTATAGGTCAGTGAGAGTCAGGGCACTGTTAATAATTTCTCTTAAGTCCCTCTAATTATCATTTATTAAGCAAGCACGTTTCCAAAACAATTTTTGTTTGAACACAAAACATTGTGTTGGCCAGGATGTTACAACATGTTGGTTCTGCATGTTACAATTCTGGTTTTTACCTTCTTCACTCAAACTTCCCAAGCCATCACTCTCCTCCAGCCTGCTCAGTCTCCTGGAGTCTTTTCATTTAATTATGCTTTTCCAACGTGCACTCTAATCCATTTACCACGATAAATCTCCTACGGGTAACCCATAGTTTTATGTATAGGGCAATGATTCACCATTGACCAGCGCCTAGCTGTCTTAATGGCCTCCCTGTCTTGTCCTTCGTACCTCAAATCTTTGCACAGCTGTCAGATGAATTCGTCTACAGCTGCTGATTAAAGCACACGTTTCCCTATACAAAAGCATGTCACGGTTTATGCCGCGCTACCCATGAAATAGCTCTCCTTCACTTTTAAGGCTTCCCTAAAATATCTTTGAATGATTTTATTTCACTTGAATCCCATGGAGCCTACTTAGTTATCTGCAAATTCCTCAAGTTCATAACAAGATCCACACTTCCTCCTGCCTGGGATTTCCTAAGTTAACCAGTACAGGTTAAGCACCCACCATTAGCTTGGGGTGAGGTACAAGGAAAACCTATTCATCAGGACACCCTTAGCACTTCCATCCTTCGGCATTTTATCAACTGCATCCTTGTAGTATTTAATTTTACTTTCCTTAAAAGATTGCAACCGTTTTGTCCGGAAGCCTGAACCATATCCTATAGACACACTATTTTTCTTTTTGATGGGACAGACGAAAATGAACAATTCTTAAGTACTAACAACCATTTATCTTATTTGACTCATTATGTCCGCCTACTGTGGCAGGTGTTGACATGTCCATAATACCAATAATACCAAATCCAAATGGCCAGGCTGCATTTCAGATGGAATGCTGATATTCTAAGAAAATATATTTAATCATAACAACATGGTGGCGATTTTTATTATGTCAGAACATAATGTAACTATTTCACCTCTGTTTTCCTGAATTAAAATATATGTGTCAATTTGTGAGAATAATAGGACAGCTGCAATATCTACCTTCTACCTGATTGGTGGGATGGATTTATTTCATACAGATGGTATAGACATAAGACACTTTCATTACTGAATGCTGATATTATGGAATGCAAATGAAAGGATGGGAGCCTCATACAGAGGAGAAAAACCATTCTGTAGTAAAGAAAATTTATAGAATATATATATATACATACATATATATATTATATATAAACACACATATACAAACATACACACACACACACACACACAAATGTAACTATAACTATCCCCCTTGTGGTATACAAGCAGGAACATACATATACATATGTATATACATACATACATACACACACACACACACAAACACACACAATATTCCTGACAAATGTTAGAATGCAATAGCCACAATCATTATTTCTACATACACAAATTATTTCTATGTCTAACCTTTATGCTCATTTTCCAGGATTTTATTTTTATATAATTATTATACAGACATATCTCTACTTTTGTTTTTTTACATAATTGGGTTAAATGTTTCAGATTTTAAAAAAAAACATGGTTTTCAACTCAAGTTTCTTTGAAGAGATGCAATAACTATACTCAAAATTCCACAAAGGAAAATTAGGGGCATGTCTATTTTGTTTTGAATGTGTCCACAGCACATTGCAGTATGTCTCGCACCTTGCAAAGGCTCAGTGAATGCTTCCTAGTCACATCAATGAATATGTATGTGAGACTGCAAATTTAAGTAAAACCTAAGTGTTGTGAATTCCATCCACCAGTGAGGACAGATGTCACCTATTTATATTAATTTCTTTTTTTTTTTTTTTTGGAACCACTTTCCAGTTTAACTGATAGACGTGATTTTTAGTCTCTCTCCCTAATCTTTCTGACATTTCAGGGGATACTTGTTAATCTGGCTGCCATGGCTAGTGAGCCAAGACTCTCCTGTCCTGACCCTTGGATCCACAGAGGCAATGTTCAAGAGTTGAAACACTGTTGCCATAGTCACTGCTGTCATGAACACAAGGAAAATCTCCCATGTAATGTGCTAGTGAAATGTGCTTGAAGGAGCAAAGGTCCAAGGTCTTTGGGTAATAGGAAGGATGCCCTGTCTAAGTCAGGCTTAACTAATCCTCCCAGTGTCAGTGCTGTCGAATTGCCAATGGTTAGAGCAGTTGGTATCTCACATTCTGAATCACCTCTAGAAGCTGGAGACCTGAGATCTTATTAGTCCAGGGTCTATCACCATGGCAACTTACAGGTGAGGGTCTATTTTCTTCACCAGCCTTCCTGCTTGTATGCCACAAGAGAAATAGTATCCTACCTGCATCATTCCAGTTGATACTAGTGCTGCCTAAATTGGAAGATATTTTGTCTCCCTCTCTGGAGAATTTGCCATGCTTAGGATGTGATTCAAACACTGCTCCTTCTCTGGGATACTCAGCCAGGGATCCTAGAGCAATTTTGCTTGGGTTTATAACAGCTATACCACTTTGCTTAATGGATCATTTAATTTATCTGTCAACTAGGGTTATTTGGTTACTTTCCATAGTTAGTAGCACATTACACACATACCTACTAACCTTTTCCCCCACTAGACTCTCCGGATTGCTCTGGACCACCGGATTGGGAAAGACTTCTCTTTAGAGCCAGTTCTCTCCTGACTTTCCTCTTCCTCCTGTGTTTGGCAGCATGATGTTCTACCTGCAGCACATCAGAATAGCTGAACTATTATGCTAGTTGGATGGCCACCTGACATTGTTTATGTAAACAAGTGCCCACTACACTCCCTAATATGAGTAAAAGAGCACATTACGGCTTAAATATGTATATGGCTTCTAACAGTTACATTGGAACTTTAACCTCGATGCCATAGTAGTAAGAGAAGAAACATTTAGGAGGTGACTAAATTATAAGGTCAACAATCTTATGAATGGAGTTCATTATTTATTTATTATCTACGTTTTCCTTTATGGGAGGAACCGATGCTTATTTCTTTTTAGCCTTTCCCCTTCCGCCATGTGAGAATATCATAAAGGAAAGACGGTACCAATGAAACAGGCTCTCCCCAACCAGTAAGTGTTCTGGCTCTCGGGTTGAGGACTTCTTAACTTGAGTGTCAAGGTAATCAAGTCTTGTGTATAAACTACTAAGGCTCAGATATACAGGAACACGTATAGACTAAGACAAGAACCTATTTTAAAATGTTAGAGTTGTGCTATCTTCAATATAACCATGAAACAAAGCTTACATAACATTTTAAAGTCCATGAATTAAAACTTAAAGAATATTCTAGGTGAGAGCATCAGTACCAGGGAACATTGATCTCTGTTAGCACTGACTTCTGCATTGGGTGGACAAAGTACTGTATCTGCTATAGATAGACTCATTTTCTCTTTTAAAATACTTTTAAAATAATGCTTTTATATTTGTGTTTATATAATGTGAATTAGAAGCACACTAGATAAATATTATTTCATTAAACCTAGAATTTTTCAGATAAGGCTATTAGTCACATACAGTATTCTTTTCAACTGAAAGCCTATAATTGTTTATACTGCTTTTATTTTTTTTTCATTTCTTCTTTTTCTTTTTTTTTCCCCTAGTGGGCATGAGTTACAATCATGTGACATGAGGGACATTCAGTGGAGAAAGTGCCCCACCAGATTGGTCTATGGGCAAGAATGTTGGAACATTTTTCATATATGACTGATATGAGAGGACCTGATGTGTGTTGCCACCCATGGGCAGGTGGTCTTTAGTATAAGAAAACAGGCATAATGTGGGGATGAGGTTAATGGGGGAGGTTGGGAGGGTAGTAGTGCACACCTTTGATTGCAGCACTTGAGAGGCAGAGGCAGGTATACCTCTGGGTTAGAAACCAGCCTGGTCTGCAGAGTGAGTTCCAGGACAACCAGACCTATACAGAAAAACCATGTCTCAGAAAACCAAACCAAACCAAACTAAACCAATAACAGCCACAAAAACAGGATCACCCCCCAAAAAAACCCCATGCCCCAAAACAAAAACAAGCCCCCAGTCCCCCCAAAAATGAGTTCAGGCTGACAAGCCATGAGGAACAAGCCACTGGGCAGCATTTGTTCATGGCCACTTCAATTCCTGCCTCCAAGTTCATGCCTTGACTTCCTGTTCTGACTTCCTTCTTTTCTTCCCCAAGTTACTTTGTTCATGGCATTTTATCACAGTAATAAAAAATAAGACACTGTTTAGTTCTTTTGTTTTGGATTTTGCTTTTCTGCATTGGAAATTATGATTTTTACTACTTCTTGGTCTATGTTTATGCGATGCTTTGTTTATTTAACAATCATAGGGGGCCTTACTTAATTCAAACATTCTATCTTGGATATAAGTAATATTTTATATACAAAATATTTGTAAAGTTGACTAAAGTTTGGTTTTTGGTAATGCTACAGTATCAAGTATTTAATTATACCCAATGGGCCATACACAAAAAGAAAACACAGGCATAAAGAAAGGTTCTAGTGGGAGAGAGAGTGTGAGAGAGGAGGTTGAGGGGGTTTCAGTGCAGCTTGAAAAGAATTGAGAGGTGGTTAAAATTCCCTTCTGTTAATGCATGAAACCATAAAACTATTTTAACAATGGAAAAACAAACAAACAAACAAACAAAAAACCAAACAAAGGAAAAAATTAATTCCCAGTAATAACTAGGAAAAATGAAATCTCAAACAAAAGGTGACAAAAATCTCTACACAAGATTTTTACTATATTGCTTCCCATTCTCCACAGAAGAACCATACTTGGTAGGGCATTAAATGAATTTTAAAAAATAATTTATGCTAAAAGTAATGAAGAAAAGTTAGTAGCTATTATTTTCAAAGGAAACATCTAGGGATGCAAATGAATTCTATCATTTGATAATTAACCTGTTAGATGGAGACCAAAGTGGGAGGGGAATCATTCTCCATATATGGTTATGAGCTTTTAGTAACAAATGAAAAAGATACTACATTACTGAGGATTGATGAATTATTTAAGACACCCAAGAGATCCAGAAGAAAAGGAAAAGAGGAAAAGGCCAATACGCTGAAGTCCAGACTTTATTACAAGAAGCTAAGACCAATTGTCAAAGAATTTGATAACTAATACAACTACACACCTATCTTAGTCAGGGTTTCTATTCCTGCACAAACATCAAGACCAAGAAGCAAGTTGGGGAGGAAAGGGTTTATTCGGCTTACACTTCCACACTGCTGTTCATCACCAAGGAAGTCAGGACTGGAACTCAAGCAGGTCAGAAAGCAGGAGCTGATGCAGAAGCCATGGAGGGATGTTCCTTACTGGCTTGCTTCCCCTGGCTTGCTTAGCCTGCTCTCTTATAGAACTAAGACTACCAGCCCAGAGATGGTCCCACCCACAAGGGGCCTTTACCCCTTGATCACTAATTGAGAAAATGCCTTACAGCTGGGTCTCATGGAGGCATTTCCTCAACTGAAGCTCCTTTCTCTGTGATAACTCCTGCCTGTGTCAAGTTGACATAAAACTAGCCAGTACAACACCATAATGACATTTGTAGGTAGGTGTTGTGTAAGGCTCGATTCTTCATTTGCATGCCCTCAGCTCATCTTCAGAAAGTCTGAGTTATCTTCTAACATTTATTCAGATACTTGAGCGGATGCTTAGAACATTGAAGGGATTTCTACAAGCCCTAAGATAGTGGATTTATGGATAGAATTGTAATATGAAATAAACTCTAGAGTATATACTATTTAAAAGTCTTATTAAAATAAATCAGAAATAACATTAATAGCAAAGAGAAAATCTAAAGTATCCAAAAATAATACAGAAGTTTCTAAAATGCACCATCATCGCCATTATCATGGGGAGAAAAAAATCGGGGAGCCTCATGTTCCTGGCCCAGTCAGTGGCAGCTTGAAGAGAATTAAGAGCTTAATGTCATTGGCCACAGCTTTGGAGTAGTAAAATAATTATATTTTAGGTAATCTTCCCCATAATTCAGAAACATAATCACTTACTGGAAACTTTATAAATATTTTCTTGTAAAAAAATTAAATAATAGCGTTAAAATCAGGGGAAATGGATTTCTATTTTCAGCTGCTATATTATATATGTGAAAATATGTGTATGTGTGATTGTGGTCACTTTGAAATGAAAGTATATTCTGAGAAATGTGCTGTTGGGGAGTTTTATCATTGTGTGTACATCACACAGTACCTCTATAAAATCTAAGGGCTGTGATATCATTCAGCAACATAATTTTAAAGGGCCCTTATCATATATTCAGTCTGCCATCCAAATATACCACAATCTAGTGAAGATACACTATACACACATATGGTAGTGTCAATTAAGTTGCTATGGAATAGGGTGCTATTTCTATTGTAAGACATTTATTTCAAATTAATTTTCACACCACGTAAACATGCCTTACTGTACAGAACATTGGAGTAAAAGCAAGCAGGAGATGAAGCCAGTTCAACTTAACTAAGCCAGGCTGGTCAGCATGTGGCTGAGGAGAAATGAAGGAAAGAGGAGAGAACAGAAGGTTTAATCGAAGTCACTGAACACCTAGAAAAAAAGAGCTATTTTCGCTAAGTTTAGGGGACTAAAAATATGGAATGCACAATTAAACTTGATTTTCAGATAAATAAAGCACAATTTTTAAGTTAAATATGTCCGCAATGTTGCGTTAGATGTGTTTGCTTTAACACTTATCCATTGCTTGTTCTATATTTTATTGGCAACCCTAAAGGAAGGTTCCCGTGGGAGAAACGTAGCCTACATCGGATGCCAACGGCCACGTGTCCTCCTTGAAGAAACCGGCCAGCTCCTCCTGAGCCGAAGGAGATGATTAAAATTGAGGCCACTTTTGCTCACTGCTCAGTACTGACAAGCTATTGATAGCCAGGCATGGCCAAATTCTCATTAGTTTCCAAAAGTCAGGAACTACATTTAGAAAAAGCCACTTGCTTACAGTGAGGTTGTCTCTCCAGTAACCTCAAGTGCCGGGAATGCAGCTGAACCCAGGAAGCAAGGTGGGGAAAGGCCTCTGAAGACTCAAAATAGAAATCACATGCAAACGCTCAGATTCTTTTCTTAGAGAAGAGTCCCTTAGACCTGCACTCAGGCTAATTTTTGCTCTCAGTAAGTCGTCACCCGAGCCCATTTGGTTGTTTAATATGGAACCCGCAGAGACAGAAAGAAATTACCAACTCGGCAGAATGGCTAGGCACAGTACAGATGAGCCCCCACGTGGAAGAAAATCTTAAACACAGCCCCTCCCACTCACCCCACCCCATCCCCACCCCCGACCCCTCCACACACACACAGTGCAAAGTAATCTACAGAAAAGTATTGAAGAAGCTATACTAAAATGGTATCAGTCATTACTTATTTCTTTTTAGTGTGTGTGTGTGTGTGCATGTGCACACATACACATGGAACCAAGATGTTACCCTCAGAGGTTGTTCCTAGGAACTAGTCAACCTTGGTGTTTTGAGACAGGTTTTCTCACAGGGGCCTGGGGCTCACCACTTAGGTTGTGGTCTGGCTAGTGAGGTCCAGAAATCTGCCTGTGTCTACGTCCCCAAGCAATATGTCTAAAAGCCTTACTGTTTCTGGTGTTTTCTTACCAGTTTCTCCTACTAGATTATAAACTCGATGAGGTCAAGATTAGTGTATTTGAAGCCTTGAGACACTAGTAAGTCTTGCAATATGTAGAACACTAATGCTGAGTGGATATTAGTTGTAAACTCAGTGGAAGTCAAAATGCATAAAACTTCCCTGCTCCTAGAGGCAGCCTGGAAGACAAATGTCCAACTCTCTATGCCACTGTCGTGTCAGGCCAAGGGTGCACTTCAGTCTGCTTTGATCATTGTTATCAGAGTGTACTCTGAACCAGTGAATCAAATTATCACCAGACTTGTATTCTGTGCTTGGCAAAACACAGAAGAGAGTCATTCAGCCCTTAAAAGTTACTTTTAGAATAGCAGATTTACAATCACCAGAGATAGAGAAAAAGGAAATTACCAACTAGACAGAATGGTTTGGAGTATGGATGAAGCACATGAAAGAAAAAATCTGTAAAATACACATACATGTACAGATGCACACATGAACACATGCACATATGTAGACAAGCAGACACAGAAATGGAAGTTTGAAATTAAGGTGACTGAACATGTAGAACATGATGACAGCTAAGTATAGGGAATAAAGATACAGAAAACCCCATTAAAGTTGAATTTCAGATAAACGATACCTAAACTCTTTGCTATGATTATGTCCTCAATATTGTGTTAGATATAGTCACCTTATATTGATTTCACATGAAATCCTCCAATTTTTCAGAGGTCTGGCTGACCAGTAAACTAAAGTGAGATCTAGATAGTACACCAATCATCACTGTTGCACAGAGAAAAGCTACCTGTGTTAGTTGAGAAGGATCTTGTCTATGCACTAGACTACAGCCTCAATATGTAATGATTTATATGGCTGTTATGATCCATATTCATCTTTACCGGTAAGTCTAAAACTGTGAGATATCCAAACCGTTCTTTTTCATTGTTTTGAGTAGCATATCAAATAAAGGATTTTATTGTGGACTTACACACACACACACACACACACACACACAGAGAGAGAGAGAGAGAGAGAGAGAGAGAGAGAGAGAGAGAGAGAGAGAGAGAGAGAAGAGTTGATCATACTTCTTCATTTCTATGACCTCTTCTTGTCCATATAAATAATTTTTTCAAAGACCCTCCTGTCAGTGCTACAAGGAGGTTCAAGGACTGACCTAGAACTCCAGATTTTTCTAATTAACATTTGCAAATAGAATCCACCTCTCTCCCTTTCTAATGAGTTGGAGTAATACTCATTTGTATTAGAACTATGGGCTCTGTAAACAGAACTATGAATTACTGCACAGCAGACACGAGGCAGAGTTGTCTGACCAGAACACTGTGATTCAGCATCTATTATTTTTGTCCTGCAAATGAGTTTGAAGCACATTTTAGAGACTTGGAAGGAATTCTTGATGTGGGACAACAGTGTTGATTTCCCACCATTGTATTACCGGGAAGCAGCCTCCCGGCTTGCCCACAAAATGCACTAGGGCCTGCCAGGAGAGTCCCTTAACCCCAAGAGGCAGCTTTCCAAAACTAAACTGCACATTAGGGCATTTTTTCACTACAGTCAAGTACTGGAGCAGATGAGCCACGGGCTAAATTCATCCAGAGATGGCTTTTTGTGTTGTTAGTCAACGGATTTAGTTCCCTTTCAGCGTGTATTATGTTAAATTGGTGGTAAAGATACCTAAGTCATCTCACAGTTCTTTTCCCTTCTCACCTCCTGGAGTTAACACAGGGAGAAGGATAGACATGAAATGGAATGAAGTAGATAGACTCAGTTCAATGCAAACAGTAGGAGAAGAAGTGGAAAGGGAGCAGATAAAGTGTTAATTCGCGGATAATTTAAATACATGGGCACGATTTTTGCAAATAGTGCAAAGCACCCTACGAACAACAAACCTAAGGTGTTTGGCTCTAAGTCATAGAAAAACTCTGGAGCAAATAACTTCACAGAAGATTGGAATAGGGTTTTAATTTTTCAATTAAATATATTTCATTAATCCTTTGAGAAGGTCTTACATACATATACTATATTTTGATCATATTCACCACGATTCCTCCCCCTCTAACTTCTCTTACTTCCATTTCCCTCAGGCTTCCAGTGTCATTGTGTTCTCTTCTCTTTTACTCACTGAGTGGGATTTATTTGACCAATATACTCATGAGTGTGCTGTGGGACCATCCAAGGAAGCATATTTAATCTACCAAGGGCCACACCCCTAAATAAAACTGACTGTAACTACTCCAGACACCTTCACCTCTTAATGATGAGTCATCTGTGAGTAAGGGATGATCGTTCCTTTCCCAATTCCTACCTGGATTGATTTTGTGCAGGCCTTGTATGGGCAGCCATAGCTCTTCTGTGTTCATGAGTATAGCGGTTCTGTCATATCTGGAGAATGCTGTTCTGTTCCAATTCCCTGAGTCTTCTGCCTCTTGCAATCTTTGACCTTGTCTTTCTCAATGGCCCCTGAGAGTGAGATAGATGTCACATTTGTAGATGAACAGTCCACAGACACTTGGACCAGTTGTGAGCTTCTGAGTTGACTCTTATCTACTACACAAAGAAACTTCTCAGGTGATATCTGAGAGCTGCACTAATTTATGAATACAGAGAGAAAACTTCAGATGGCAGTTTGACACTTTATCCAGTTAGCAGAAGTTTTATCCCGATGGTGTGTAAACTCTCTAATCATGGGTTCTTGGCTGAATGTACCAGGGGTGTGTTCCCTTCAGTAGACTGAGACTTAAACACAATCAGAAAATGGTTGGTTGTCTCCATTCCAACCATGTCACTATGGCAGTTATGGTTATATTTTGCTGGGTGGGTTATCATCATAGCTTATGGAGTTCCACTGATGAGATTTTCCAAGGTATAAATTTTGAAATAGATTTCTTATGTCAAGGAAGATATCAAAAATACTAGTAAAAACTTTTTTTCTATAAGAGAGCTCCTGTGTAACCTTCAACCACTAAGTAATGTTTTTGTATCCCACACAAACTCCTTAGCAGTGAACACACTAAACTGTAATGGTATTGTTCAATTAACAAATATCCTTACAAGACCAGTGCATCTCTGTTCAAAACACAGTGTTTTTGAGTCAGAAGCTACATGGTACCCAAGGTTCTGCAGCAGTGAAAGGAGTCCATTTGCTGTTCACTGCCTGAGTGTGGCATAACTCATCCTTAACAAAAAGAATTTAAAGCACCCTTTCCACACTACTTTAAAGCCAGAAATGATAAGCCTAATGCCACTAAATGAAGTGTGTGTAATTCAGAGTGTCTCCTATCCTCACTCAGAACTCTTAGGAAATGATGAAGAAAACAAATTGACCATAAACACAAAAGAAAACTAGGCATACTTAGAATTATATTTCGAATGAGTACATGTAAACAGAAGGCTTGATTAGTAATGAAGGACTTATTTGTTTGTTTGTTTTATGGATATGAGAGTTTGCTTGCATGTATATCTGTGTACCATGTGCATGCTGTGCCCACCAAAGTAATCAGATTCCCTTGAATTGGAGTTACAGATATTTGTTAGCCCTTTTGGAAGTGTTATGAATTAAATCTAGGTCCTCTGCAAGACCTCTGCCCTTACCTGCTGAGCCAGCTCTCCAACTCAAGTGAGGAATTTTGAAACTATGCATGCCAGAGTCGAGTTGTTAGAGCAAAGAATACACTTTATAAAATACCATTACTTCTGATATACTGCTTAAAGATAGCCATTAGCTTCTCACTCCAAGAGAGTCATATTCAAATGACAATGTTTATATACCATCTATCACATTCAAGAAATTACACTAAATGCTACAGAACTCCAACAACTATCTTTGAGGCAACCCACCTTTGAGGCAATCACTATCAACAAATCCATTTGTTCTTTTCATAAGTCCCTGAGGTCAGGTAACCCTTGTAGGGGTTTGATGGACAATCTAGAACAGTAAGCCTAATAGATATTTGCTGAGGCAGTGAGTCTTGGGTTTAGCAGGCTTTGCAAGCAGATTCAGGTTTCTGGGGTTCTGAACAATGAGCAAAAGGAAAGGGCAATGCTTGAGGAGTTCTCACATAGTGGCATTATGTGTGTCTTGGTGTGCTCTATTTCTTATCGTGATCTTCCCCCTCTGGGTGAGAAGACAGCCTTGGAGCAAATGTCCTAGCAAGCGTCACCTTCCTGACATTGACCTTCTGAGTGTATTTCAGTTCTGGTTTTGGCTTTAGGGTTCTTGTCTATAAAAGGCTTATCCCTCTCAGCCAGTTCAGGCTGGCTGAACACGATGTCCAGTAGAGGGCTCCCCAGCAGACTGATTTGGCCTGGTGGTCATTTTGGCTCCCTCTGTTGGCAGAGACAGTCAGACAGGTCCACTCTGTTCTTTTCAGCTATTCTAGAACTGAGTCCCTGAAGACTTCTTTCTTCTTTTCATATATATATATATATAAACCAGACCACTTGAGTGGATCATTAGTTTCCTAGGACTCTTATGACAAAAGATTGCAAACTGTTGTCTGCAGATAATGGAACACCATCAAAGGATGGTTCTGAGGCCAACGTGAGAATCAGTGTACTGTCAGCCATGTGTTCCAGCTACAGACAGTCGTGGAGCATCTTTCCTTGCAGGGCTCAACTCTTGGTGGCTCTCCATGTTCCTTGGATTGTGATTTCATAACTCCAATTTCTTCCTCTGGCTTCACATGGCCTCTCTCATTTTCTCAGTACGATTTCTGCCATTGAACCTAAGGACAGCTTGAATGATTCATGTTGATCTCCTCCCAAGACTCTTGACTTCTTTATCTCTGCTACACGGTATCTCTGCTAGAAGACTCTCTAGACAAAAGGTCAAGTTCATGGATTTCAAGTGTAGGCATAGGTCAGTGGGGCCACTCCTCAGCTCTATAGCAGTTAATTTAACTTGGGCATCTTGAACATTGAAAGGTAGGTATGTTTTTGACACTTGATGCTCTGAAAATGTATTTTGAGAAGTATGTTCTTTCCTTAACTTGCATCAATCGTCTCAGCAGTCACTTTCTCTTGGGACCACGTTGATGAGTGCTTCGTGTAGACCTGCCAAATCAACATTGACCTTTAGGATTAGGTAATTCTTTCATTTAGGAGACCACCTACTTCACTAAACATGTTTCGTTAAATCTCTTGCCTCAACCTCCAAAATCTCATAGCACAGCTTCCAACTGTACAACAAAAAGGTTGTCTCCAGGTTCAGCGTGTTCTTCACCTTGACTCACTGATCCATCTTAACTATCCAAAACAGGACTATTAGAAATTACATTAAGAATGAAAATTTACATCTTTTATTTATTTGGATAAGACTAAAGCCTTTCCATCATAATAGAAATGTTTTATTTCACTGGGGCAAGAAGCATGGGGAATGGGACACTTTCCTAGCTTATATGCCATGGTTTTAGATGGCCAGTCTACATTTCCTCACCAAGTGACAAGGAAAACATTTAGTGCACACCAAGGTCTCCAATTGATCTGTCTTCATGCTCAAGAACAGAAAAAGAAATTACACATTTCACACATTTCACCCAGAAGGGAGAAAAAAAAAAGGAAAAAGTGAATTCCTTTTGTAACAGGAAGGAATGGGGCAATTCATGTGTATGTATAATGTGTGTGAAATACAATTGCAAATAAAGTCCCTTATTCTTTAAATTTTCAATGCCAGCTATGAATTCTTACAACTATTAGGTTCTGTATGGAAAACAGAAAGAACAATACTTCTGTGGATATAGAAATATTCAATATTCTTATGAACTTAAAATAACTATTAGGCATATGTCTATGTTAATAACATCTATTATAGTTGTTAATACACTTTTATTATAGTTTTTTTATAACAACTTTTTTTATAGTTGTAAAAGACACCCAAACTTAGGTAATAGAAAGTTGTATCTTTAGGCTTTAGTCACCTTACTAAACTACAAAACTGTGATTGTCCATTTTCCAATATTTTGAACATTTTAGAACTTGAATACTTGCCAATTTGGATATCAACAAGAACTCATTCTTGTTTATAAGTATATCCTTCCTTTAACTGGGGTTCTTTTCATCAGGCTTAAGTTTAGCATTCAATTCTCCACATAAGTGCCTGACTTGCTAAGACAAATCCAAAAGAAAGTGCAAAAAAAAAAAAAATCTGAACAATAGTAGTTTCTCTTTAACAAATACAAGAGCTTCTTAGATGAAAAATAGTATACATTTGATTTATTTCAATGTCCTTGAAACATTGTTTGTATTATTTTAAAAGTATTATTCCATGTATGTGACTACTTTGCCTGATGTAGCTATGTATGCCACATATATCTCTGGTGTCCCTAGAGTGCAAAAGAGTTGGATTTCTTGGGACCAAAGACTGCCATCTGCCATATAGGTGCTGGGAAGGAAACTAAGTCCTCTGGGAAAGCAGCCAGTATTCCTAACTGATGAGCCAGCCTTCCAGCCCTACTTCTCATCTTGTTAACTAGCCCGCGCTAGGTTACTCAACAACCAAAACCTCTATGAAAACAAAACTATGATTGTCTTATAGCTTTGGCTGATAATATTCATTCAAAATAATATGACATGTTGAGAAAAGGTCTTTTAAAGCTATTAATTTTGTTTAGAAGTATAGAGTTATCAGAGTATACTGGATAGAATTATGGACTGACTAGTTCAACGGCCATGATAGAATTCTGATCCTGCCTTTTCCAGGCTATGTGATCTACTACAATAGAAATATTATTATTATTAGCCTGACTAGGTGCTGACTAAGTGACTGACTAGGTGCTGACTAAGTGCCTGACTAAGTGCCTGACTAAGTGCTATAACGACACAAGAGTTAATGCTTTTGAAGCTTGATGAGGAAGTTCATCACATTGTTCTGCTCAAAGCTTGAGAAAGGACGAGGGATACATGCATGCCAATGGTCTTACATTTTTAACTCTCATGTTATTTCCAACTAAGCTTCTCTGATTTTAGAAATGATGCTGGAATCACATCAGAAGATAAAGGTGACCCTCCAAGCCTGGTGGCCTAAGTTTGATCCCCCAGAGCTTATGTGAGAAGGAGAGAACCAAACCCAGTCAGTCTTCCTCTGGCCGGTGTGTGCATGCTATGGCATGTAAATGCACACTCGTGCACACATACCGAATAAATGACTATCAAATAATCAATGTCTGTATTTAAAATGATCCCCACACATGATATAGCTTATTAAAAACCAAAATTCCTTTGGGCAAAACACATTCATGACTAGAGAAATAGATGTGTTTTTATAATCATTTCTTTTTTATTCCCAGGTAAACTTAATATTAGGTATAATCATGCAAAACTTGGAAGCACTGTTATTAATTTTTTTTAAGAAATTAACTTCTCAAGGTCATTCTATCCATCAGGGTAGATCAGGACTCTATTGTGCTACACTGCAAATCTCAGTGGTTGTGTGGTGTTGAAGATGTCTGTTAACTCTCTTCCTGAGCAGGTGGTGCTTATGCAGTCATGGTGGTCTTAGATGGTGTGGTCTGCAGCCTTCTCTAACTTTTGTCCTGAGCACTTTCTCACTCACTGCATCAGGAAAAGAGAATGCACCGCAGCAATAATTAAATGCTGTAGGCTGGAAGAGCAGGTTAGAATATCACTTCTCACAATATTTTCCAGGGATTGGTTTCATAGTCTAGCCTAATTGCAAGGTTCAGGAAATATGATGTCTCTCATGGTGGCATGAAGAAAAGAGTAACACACTATAAGTAAGCATCAAAAGTCACTAACATAATAGTTTTTATTTTATTATATTGTATATTTTTTGCTGTTTCTTATGCAAATAAATTTTCAGCAATTCATTCTTCTAGACGGTGTGACACCGATTACTAGGCAGAAAGAATATGATGACATATTCTTGCTGAAGATTTCATCACTTGGCCTTCGGCATTGCTGTATCAGAGAAAATTAAGTCTGCCAAGGGCTTAATGCTTTGTCTTGGGATTTCCTGTTGAGTTTCTGCATGTAGGGGCCAATGGGATTAGCTTTGCATGTCATTGCTTCGTCTTTCTGCAGTGCCAAATCTGAAGGCAGTTACTGTCATCTCTTAAGAACAGGAAGAATTACCTCTCCATTTTAACTATGTTGATAGGATTTATCCATCGGAATAAATACATGGTTAGCTCTCAAGATTCCAAATATACATTTTCACGAAGCAGAGAGAATATAAGTGCTGAGAACCCAAGATTGGATCCCAGTACAGTTATTGGGTGGCTCATAAAATTTGTGTAAACTCCAAGTTCATGGAGATATGCTATAGTCTTCTGGTCACTGGGTACCTGCATACACGAGACATGCATATGTGCACACACGCACGAATGTACATGTACATACACACACACACAATTAATAAAATTAATGTTTCTAAAATACCTCTTTGTGAGCACTGATGAGGAGAATTTTACAGTCAAAATAAATGAATCTGAGCCTGAATTCAGAATCGGGACACTAAAGAGAAAAGAACACGGGTCAGGTTATTGACGAATTGGAAAGTTCTGATAGGTCTAGAATTAAAAGATGTAACGCTGCTGGAAAGGGACAGAGGGGTCAATAGTTGGAGACGGGTGAGAAAAATAGACATTGATCTCATTCATAAAATGGTGCATCTGGATGCAGCAAAGGTCAGAGGTCTCTGAGTCTATCATTTCCCTGGGCATGGGAGCTAACCGTTTGTCTCCTAAGTGCAATACAAACAGTGAATTTGACAGATTGGTCATCAAAAGAAGATCCCTGGGTATAGACCAAACCATTACACACTTCTTAACTATGATTCCACTTCAGACAAAGTGTGTGTGTGTGTGTGTGTGTTTGTATGTGGTCGAGCACATACAATGCTAGGCTAAGTTGTCATCAACAAAAGAAAAAATATGTACTAAAGCAACTGAAAGGCATTTCCATCACAGTGAAGAGTGTCTGGGAAGTATTCATTCTACTCCCTTTCTGTGCCTTAACCAATGTGAGATGAATTGAAGCGACAGAGCTCTCTGCCTCATAGAGCCCAGAGCAGGTCTCAGCAGGCTTTAAAACTTGGCATTGGATGTAGCTACTCTATAAGGCAATAAACAAATGAACAATTAAACTTAGCATTCAATTTCAAAATTACTTTCTCTCAAAGATTAGCAAAGGGCCTTTGCATTTCAAATCATCAGTGGTGTATCATCCCTACTGAAATAGGTCTTGAAGAAGGTTTGCTTATTTTTTTTTTTAATTTTATAAGACTTGGCTGCATGAATATCTCTGAAACACGGGTGCAGTGTCCATGGAAGCCAAAAGACGGTGGTAGATTCCACGGAACTGGAGGTACAAAAGGTTGTGATTGGCCAGGTAGATGCAAGGAACTGAACCTGGGTCCCCTACAAGACACGTGAGTGTTCTTTTTTTTTTAATTAGGTATTTTCCTCATTTACATTTCCAATGCTATCTGAAAAGTCCCCCATACCCTCCCCCCACGCACTCCCCTACCCACCCACTCCCACTCTTTGGCCCTGATGTTCCCCTGTACTGGGGCATATAACCTCTGTGCAGTCTCTCTAGTTCTCAAATACATTTTATTTCTTTCCAACATAACACCTGGTAAGAGTAATTTGCTTCTCAATTTCTTCTTGCTCTCTTTGAACAGGTCCGTATGAAGCACTTACCATGTGCCCTGCGTGCACTAGGTTCTGAAGCCCCATGGAGACCATGACTCAGTGAAAGAATTCTAAGTAACTAGCTCCATCTCATCAGGGTGGTAAGACCTACTCCAGCTCCATTGTCCCTCTCCTGTCTTAGTCTAGAGATTTCCTCACCTAGCTTGCCACTGTCGCCACTTTATGAAGTCATTCTATTCAGTCTAATCTTCTGATTAACTCTCTTCGCCAGAGCCAGACCAATTTCCACTACAGTATGACATGGGTCCCATGATAAAAACTCTTCACTGGATTGTCCTTCCTAAAGTAAGAGCTAACACACTCATCCTGGCTCCTCTGCCTTCCATGAATCCTTTCTACACTTCTTTATGTGGCTCTGTCTGTGTCCCTCACTTTCTCATCCTTCTTCAGCCAACAGAAAGTGGCTTTCTTTTCGACAACTCCTGACAAAACTTGGAATATTCTGCTTCGTTTCTTAGTAGGCCCGTTTCTAATTCTAACTCTAACTCTACCCAACAAACTAGTTAGCTAGCTAGCTAACTAACTCTTTATCACCTTTTTCATTATTCATTGTTACTCTGTGTGTGTGTGTGTGTGTGTGTGTGTGTGTGTGCATCATAACAGTGTGCAGGAGACACACATGTTATAGGATGGAGGACAATTTTGTGGAACTGATTCTTTCCTTCCACATTTCTGAGAGTTGCGTGAAAGGAACTCAGATTACAGCCCTTCACCCACTGTATCATCTCACCAGCCTGGACCTCTTGAGTTGCTTTGCATCTCAGAATTTGTTTCTGCCCACCCCCACACTGCCACCACCAGTTAGATTTAATTAACCTCATGGTACTGTGTCCCTTCTTTCATCACATTTAATCATTATATATTCTATAGGTTTGATTTTGTGATGAATACCCTCCTGCCTTATTAGACTACAAGACCAATGATTGTATAATTCAGTGCAGTGAAAGTATGTGCTTTGATCCTGTTTTGGTTACTGTTGCTGCCATCCTGACTCACCCAGAAATAGGCACCCTAGTTGAAGAATTTCTTGATTAGTCAGGTCTATGAGCATGTTTATGGGCAGTATGACATGTGCAGCTTATAGAGGATTTTTAACAAATACCAAGCCATGAAAACAAACAAACAAACAAAACCTTTCAACTGTCTTCATGAGGAACAACAACAAAAACAACAACAAAAATGAGCATTTACCTTGTCCCCAGAGTATACAATGTAATGGGGACTAGATATGTGAAATTGTAACATAGCAGTGTGAGGGAAACTCTTCGTCTGGACAAACGAAAGAGGCATACTTAATTCCGTTTTGGAGGAACTGTTATTGTCTCAATGCAAAGGATCTGTATAATCAAGTAATTTCATATTTCAGGAAATTGAGCCCTTTAACCCAGCATCCTTTGAATTGCTAAGTACTAAGAGCACGTATGGAAGCGGTGAGGACTCTCCCCAAAAGAGCTGCGTCTTCAAATAAGAGCTATACATGGTTTTAAACTCTTCTAATTAGCACATCTTGACTGACTCAAGAAGAAACTGTACTCAGGAAAATCAGCATTAAAAGGGGAAGAATGGAGAGAGGAGGAGGGAAAAGAGGCTGGAAGGAAGGAGGAGAGGGGAGGAGGAAAGGAGAGGAGAAGAGGGAAGGAGGAGAGGAGAGAAGGAGGAGGAGAAAGGAGGAGGAAGGAGGAGGAGGGAGAAGAGAAAAAGGAGGAGGAGGGAAGAAGAAGGAGGAGGAGAAGGAGGAGGAGGAGAAGAAAGGAGAAGGAGAAAGAAGAAGAAGGAGAGCGAAGAAGAAGAAGAAGAAGAAGAAGAAGAAGAAGAAGAAGAAGAAGAAGAAGAAGAAGAAGAAGAAGAAGAAGAAGAAGAAGAAGAAGAAGAAGAAGAAAAGGAGAAGAAGAAAGTTATGGCTATCCACATGACAATAGAATAACATTAATGTCTAATCTGTGGTATACTTTCCTTTTAATTACTCACAGCTAGAAAAGGTTGGTAGGAAACCCTAGGATGTCATTTTGGTTACCATATATCTATATCATCTATCATATCTATTGCTATCTCTATTTAATCTATCTCTATCATATCTGTACATAATCTTGATCTCCAACTCCATCTCTAATTTCCATCTCTGTCTAATCTCTATCTCTATCTCATCTCTTTCTATCTAATCTATATATAACTTTTATACTGTTTGTTACAGTTTATATTATATATATAAAATAATTCTAATTTCATGTTTCAATCATTCTCAAGTTATCACCTTTGTTGTCTTGATGCAATTTTAGGAGGTAAATAATGCAGTGTCAGCATTCGGGTACAAATCCAAACAGCATGCCCAGCTAAGCTTCAGATACCTAAGCCCGGAAGCTCACTGATCAGAGAAGCAAACCCTTGTGCATGGGTGTGGGTTTTGGGGTTTGTTTTTTCCATATCACAGCCCAGTAGAAGTGGGGAGGAATATGAACACCAAATCCTAGTCGCCACTCTTCAGTAACTGGTCAATAAGACACTACTGCAAGGTACTAAATGACCGTACAATGCACGGGGAGATGCCAGCCAGCTGTCAGCTCCCTGAAAGCAATGGAAAGCAGAAAACTCGTTCAGCAGTGTCACACTGCTATGGGCACATCCGGACCTGAAAGTAGGCGCTCTTCCGCGTCATTCCCAGTGAAGGAAATGAACACGCCTTTTCTGAAGTCACTGCGTTCTCATTTCCTAAGATGCTGGGCGCTCTTTACTAAAAGACTGAAACTGTAATCGCATCTGGAAGTAGTTTTTCTTTCCTGTGAATAAAGGAATTCTGCTTTTTGGAAAACAACACTTTTTTACTTTTCTCTGATTTGCATGGCAGTTGACATATTAGGATGTAAATCAGGTTATCAAGTTGGTCTTAAAGCTTGTAAGAAATAGTGTTATCATTAGAAATCACCATACTAGGCCGGGTGTGGTTGCGCACGCCTTTAGTCCCAGCACTCGGGAGGCAGAGGCAGAGGCAGAGGCAGGCGGATTTCTGAGTTTGAGGCCAGCCTGGTCTACAAAGTGAGTTCCAGGACAGCCAGGGCTACACAGAGAAACCCTGTCTTGAAAAACCAAAAAAAAAAAAAAAAAAAAAAAAAAAAGAAATCACCATACTAGCCAGGCAGTGGTGCCTCACGCCTTTAATCCCAGCACTTGGGAGGCAGAGGCAGGCAGATTTCTGAGTTCGAGGCCAGCCTGGTCTACAAAGTGAGTTCCAGGACAGTCAGCGCTACACATAGAAACCCTGTCTCGATAAAAGAAAAAGAAAAAGAAAAGAAAAGAAAAGAAAAGAAAAGAAAAGAAAAGAAAAGAAAAGAAAAGAAAAGAAAAGAAAGAAGGAAAGAAAGAAAGAAAGAAAGAAAGAAAGAAAGAAAGAAAGAAAGAAAGAAAGAAAGAAAGAAAGAAAGAAAGAAATCACCATACTAGCTAATAAAAAACACAATGGGCCATATAGTGCATGTGACTAAAAGCTACCCAGTGAGCATCAGAGTAAAGACAACAGGAAATGTGTTCAGAGTAGCTGACATTAATTCATCTAGCTGTATGTCTCTATAAAAATTACTGAACTGCTCTCCTCAAAAGTAGCAGGACAGATAACTAAATACATTAACAAGATGATCAGTGTGAAATAACGCATAAGTTTGAATTTCAGAAGTATTAAAATATTAAACATATTAGATATCATTACCATCACAAACTACTGAATAAAGGTTACTTTAGGTTAATTTTTTTTCTTTCTTTTCTTTTTTTGTTTTTTGTTTTTCAAGACAGGGTTTCTCTGTAGAGCCCTGGCTGTCCTGGAACTCACTTTGTAGACCAGGCTGGCCTCGAACTCAGAAATCTGCCTGCCTCTGCCTCCCGAGTGCTGGGATTAAAGGGTGTACCACCATGCCCAGCTAATTTTTTTCCTTGATCTGGGTTGTATAGCAGGTTTTAAAATGTGCTTTAGTTAGCATACTGGTCCTTAAGAATGATGGCGTATTGGGATATTGTTTTTGCTTTAGTTCAGATAAATTTCAGGCACTTTTTATATCTGTGACAGACTAACAGTGGGAAACTTCAGCTTGTGCCTCATATCAGGTGATCTTGTTTCTCTCCTGCATGAAATATCTCCCCATTCGCTACAGCTTTCTGCAGTTTTTTCAGCATCTTGTTGCCTGGGCATCACTATTTGTCCCTCTGTTAGGAGTATCAATGCCCCCTGCTGGTCAGCCTGCAAGGAGAGGCCTCAAAGTGCCTTCCTAACAAGGCTCCCGCCTATAGGTCACCTAAGAGGTCAGTTGGTCCCACTGTCCTCTGAGACTCACTGTGGCAGAAAAGATGTCCTGAGCTCCATGATAAGACAAAACTTGAATTTTTACCTTGGAGTTTTCAGCAGTAATCTTACACACGGTCTTAGGTTCACGTTCTTGAACACCCATACCTGCCTAATGATTCAGAACAATTTGTTTTTTAGTGTAAGGTCAGAGTCACAGGAATTAGGGGAAAAAATATCCCTTGAAGTTGAGCATTCTCTTCCAGTGTGAGGAAACGCCTTTCAAATTACGGAGACACTGCTAAGCTGGCTGTAACCTGTTACTCCATTTTCTTGAAGATTTCTGTGATAGCAGACATATCTTTTTAATGCCAGAAAATTGTGCAAGAACTAATTCACTGTGGTGTAGTGTACCAATCTTCCTTTGTTTGTGTGGTCTTAAGTGCGATAGCCAGCCATTCCAGCTTGCCCACAACACTAAAACAATCATCTCACAAACAGAAAAGCAATATTCCTCCTTGTAGAATGTGTAATAATATTCATTGGAAAAAAACCTTTTGATAACATTCTATACTTTCTTCTTGTTAATTTGTATCCTTAATACTTGTAAGTCAATCCATTAAGTTGCTATTTTGCAACATGTTCTTTGGTATATACAAAAGAGCAGAGGAAACTTAAAACCATGAATACAAATCTGCAGCATGAAAGCCACTGAAGACCAGACTATTGCCAAATGTAGCCTTGTAAGACAAAACAACAGCATCAGCAACAACAAAAACAACGACAAAAACAAAACATGGAGAAGCTGCATAGCCAGAAAGGCTTTAAGACAAAAGGGAAAAAATTAAAATCAGAAAAAAAAAGGTTCCATGACCACAAATTTTATGAGAAAAATAAACATTATCCACCAGTCAGATAAATCTTGAAACTTAAAAAAAAAAAAATCCAAAATGCATCTAGCTTTTTCCAGCCTAAGACAATTTCTCTGGGCATTGTTCACTGTTACTCATGAAATCCTGAGTGCTCTTCTGACAAGTTATTTTGGAAACTTAGTCTGGATTTCTTGCTGGTAAAGAGTCCGCAGTTGTATTTACTTGTGATGGTATAAGTCATATCTTTTCTTTCTCACATAAAAAAAGACAAGAACCTCCAATATCTATGGGACAGCGATGGAAATTCAAGATTAATGTACGTTTTAACTCCTGGGGTCTGCTGTAAATGGGGTCCTTGGATGATCTCTCCCCCCACTCTACTCCTGAGCTAAGAACCACAAATCCCCAGGGATCTGAGTGGTGACTCTCAGTTTCCTGTCATCCTGCGGAGCTGTTCAGACAAGTCAGTCCTAAGCTCCTGTGGGAATCAGGGTAACTCCACAGTCCTTCCTTGTCCTGTAAAGCTGGCCGAGCAAGCTCCTGATGGATTGCTTTTCCCAAGTGACCTGCCAGAGCATGTACTGTCCTTCTCCAATAGGCTATAATTAACTGATGCCTAGTTCATCTCCCCTGTGCCAGGTGCCAGGTAGTTGACACCCTCCAAGCCTTGGGGAAGGATTCTCTCCTTCTCTGAGAGGCCGATGAGAAGCAGATGAGACCCTCTACACCACTGCAATTCTGCCTTCTCCTGTGGTTTCTAATGTTACTGGGTAACAAAATGGTGGACTGGCTGTGCATTTTGACCTGGTACAAAGGAGGCTTTGATAGTTACAGTTGACAGAAAAATGAACCCAAAGTTTCTTTTTAAAAAAAAATACAAAAATATTTTATTATATATTCTCAAAGGTGCCTTTAGGTATGTGGATCACTTTCTATGTTACCTGCACATTTATTTTTCATTTTTTTATTTTTTATCAGGTATTTTCTTTACTTACATTTCAAATGTTATTCCCTTTCCTAATTTTCCCTTCAAAAATCTCCTATCCCCTCCCCCTACTCCCCAACCTAACCACTCCTGCTTCCTGGCTCTGGCATTCCCCTGTACTGGGGCATAGAATCCAAAGTTTCTAAGACTCCAGTTTCTCCCTGAGATAGTAAGTGAGGAGGACTCAAAGGTGACTGTCGCTAAAGAAAACTCTTTAAACGTTTGATGTAAAAAAGAAAACAAGTTCTTAATTTCCCATGATAAAATAATAGCTGCTGTGTGCTCTAATTTGGGATTGGAATATTCCCAAGGACTCCTGTTTTTTAAGGGTTGGTCCTGAGACTGTCCTACCACTGAGTGGTTATGAAACCTTTGAGGGAAGAGACATTGTTAGAGGATGTTAAGTCAATGCAAGAATGTCCTGGAAGCAGACACCCACCGTGGCCCTGACTCTTTCATCTCCTTTCTTTTCTTCCCAAGCTGCCATGAGATGAGCAGAACTCTTCTGTCATATGCTCCCACAGTACCGAGTTTGTCAAACCAAACCGGCTCAAATCAAACAAGGAAAAACTCTGAAACCATGGCTATGCCTTGGTTTTGTCCCCTTGCTGCTGTGATACAACAGAATTTAAGGAAGCGTTTGTTTTGGCTTACGTTTAAAGGAGCAGTCCATTTTGGTGGAGAACTGGAGGCAGCCGGAGCCTGAAGCATCTGGTCACACTGCATCCCCAGAAGAGAGTGACAGCATCTCACTGTTGCTCAGTTTCCTTTCTGAACTCATACGAGCAGGAATCTCAGTCCAGAAATAGTACCATGCACAGAAGGAGGCTCTTCTTAGCTAATTAAAGAATTAATCAAACAGGCTCAAAGATTCATATGATTCTAGATTTTGTCCAATAATCTCTAATCCTTATAAACCCAAATAAACCTTTCTTCTTATTGTGATATTTATCTTTGGGTATTTTGTCATAGCAATAGAAGGCATGGCACTGTGATTCAAAGATATTTTCCTTCTATGTTTTCATCTAGTGACTTGATTCATTTTCCAGAATTAGTTGTAAGAACAACAACAAAAAATATAAACAGACTGACTGACATCTTATATGCTGAAGTTGTTCCTGTCCCACTGAACTAATATACATTAAAGAGTACAACTGGTGTAGGTAGATATTAAGAACAGCTCACAGAATGGTCATAGTAGAAAAGTCCTGAAGAGCTTCCTACAGCCATCTACCACTTGCTGGATTAATGGATGTGAAAATGAGGTCTAGTGAATTGTTTGTTCCCAGTGTTGGAAGTCAGTGTCGTGAGCTCTGACTCTGCTCAACACTCTTTATGGCATCCATCTCCCAACTTTGCAAGAATTACCTGAAGATTGACCTGATAACTTGGCCAGATTCCTAATGTGGTAGCTTAGCATATTCACGAGGCATCAGTATAAGGTATGAAGAAAGCAGTTTCCATGCTGACCTGGGCCAGATGTTTCTTAGAGAATCTAAAGAACTAAAATACGTTACACCTGGTGATAAGAGTACAGGATCTCTGACATCCACGAATTAACTAATCGATGTTTCTTCTTATCACTTAAATTGAATGAAATCTTAGATGGCCTGTAGTTAAATATAGCAAAGGAGCATAATTACACAAGATATCTAGTTGTGATGGAGCAGTCTAGACTAGGATTTGACCTATGCATTTCTAACATGCTCATGCCTGACAACACAAACTAAAAACTTAGAATAAAGCACGCAGTGGAAACATGAGATGCCAGTCAAAATTGAACTAGAAGGGGAAGCCCAGAGGAGCCTGGGAAATAAGGAACTAGCCAACAAAGTGTTCTTCACTTGAGAAGAAAATTCTTTGAAAAATTTGACTATGGCAAGCTAACCAGCACAGAACTAATATCTCTCTCTCTCTCCCTCTCCCTCTCCCTCTCCCTCCCCCCTCCCCTCCCCTCCCCTCCCCTCCCGTTCTCTCTCTCTCTCTCTCTCTAAGAAAATAATATATTACGGTTGTATATGTAGCTCAATTGTGGAGGTCAGGCCTAATAGCCTCATATGTCTGAGGCAGATTCAAACCAACAGATAAAGAAGAAAAAAAAATGACATGACTTTTAGATTAGAACTTCAAGACTTGTAGATGAGAACTTCACACATAAATATATACACACATACACACAGAGCCACACACATACACACTTATGCACACATTCATGCACATGCACACACAAATAAAGCCCACTTTCCAACCCCTAAAATGTATTTTAAACTATAGGCAGACGAGAAACAAACAAAAAAAAATGACATCATTCTTTGAGTATCCTACCTGTACTATCAAAATATGGAAGGTAGAGTTAAAAAGAATCACTGTTATTTCCTATTATGTAGAATTTTTCCTCTTAAACTCTAATGATACTTTTCTTAAGAAGCTTATTAATGCAAATGTACCTGAAGATTGTGAAGAAATCTACAAAAATTAGTGAATAATTCTGGTGACAAGTCCAAGTCGGCACAAAGAGCTGGCAATGCCATGATTTTGTTAGGACTGTAGTAAAGAGAATGATGAAGCTGTTATGGACTTCCTACATTAATGAAATCTCACCTTGAGAAACTAAGAAGAAGAAAGATAATAACAGAGACGATGAGTCTCCACAAGTGGGAGACTTTCCCAGCCAAATTCCACTGACAGCCAAAAAGATGAGGCGAGGCTATTTCTAAAAACTGAACTCAAGAATTAATGGTGATTTATTACTCTGAGACTTTGACATTAATTAAAGCAAATTTAGCTGCATCCTTATCACTCCAAGCTGATGTTATTGCAGTTGGCTGGCAAGAGAAGACAAATTACTCAGGCAAGGGTTGCCAGTCCATCACATCCTCCTGAAATGTTTTCCTAATCCAGGAGAATGGTTTCTGGAACTCTAGAACCCCTAAATTAAATTAGGTTGGTGGGACCCAAGCCTGGCTATTCCCTTAATCTTGGCTGTTTGTACTTCTTGAAAATGGATGACTTAGTTCTTTTTGTAAACTATCAAAGACAATTCATGATGTGTAGAGAAATAGCTGAGAGAGGTTTTGAGGCAGAAGTAGCCTGGATTCTACGTAGTTTGACGTATAAGAACACCACTGACTTGATGTAGTCCTTATTAAACTGTAATTATAGATATAAAATACTGCTAGTTAATATGTATTGTATTTGAGGAAGATAGTAGTCGGACTGATGCAATACATTTACTTTGTGGATAAAGCAATCTGAACTTAGAAAGCTTTGATGACTCAGTAGTTCACTGTGTAAAACTCACAATGAAGACAGTAAATTTGTCATTCTACTTTCTGGTTACCACCCATATTGTTCTTCATCTTCAATTCACCTTCAAAGGAAGCGTGGCACCTTTAACAACGTGGCACACCTATCAGTTCTTACTCCCATATTCTAAGTACTTGGGGCTGAGTATTTGGTTTTACAATCATGCTTTATAAACTTGTTGCCAGTTGTTCAATATTTGGTTCTAAATAAGAAACCAAGTGCTCATTGTAGCACTGACATATGTTTTTCAAAATACCTGATTTGATCATTTGGCTATTGGAACCAACTGGTAGTCAATCCCATTAGTTGCCATCATTAAAAACTGGCTTGATAGCTGTTTGAAGACCCCACTGTCAGTCATGTGTGGGTAGTAGTCATTACACTTCTCCATAAGACTTGAGGCCAAGTGGAAATGCAATGAATACACACTCACCTCATATGGACAAATCTTCTGAATTGATGCTCATGTTATTAGGTAGTTACTACTCTTATGGAAAAACTTTTAAGTAACTAAGCCAGTGGAAGTGGAAATAGCTCAAGTAACAAGTGATTAATCACAATACTAGAATGGAACAAAGCTGAGATGCAAGCCTAGGCATACTAATATTCTATGGCTACACAACCAATTATCTCAAAGCTTATTGATCTCAAAGAATAACAGTCATTATCTCCCAGTTCCTTGTGGCTTGTCTGGGTTGTCTGGCTCTACATTACTTATGAGGTGTAAATTATGTTCAATTTAGTACTTGATTGAGGGTGGATTTTCTCCTAAGCTCATATGGCTGTTTGGGAAATTCCATTGCTTACTAGCTTTTAGGTAGAAGGTCTCAGCTTCCTGCAGGCTGTTTCGTGGAGACCACCCTGAAAGCATCTTCATAACACAGCTCAGCACATGGCAGATGACTCCAATATTGACAAAAGAAGAGCTCTGTCACCACAGTCAAACTTTATTGGACTTCATTGATATTTTTCACACTTAACCTTACAGCCTTAGAAGTCACACCCCTTATAAGCAAGTCATCATATCTAACTCACTTTCAGGAGGATATCAAACAAGAACATGAAAACCAATTACAATACACACACACACACACATATACATATATATATGTATACATACATATGTATACATATATATACTTTTATGAATAAATTCTTTTATCTTATAAATAAAATACATGGATTATATTAGTTAATTAGGGGCTATATAGGAACTACCACCCATAGAATGAGTTTCTGTATTGATATTATGTATATTCTGCCCCAATACTTCCAATACATTTGTAAAATCCTCACTTACACCCTTGCCCATCTAGCACCAACAGTTCTGTAGATTTTTGAGTAACTACTTAAATGGAATCCTGAGTGTGACTTGGTGTAGCTTGGATAGTAAACAAGACAAACTGTAATTCGTCACTGTGTCCTGTCACTCTACCATACATTACAGATCACTCATTATTGTGAGGCACATTAACTCTTCTTTCGTTGGCATTGTATACACACTGTGTGGGAAAGCAACATTTTGGATGCAAGTACTTTTATGAAATTGACATGGGAAGCAGCAAAAATCCAAATGAACTACCTTATCTGTAGCCCCTGATGAGACAGACTGATGAGAGCACATTGAAAGACAGGTGTGATCTTTTTCTTTTTGCTTTAAGAACAGTGAAAGGATTTTTACAGACTTTAAATATATTCTCATAACCAATTACAGGAGTCTAAATGGAAAGCCATTGTGAGATGGAAATCAGCAGCTTTGTGCGAGAGGTAGGCATAACTAATCCACTCTAGCCTCGACTGCAGCCACGGCTTTGAAGAAGCAAAGGCACTAATACTCTCATAACGAGAATTACTATCACAATCTCAAGACAAGATGATATTAACTTAGCCACCAGCCAATCACATTATAATCATAACAGTACAACAAGGATTAATCCATTCATGCTCTGTGTTCTGGTTTTATCAGACTCTGACACCTGCTTCAAAAGGAAGTCATGAGACAGGTCTGTTCTGATAGACATAAGACAGTAGTTGCTACCAAATCAGTAGCCTAAAAAATGTTTGCTATCAACTCCACCCTCTCGTCCTTCTTATAAATGCCAGTTAAAATGTTCATGGCTTTTCATAGAGTCATGACAATCCTCACTCTGACACTAACTACCAGTATAGAGGATGGAAATATCATTCTTAAAACTGGAAAGTTATTGTATTCAGTAGTGGGTTATTAAATCACATATGGAAATCAAAGAGGAGAAGTGACCTGGGGCAGGTCTAGGAGATATCGTGTGTGGAACTTCCAGTCGCCTGAGTCCAGTGTGATGATGCAAATGCAAACAATGCCTGTTTCTTTTGGCAGTAATGAGTAGCCATAGCTATGGGGTAATGCCAACCAGAGATGTTTAGTAGCACTCACTGTGTCTTGGTTTTCTGAGTTTAACTGGGCCTTTGTTCTATGAACACTTAGGACAAGGTTGCCCTCCTCAGCTCTTGTAGTGGCCAAACTGATAAGGTGCTTCCCATGTATCTTCTCCATAAATCACTGGCATCAAGGATCTGGACTGGCACAAGACCTATAGGGAAACAAAGATACACATCTAGATCACATGGACCTGTAGCCACTCGCAGCTATGCGAACTGGGTTCCTGAAAGGGAGGCTGAGGCTGCATGGGAGAAAATGGCGAGAGAAATAATGAGACCAAGACAAAGATACTGATCAAGGCCCAACGTTTACTTAAGAGTCTGAGCTTATAAAGGGGGAAGGGCCATCCCCCACCAAGCCAGGCTCTTGTCACTTTGTTGCCAGGCTATTGCTTATTCAGGATAGTCTCAGGAAGACAGGTTCAGCCTCTCAGCGCATAGTGGCATCTTGGAGAAAACCGCAGAGGTGGCAGAACAACAGACCTATCTAGGTCAGAAGACTCCACCCTAGGTGGTCTTGCTCACAGTGGCAGAACAGGTCTGAGCCAGCCTGCTCAAGACTGGGGGAGGCTACAGAGACCAAGTCTAGGAGTGGTATATCTTGGTCAAATGATGAGGTTTTGAGAACCCTCCACAATGACTTCCATAGTAACTTCACAAGTTTGAATTCCCAAAAAAGGTAATTAAAAGCCCTCTTCCCCCACACCCACATCGACATTTGCTGTCCTTTGTTTCCTCAGTGATGGTCATTCTGACAGAAAAGATATATATTCTCCAAGTAGGTTCAATTCAAAAGGGGATGTACATTTTAAAAGATATTTATAAGCCTTTGCTTCTCTCTCTTTCTTTCTCTTTCTTTCTTTCTTTCTTTCTTTCTTTCTTTCTTTCTTTCTTTCTTTCTTTCTTTCTTTCTTCCTTCCTTCCTTCCTTCCTTCCTTCCTTCCTTCCTTCCTTCCTTCCTTCCTCCCTCCCTCCCTCCCTCCCTTCCTCCCTCCCTCCCTCCCTCCCTCCCTTCTTTTCTTTCTTTCTTTCTTTCTTTCTTTCTTTCTTTCTTTCTTTCTTTCTTTCTTTCTTTCTTTCTTTCCTTCTTTCTTTCCTTCTTTCTTTTGAACTGCTTGTTCAGTTCATTGGCACAGTGTTGGCAGTTGCTCGTCTTTCTTTAGCGTATAGGTTTGTCTTTTCTTATGTAGTCGAAATACTAACTCCCTATCTGAAATATAGCTGGAAAATATTTTTTCTCATGTTATAGGCAAGACAATACAGAGTTTTGCAGTTTGAAATTTAGGCTTTACCTTTGTTCATTTATTAATGACAGGTTCTCTTAAGCCCATTTTGAAGTGCTAAGAAAGTTTTAAAACATATGTTATTACTTAAGGACAGTTTATATCTTCTCAGATGTTCAATCAGCATATTCAAATTGGTCTTCTATCATTTCCCATTAGCTTTTATTAGCAAAGAGTATCATTATAAACATAACATAGCATGTTTAGGCTTGGTGATTCAAGTATCAGAAAAAGCACTTTCATTCACTCCGGCACTCAAGTGTCCATATTAAGTTGTTAGTCTTTATCAGAGCTGTCCAGACATTCTTCAAAGCAAATGTATTTAGTGTATTACTTTGTACTCTTTGAGCAGACAGCAGCATAGTTTTTGACAGCTTATTTTCAACAGCTAAACATGAAGACATTGTAAAACTGTCTAGAAGCATTTAGCCTAGTGTTAATGATCTGTTTTGACTTTCTTGTCTCCAGTGTCTGATGTTCCAGCTTCGGCTTCTGCCACTGAAGATAAGATGACATTTGATAGCTGGGTTCATCCCATGGAAAGTTTAATTTAATTACAAGGGGATTTGATTTTTCTAGATTAAAAGGTCAAATATTATAAAATTCATTTTTTTGGTGAGAAGATTTGAGAAGACGGCATAGTGCAAAGTTCAGAGGCTCAGACAAGACTTCGATACTTCCCAGATGGCTCAAATTGAAGCACCAGGGACGATTCTCACTAGACAAGTAGGGACACATACAAATACATTCAAGGGGTTGCATAGGCCACTTACAATAACTAATGACAGTACTATTTTTTTTTAAAAAAGAATGCTTTTTCATCAGGGTGATTTTGGGGGCAGGGGAGCAGAAGCTAGTCAAGAACTATATAAATTTGCAAACTGGAAAATTCTGTAGGACTTTGCAAATTCAAATGCTCCCAGATACCACAGGGAAGGGCTTCACAGTTTCTCCTATTCTCAGGGACTCACTTAAAGTACCACCACACACACCACACCAAGTCTGCTGATGTTTTAGTAAAATGATGCATTCAGACATTAAAAAAAAAATAAAGGACAATAGATTCCAGAAAGTTCTGTTTGCTCTCAGCTCACTAAACATGATGAGGGATGATAGGAACCAAAGCTTCAGAGTAAGTTCATTTGAGAACATGAAGTGCCTGAGTAATGAGGCCTGTGCCCAGGACACCAGGGTCGACTTGACCAGCCGACGTGAAAACATCTGAAACAGCCAAGTGACAACCTTATGGCAAAGAATAAAGAATTGCAGAGCTACAGCTAGCAAGAAATGAATTCAGGGCCCAGAGCACTGCCTGTGTAATCACTGCCTGTGTGAAGGACAAAGTGGGACGTAGACTTCAAGGCAGAGATCTCAACAGACTCGAAATTTGGCTTCGTCTTACAGACCAAAAGTTAAGACAGGATAAAGAAAATGACTCAAAGATTCCTGGGTAGTGAATTCATAGCTAGAGCTGGTGGACTGTGTGTGGTGTGGTGTGTGCATGTGTGTGTGTGTGTGTGTGTGTGCTCCTTAGACAATTCGAGGTGAAAAAAAAATGAGGGGGACAGCTGGTGTTTCAGTTCCATTTTTAGCTTATCTTTCAGACTAAACTTGTGCCTGTATCATTTTTTCTACCACAAGTTTTCACTTGTGGTAAGAAGGTCCAGCAGGCCCTGACAGTGAAACGTGATGCTCCCCTCACCCTCTCACCCCTACTTAAAAAAATTCCAATGACAGAATCACTGGATAGGGGGAACTCACAGATGCCATCTGCTTGGACGTTGGATCCAGTGCCTCACAAAATCGGACTTGAACAATTAATACAAATTGATTTGGGCAGACGTGCCTCCACATGAGTTGAAAACTGGCTCAAGACTGTAAACAAAGGGAAATGACAAATGGCCCTTCCCTCAGAGAGCAGTATTTGAGTATTCCATCAGAGGACTTCAGTCAAAAGACGTCCCTCCTCTAGTCAGGATTTTGAGTTCATTTTTGGTCAGGACATGCATCATCTACAAAGTCATAAAGATCACATAGAAAACAACCACGGCAGGCGTTGAATTTGGAGAGTGCTAAACATTAATAAAAGCAAAACTGAATCACATCAAAAAGAATGGCAAAATCCAGGAGTCCGCCTTTGTCTTATGATTTCTCTCTCTGGATTTTCTGCTGCGTTATGTTTACTGAAGTCTGAAATACTGCACGGAAAATTCCAGAAAGAAACCATTTGTTATTTTTAAACTCTATATTATTTTGAGCAGCATGATAAAGTCTTGTGCCCTGACAGTTGTCCGGCTCATTGTGTTATTTAACAATTTTGTTAAAGTGTATTATCTGTAATTATAGTATTCTGTAATTAGTTGTTAGCCTTTTATCTTGCCTACTTTATAAAGTGTTGTCATATGCACACACGCATAGTAAAATAACTTACATACAGCATCAATGAGTTCAATGTCATTTCTATTTTTAAGCATTTAGAAAGCAGAGGCTATTGTTCACAAGAGAAAAATTAACCACAACAGTGTTGATACAAGTGACAGAAACTACTAGGAAGACATTCTTCCAAAACCCAGTTTTAAAGACAGATAAAAATTTTCAGCCTACTCAACTTGAGATTCTATGGGCTCCATAATCTTTTGGTGTCTGATGCTTATTTGAACAAACAGAAAAGTACAACTCAAAGCAATGAATATATCACATCCTTCAACAGCTTCATAAGAATACTTTCTTCCCAACTCTGCTGTTCTGTTGGGTGCAGATCTTTGGACTTGGTTTTTGTGCATGAAGCCTTGCCAACAGAGAACCACAAACCAAAATTCAGGAATTTTTGTAGTCAGGAAAAGAAAAGAAAATCCAAGCAGGGGAAAATTACAATGTAAATGTAGGGGAGATTACATACATATATGGACCATATAACTGCATACCCTTTAGCGTAAAGAATAAAAATGTCTCATGATGACATTTGCTTAATTCCACATTGACTGCAACTTTATGGTAAACTACATCTACTACAATTTGTTTTGGTTGTGGAGAGGAAATTGTTCCAAACCAAATCTCTTCATCTCAAACAGATCTGCTCACAGATCAGCTGCCCAAATTGAGAGCATAAAGAAGCCTCCTTGACTCCGACTCTTCCCAGTTTGGGTAAGAGGTGGACCACACAGAGAAGCAAGCATCCATTGTTCACCGTGACACGGCCTTGGTAATGATCTGTGGCCGTGTCTACCCAGACGCCTCACGTGACTGAGCCCACAAGATCCAGAGGAATCTTTCACTCCCAGTATGCTTCCCTCATGCCTGACTGAGGTCTCACTTCCCCACTGTCCTTCTAGCCAAGCTGGCCCTCACTCAATACAGGCCATCCATTCTGGAAGTCTGACTGAGACGCTGACTGGGCTGGGACACAGACAGAAACCCGTGCCAACTCTCTCTCTCTCTCTCTCTCTCTCTCTCTCTCTCTCTCTCTCTCTCTCTCTCTCTCTCTCTCTCTCTCATACCAACTCCACATCTGTGTGTGTGTGTGTGTGTGTGTGTGTGTGAGTGTGTGTGTGTGTGTGTGTGTGTGTTCCAAGGTGAACAGACTTGAAGCCAGAGTCTTTCAGAACTTTGGGGCCACTTAATCCCACAGAGATATTCATTGCTGCCATTCTTGGCCACCCCTCAAACGCACACTCCTGTGGTCGCCTGCCCTCTCACGTCCTCAAACTTACGCTCCTCTGGTTCCTCTGCTATGACTCATCTTCCTACTCCCTCTGGGTTCTTCTGCCAAGCTCCTGCCCTCTGCGCACATTGCTCATTGTGTGCCCTGCCCTTGCCTCCTTGGGACACCTGTTGAGAACCCACATGCCCTCTTAGACTCGTCGTAATAATCATCCTCTTCTTTGTAGGGTAGAAAACCAGCTCTTCCTAGTGGCCTGGCTCTTTGGCACAGTCCTTTCCGTTTTCTTACTTGCTTCACATTGAAATGTAATAAATTGTCAATTCATGCAATAAAGCAGCTATCCTGCCTCTTCCTCAGAGGAAATAATTCTTTGGTTTGAGCAGCCCCCACCACTGGAAGGTCAACACTCTGAAGTCCTACTGTGGTTTGTACCCAGTAGTTTTATCTTTGGAGCCTAGAACAGTGAGCCCTAACATACAGAAGGCTCACCTTAATATATTTTAACTGAATGTGTGTCTTTACCGAGAATAGCTTCTTGTACCCAACGTTGTATTTTTCCATATCACTGATAATTTTTGCTATATTACTATAGAGAACTTTGATTACTGTGTCTGGAGAATTTCCTGTCCAGTCACGGCACTGCGCTGAGCATTCTTGGTCCCATTTCATGGTACAATTTGCTCTTAGACCAGCACCACTCATCTTCATGGCTCCTTTCACCCAGGACATAGGTCATTCATGATGGAGTTGTCAGTTGGGACTCACATCTTTTGTATACAGGATAATTACAGGAGGTCACACCACCTTTATGGCCAGCAGCTAGTTTCCATCTCTTCTTAAAAGGCTCTTCACAGAGGTTAAAGCATGGTGCTTCCCTGAGCCCATGCCCTTGTTCCCGTTCTCACTTTACACACTCCTCATCTTCTCTGAAACACTGGACAGTGCCTCCTTCATCTATTTTCCTTCTGCTTTTCTTCCCTTTATAATTTTTTTCTCAGGCTTCTTGCATTATTTTCCACAAAGATACATTGTTAGTTTGTTTTAATCTCTCTCTCTCTCTCTCTCTCTCTCTCTCTCTCTCTCTCTCTCTCTCTCTCTCTCTCTCTCTCTCTCTCTTTCTCTCTCTCTCTCTCTGTGTGTGTGTGTGTGTGTGTGTGTGTGTGTGTGAGTTAGGGTATACACATATGTGTGTGCAGACACATGTGCTTTTGTAAGGTGGTTCTTCTCATTTGCCCTCTGCCTGTTTGATGAAGACACGCTCCTTGGCTGGAGCTTCTTTATTTTCATCTAGCACTCATGATCTTCCAGCATCAGCCTGGCTTGGAGCTGTGTTTATGGGTATGTCTATGCAACGTTGTTATGTGATTCTCATATCCAAAATCTGGCCTTCATGACTGCCTACTAAGTTCTCCAAACTTCTGGTCTACCTCCCCAGTGTACTCTATGCTACTCTTTACCAAGTTTTGTGTCCTCGGGTCTTTAAACCTTATTCTTTGATTCAAATATTATGTGCAAAATGCTTATTCAAAGATAAGAGTTTTAAATGAAAAGAGAAGCTGGCAGTTAGGAACTAGAAAGAAAAGAAAAGAATTTCTAAGTAATTTAAATGCGGCTTCTTATTTTTTTATTATTTACTTATTTATTTTTAACTTGCTTTTTAACTATATCTTGGTCAAGATGAAAAGCAAAACAAACATAAAAATTGAGTCATTACCACAATCAGATAACTCAAAGAAATCTTTATAGACCATAAGTATCATCCCAATTTTAAACATAATAGCTACCTGCCTAGCTCAAGTTATTAACACTGGTGCTCTTTATGGAAATGTCTTCCCCATAAACTTTCTAATTCTTGGCAAATATTTACTACTATTTTGTGCCAGTCTTCATGTTTATTCTTAGTTTTAAGCAAAAGTCTTATTTTTAAAAATCTGTTTCCATACATGGTCAAAACAAATAATTGTTTGTTCCTCTATAAAACATAGTTGTGGTATGTATAGTCAGCAGCCTGACATTTTTTTACAGCGTCTGTCCTTAGGGTTACATTAGTCTAGTGCCTTTACTCCCTCAAATGACCTGATCAGTGTACCAGAATGCCCTTTATTGCTCAGTGTATCTTGCTTGGTCAGACAGAGAAGAAGACGTTCTAAGATAGAAATTTATGAATCAGATGGTGAAGGAGTTATTCATGATTAAAGCTGGAGAATGATAACCATTATGCAAGAATCTGCACACGGAGATGAAGCTCGACATTGTTATATAGAGTTGGAGAGAGTGCAGACAGCCCAAGTCTGTAGACAACTGTAGCGACTGCAAGCTCAGGAGAGAAGATCCATTTAGGAAAGGAGAATCAAGTCATGGTAGCAGAATTGGACATTTTCAATAGGCAAGTATCTCAGGAGACACATCCAAACCTCAGTCACCTGGTGGGCTTAGAGAAGAAATACGGGAAAATGTAGAGATGTGAGTGTGGATTGGTGTGAAGCCAGTACACTCCTCAGCTTAAAAGGGTTTGGCTTAACCACATTTGAATTTATGATGACAAGAACCCCAAACATACAGGAAGAACACCTTCCTGGTGATCTCCAAAGCTGAGCAGTGGTCATGGGCTGTCACATCCTTGCTACAGTACACTTCCATGGAATTTTGAAATGTCTTCAAGTCTCCTCCCCTCAGAAGGAAACACATCAGTGTGATGTAATGTAAATGACTTGCTTCCATGTTTTGTATGTATACAAGAATCACCAAATATCTTCTATAAAGGGCCAGTGAATATGTTTCATATTTTCAAGATGTAGTTTCTGTCACAGATACGCAATTCTACAATGATAGCATGGATGCATGCCATCGTAATGTTGGTTTCCTTTGTAGGAATGGACATGGGTAGATTTCAATAAAACTTTATTTATAGCAGACAAAAGGTTGCTAATTCCTGATTTAAAGTTAAGTAATAATAAAGGCCATTTTTTACAATGATTAAAACCTCAGTTTCAATTTGGCAACATCTTTAATTTTATATACTTTCATTATAAGGATATTTTAGAAAAGGAATTGACCTAAGATGCCTCCATAATGTTTTATTTAATAGTTAAGGCAAAGCAATTTTATTTGATTTATTTACACTCTCACTTGACATTAGAGGTCTAGGGTCACTCTTCTATTTCAAATCTATAATTTGATATGGGTGCTTATAAGATCAGCAACAGAAAGGATGAGTTGGAAAGAATTTCTTTCTGCGATAAAGAAGATCGGTGAAACATATATTTTAAAGTAATGTGAGGGAGTGACTTTTCTGGACATCTGTTTTATCTTGCACTGTGGCCAAAGTAGTCAGCACTTGCTCCTCTCTGTGCTTGGTTTCCAGTAAGAAATCACTCTAATTCCATCATTTCTGCTCAAGATGTTAAGTAAACGCAGGGAGAGACACACAATCCATGCACAAGTTCAGGAAGCCAAACGATCCATTATTTGCCAAAGAGGCAGGATATTGCTTATTTGCCTGCAGTCCTTTAAAGAAAACAAGAATAATTAACAAGGGGAGGCCAGAGAAGAAATTGAAAAGGTCTCAGGGTGTATCTAGCATCCGCAGAACAATTTAATTTTCTCAGTCAAGATGTAGCAAATGGTAATGAATAAATCATGTCCCGGTTTGTTAATATGCTCCATCAGGTCGCTTATTTTGAATGAAAACAAGGTTTCTGCTGCCAATGTTTTCTTAATTTGGTGACTAGAAAATTTTCAGATTCACCACTTACTTATCGTTAATATTTGTTACCACCTTTTGCATCTAGGGTCAAGTTGGTTAACACCTCATTTCCTGAGTATTTTTCGAGTGCCTACAGTATGTTTGGCAATTGTCAAGATGACACAGATATGACAGAAAACAACTCAAACTATCCAAAAGATATTTTAATATGGATCTTGCCTTATATTACTTTTAAAGGCTTACTGTATTTGGTACTTTCTAACATGTATTTATGATCAATCAATGTGTAGTACATTAGCTCCACATCTTACTATCTTTAAACAGAAAATTCATTCTCAGAGTTTCTGTAACTCAAGGGACACAGTGTAGCTGGATATCCTGGGTCAGGGCTTTCTTGTGGAGCAATGCAGACATCCACTCCGGCCACAGACACTCAAGAGGGGACACTTTGCTTCTATACTTCATTTTGCCTTTGTCCTCAAAACCTTAAAGATTAACACCACATATCACTATCCACTGTATGGGCTTCTCTATAAGGTTATTAAAAATACTCTCAGCTAACTTGCTTGCAAATTTATAACAAATGTTTGATTACAACAAATCTCATAATTTCAATAGAGCTTATAACTCAATACTGTTAAGAAACACACATCATGCATTCCCAATACTATTCCATATTTATTTTCTAAATACTCCAATGGAATAGAAATATTATGTTGTCAACATTATTAATAGGTATACTGGAGTCATCTTTTAATTTTTGTTTTTATGAAATTATAACACAACAAAAAAGCAACAAAAGTCACCAATAAAAGATATTTTCCTCCATAAAAATTGATAATATTTTTCAAAGTGAAAGAGAGACAAGCAAATATTTAGTATTGGAGATCTCCATTTTGTTGTATCTTTACAACTTTTTTTGAGAGAATATTCCTTTAATATCAACAATGATACTGTTTAACAGCACAGGGAAGAGGCAGTGGAGAAATGGTTGGGCTTTCTTTCCCTACCCAGCCTAGACCTGAACAACTGAACCCCAACAGCTTATGAGCCACTCAGTGAACAGGAATTGAGAGGCTGGAAACCAAGGCTTGAAACTTTAATAAAGCATGTCAAACCAGGAGAGGCCTGGTAGTGAGAGAAATGTTGAGGGCTGAGCAGCCCTAGCGCAGGTCTTCTGTGGTAAACATGCCCTTGGCCCTGCGCAGGATGGAGTCTTCAGCTGCATCGTAGGGATGCTCCTTGGATGGGATCTCCAGGACAGCTGAAATGGACCTTGGGTGGTCATCCAGGGCATGCCGAACCATCTCTGCAGTGAGAATGATGCCAATGTCATCCCTGTTTAGAAACTGCCTGAAAGTGTCTTTGATCTCATTGATGGTGGTATCCTTCTCCACTACCAGTAAATTAGGGTGGCAGTTCTTGTTTAGCTCCCGTATGCTGTCCAACAGGAAACCTGTCACCGTGTCCTCATCTCCAATCACTGCGACTAATTTACCTCTGCCGGCCATCCTGTTAGCCAGGCAGAGCACTCCCTCAAGCATCTGTGATGCCCCGCCCCATTCGAGGCCCCTCCCTTCCTCTTTACAACGTTTTAAATAGAAGAGCACATGTATATTCATTCTGAAAACAGTTTTGCCCTTAAGAATTTTTATTATGGAAAAAATACGTTTATGACTTACCTTTAATAACCATTTACCTTCATGAAATTCAGTAAGTTATGAACGTTCACTTACAGAGTAAATCTCAGCATTCTTTGACTAGCTCCCCATTGTGTCCTTCTCAATTCCCGGCCACCACCATTCTCATGCTTCTCTGAAGTTGAGGACTATGTTCCTCAAATTAGTAGGCTCTGTATGTGTTTTTTCTCCTTCTGACCAACTTCTTTCTCTTAGCTCTATATCCTCGAGGTTCACCCACTTTGCAGTCAATGATAGAGCAGAGTATGATGCTATCAGGCTATATTGTGTTTATCTCTACACACCACTAACAGGCCTTGGTGGTTTCCACATTTTGGAACAATATTGCTATGAACATAAGTGGGCAAAGAGTCCTTTGAGTCCCTGGTCTCTTTGTGTTTGTATATGCATCATTGAGAACTGGAATTTCTGGATCACGTTTTGAGTCTGACACCATGCTTTTTCATAGCTGGTATTTTATTTCATATTCCCACCAGCAAGGCAGGACTCTAACCTCTCTAACTTGTGCTTTGGGTACAGTTTATTGCTGCTCACAGTGGCTTACGCTAAGGTGGTGATTTTTGGAGATGGCATTCTTAAAGATGTGGCTACCCAGAGGCCCTTATGTCATGGATATCATTGCCCTCAAAAATCAATTCTGGCTTCTTGGAGTGATGTCTGATAAAAGTAAGTTATGAGAGCCCAAGCTTGATCTCTGATTTCTTTCTTTCTTCTGGGCTGAGATGTAATTCTCACTGCCAAATGCTCTGCCATGTGCTTCTGGAATCCTTGCTGGAACTGGCATTATGCTGCCTTCACTTCAAGCATCAAACACTGAGCCAAACTAGTCTCTCTCCTTTTTAAATAAGTAAACTGGTTTTGGTGTTTTGCTACAGTAATGAAAATAGATTTATAGAACATCTTCATCAATACTTGTTATTTTATTTGGCTACTTAGTGATGGCCAGCCTGACAGGTATAAAGTGACAATTCATTGTGATACTGGCTTACCTTTTCCTCAAATTTTCATGTATTTGGGAGATGTTTTGGTAGACTATTTTAAAAAAATAGAAATCTTTTTTCTTATTTGAGTCAGGTAATCTATTTTTGTTGTTAGTTCTTCTGTATATAGACTAAATTTTCAATTTTTTCTCCCACTTATTGGTTGTGCTGTTGATTGTGTTTTTTGAATCGATAGTTCAAAGTTTAGTGTTTTGGAAACTCTCTGGTGTTATCAATTACAAGGTAAAAGCTGCTGCTCTAAGTTCAGCCAGGAATTTAGCAATATTGTAGATATTAATGTTAGATTCTGAACTGGGGTTTATATGTTCTATGTTTTCAGTCTGACAGGATCCAGACAAATTAGATTGTAGGAGGATCAGAGACTGTTCTAGCATCTGTAAAGTGTGCTAAACCATAAAAGAAGGAACCTCCCAGAAGCCAAGATAGGTCCATGTGACTCGTGTGACATTTCAAACAGGATCAAAGCACCTGGAAGAGTAGAGACATGGCACAATGCGGATGCCTTCTCTACATTTGTTTGGATGAATTAGTATTTTAGTTAGATGTTAACATGGTTATTTTGTATTTTCTGATTTAGATATGAAGGCTTTGCATTTGATGGAGTATGGGTTCCCAAAATGTCAAGGATCATGCCTAGGGGGCTAGTCTAGATCGAGCAGTGTTTAAACATTATACTTACTTCATAGAAATGCAGAGCTAAAATAAAAAACAAAACAACAACAACAAGGTATCTCAACATTGTGACAAATCCCTTGAAGAAGCATGCATCTCAAATGTAGAGAGATCAAATGGAGACTATGTTCCAGAGTGCCCACAGAGCTTTGTCTGTGATTTTTTTTTTCTGTATAGGCCTATATGAGGCATGTGCAAAATGTCTCTGACTCTAATTTCTTACTCCCTTGACCTTGGTTTTCATATGTACTTTGGATCTTCTTTCGATCTTGCCTCCACCGACTTGATTCTGCCTGTATCATCCTATTCTTTTCTTTCTGAATTCAAGTGTTGAATAATTATCAGAACTCACTATGTGCCAAGAACATTATAGTCAAAACAAACAAACTATTCTTGCCCCAGTGGAGCTGACAGTCTAATAGGGGATAAAAAGGGCAAAAATAGAAAAGTACAATAGAATGTGACACGTATTATGTAAATGAAATATTAATTGCTGTAGAAGCAGAAAAAGAATCTGCAATCCAGTTCCATTATGCCAAGAAAAGTTCCCTAGTAGAAGTTACATCTGAGCCTGAATGGTATTCGATTTAACTAGGGAAGATGGGGAGAAGTGAGAGAATGAGGTTGGAAACATCAAGACAATGCAAACCTTTTCAAATACTTGAAGAGTAGAGCTGGAGGAGAGAGTGGTGAATGAAATGAAAGAAGATATTTGACTCTGTAAGTGAAATAGAGTGTGGTTGGAGCAAAAAAAAAAAAAGGCAAAACAAATAAGAAAGAAAAAGGATCAAGAGAGTCTGAAAGAAAGGATGGTGTGAGTTTGGTCTTTACCCTCCATACAATGAAAACCTGTTGATTAACAACACAAACATAATATTTATTGTTAGAAAAATCACTGGAGTGTGGACAATAAGTTAAGAGGAGATCTCAATGTAGAACAAGAAGCTGCGAGCTGTTAAAGATAAAATGAAGAAATGAATGAATAAAGAGTGTAGACAGTAGGCAAATGGATGGACCTGGAGGGCATCATCCTGAGTGAGGTAACCCAATCACAAAAGAACTCACACAATATGTAATCACTGATAAGTGGATATTAGTCCAGAAACTTAGAATACCCAAGATATAAGATACAATTTGCAAAACACAGGAAACTCAAGAAGAATGAAGACCAAAGTGTGGATACTTTGCCCCTTCTTAGAATTGGGAAAAACACCCATGGAAGGAGTTACTGAGACAAAGTTTGGAGCTGAGATGAAAGGATGGACCATCTAAAAACTGCCATATCCAGGGATCCATCCCATAATCAGCTTCCAAACGCTGACTCCATTGCATACACTAGCAAGATTTTGCTGAAAGGATCCAGATATAGCTGTCTCTTGTGAGACTATGCCGGGGCCTAGCAAACACAGAAGTGGATGCTCACAGTCAGCTAGTGGATGGATCACAGGGCCCGCAATGAAGGAGCCAGAGAAAGTAACCAAGGAGCTAAAGGGATCTGCAACGCTATAGGTAGAACAACACTATGAACTGACCAGTACCCCCAGAGCTCGTGTCTCTAGCTGCATATGTATCAGAAGATGGCATAGTCGGCCATCAGTGGAAAGAGAGGCCCATTGGTCGTGCAAACTTTATATGCCTCAGTACAGGGGAATGACAGGACCAAGAAGTGGGAGTGGGTGGGTGGGGGAGTGGGTGGGGGAGCGTGTGTGGGACTTTTGGGATAGCATTGAAAATGTAAATGAAATAAATACCTAATTTAAAAAAAAAGAAAAATGCCTGCATACAATAAACATTTACTTAGTGAACAACAACAACAACAAAAAAAAAACAAAAAAAAGAAACAACAACAACAAAAAACAGTGTAGACAGAAGTCTGAAGCGTGAATGACAGCAAATGTAGGCACCCTAAAGTTAAAGCAGGCAGCAATCCAGAAGGTATGCAGATGCCCAGTGATGAAGGCAGAAAGTTCATAGAAAACAGAACTTGACTTGTAGACTTCTGACTTTGACAGACCCATGGATACCAAAGAAATATCTTACCGGACTGGAGTGAGCAGAGTTGACTGAAACGAGTAGAGGTTCTAAAAATTCAATTCCCAACAAACACATAAAGACTCACAACCATCTGTACAGCTACAGTGTACCCACATACATAAAATAAATACATATTTTTTTAAAAAAGAAATATCCTATAGAAGGCTTTCTGTATATTGCATTGAATAAAGAACTATCCAGAGAAAGTTGAATTCATGGGTGGGTGGGGGGTCAGCATTTAGACAGAGGGTTAGAAAAGCTATGATAAGAAATATGAGTGAGAGTTGACAGAAGATATGCACACTTAAATCAAAAACTTTAAAATAGGACCCTGAGAAATAGCAAAATTTCAGGGTTTTACAGAGGAATCTGTGATTGCAATATCAGATGGGATAACAAAAAAAAAGTGTGATGTTAATTAGCAAAACAGAGAGTCAACAATGGGAATGAAATACGGAAAGGGTTAATTTAGTAGTAAGCCAATCTGCTTGCTTTGGCAAACACAGTTTCTACGGGTGGCAAGAGCAGAAGCTAAATTAAAAAGGTTAAAGTGTGAGTGAAGCTGAGAACTGGAGGCAGTGAATACACACAACGCTCAGAAATTATTTAGAAGCAGAGGAGAATTTAGAAAGTAGAGAAGCTGGGGGTGGGGGGAGCTGCAATGGCGAGGAAAATACTGAGAATATACCAGCATGAAGTTTGTCTCTGGGCAAATCAAATTTAAAGACAAAGGAAAAGTGATACATTTTGGAGGTGAGATGGAAACACAGACTGAAGGGTTGACCTGTAGGCATAGAAATGGGATTCTTTTCTCTCTGAATATATAGACAACTTACAGGCAATAGTGAAAACATCACGATGAAAGATTTCAGAAAGAGGCCAGAGTTTACTAGGCACTATTTTTGAATGACTATTCCTATACTCCCACTGAAGTGTGATTGTCCTATGCTATGACTGATAGACAAGACTTTTCAGAGGTGATTAAATCATGAGAACACCCTCATTCATGGCTTGGGTCCATAACTGTGGGAGCAGGTAAGTTATCTCATCTGTAACCCCTCAGTCATCGGCTGAAGCAGAGGCAGAGACAAGAGGATTCTGAGAGATTGCTGGCCAGTCAGTCTAGTTGGAATGGCCAACTCCAGCTAGAAGGGAAATGGCATGGCAGAGCAGGTAAAAGGTTCTTCCTGAGCAAGCCTGGTATCCTGAGTTCAGTTTCCAGAATCCAGGTAAATGTGGAAAAGTAGTGATTTAATCAATTTCTCTTACATGAATGCTATGACATATACCTACAAACATAAATGCACACATACACACACAAACAGGCACACACACACAAACACACACTCAGGTACTTAAATGAAACACTAGAGAAGACAAAAGAAACAGTAAAATTAAAGTCCCTCTTCCATTCATGAATTCATGACAGCCATGGTTGCCTGCACAAGGTCTGTGCAAGATCAAGCCAGTCATCATTCCAGCATGAAATGGAAAAGGTCTCCCTAGCCTGAATTCCTAACTGAGGAGCTAAGGACTGTTGATGGATTCTAGGGAAGAGAGTCAATTTCGTTGTGGGTGTGGCCCCCAGTAGATTGAATATTCTCTGGTGGATAGCACCGCTCCCAGAAATACAACAGTAGCAAAATTTTGGGTCCATGGGACAAAATGGAAAAAAAAAAAAGTACAAGAAGATGAATTTGTGAGGACTAGGGAGATGGGGGATGAGTCTGGGAGGAGTTAGGAAGAGGAGTTCATAGTGAGTACATATGAATAAACTGTAAGAAATTTTCAAAAGAGTAGATACATTCATTTTTAAGAGAGAAGGGAATTCAAAGATCTGGAAATGAAGGAGGATTCAAAACAAGGTCTGAAAATTTTAAGCAAATATTCTATTTTCAACATGACCTTAGTTTCTCCTTCCAAAGGCCATGTTTACTTCAGCTCAGAGTTTCAGTCTTTGGTCAATGAACCCTATCACTTAGGACTTGTCATGAAGTAGGGCACTGTGGCAGACGTATAGGGAAAGGAACCACTGCTTCATAACAGCAGGAAAGCAGAGAGATGAGAGGGAGATGGGGAGAGAGAGAGAGAGAGAGACAGAGACAGAGACAGAGACAGAGAGAGGGAGGGAGGGAGGGAGGGAGGGAGGGAGGGAGGGAGGGAGGGAGGGAGGGAGGAAGAAAAAGGGGGGCAGGAATGAGACAGGGTCCCAATGTTCTCTTCAAGGACATAATCCACCAGTTCAGACTACCTGCCTCTAAGTTTGAGTCTCTAATCGCTCTACAGTCTCCCAGTAGGTGTGTTTAACTGGGACCAGAAAACTCTTATAATGGCACTTTGAATATCATTGACCCAAACTATAATGGTGACTTAGTCTAAGATATACTAAACTATCTGTAGCATAAAGAATTTTCACTTTCTTTTAAATAACAGTTAAATACTAACCTAACACTCGTACAAAACTTTTAAAGTCATATAAAATTAGATGAAATAAAACCACATTTATAAACGACTTAATTTTTATAATTAATTTCAATAGATAAAAAACCAATTAAATGGGGGAAAAACTTGTAAATATTTTAACATCTTTCAGGGAAGAGATACCTGGCTCTTAGTCACATTGTGTAGCATGAGCTGAAATTTCCTCATCCAATCTCATTCTAGAGATTTGCTATTAATTTCAGTGAGGACGTTTTGCCTTACAAAAGAAAAAAAAATCAACCATATGTAGGTGAAAATCAATGGCTCTCTTACAAAATAGAAATTTCTTTTATCGGCATCTTGCCTGTGCGTGGCATTATCTTCTCATACTAAATAGTTTCTCTGGGTCACCAGGAGAAGAAAGCATGAATAATGACATAATGAAAAAGAAAAGAGCCCTGCGAGATATGCAGCATCATTGATTTTTAGTCAGATGCAATATTTACATCCCATTTTCTATCTATTCATCCCCAGCGAGCTTGGTTCTTACTGGTAATCAGTGTCCTCGTAGTCAAGTGGTTGGCAAGCTTTCCTTAGAGCTGGGCCGCTCCTTTTCTCCTCTTTCAAATAATAGACCATTGATTCTCCAAGGCATGTCAAGAAACTATTACAGACTTCAAGATTAAAGCAATAGTGGGGACAATAAATGCAAGATTATTTTAGTGATTTATTCTCAAATTTGTGATAATCTGATATTCTTCTGACAAATAAGAGTCCTAGTTGGCTTAATGTTAAATCATCTTACGGTGCAGGACCAGGTGGCTCTGTGATATTTAACACTCTGGGGTACCCTTTCTCCCAAAGGATGCTGTCACTTCTTGTATTTCTACTTCTTGCAAGGCTGTGCAGTTGGCTGGCTCTACCCTGTCTTGCTAGCCCTCCTCTCACTTGGCAGCCATCCCTCTGAGTGTATAGCTATGGTGATTTGGACTCTTTCCCTCTTCCCTCTCCCTCTGAGCAACTTGTTATCTTCCTAATTAAAGCACCTCTTTCATTAGCTTATGATGAACTGTGCATGGTACTGTGGGACACTTTGTATTAACAGGCCTATTAATGGCAATCTCATTAGCATAAACAAGACTCTCTGGGCACCAATCTTTTTCTCTCAGCTTCTATGACTGACTTTAGCTCCTTAGCCTTCCTGTTACCTTTTTCTTTTAAAAAAATAAAAAAAACATTACTGTTGTTATTGTTCATAGAAACCACAGCTTTCCTATATTTATAGTCTCTTTCCACTAGGGGAATGAGGCACGGGGAAAGTGACACCACTAGTCCGTAAATATTTGTTTATACTTTGTTTTCTGCAGCTAGAATGCATGATACTGATCAGAAATCTTTTAATCTTATGTAGTTTTTAGTTCCTACAGACAAAGAAAATCAAAATTAAAATGCAAAATAAATGCTTAAGCACAGCTTATAGCTAGTGTTCTATTTGTTCATTTAAAAATATTTATTGAACATATGTGCTCTTAGCCCTTAAGATAAGACCCTGGACAAAACTGATCAAGTTTTATTCTGGAGGACTTCTAAGAATATGCAGGGCATATTATTAATTCAGTATAGTATGTAGAGTTCATTAATATAATTTTAGGATCGACATAATGAAAACACTTATTTTATAAAATAACACTAGTACACTAGGATTCTCCATGAACAGTAGCAATCCTATTTGAAATATAAGATAGTTATTACATTCCAGTGTACACTAGCTAGCTCCTTATTGGTGGAAAATTATAATTCAACAATATTGTGCATAATATTTTTGAAATTTATTCTCTTTTTAATCCTTGCAATGCAATTCTAAATATTTAAGACAGCAAATCACATTAAGAAACCCTTGAATTTGAGGGTGGCATAATCACTATTTTTACTCCAAATTTTTATGCATTTCAAGGGCTAGTTCTTGAGCAAGTATATATTAAGAAAGAGTTCCTTACAAGCAAAACACAACCACAAATTACAACCTAGTGGCTACAGTCATATGAGAGGCTATTTTATTATGCCTATTAGATAACCACTATTCCATATTTTACCAACAGGAACATAGGAACATTATGCAAATGAGAATGTTATTTCTGATCAGATATGTGTCTGAGGCAGCCAAGTTTTTATATCAGGGATTGTGTTCTTCTGGCCACCTAGGGAAATATGGAGCCAGAAAAATCTAGCTAAGGCTGGAAGAAGACTAATGCACTAATATTTATTTATGAAAGCATCATATATTCTGTTCTTCTAGGAATTATTGAAGTAACAATTTTACTGCCGCCTACAGCAGGAGAAAGTAGAAACCAGGATGTTTTGCTGCATGGGATAGCTATAATCCACAACTGAAAAAGGATTAACAAATTTTCTGTGATTACTAAAAAAATTAAGCAATATTACTATAGTCCTTTCCATTCTTTAGTCAAGCTACATTTTTACACACCAGTATATTGTTACATAAGCAAAAAAATTTACTAGGCTAAACGAACATTTTTGGCGATTAAAATGGACTCTGGATAGACCCAGATTAGTGATCTACAGACACACTCTAAACAGTAGCACTAAGGAACTTTAATAACACATTTTATCTCCGAAAGGAGATTATTCATGTGAATATCTGAAGTGAGTTCACTGTTGTCTGCAAAAGAAGGCCTGCATTTTCTTTTAGAGCTATACAATCAAATGACCCATCAAATTAATTAATGGGATTTTTAATCTAGTGCAGCTAGCATGCTAATTAACTTGTCAAGTATATATGCAAAGTCTCAACACAAGTTATTTTTAAAAGTCTTTGCAAGCATGTATGTATAATCACAAATGCACGGAAGAGGCTCTGAAACAATTCACAAAAGCTTTGGGAGAAACAATGCCTGGCTTCGTGGAGGGAGGGAAGCAAGCAGGGGATGGGAGCAGACACAAGAGAAGAACAATTTTTATGACTTATTCTTTGTGATTTGAGTGCAGTGCAAAAGGCATGCATTAACTCTTTAAAAATTCAATGAAATCTTTGCACAAGATATATTTTTAAAAAGGAAGAAAGAAGGCAGAGGGAGGAAAATGGAAGGGAGAAAGAAGCTAAAAGGAAGGAGGAAAAAACAAAACAAAACAAAACAAATCCTGCTTTTTCTTACTGCTTGATACAAAACACCCCTGTCTCAGACCTAATTCTTTTTCCATTTCTTGCCCACAAAATCTGGCCTGTATCAAATGCTTTTCAGCTCTGCCCTGGCTGATGTCCACAGTCTTGTCTTCTTTCCCAACATAAGCTGCACCCAGCTGACCTGTCTCAAACATCTCCCCTTGCATCTCCAGCTTCCACAAAACAAAAGGTCCCTTCCTTCCTCACCCAGCCCACCCAGATGCATTTCTTCCTTCCTTCCACTGGAAACTCTTCCTGCATTCAACCACTTGCTTTCCCCCAACAGTGGCTACTTTCTGATCTTCATTATGCTGTCAATGCCACCTCAAAAATAACCCCTGCTCTGTACCTACTGACTAGCTGAAGAAGATGATCAGCACCCCCTTTGATTCTACCTCTCTGTTTCCCAAATGTTAAAAGAATACTTCATCTAGAGAATTTATGACCTGGGAGATTAACTGCCAATGTCTTTATCTAGGACAGGATTATGTGCTTAAAAGCAGAGAGAGTAATTAGTGATCTCTTTGTGTCAACATATTTCTGATTTTATTTAATTTTACCCCTGCCAAGCATATGTGTACATAGAAAATTCAATCATTCTAATATTTCAAAGACTTTCTGCATCTCTAGCATATATGGAACTTCTAATCGCAATGACTCCTACCAGGATAATGATTGATGTTACCTCTATAGTAATAGCATCCATTTTTTAACATTTTAGTAATTATGTATATATCTGGATACATTTAGGACATTGTTCTATCATATATATATATATATATATATATATATATATATATATATATATATATATATATTTGTTTTATCGTAACAGGCCTGGGTTGGGTGAAGGCTAGCAGTTGGCATTCTTAAAGACATCTAAGCACTGTCAAGCTTACCGAGTATTAAATGAACTTTCAGAAAGGTGGCTTGAACACCCTGGCTACGCTACTCCGGTTGTTACATTGCTAACCCAAACCATTCTTTCTCTGAAGTATTTAATTCGGATCATTTGCTTTCCAAAAGAAAGCATCATCCTTGGTACTTACCGTAGATAGGTCTACAGGCGCTATAGCATAAAATGGTGCCAAATGTATTACGCTGAGTGTGATCACAATGACAATCATCCTTTTTATAAATGTGTAAATTGTTTTACATGGCTCAGAACACTTTGTTGGGTTCAATATTGGTTCAAGGAAGGCACTTTAAAGAGAAGAAAGTTATAGTAAATAAATATAATTATGTATAACTAGCTCCTTGAAATGTGCTATGAACAGCAGTTTCTCTCTTGGGATGATGTATAATAGGATGTTTGTCATAAATACCTGTAATTATCCTGGGAATATTAACCAGTCATCAAATAAGTGAAAGTTCTCTGGAAGTTGAAATGGTAATTGTTCTTAAAGAGACGTAAAATCATAGATTATATAGTAAAGGATTCAGTTCTTTAAAATATATGTATATATAGTCAGGCATGGTGGCACACGTCTTTAATCCCAACACTCGGGATGCAGAGGCAAGTGGATTTCTGAGTTTGAGGCCAGCCTGGTCTACAAAGTGAGTTCCAGGACAGCCAGGGCTATACAGAGAAACCCTGTCTCAAAAAACCAAATATATATATATTTATTTATATATTTATATATTATACATATATATATGTGTATATATATATATATTATATATATATATATATAATATATATATATATATATATATATATACTCAGAAAGACTAAGTACATGCGAGCAGAAAACAAATGCAGTAATCTATCAATTATGACGCAGCTTCACAATGACTTGGTTAATCATGCTCTTTTCAGAAAATCTTTTAAGAATGTGTTAATGCTGACAATTAACCTCTGAAGAAGCTAAATAGAAACAAAGCCTGCTGCTCCAGTGAACTAATCATTTCTAAGGAAAATGCAATTGAGTTGTCTTGCTTGGTTTGCAGTGCTTCTGTCCCAAAGAGAGTGTACAGGTATTGGTGGTCACCAGGGCAAGCTAATCATTGTCACACTCTACTAACAGATTATCCTACCCACATAAACACACATGGAGGTTTGCTTGGGTAGAGGAAGAGGCAGTAAATAATTTGAACTTCTTAAACTCCCATACAAATGAAATGTTTAGCTATGACTGTAGCTATGATGTCAGCTGCTTGCAAAGCGGCCTCAAACTTGCTCTTTGAAAGATTTAGTCTACTGAGGGCTAAGGCATAAGTGCTTGTTTGTCTTAACATAATAGGAAAGACAAAGCATGAGCAATGACCATTAGGTTAGAGAAAAATGTTCATCACCATGAAATTTTCGCTGTTGGCTATGATTTTGTAGTTTCCCAATGATTTTTCAACTTGGTTTGCTTTCAAGCAAAGCATCCAGGAGTTGACCCAAACCCATGATGACCTACTATTTTCTGACATTTAAATGAGTTTCCGAAATAGATAACTTTTACAGAATGCTAGAAATACATAACTTTATCAAGACTATGCCATATGAGTGTTTACATGGGCAAAATTCTATCAATGACATGACTACACTATATCTTAGCTCTATTAAAGTGACAAGTAGGACAGGAGACATATTTGTAAGCTGGGTAACAATGTTGAAGTTAAGAAGGTGGTTCATCAGAGTCCCCAATGGAGGAGCTAGAGAAAGGACCCAAGGAGCTGAAGGGGTTTGCAGCCCCATCGGAGGAACAACAATATGAACTAACCAGTACCCTCAGAGCTCCCAGGGACTAAAGCACCAACCAAAGAGTACACATAGTGGGACTCATGGCTCCAGCTGCATATGAAGCAGAGGATAGCCTTGTCGGTCACCAATGGGAAGAGAGGTCTTTGGTCCTGTAAGGCTCTATGCCCCAGTGTAAGTGAATGCCAGGGCCAGGAAGGGGGAGTGGGTGGGTTGGTGAGCAGGGAGAGAGGAGAGGGGATAGAGACTTTTCAGAGGGGAAACCAAGAAAGGAGGTAACATTTGAAATGTAAATAAAGAAAATATTTACTAAAAAAAACCCACCACCACCAACAACAAAAACAAAGATGGTTCATACAGCTTATTCCTAAAATAATGTATCTATCCATTCAGATAGATAATCTATAGATTCTATATTGATATTTCATTAGGGATCTATCATAGGTTGAATTTTGTACCTAGAATTTATTTGGACTTTTCAATAATTCTAGATACAAGTATAGGTTAAACTAAAATTAGAATATTTTAATAGTTTACTCATAGTGTCAATTTTGTGTTTGTTGATGTGATTTAAAATTTAAATTACATGATTCTAATTGGCTGAAAGTCTTCTTATCTTGTAGCAACAAAAATAAATGAAATTTTATATTGTTAATATGTTAGTATAGAAGGTCATTTTATATAAATGTAACTGTAACTATAACACATTACAGTAAAAAGAAATAGTTTTATGCTCAAGAAAGATAGAAGAATGAGCCAATAGTCACAGATGTGCAAGCCATGCTGGTTCCTCATCATCTTACTTCCTTGAGCCTCTTAGATTGTATAATTTCCCAGACCAATGTTTGCATTCCCTTAATATCAGAAATCTAACTTGCTGTGTGTGCTTAAATGTATGTATATGCACAAGAACATGAATGTGTACATACAGCATAGTTATACTTCATGGTCCTATCCAAGATTCTGTTCTGAGTCTGACTGAATTTTTATAAAAACCTCCATATAGGTCAAATATGTATAAATAAATATAAATCATATGGCAATGCTACACTGAATGAAATATGAGTTGTACATTGGCATATGAACTAACTCTCTTGGGTATTTCATGCTATGTTATGATTATAGGTTTTTTTGGTTCTTTATTTTGCATATGCTTACATGAAGATTAGCAAAGAATAGACAATCATATTTTAGAGAAGTTGACTAATAAAAACTAGAATATACCTTTAGAAATATTATCTTTCTCCAAGGCAGGAAAAAATTGCTCTGGCATAAATTCAAACACCACATTTTCTCTGCTTTTGCCTTAAAGTCAAACTGACAGCCATGAGTTAAGGAAATAATTACAGGAAAAGATGCAGAGAGAAATAAACCTAGAGAGAAGGGACATATAATACCTAGGAATTACAACTTTGTGTGGTCAGCACTTTTATTTGCAGAGCTAGTCTGACTATGTATTATCTATATGGAAATACATATGGTAGCAGGTGCATGTAAAATATTTATAAATTACTTGCCAAACACAAGGGCATATTTATATTTGATGTTTATTATTTCTACCACTACATGATCAAGGCACTTTAGAGAAATTAAAAACACAAGTTAGTTCTAACAGTTGTAATAATAAATCCAATCTCATAAAATAATTAATCCTGTTCTGAAATATAATTTTAGGACGACTATCTATGCTAAATAATGGATGGAAGTAACTAGTAAAATACTGTTTGTAATCTTTCAGGTTAAGATGGTAAGTGACATTTAATTTGCTTTCCACAGAATTTAACAAAATGAATAAAGAAAAAATATACAAAAGAAAAAAACCCAGTCTACAACAGTTACCAAATAAGAGAGTGAATAATTGAAATTTAATAAACAAATCCCAGTGGGAGAAGGAAGACGTACTCACCATTGACTCCGGACTGTAACTTGCTATGGTTTGGATCTGAGATACCCTATAAAGAGTTATAGATATAATCTTAATGACTAGGCTGTAGTACTAAAGAGGAGGAATGGGGGTTTTAAGAGGCAACTTCTTGCACAAGGAAGTCAGGTCATGAGGAATGTGTGCTCTTGAAGGGTGAAAAACACCATGACCAAAAGCAATTTGGGAGAAAAGGTTTATTTGACTTACATATCCTGAGTCCCAATTCTTTGAGGGAAGTGAAGGCAGGTACTCAAACCAGACAGGAACCTGAGGTAGGAGCTGATGCAGAGATCATAGAAGAGTGATGCTTCCTGGCTTGCCCGACATGATCTACTTACTCTGCTTTTTTATAGAAATCAAGTACACCAGTCCAAAGTGGTACCAAACCCATTAGGCTGGGCCTTCCAACATCAATCACTAATTTAGTCTTGCCACTCACCCAATCTTATGGGAGTATTTTCTAAATTGACCTTCCTTCCTCTTGGTTGACTATAGCTTGTGCCTAGTTGTCATAAAACTAGCCAACACAAAAGGAATACTGTGATCTTGGCTTTGTGTTTTTTTTCCTAGACACTATAAGGTGAGGAATTGCCTTGCAATGGACTCCACTGCTTTACAAAAGTCTGAAATCAACAGAGATGAACAACCATAGACTAAAACCTTGGAAAACATGAGCTAAAATACACGATTTCCCTTCATAAGTTGATTGTTGTAAGCCTTGTCTGAAAGTGAGAGAAGATAACAGGCACAGTCCCCCATCCTCAGAAACAGTGTATGGGTCATGACAGATGATGGCACCAAAGACAGCACCCAATTCAACTGATAGCATTTTCATAGGATTGAACATTGGTAGGAAATACTCCTGGAAAGACGGGGTGGGGTGGGGTGGGGTGGGTGAGGTCAAAGGAAATGAAGGATGGGACACCTCTGCTAAACTAAATATCCCAGCATTTCACAATGGAAAAAACAAACAAACAAACAAACAAACAAACAAACAGAAACAACAAACATACTGCTCTCTTTCACCCAGTGAAGAGAATATCAGGATATAACAAATGAGAGAGGAGGGAACAAGAATTCCAGTCATGTCTTACCAACAACAGTTACTTTCCTTCTGGTTTCTGGGATCCCACTCTCTCCTCCTTGCAGCCTCATGTTTTTTGTACTGGACCATTCTCCTAGCATCTTACCTGAAGGTTGATCTTCACGTTCGTTTTTAACCACTGACCTCAGTCGTCCCCAGTGTGTTTTAAGTTTCCTTTACTAGCATATCAAATTATCACAAATGTTAAGCAATGCAATTTTCTTTTTTTGAGTTCTAGGTATCAGAAGTCAAACATCAGGTGTCCTTGCCTCAGCTTCCTGTGGTCATATGACTTCCTCTGGAGAAACAACTCCTTTGTCTCTTTTGGCTTCTGATGGCCCACAGAATCCTCTGGATTGTTGCTATTCCCTTCCTCTTTTGTATCAAGTCAGTCAGTCTCTAATCTAATTACATCATTGTCTCCTCTGCCAATGCCCCTCTTGTCCTTTGACCTTTGCTTTATGTGGCCCACTGCATTTCCTCCAGCCTACCCAATCTGGGACAATCCTATTTGTATCTTTATCTTAAATTTCTTTATTCTGCTCCATTCAGCCACATGTGCTAAATCGAAGACCACTGTCACAGGTTCCAGGTACTACGACATGGACATAATCTCCTGTGTAGAGAGATGGATTCTGTACTGTGCATCTCAGCGTTCTAATTGCCAAGTCATCAATGATACTGTGCTGAAAGATTCCTGTATACTTCAGCAATGGAGATTGTTCTACTAAACCTAGATCAACTTATTTTCTCCTTAATTTAGTATCTCAAGAAATAGTCAGACAAGCATCAATCCATTGTTTAGCATTTTAACTAAATGAAACGATCTTTTCTCTTCTGATATGTTGAAAAAATATTTTCTCAACTAGAATTAGTTTTACCCCAACACACCCGCCATTAATGAGTCGACCTTCCCCAATTTTGACTCTTTTAATCAGTACTCACTCTCTTATGTTCTTTCACTGGGTTAATGCTATGCTTTTGTAGCACTGGAAGCCATTCCATCTGTACTTCTTAACACGTTATAATTTTACAGAGAATTATAATTTTATATAAGTTCATTGGTATGACTGCTTCTTCATGTTTCCTCCCCTACAGTGTAAGCCTGCATAAATAAGTTCTGAGTCCTCCTATGGCTTCATTAACACTACACAGATCCTAAGCATAGACAGCATTCAAAAGTATTTGTTGAAAATGTGAATTAATTTTCTGCCAAGAGTTGCACTAAGCTTCAAATAAATAAGAAATCCATTTTCTGCCTCCCATTATTTGACGAACCTCTTTTTTTTCTTTTTTCAAAACATTTGGCAGCTTGTTTTCATTACCAGAGAAAGGTATTGAATCTAATTTCGTAATATTTTAGTAATACTCAAGATGACTTCAGAACCTTAAGCAAATTTATAATATTTTGATATATTTGTATGTAAACAAAACTGTTTGATTTTCCTCCTCAAAGGAACATGCAGAAATGGCTTCACATGGAACAGGGAGATCTCTGGTCCTAAATGACCTTCTATGGTTTGAAGGTAAGGGCAAAGATTACCATAAGCAATTACTCTATAAAATCTTGCACTCAGTCTACGGAATCTGTAATTTCAGTGTTGTTAAGTTGATAGGCCCCGTGGGGGGTCACTTGAGACACGTTTTTTTTGTTCTTTGCTTTTTGTTTTGTTTTTTTGCTTGCTTGCTTTTAAAGATCCTGTGTCTTCATGATAGAAACTGAGGAAGAGAAAAGTGGTCTTCGTTAGCACCCTGCCCTATGGGGATACCATAGTTCTGACATAAAATGGTCTCATTTGATTGGGTTGCACCAACATTAATAGCAAAAAAAAAAAAAAAAGTTACTGTCTTGCCTTGATTATTGGGATAAATGTGTTTAAGCCGGATAGCTTTTGCACAATAGATTTTACTTCCTACAGTTCTCCAGGTTGGAAATACCCAGATAAAGGTGCCAGGAGTATCTAGTGAGATTTCCACTTCTTGGTTCATCTACACTGCCTTCTAATAAGTCCTTACATGGTACAAGCTTCCTTATGCTGGCTTTCTGGGTCACTTATTCTACTACTGGGGCCTGTAACTTCATAATGCCTTCATGTTTATGTGTCATCCCCTAATAACAGCAAACTGAAGGGCAAGAATCCGATAGGTGAGCTTGGGAACAAAACACCAATACTCAGACCACAGTATGCTCGCTAGCTTTTATAGCTTCAGCACAATTTATTACTTAAGGATATCAAAATATGTAACATGACAGATCATAGTCATATAGGAAGGGTATCTTTGAGAATTTTGATTTCCTATCTCCTTTCAGCTTTGCCACTACATACTTTAGCAAATCGTCATGACATTATTGCCCTTTTTATCTTCAAGTGAAGCAGTGATATTTTACTCTATGATCCTTCGACACTTCTCACCAGTAAGTCTGTCTTATTTCAGTTAGAAAAACCCCAAACACAGGGTTATATTTGTGATTATATTGCTGTTTGGTTGATTTTTTGTTTGTTTGTTTTTGAACCTCATCTATCTCTGGTTGATCTAGAACCTGCCTCTACCTCTGGGGTACAGGAACTATAAGTGTGGACCACTATACCACAAGGGAACATTTTGTTTTCAATTTCTAACCCAGACTGAGATCTTTTGAAGAGGTTTAACTAACAACAGTATTATCACATTTTTTTTCTGACTTTACAAATTGGGATTAATAAATGGTGCCTTTACTTGATTAAATCTTACAGCCAATTAATGGCAAATAGTTACTCTGATATTACTCAGATTCCATTATTTGAAAGAAACTTGTGTATGCGATAGCACAATTCAATATACATGAGGACTTTTCTCTACAACTAAAGAGACACCTGTTAATGGATTTCTAAAAATGAGAATCAGTAATTATCACTTCCCTGATTATGTATTTCAGAATGTTATCATTCGGGTGCTTTGTCATTTCTAATTCGGAAGTGGAGGAAGGTGAGGAGAACCTGAGCTCACTCTTGTCTTCACAACAGAGGCTGACACCTCAAACCTGCTTCTAAACATGTGATGGGGACTGGTGACTATCCCTGCTTCTTTAAGGGGGCGGGGGGAGAGGGAAGCATGTATTTAAATTATCTAAGCAACCATCATCTCTCCCTCTTTTTTTTTCCAATTCTATTTCAGTTCTTCCCTGACCCCTTGCTGTCACCTCATTGTTTTACAAGTATTGATGAATGTGATAATGAGTAATGCCATCTATTCATGGAGAATGTGTAAGGTCTGAAGTTACAGCATTTTTCACTAAGAAAATGTGTCTCTAACAGAGTCAGGCATCTTTTAATCAGACTGGCTCTAATTCTGTAGACCAATGGATGTTCCTTAAGTATCACAGCACCTCTTTTCTACCCACCTTCCCTTCTGGTCCTCTAATTGGCATCGGTGGTGTTATGGTGGTTTAAATCTAAAGACATGCTTCCACTCATACTTTTGCCTATGCAAAATATGCAATCCCCAAATAAAATGTAAATGATGTGGAGATTTCTGATGTTTTAATCTCAGAGAGTCTTTGGATATGCAGTTTTGAGTACTTGATTTTAAAGTAAATTCTTACATACATAACAAATGATCATTGAGAAACCAGGGAAGGAAGGTGCTTGTGTCAATGAACAGTGACAGTCCTTTCTTGGGTTCTAAGTGAGACTGACTGTGTAATGACTGCCCACCGTCCCCAAAGCAAGCGTATGCGCTTGTTTCTTCTATAACTCAGTCACATCCAGATTTCAAAGCTATATCCTTAAATTATCAACAGATGGTACTTGAATTCTGTGATGTTCAAACCCTGGCACAAATGGCTTAGGTGCATATATATAACATATCAAAGTGGATCTGTCTTCCAGGTTCTCCCAGCATCCCTCAGTCCCCACCAGTTACAGGACATGGCTTGCTTACAGCCAGCCCTCTACCAGGAACTCTCCAGCTTAAGGGTTGGGTTGTGCTTCTCCCAAAGGCTTCTCTCTATAAAATCCAGCTATTTTGGTTACTCACCCACTTTTATCTTTTGCCCCCTTGGCTGCTGTTTCTGCTTCCCCCTTTCCCTTCTCCCTGTCTGTCTCTCTTAACATGTCTCAGGATCATGTCCACACTGGATTCTCCATGACGTCCCTGCCTCTGACTAGGTTCTCCCTTCAAACTACAGTAAACTTTCTCCTCCACCATACCTAAGAGCAGTCATTTCCTTCCTTAGAATTTCTCTTTATTCCCACTTAAACTCTAAGAGAAATATTGCTACCTGTGTAATCAATGTAAGAAAAGTGACTTTACCATAAGAGCCTGTTCATTGTGAAAATGTACAATACAGTTTTCTCAGCAGTTTGCTTGGAAAAACAATCTGATTGCTTAACCCTGGTTCATGTACACAAAATAAACACTTGATACTTTCAAGATGTAACAAGATGTACTTTAAGTAGCCACAAAGATACTGATTTTATTACAACATAGAAGTACAAACTTTTAAAAACAATAATATATGCATATATTATTATATCTGCTACCACTGTTAATATACTTAACTTTTTGATTTTCAGGTTTATATAAATCACGTACCTTTATATTAAAAAAATGTAAAAGTGACTCCTATTTATATTTGGGGGGTTTTTGGATATTTTATTTATTTACATTTCAAATGTTATCTCCTTTCCTGGTTTCCCCTCTGTAAACCTCCCATCCCTCTTTGCCCCTGCTTCTATGAGGGTACTCATTCACCCACTCCCACCTCATCACCCTGACATTCCCCTATACTGGACATTGAATCTTCAGAGGACCAAGGGTCTCTCCTCCCATCAATGTCCAACAAGGCCATCCTCTGATACATATGCAGCTGGAGCCATGGGTACTCTTTGGTTGATGGTTTAGTCCCTGGGAACTCTGAGGGGTTACAAACCCCTTCATCTCCTTCAGTCCTTTCCCTACTCCTCCATTGGAGTTCCCCTGCTCAGTCCAATGGCTGCCTGTGAGCATCTGCCTCTGTATTTGTCAGGCTCTGTCAGAGTATCTCAAGAGACAGTCATATCAGGCTCCTGCCCGCAAGCACTTCTTGGCATCAGCAATAGTGTCTGGGTTTGGTGTTTATATATGGCATGGATCCCCAGGTAAGGCAGTCTCTGAATGGCCTTTCCTTCAGTCTCTGCTCCACACTTTGTCCGCATATTTCCTTTAGACAAGAGCAAATCTGGGTTCAAAGGCTCATTTCTACAAACTAAGTATGAAGATATCTCTCTTAAATATTGTCCCCTTCTTCTCTTTCTTCCAGGAGCACTTGCCCCAGAAGCCAAAGGCTTTGCCTTTCCCTTGCTCACTTCAAGATTCATCAACTCTTGCATGCTTCATATTTCAGATCATCAAGTTCCCCAACAGTAAAATAAATTACGTGCCTCACACTATATCCATCTAGACACATATTACCCCACATCGCTTTTAGAAAATAAAAGACATTAATTAGAAGTAGCAAAAACTCAGTCATGGTAGGAATGCTGGCAAGCCCTTTTGTGAGAAAGAGAGATCTAGAATCTTTTGAGTCCTTATTTTGCTTCTAAGATTAGCCAATGAAAATAGCTTTCTTCTCATCTGTAAATTAAGGTCCACACTGAGGTCTCACTAGTCAGGATCACTCCCTCCAGTCTAGTGACTGCTGTTCAACTATACTGTTTATTTTCTGTAAAAATGATATCAAATATAGTCTTCTGGATGTGTCTACACTTTCTTTCTTTCTTTTGATTTTGTTTTTCCTTAAGCTATCAGCTATTTCATATAAACTTCTATCGAAACTACTTTTAAGCATCATATTAGTTTTGGGCTCCTGAGAAGTAACTTTTAGCTTAAAAGTCAGTGATAACTTCATTTTCTCTATGTAGGTTCCAGGTTCGAGGAAAGTCTTCAAATTTCAGCCCCAGGTAACCATCTTGTACTCCCAATGCTTCCCAGGAAATATACATCAATTTCAGTAAGTATTTACCTAAATAAGTCATGGCTATTTGAGAAGCTCATTGTTTAGTGATCTCTTTGATTCCCTGTCTGCCTAAAAAATCACACCGCAAATACGTCATTGTATTCTGAGTTCCTTCTTTAAGAGCCATCTTTTCTTTGTAGAGAGAGAAGATGATGAGCGAGTGTCCTTCTACTTCTGAGTCAAAGGATTTATTTCATCCTTTGACAAACACAAAGGAAAGGCAACTGCTGAGCATCTAACCAAAAATTAAAGAACAATTTTGGAGTACAATGTAAAAATAAAATTCTTGAACTAAAAATGTGTTTCCATTGAGCAAATAGAAGGATTAAGTAACAGTGCTTTAATTGCTGGTGGAGTTTGAAAAGCTTTGTTTTTATTATATGCTAATTACTTCCAGCCAGTTCATCTTATAAGCTATTCGAACACCAAGCAAAACTAAATGAGGCATGTCGGTATAAGTAGGAACTTGCTGTGAATATATACTTGAAATTAAAATTTAAAATTCTATATATTACAAATAAACCAAAATAAAGCATTCTCATAAATTATGTAATCTTGGTCCAACTTACTCATTTGTTTATATAATTGGTTAATTCACATTTTTTTGCTAGAATAGCTTAGTTTCTCTATGCACATGACATTTTATTATGAAAAGCAGTTACCCCAGAATACATAGACATTTGAGTTCTACATTTGTAAATAAGAGCTTACATATAAAACATTGGTGTGGTGGTTTGTGTATGCTTTACCCAGGGAGTGGAACTATTAGGAGGTGTGGCCTTGTTGGTGTAGGTGTGCCCTTGTTGGAGAAAGTATGTCACTATGGGGATAGGCTTTGAAGCCCTCTTCTTAGCCACATGGGAGCCAGTTTTTTCCTGTTTGCCTTCTGAGAAAAACTCTCAGCTCTCAAACAACATGCCTTCCTGGATGCCACCATGCTTTACACCATGATGATAATGGAGTGACCTTCAAATCAGTAAACCAGCCCCAATTAAATATTGTCCTTTATAGGAGTTGCATTGGTCATGGTGTCTGCTCCACCCAAGGCAAATGGAGTACTACAAAATGCACAACTTTTTAAATAATAGATTTATAGATGCAAGGATAGAAAAGAAACTAGAAGTTGCCAAAACTTAATTCTGATATTTTATATACTCAGAAATGTAATCCAACTTCTATCAAAAGAGATTTATAGAAGATTACTAACGGAAAAAGACACTGAAAGCCAGCCACTTGAGACAAATTTAATTAATCAAAATTTCAATGTGGAAAATTTTCAAATGGCCTTCTGCCCCCCAGTGCCATAGAAGTGATGCATTTACTAGCTCTGTGACTTTACAGCCAGAGAAAACACAATAGCACTTCATGTTGTGTTCTATAAAATGTAGTTTAATGTGGCAGAAAGGAGCACCTTAGTGGGCCCTGCCAAGGTGTCCCCCTGAACAATCAAGTCATGTGCCAGGCCTAATATGGAATGAAGTTTATTGAGCAGAAAGGAAGAGGACATGGAGAAGGGGTAGAGGCAGAGAAAGGAGTTGGACAGAGGAAAGAAGAGAGAGGCAGAATGTTGTGGATAGCCCTGGGGCTAATTATATTCAATGTTAATTCCTTTCTCCTATGAGGGGCTGCAAATGAGGAATGAGTCAGCACTCAGGTGATTTCCTGTAAACCTGCTTCTCACCTTAATTTGTAAAATAAAGGAGAGCTGATGATTGAGCAGACAAAGGGAAGGTGGGGAGAGAGAGAAGGGGAAAATGGATGAGGGAGAGGACGAAGAGGAGGAGGAAGAAGAAAAGCAGAGCAGAAGCACATGGCCTGGAGAAACTGCAAGTTCTAAGGGGTCTCATAGATGTGGAAGATGGTAGTATAGCGGTAGAATCCAGACATACAACATTTATTCATATTAACTGAGTCGTGTTTTCATTGCTGGGGCATATTTGGGTTTGAGATTTACGACAACAGCAGAGGAAGAAGACAAGGACAAGAGGCTGACCAGGGCCGTGTGTGTGTGTGTGTGTGTGTGTGTGTGTGTGTGTGTGTGTGTGTGTGTGTGAGAGAGAGAGAGAGAGAGAGAGAGAGAGGGGTGGGGGTGGGGTGGGGGGAGGGAGACAGAGAGGGAGAGGAAGAGGAGGAGGAGGAGGAGAGGAGGAGGAGAGGAGGAGGAGGAGGAGGAGGAGAGGAGGAGGGGAAGATTCATGAATGGTAGTCTTTCTTATATGTCAGGTTGGGTAGCACCTGGCAGGTAGCTACCTGTTGCTGGGTGCCTAGAGGAATTGTTAACATTTCATGGATTTCACATGCATGAAAAGGTACCATGTTCTTGAGTTTTAAGGCTGATATGTATAGTATTTCTTACATGAGCTAATGGCACCCTCGATCTTTTAAAAATATTTTTTAGATTTACTTATTTTACCTTGCGTGGGCATGTTTTGCTTTAATGGATATTTGTGCCCCACATGTTCTTAATGCTGAGTCATCTCTCCAGTTCCATGGTATCATCGTTTTTTATATTATACTAAGTTAGTATTATAGCATTAAGTTATTTTAATCTAGAATCTCAAGATCTTGGTATAACGGTTCACACTTTCCCTTTTTTGTTTGTTTGTTTTTTATGTGTTTTGTGTTTTGTGGTTTTTTCTTTTGGTTTGGTTTGGTTTTTTGAGACAGGGTTTCTCTGTGTAGCCCTGACTGTCCTGAAATTCACTTTGTACACCAGGCTGGCCTCGAACTCAGAAATTTGCCTGCCTCTGCCTCCCAAGTGCTGCAATTAAAAAAGTAGCCACCACGCCCGGCTACTTTCCTTTGTTCTGTATGCTTTATCTAGTTTACAGATATTTTCTGCAGAATAGAGTGACATCTTTCATCTCTTGAGCAGCTGAGTTACATTAGCTTCATACAGTGTGTCTAATGTTGGCATCACAGAGCTCATCAGGATTCCAAGCCATTAACAGTCTTCAATACCCTTTATAGCTAAAATTACCCCTGGACACATCTGATGATGCTTCCAATAAAAGATAAGATAATAGCATTATTTCAAAGAGACATCTTAAATGTAAACTGCACATTCCAAATTCTGTAGTTAACAAATGAAGAAAAAAAGGGGAGTTATATAGATGTGCAAGAGAGAGTGATATACAGATATAGAGAATAGACTGCCAAAGTGTATGTCCAAAGTAGTGATGTGCCAGAAAGTATTGTTTAGGGAATTAAAAAAAAAAATCAGACATCAGAAGTCAGAAAAATACCCACTAGAGAGTGATGTGGATCATGACTGATGAGCCCGATGAATTTCGTTATGAAAATATTCTCCAACGATGTGCGGCCTCAATGGTAAAATGATTAACGTGTCCTAAACGGAAACCAAACCTGACAGAAAAAAACGAGAATTAGAAAAACAGCAAAGCAGTGAACCCAACCTCTGCCCAGATCTTTATCTTTTTGCTCCACTGAGGAAAATACTAAAGGGACAAAGGAAATATCACTGAGAAGAGCTGAGAATAATGGAGCCAGAGAAGTCATAGTGTGCTATACTGAGTGGGACTAGGCAAAGTCTACCAATTGATTCCCAGCAATTCGACAGCATAGTGGGACTGAAACTCAACCTTTAGAAGAATGTGATGAATCTAGGACTGGTGTAGTTCAGTGGTGGATCAGTTGTCTACCAAGAGCTAGGGTTATATCACCAACATGGCAAGTTAAAAAAATAACAATAATATGAATGCACTACAACATATTATTTACAGTATCTAAGTTTAATCCAACATCTATTTGCATTAAAAGGAGATAAGAAACAGCATGAAATTAGGAACCTATACACAGAGCTATAAAATATTCTATAGTAAACTTCTGCTAATTTAATGAAACAACTCAATATCAACTCTGATCAATTAAGGTATATGTAAGCAGTATATTATATTCAGAGGAAGTTCTAAATATCACAGTTATGGGGCTAAGAGAATAATTCAAATGAAATATCAGAACCGCTTAGCAAATAAGAAAGATGTAGAGGAAAAGAAAAGTAACAAAAATCAATCATTTAAAAAACTCAAAATATAACAAATATCAGATAGCAGACTTAAAATAGAGCTTTGTATTAAGTGTAGAACAGAGCTTTACATTAAATGTGAATGGAACACCAAAAAGTCAAAAGACAAGCCTTGTTAGACATGACAGGATAGTCCTGATTGTCAACTTTACTACATCTAGAATCAACTAAAACCCAAGCAGCTGGCCAAACCTGTGGAGATTTTCCTTGTATCATCAATGGTGGGAAGACCAAACCTAAGTTTGATAATTTGGGACTGGAAGACATTGAAAGACACCTTTGAAGTTCCATGTGAACTTTCAAGTGGGGAAGAAACAGATAGTCCTACTTTGTTGTGATGCTTAGGATTCACAGCCATGACCAGTGTGGCAAGATATGAGTTAAGGATGCAGTAGGTGCTCTCATGCCTTGGTGGTAAACAAGAGCTCTGTAATGGACTTTCACAACAGGAGGAAGATCATGCCTGATATTGGAAAGGAGCTCAAACATCTCAGAAATAAGGTCATGGGTCTTAAAAGACAATCTTATACCATCAGTTTATTAAACCAATTATAACTACTAACTACATTTTAAAAACTTAGTCTCATATCCACTTATTTGCAACAGATATAGACTACTACAGAACTACACAACTAGTCAAAATCCAGAGAACAACTGGTTTTGGGATGCCCAGTCTCAATGGATACATCTCCAACACAAATCCTGTACCTACAACTTAGTTATCATGATGGAAGAGAAGACAGAAAGATTGAAAGAACAGAGCTGCTGTGAACTTGTGCTTTGCCCCCAATACCTCAACAGTATGACTGCCTTAACAAGACCCAAACAACAACCATAGTAGCAGTCATGTTAATGTATAAGGGGAAATCTCATGAAACCCTACTCCTAAACAAAGAACCACAGGCAACCTTGACAGGGTGGACTCCCTAATTCGTTATCCAATACTAATCAGTCAGCTCTGAAATCATATAATACTAATGTAAGTATAATGTATGCATAATATATAATGTAATACTAAATGGACTGAACATGTTGAATTTGTATATTTATCCATTTATATTCACATATATGTAGCAATTAAAAAAGAGGCTATGGATTTGAGAGGGAGCAAAGAGAGGGATTGTGGGAGGGATGGTAGGAGGAAAAAGGAGAGAAACGATATAACTATATTTTCATTTCAAAAACAAGAAAATGAAAAAATAAATGCCTTTGAAATAAAAAAGTATAAAATTATAAACTCACATCTTTAACGCCCTTTTCCTCAGGTTCATTTCATTGAATTGTATGAGATCATGACATATTTAAAGCATTGGTAGTTCATTTTGCAATTGCTATTTTCTTTGACTGTTCTTCACATAGCCTACGGAAAAGCCTAAAGTTTAAGAATATAATTGTATGAGTCTGTTTATCAGCATTCTTCTCTTTACCCTCTGAGCGCACGTCTCCCTAAAGAAAAGTGAAGACCACCATCCATAAGCATCCAAGAAGTGAAAAATAAGTCGACAGTCATTTGCTACTACATAAGCTACCCGATTAACCAAATATCAAAGGAGTGGAAAGGTAAGTGTCCGAGAGCATTTGAAGTCCTTCCAATGCACAGTCATTTTGGAAAGCTCTTCAGCCACTTATGATACCAGTCAGAAATCTGCCTCCCTCAGCAACTCTCGCTCTTCTAGTTATTTGGCCAAGGAAAGCACTCATGTCTATTTGATGCTTGAAAACAAAGCATGTTTTAGAAATATTAATTTTAATAGCCAAATCTAGAAATGCATATTTATTAACTCATGAAAGGGTTAAAATGAAGTTATGGTATAACCAAATTAAGAAATAGTATTCAGCAACGACAAGTAATAAAGCAGTAATAACTGATATTCAATATCATAAATGAGCCTCAAAACTATTATAAAAAATGAAAAGTGCCAGATCCCAGATCTACAGACTATCTAATTTCAACTACGTGGAGCTATGTAAACCCATTTATGTAAGGATAGAGATAAGGGCTAAAGTCTCATGACTTGAAGCAGGTTGTGATTAGTAGGAATTGAGAAGAGGCCTGAAATTGTGAAAAGATTCAAATGTTTTTCATCATGATTCCTTAAGTAATTACACTATGCGAGATATTTTTCTAAACTCAAATTGCAAATATTAAACAATCATGAGTTTTGTTGCACTCAAATCACTGTTAGATCCGAGGCAAAATGACTCTGAAAAATCTTTAGAGTAGATAAATTTCATTTTCAATATTGGACACAGAAACTGAAACCTTGAACAGAAATTCACAGATTTTCATTTAATAACTTAAGATACATTATTTTCACTCATATGAGGAAAATTAAAATATAAAACACAAATCTCAGCAGCTTTTCATGTGAATTCACATGGTTATCTAGCATGATGTTCATGGAAAGGAGAAACTACAAAAATCTAAAGAATTCTAGCCAAAAGTTTCCATAGTTCTGTTGACTGACTATAAAAAGAAACTACAGAGGCAATACATCCTTCCCCAGCAGCAAAACACCACAACATGCATAGTGTGTTTTGACTAGACAAGCCCACTTAAGTAAGGACTGAGTTGTACTGGGTATGGTTACATTTTATTTCTCTCTTTTATGAGCAAAGTCTCAGACTCTCAGAGGAAATGTTGGCATTTTCCATAAAGTCCACAGCCTTTCCAGCAAATTGGCACAATAGGGTTACATAACCCATGTAAAAGTCTGGCCTATCTGTTGCTGTGATAAAAGACTAGCCAACACCAAGTTGTGGACTAAAGGATTTATTTATCTTAGACATTTTAGTCCATCATCAAGAAAATCCAAAGCAAAAACCTGGAGAAAAGAACTTCAGCAGAGACCCTGAAGGAAAGACTGTTTACTGGCTTGCTCCTTCTGGCTTGCTGGTCTTTCAAGGGGTAGCACTGCTCACAGTGAATGAGACCCTCCTACGTCAAGGATCAAGGCAAGTTGAATGGATTCAATTCCTCAGTTCATATCCCCTCCTCTAGGAGAATTTGTGTCAAGTTGAAAAACCTAATCACAGCAGTGTCCGAAACATACAGAATAGTCTTATTTTTAAGAACATGAGAAAAAATTAATGTTAACTTTTATGACATTGGCCTATTTACCAAGATGCTACACAAAAAAATAGAGTTGGTACTGATACTTCAAAATACAATCTATAAAATCATTCATTAAATAAGCTTACTCATTGACACCATTTCTCTTTGACACTACATTAAGGGTCTAGACATGAAGACCTTAGTGGGAAATGATTGATAAGCACCATAACAAAACTGTAATTAGTAGCCATCGATATGACTGCCTAAAAAAAAAATAATAATCAAATGTAGCTTTTACAAATAAAAAGAGTATGATAGATCTAAATGTATTTGCTTCCTCTGTGCTATGGCTGCCTGATGTATGACAGAAAAACATTTGAAATATTTGGTGACTTTCTTTTTCCAAAACAAAATTACATCAAAACCAACCAATAAAATACAAATTTTGATAGCTTACTTTCGACTCTGGATAGATACAGGAGAAAATGTGAGCTAATGGTGCAAACAAGCTTTTTTCAAACACTGGTGCACAATTAAGGGGGAAAAAGAAAGTCCCTAAGCACTAAGACTTGAGGGCAACAGTTGAGATGCTCTGTTGTTTTAATGTAATGAGATGTGTATAGGAGTTTGCCCTGCATGTGTGTCTTTGCACTGTGAGTGTGCTTGCTGCCTGGGAAGGTCAGAAGGGGACATCTATCTGATCCCTTGGAGCTGGAGATGCAGAGAACCATGAGTTGCCGTGTGAATGATGGGAGTCAGATATTTCTCTGGAAGAGTACCCAGTGAGTTTAACTGCTGAGCAATCTCTTCAGGCCAGCTTTTTTCTTTTAATGCTTATTTTAAATAGTTGACTTTTAGGATTACTTGAAATCGTAAGCACATGGGGACCCTGGTATAGCTGTCTCCTGTGAGGCTATGCCAGTGCCGGACAAATAGAGAAGTGGATGCTCATAGTCATCTCTAAGATGGAACACAGGGCTCCCAATGGAGAACCTAGAGAAAGCACCCAAGGAGCTGAAGGGGGTCTACAACCCTATAGGTGGAACAACAATATGAACTAACCAATATCCCCAGAGCTCATGTCTCTAGCTGCATATGTAGCAGAAGATGGCCTAGTGGGCCATCACTGGAAAGAGAAGCCCCTTGGTCTTGCAAACTTTATATGCCCCAGTATAGGGGAACACCAGGGCCAAGAAGTGGGAGTGGGTGGGTAGGGACGCAGGGTCGGGGAAGGATATAGGGAACTTTCAGGATAGTATTTTAAATGTATATAAAGAAAAATAATAATAATAATAATAATAATAATATAATAAATTTATAGAGAACTGCTAGGCAGTGGTAGCTCACACTTCAATCTCAGCACTTGGGAAGCAGTGAATCTCTGTGAGTTTGAGGCCAGCCTGGTCTACAGAGAATTCCAGCATAGCCAGGGCTACACAGGGAAACCCTATCCTGAAAAAAGAAAACCAAACAAACAAACAAACAAAACTTTATTTAAAAAAAGTTCAAACATACCTGCCATCCTTTTGTTTGTGTTTTGGTTTTTGTTTTTGTTTTGTTTTTCAAGACAGGGTTTCTCTGTGTAGCCCTGACTATCCTGGAACTCACTTTGTAGACCAGGCTAGCCTTGAACTCAGAAATCTGCCTGCTTCTACCTCCCCAGTGCTGGGATTAAAGGCATGTACCACCACTGCCTAGCCATACCTGCCATCCTAGAAATCTCGGTACATCAGGAATATCTCAGCATATAAACACTGAAATCTCCCAGTCATACTTTACAAATATGTCTATTACAAAGCAGGCATCTCAATAACACTATCCAAACATGGAGTTCCTATGGTAATTCTTTGAAATTTGCAATAACCTCAGGTCATTGAAACATCCTGCCTTCTAAAAGATCCATTGATTAGCCCGATCACATCCTGAAAAGCAAGTCTGCTACTGCAATATGTATGGTGTTATGACACAGGAGGAATAAGAGTAAGTCAGTGTCTGGAATCTCCCTGCGGTAAAGCAAGCAATGCTCTGCAGAACATTTTATTGCCCATGCTTATAAAGAATTGTGTCACCCCTTGCTCAATACATCGTCTTCTATCTCAGAGAATCCTTATAAGGAATCGCATATATCCCGAGTGACTGTGAATTACTAGTTTCACCACAGATGCAGTACAAAACACCCATTGTTCTTGTAGCCACTGCCCCGGTTCTATGAGGACAGAGAAAACACACCCATTACTGAACAAGGAGAATTTAAAATAAAGAATTACTAACCACCGAGTACAAAGCGGTGGACTGGCAACTGAAGATGTAAGAAAAAAAAAGGCTAGTGTACTGGAGGTAGGTAATATTGGAAATAAAGACCAATCTAATTAAAAGAACAAAACTGGAGGTAGCAATATTGTCCTCCAGTACAGGGCGGGTTGTAGGCTTGGTTTATCAGTGAACATAGCTGTCTCTGCACCTGTGAGAGGCTTTGAAAGGCTGTGAAGATTATAACCCTGGAGGACATGTATGTGTTGGGTTGGGAGGGGTGGAGTGCTTGTCTTAAAGAGATATTTAAAAGATTTCCTCCTCATCTTAGCTGCTCCCGTGTAGGGGAAAACTGTGGTTGTCAGGATAGTGCTTTGCCCAGAGGATTCCCAGAAACCTACTCAAGCAAAAGGAAGTCAACAGGGAACGAGTATGAAGGGGCAAGTCCCTTCTCCTCCTCCATTCGTACCAGAAGAACCTCACTGGGAGTCAGGTAACAAGACAGAAGAGAGATGGGCTGAGCACCAGCTCCAGTTGCTGCAGGGCAATTATAGGAGAGTGGTTTGAGCAAGAGACAATAGCACCGAAACTGGCACAACCATCCACAGAAAATTCTCCTGAAATGACTGAAAATTGGTTTTAAGATTACAGTGATATTGTGGTAAATGGCTAAACCGCCTTTATAATTTAGAAGCTTACAGAGATGCCATATAACCCGGCGTAACCTCACAGTTTTAATAGAAAAAAAAAAACCCTAAGAATTCAGATACAAAGCTCTGTTCATTCTATGATTCTAGAAGATACATATTCGATGCATTCAGATGTCTGGTTTTGATTTTTTTTAACAACATTCAATCAGATTATGGTTCCCAAGGGAGAAAGTAAGATAACAGCCTGGAGAGATGTCTCAGCTAGAAGATGCTTGCTGCACAAGCAGAGTCATAAGCCTTGATCTTCAGCACTCTCCTAAAAAGTGTCAGAGCAGCACATCCCTAGAGCCCCATTGCTGTAGAGGATGGAACAGGCCAGATCTGTGGGGCTTGCAGACAACGTCAACCAACTGGCAGCCTCAGAATCAGTGAGAGACCCTGCTTTAAAACAATACAGAGGGGAAGTATTGAGTGGGAGACCTGATGTCAACATCGGTACCCTATAAACTACCAACACACACACACACACACACACACACACACACACACACACACACACACACCACAGAGGCAACTGAAGATCCTTATGATAGGCTAACTAGACCATTCAAAAAGATATTGCATCTCTTCACTCACAAGTGGATCCTAAATTTCATATATATGTCCATGACCTGAAAGGAAATATCTGGGAACAAAGGGATTAATTGGAGGGGGAATGGTGAGAAAGAATAGAAGGAGGGGATGAGGAAGATATGGGTAAGATTCATTGAATATATGTTTGGAAATGTCCTATCAACTCAGTTCTCTCTGTAATCAACATTCATCAATAAAAGGGGAGATAATGTTTTACTCAGTGGATTGTTGGAAATAAAAGGAGTGACAATGTCTAATACTGAAATGACTTAAAGGAAATTGTCATCCGTATATATGACAGGTGGGAACCTGAAATCAGGTAGGTAGTTTGACAGTATGTGTCAGCATTTACATTGTACTCATCTTTTGGCCTTCTTATTTGAACTGCATTGGGAGAAATGCTCACTGCAACGACTGAAGTATTTCTGTAGATACAGAATGAGAATTAAGTAACCTGTGTTATTAGGGACTGTCTTTGTTAGGGTTTCTATTGCTGGAAAGAGACTCAGTGACCAACTCTGATAAAGGAAAACATTTGATTGGGGCCAACTTACAGTTTCAGAGATTTCCATTGGAAACAAGGCAGGAAGCATGGTGGCATGCAGGCAGGCTTGGTGCTGGAGAAAGAGCTTCGCATTTCACGTCTTGATCCACAGGCAGCAAGAAAACAACTGTCTGCCACTGAGGCTGGACCTGACTATCTGAGACATACAGTAACACATTTCCTCCCACAAGGCCATAGCTACTCCAACAAGGCCACACCTCCTAGTAGTGCAATTCCCTTTGGGCCAAACAGTCAAACACATGAGTCTGTGGGGAGCCATTCCTATTCAAACAACCACAGGAACTAAGTTGAAAGTCAAATTCAATGTCCTTATAAACAAGAGACCAGTGCAATCCATCCCCAAAGTCATCTCCGCTGTGTGTGACATTTAAGCACTTCATATATCATGAGCATTTTACACTCACTGAGCCCTAGGCTTGTATGAGTCTAGACATTCTTAGGATTGACTCATTTGTGCCAGGGTTCCACCGTCTACTGCATACTCAAGAGAGGTCTTCCCATGACACCCTGACCAAAGCCGCCTCTATATTTTATCTTTCTTCTTGTAAGTCCATAGACATCACCACCTCTCAACAGCCTATTAAATGTCAATATGGATATTCCTTCTATTATCCATTTCCTTCAGTACAGCCAACTCTTTTATGGGAAAGCAATTCATCTATGAGTTATGGAAAGAAATACATTTGATTAATTTACTAATTATTTAAAAGTATCTTCCAGAAGGGCTGACTGGTAGAATGTTGAGCCTTTGCAATGATCTGGGTTATACCCAGTGCAAAGAAAAGGAAAATGAAATATGTGAAAGAACTTCATTTTGTAGCATTGATAGATGCATAAGTTCTGTGCTTGGAATATAGGCCATTGGGAAGCACATACTTAAAGATCAAAGGTCCTAGTTTTTATTTCTATCATAAAATATATGATATAAAGATATATTTAGCAAGAATATAGAAATATGGTAATGTTGAGTTAGCAATATTTGTATTCATATATACATATGCCCTATATATGAAATATATACATATACATGCATACATACACACATATATATGACCTATATATTGTGCTTATAAGTATATATACATATGTGTGTGTGTGTTTAACACTCAAATACTTGTAAATATATAGACACAAAATTGAAATTTTCATATAAAATAATGATCTCTGTGAAAGACCGTGGTATGAGAAAAAAGGAAAAAGGACTTTGACATTTTATTCAAACATTTTTATATATATATGAAATGTTGGTATGAGTGTAGATTTATAGACTTTTCATGAAATAAAAACAAGGAAGAATGATGTAAATAATCCAAGAAAATAAATGTGATTTTAAAAGCCCTTTTAAAAATAGATGATATGTTGAATCACATATATATAATCACAAAAATATAATTACATATTATTACATATTACATATACCATATAATATTACATATTAAATATGTCATGTAATAATTAAAAAATCCTAAAGGGCAATTTTTATTATTCCTACAAGGTCAGACTCTAGTGCAAAAAAGAATTACAGAACTCACAGAAAATAAAACGTCGTCTGGGTGACGGAACTTAGGACGAAAATAAGAGGGAAAGGGGCCGTGAAGACGAGACACAAGGAAATACAAGGCATTCATTCACCAATTCCTGCACGAAAAACTAGGTGCTACAAAGAAGGATGGTAGGTGTCACTGGCTTCCATGCAAAACTGTAGATTAGAAGACAAGGGAGAGTGGAGATTCTTCCCACACACTCATGGGGTGCTGGCCCAAGCCCCTGATATTCCTTGGCCAAATGGTTGAGTTATTTCTCTCTTTACATGTGCCCTAACAAACCCAAGTAGTACACGGTGACTTGAGGAAGGGCTCTGTTCTAAATTACATAACTTTCATTTAAAAAATATGTTCTTGACCCACAGAAATAATGACACATTAGAAAACATCAGTTATTCCTTGACTTCTAGAAAAAGAATGAGGAAGAGGAAGAGGAGGAGGAGGAAGAGGAAGAAGAGGAGGAAAAGGAGGATGAAGAGGAAAAAGGAGGAGGAGGAAGAGAAGGAGGAAGAAGAAGAGAAAGAGGAGGAGGAAGAGGAGGAAATCAAATGGATTGGTCCAACACTGGGCAACAATGCATGCGTATTTTAGGGAACTTTGAACTGATCATAGAAACATATGGGCATGTTTCTGACTAGGAGCTGATGTCTTTTTTTCCTGTATTTTTCCTCTCATGAGCTTACATGTCTGGTCATTTAGTGATTTAATCCTGTCGCTAAGGTTAAACTAACTGAGTGAATGTAAGGTAAATTCTATTTAGAAGAACATAGGTTCAACCAGAAGAGTAGAGGAGAAAATACAACAGATTGCTCACATTAAAGCGAACTTATTCCTCCTTCTAGACTTCCTGCCCCAACACTTGCATGTATCACAGAACACTCCACAATGGGCCATAGTTTATCTTCTTTAGAGATTCTTCTTGGCAGGAAGGAGAGATTTAGATAACTAGGTTTTCCATTTGATGCCTACTAAAATATTGTACCACTTATCTTCTGAAAGTTAATATGAAATTGTGTCTGTAATCATCCTGCTAACTTCAAGTTTTAAATTGAGATGTAAAGGGGAATGATCCTTCAAGCTATAATATTCTAATTAAAAACACTGCGCATGCACCCATAAGTGATCTCTGAAAATATTATCATAGTTGACCTGCAGGTGTTAAATTCCTGAGAAACTAGTAGGCCAATGGTCTTAAGACTTTAAGACTGCCTGCTGGTTTTTCTGCTTGAGAGAGTGAAGTGTATTGGTTTTGACACAAGATTAAACCTGAGCATGTATGATTACAACTGTCCACACGATAAAGCTTGGCTTTCAAATTTCAAAGTGTCTACAAAGCAGAAAACTGCTCCTTTACAAAGAGAAGTAGGGAGAAATGGAAAATAAAGTATCACGTCTCATTTGTAGACTTTGTTCCTTCCTTTGAAAACACCTGAAAGAGTAGGTCATGCTGTTCTATTAAAGTGGATTCCCTTTCACACAGAGGCGAGTGCATGATTTAAGAGTCTGCTCATCATGGTCGCCATGCCTTTTATGCTGTGAGCTATTGAAATATGAATACACCACTAATTCTTTGCAACTACTAGACTATAAATCAACCATGCCACTTAGTAGATGACCCTTATCCTTCACTTCTGTTCTTTACCAAAGATTACCAGGTATCTGTGGGAATGACAAGAAATCAGAAACTTGTAAAGAAAATGCTTTAACCTCTCATTGCCCCAAAGGCAATATATGTGTTTGGAACTGTCTTGGTAATGAAACCAAAAACTACTCAAAAGGTGAACATTTTAGTCAAACAATTTTTATGCAGTTTATATGTTCCTTATTTTGCAGTTGTTTTATATTCAAAAATTCATTAAGAAATGCAATAATTTTGGATAGGAAAGATGGTTCAATGTGTAAATGTGCTTACCAGCAAACATTAAGTTCAGTGTTTGAAAACTAGGGTGCACATGGTAGGAGAGAACTGCCTCAGAGCCAACACACACACACACACACACACAGATCCGCACAGACATACAAACACATAGACACACACACACATAGACACACAAATACACAGAGACACATAGACACAAACATACACACACATACACACACAGACACATAGACACACACAGATGCACACAATATTTTTAATGTGTGTATGATATATTTTCTAATCAAAGGAAATGCAGTGATCTTCCAAAGTGATAAATTGTTAAGAAAATTTTCTTGAGGTAAAAGTTAAGTTTCGACACATCTTTAAAATATACTAATCCAGCCCAACGGTAATAAGAATTCTTATGCACTAAATATCTGCTATGCCATATCCACCCAGAATACCATACGTCTAGATGGATAGCAGTGAAAATATGCTGGCTTTCATTAGGAGCTGGCAATTTTTTTTTAAAAAGGATCAATTTCAGAAGCATGGACTTCAGTGTATTGATGAACAATGTCACTCATGGCAGGGTCAAGAGAAATCTCACTGACACTAGTGGACAGGTGAACTTTTAGAAATAATAAAAAAAAGAATTCAAGACAGGAAAGAACACAAGCACATATAAGTGAAACCTGAAATCTTGAAATCTATCATCATGAAAGTAGTACACAGAGAGGGGACAACCTACTGTCCAAGGAACATCAAGATTGGAAGGTTTCAGGAAAAAGAAAGTCTATGATCCAGTTCTCTAAAACTCTACTGGATATTTATGTCTGGGCAGCTCAGCATCTCTACCCTCAAACCTAATCTCCTGCTTCCGTCTTCTCTCAACAAAAGGCACCATTATCTTTTTACTGTCTCAAGGCAAAAATCTGTGTCTGATGCTGAGTCCTGACTTTCCTTTGGCTCTTATCCTATCATCAAGCTACATCCATGTTTTAAAGATTGCATTTTATTCCTCATAAAGATCTTTCCTGATTACATGGGGTTTTAATACCCAAGTCCAGATGTTGTGTATACATTCTAACAGTGTAACAGTGTTGATGGTCATAGGTCCCTTAAGAAGTAAAGCCTAGTCTTAGGTGACTGAGTCATTGTGGATGCTGTGTTCAAACAGGATTAATGTATTTACTGTGGGACTCAGGTTAGTTCCTTTGAGAGCCTGTTATGATGCAGAGAGCAATCCCAGATCAAGATCATCTTGGCTGCCTATCTCGTCTTGTGATTCCTTCTACCCACACTTTCTCCCATCATGATAAGATTGTACCCATCATGATTTAGCTAGAAGGCTCTCTCAAGCCAGAACTATGCTATCAGACACCTAGAACTGTTAGCCAAATAAATCCCTTTTCTTTATAAATCACTCAGCAGTGGGTATTTTTCTTATGGCAACAAAAATAGACTAACACAACACTGAGAACCTAGAACTTCAATTTTGAATGAGAGAAGATTTCACACAAACAAAAACTATATAGAGGAAGAACTAGTCTGGAAGTTGAGACAGCTGAAAGAATAGCATGAAGAGAGGCCAACCATCACTCCCAGAGTTTGAGGAAACCAAAACATGTGGTATAACTAGACCCAGCAAAGTACTGGCTTCATTTCATCAGGGGAAAACATAACCTGTTTGGCAATTCCTATGGTGTAAATATTGCACCACTACTAATTTCAAGACACCAGTTTCTCACTAAACCAAAATTGGGGAAAGATGCACACATTCAGGTCTTAAGGGTGGGGACAACCACAATCAATATCAAGTATAAGTTGGAGATATGGCAAGAGGGCGTCATCTTCCAGAGATGCTGCCCGAGCAGAGGAGTTGGCAGAAGAGAAAACAGTCATTTGTTTTACAGTTCTCCCCCTTTCTGTTTTCTCTTTGGTGGGTCTCTTTAGCCAAGGATGCCCAAACTTCTACTGAGCCTGACAAACACAGCCCCAAAGCTCAGATCTCCTGAGAGCAAAGCTGGAGAAAGACAAGGAAGAGATCCATAGGCAGATACCTCACAGACAGACACCTCAGGCTCATGAAGCCACCCTGCTTCCATTGCCATTCTGAAAGCCTGGCTACCACCTAGAGGCTGGCATTCATTAAGCATCGATAAATATTTTATAGAATCACTGAATGATTTATTAGCAATTGTAGGGTCAGCATTTAATAATCAGGAAAACTGTGTTGCTTTGTGTCTATACGACTTTCTCTCAAACCACATTTACCGATGTAGTGGCACTGAACTTAGCAAAAGCGTATGTAAATGTACTGTGTGGCTTGCTGATCTGAAACCCTTTGAATGTGGACTTGACTCCCATGATCCCAGCCCACACATTTTGTTTAGAAAAACTGAAGGTGTTTCTCTAACTTAATCACTCATAATTTAAAACAACAACAACAACTTCCAGTAACTTAATCATTGGTATTGTAAGAATTATCACAAATCTGATGTGTTCTCTGAGTCTCCCTCTCCATCTGAGCATTGACTGTAGCTTTCAACTTCAAATCCTTGACATAAAAATATTTGTCTCCATGGCCAGCTCGTGACAATACATGAGTTATTTGAATTTCCATCTGCTCCTTATGTGGCCCTCCTTCTATCCCTAGCCACATCCACAAGACTCATTCACTCACAGGACGTATATGCACACTCAAACTTCTGTTGACTTTGCAGTGTTTCTGCTTCACATGACTGCCTTTGTTCAGAATCATTTCATTTGATTCATAAATCAGGCCTAAGATAAATAAATCCACTAGTTAAAGATTAGGGACGGATTTTAATTAGTCGCAAAATTTACAATGGGAAAAGAATCCAGCATGAAATCAGTCACCTTTGACTTGGTTAGAGGTAGCAGAGCTTTTTAGACAGTGAATGCAAGGGTCAGGAAATGAGAGCAGGAGCTTAACAGAATCAAGGAAGAAAAGACTCAAAAGTGTGTGTGTGTGTGTGTGTGTGTGTGTGTGTGGTGTGTGTGTGTGTGTGTGTGTGTGTGTGGTGTGGTGTGTGTGTGTGTGTGTGTGTGTGTGTGTGTGTGTGTGTGTGTGTTTGGATGTGTGTATGTATGCTTAGGGGTGAGGGGTCTAGAGGAGGCAGCAGGGGAGTGGTTAATCTAGACTCTAACTGAAGTTAAACTTCTGAGTGGGGCAAGAACTCTGTCTCTATGCCATGCCTGGTGCACAGTAAATTCTTTTGGCAGTACTGAGATTTTTTTGGTCAAGCACTTAAAGAGGTTGGTGTTATGGGGGGCGGGTGGAGTAGCCTTGTCCTAGGTCTTGAGCTGTTAGAAATTGGGTTAATATTTTGTCCAAGTCTTGGCAGCAAATGTTGTAGGCTAGTCAAGAGGAGAATTAAGGTTCCCTTGCTAATGACAGCAGCAGCTTCAAGGCCAGCCTGAGCTACACCCAGAGCATAAGGTCTCTAGGGGAAGGGACTCTATTTACTGCACTTTGAACAAATTCATTTGAATTATTCTCCAATTTCACTGCCACTTAAGAGTGGGCCAAATGGTAGGTGAGGTCTTCCCTATATGCAAGCAATAAAATAATGAATATTATCTACAGAGAATTTTTAAATGTTTGCTTTTTATTGTGACAATGTGTTGGCAATTTTAAACAGCATCAGTGGTTAAAAATTCATTCTCGTTCCTCAGCTCTTTTGATGACCTTAATTCTAAGTAACTTCCCTAACCATTGTAAAATTTTAACAGGAACTAGTAACTTTCCTATTTGGCCATTTTTATTACTCATCTCTTACAAATATTGTATTTTTACAGGGAAGTTAATCTTAGGAATGGCCAGTTGTCCAGCTAGCCTTTAATACTTGTGGACTCAGCAACTGTCTCCATTTGTAAGTAACTTGTAATAGTTTGGAGCACAGTTGAGGTTACTCTGAGTACTGTGTGTGGCTCACACTGTTGGTTCAAGCAGCAAATTCAGAGTATGCCAGAACTGCACTGTGCAGGGGCTTCAGGGTTGTCATTCTGTGCTGCCAATTAATGTTGAAAACAAAAAATAGTCAGAAACCGGGTGAGCCACATAGTGTTTTTATTTGCTCAGTCTGAATTGGAGTTCATCCATATTAAAGAGTTTGTTTAAAATTTAAATGTATTCTTTTTTTAAATTAGTAATCATTTAAAACAACAAATCTAGAAAACAAAACATCTTACCAGAGTCAACATTGAGCTGCTGTCTGATTTATACATTTTTGAAGACGGTATAGTTTTATGAAAGCTACTTAATATTAGAAAATTGTCTGTAGAAGACTTAAGAGAATTAATGGCCAGTTAACAAAATCCAAACTGTTAAATATCAGTAAAATTAAAATAAAAGCAATTGAATTGCTTGTTACCCATCTTTGAGTTTGATATTTATCTTCCTTTATTTTTCAGATTGTCATGACACACAGCAATCTCTGGTCGAGTTTCTCTAATTTTTTTTCCTGCTATTATCACTCCAAGCTATTTTTTCTACCTGATAACTGTTACTGGAAATTAATTTTGCTTTAAGCTAAGCTGCAATTGAAGTTGAGAGAGGCAGAGGGTGGGGTGGGCAAGAAGAAGGAAAACACAAGGGAGCTGTTATAAATGAAGCACAGACAGAAGGGGTGGAGGGACAGAGAACTGGACAGAACCTAGACAGTCACTAGAAACAGAAAAACCCAGGCACTGAGATCTTCTGATCTCATTTGCTAGATGAATTTTTTCAGCAGTTTCTCTGTGAGCCCCATCATGTGTCTAGAGAAGGTTAAGTCACTCAATATTTATTTAAGACAGTCTTTCTTGAAATTTCCCTGCAACAGTTATTTTGTGGGTCATGATATTTAGCACCTAGTGTATCACAAAGAGAAAAACAGAGTACAAATTAAATGAGTAGAGATGAAGTTTTTCAAATTACCCCGCATTATGATGTGCATATCCTTCTGAAAAAATAAAAGTAGATTAACAACCCTGTAGAAAATAGACAAAAGATATAAAATGATGAATCTGAGACAGATTTTTTTTTAAATCACAATAAGAACACAACACAAAGGAAATTGGCAGAAACAAAAAGGTGGACAGGACACCCTAATTCAGGGACTACAGAACATAGGCTCCACTGTTAGCAAGAATATAGAGAGACAGAATCCCCATCAGGGCATTTGGGAATAACTAGCTTAAGGTGCCTTTGGTCTTTCTACATATTAACCATGTCTAGCCACTTAGGAATTATTTGGAGGGTATGCCATGGAAGGATATAAGGTTCATGGAGTCTATTTAAAGTGTATCTTTGTTAACGGAGTTACTTGTAAATATCCATAGTGGAAAGTTTAAATGTTAGTGTCTCCTGGCGTTTGAGAGTAAAACATGCTGCAAACTTTGGAGTCTAAGGCTATGAAAACCTGATGCAAGCTGAATGAATGCAGTAACAAATAGGAAGGAACAGGGATTCTTTATATCCTTTCAGATGGCCACTGTATAAGACTTCTCAAATGGGAGAACTGTCTGGGACTCTAAGGGGAAGGAAATCAGCAGCAGATGGTCATCCTCAAAGACCCCCAGGACAGCGATTGGTAAACCTGCAACATATCTACAAGCTACCTCTGATAGCAGTGGACCTTGTCCACAGGATGCTGCATCTCTATGGCTAGACACAGAGCGGAGGCAGGGAGATGTGCACACGGTGAGTAAGAGCTATATGCTCCTTTTGGAAAGTAAATGACTAACACTGCAGATAAGTGTAGAAGTCCCCTTGACAGGGTATGGGGAATGAAGAAGGTGGTAACCAGTAGCAATTTCAGTTTCAAATATCTGAAGTCCCGAATTTTGTGGGTACCAATCCCATCAAGATATTCCTCAGAAAGGAATAGCCCATACTAAAGCTATAAAAATATAGAATAGATCCTAAATATTAAAATCTATGTCAAACTATAAGAATAGATGATAGATGATCTTCAGAGGTTAATAAATGAATGTTAAATATTTAAGAATTTAAAACATTAATATTTATATTCTAAATACATATCACATTTAACCTATTAAATGTACTAATGAATAGAAGATGCATCACATATACATATACTATAGTATGATCTGTAGGTATAAATATTAATTTTGTAATTTTGATTAATTACTTGATTAGCCAATTAAATTAAATTTCTTCTGATTCTTAATTTCTCTATTCCATATAACACTAGACTGTTTGGTGAACCAATACTGCGCTTATCTCAAGGAGAGTTGGGGCCTATAATATACCCGAAAGCAGACCAAAAACAGAACTTAGAAGGTAGTGGGATATCTGATGGGGGGGTGGTGTGTGAATCAGAGCTACAAAAAATATAATTATCCCGAGAATAGCTACTGATTTCTTGTCAAAGGGCAACATGTAAGGGTATGAGAGGAACCTAAGCAGAGCCATCCACCAACAAAAAGAACAACAACAACAAAAATAATGGTCATCACAAACGGAGGACTAAGGGTTTTGCTTGTCCTTCTTAAATAAAGTGTATTAAGTTTTATCTCGATAATTGGATGGATGGATGGATGGATGGATGGATGGATGGATGGATAAATGGATGAGTAGGTGGGTGGGGGATTGGTGAATGGAGGGATAGATGGATGGAACAAGTTCTAACAATGACATTGAATGCTTTCCTAATTAGATTAGATGAGAACTCAGATACAGGTTAAAAAAGACTCTAGCATTTTCTTATTTTCAGGTAAACTTGTAGATGTTCAAACTCTTTGTATATTTTCTAGATTGTAGACGTTTAATAAGTTTGTTTCCTTCTCTTCTTCCTCTGTCTGTCTAACCTTGTGACATTCCCACTGAAAAGCATGCTTCAGCATCTCCGAGCTGTCATTACACATCTCCCCAGATGCTAACACCATGTCAGCCACTTTCACTTTTCCAAGTCTATTACCAAGTATTAACTTTTACTTATTATTTCCAGCATGATCACAATAATGTCTGTTTCTTGTTACTGAATGTTTCTTATGGTGCATTCTGTCTTGAAAGGCTTTTCCCACTACCTTTTTAGCTCTAAATCCACAGCCAAGGACATTTGCCAAAGCTAATTTTTATCATTCTGCCAAACTTTCACTTTTGATTCTTCTGACAGCTTTTCCAGTGACATTGCCTTTGAAATCTTTATAAAATGGTTACAAGAAATTTCCTGAGTGTGATTTTCAAAAGTTTCTATGACTTCACTTCTCCAAATATGACTCTACATGTATACATTGAGAAGAAAAATATCACCCCTCTCATACCCATGGCTATGCAGTGCCATGGGTATGAGAGCTGACCTTACCCCTCGAGCAGGCAGCATGGGAGAGTTGGCCCCGAGGCCATGAGAGTGGGAGAGTGGGCAACTTATCTCACCTGGGCAGCACAGCAGAACTGGCCCTGGTGGAGAGGGTGGGGGCGAGCTGATCCTGAGGGCTAGAGCTGGAGAGTAAAGAGAGCTGACCCTGCTCCTTGATGGTTGCAGCATTTAGAACTAGCAGGGTCAGTGCTGGAGAGGTGACTCTGGTGGCGTGGGTGTGGGAGAGCTAGCCCCAAAGGCGCAAGCATGGGATGGTTAGTATGCCCCTTGCTAGCTGTTACAGGCAGGAGAGCTGTCCTAGCCCCTCACCTGGGCAGAGTAAGAGAGCTGGCACTGGTGGTGACCAACTCAACTACTGCGCAAGCCCAGATCCAGGGTTATAAGTTGGCCCACCCCAACATCTACCTCATCTATGAACTCCTGGAGCAAGTAAAGGGGCAGATCCCACAGCTCTTAAGCTGCAGGATCTCTGTGACACAGGGCTACAACAGGGTATCAGAGAGGAGTCCCCGTGAGGATCCAGTATTGATAGTGTAGCACAAGCCAAAGGCCTGGAACCAGACAAATGACTCATTGCAATGAACATTTACAACTACAGCTGTCTGGACCAAAGGGTATACTCTGTGACAAACCATGACACACTGCAGCTTCATGGTCAGATAATTTTGCAGGTTTTGTTTGCTTGTTCATTTTTGTTTCCTTGGTTTTGTTTGTTTTGTTTGGGGGATTACAAAGTCAGAAAGAGGGGTGGGGAGGTGGGTGGAATTGGTGTGCATGATGGGAAATTGACAAAGAATGAATAAAAAGATTTTAAAATGTCTACCACATTTGATGAATGATTGTGCATGTATTTACACATTCCATACACATACACATACATATCATATGCATATAAGCATATTACCTGCATATATGTTTGTATATGCATTTGCCATTGCCTGAGTTCAGGCAATGAACTTAATGTATATACCTTTAATTTTCACTATTTATGAGGTAGATAGTTTTGCTCCAGATAGAGTGCACATTATCCTTAAAATATTTGAGAAAACATTAGAAGCCACAAGGACCCACTCAGGGCCTTTGCCTGCCTTTTCCCCCTGAGGTAGGACTTAAAACTTGGAAAAGAACTTCTGACGTTGCCCCAAGGCAGGAAGTTGGACACTTCTGCG